>NW_026991710.1:97839422-98439422 GCF_029215605.1 Mirounga angustirostris | reverse complement strand
CCTCTACTCACATCCCACCTCTACTCACTGAAAGCATCTGAAGAAACACAAATGAGAGCAAATGCTTTCACCCTTTTCATGTAAATATCATTAGTTTGTAACTTGGTACTCCAAGAAAAAGAGAAACAGACACTTGAGGGGGACCAGCACTATGAAACAAAGGCAACAAGCTGAACATTCTATAACAGAGAAAACAGAGTGAACAGACCAAAGGGAACACAAATTTAAAATAAACTAAATAAATATCCACCAACTGAATATGGCAATTTTTAAAAAAACTACTAAAATTTTGTAAAAGAATGAGGTAACTAGGGGCGCCTGGGTGGCTCAATCGTTGAGCATCTTCCTTTGGCTCAGGTCATGATCCCAAGGCCCTGGGATGGAGCCCCGCATTGGGCTCCCTGCTTGGCGGGAAGCCTGCTTCTCCCTCTCCTACTCCCCCTGCTTGTGTTCCCTCTCGTGTTCTCTCTCTGTCAAATAAATAAAATAAAATCTTAAAAAAAAAGAATGAGTTAACTAGCAAAATGAATAGAAGCAAAAACTGTATCAATGAGCAGTAAGTTCAGGTCAGGAAATTTTCCTACAAAGCACTAAAAAAGGAATAAAGAAGTGGAAAATATAAACATTTTGAAAAAACTAAGAGGCATGGATGAAATCAATACTATCTAAAAGGTTCCCAGAAAGAGGATAAAGTAAATTGAGTAAATACTTTTAGAAATGACTAAGATTTTTCCAGGATTAAAGACCAAAAATCTCAGAGAGATATAGAAAATGATAACTCAAAAAATCCAAACATGATGTGGGGAAGAAAGTAGGATGAAAATTACGAAGGCTTAAGCTGAAAAGAGAGAGAGAGAAAAAGAGATTTTCAAGCCCATGCATAGGCAAACAATAGAAAAAAATAAATCCAAAAGTAAACTTTTGTAAAAACTAATATAACATAAAATCTTCACAAGCCTGATTAAAGAAAGGAAAAGAGGTATGTAAACACCAAAGAGATTGATAAATAAGAAATGACCACACATACATAAGCAACCAAAAGACTGTAAGAGTATGACTTAAGTCTTAGGGCAATAACTTTTAAAATCTAAAGGAATAGGTAATTTCCCAGCAAAATACAAATTAACAAAATTAACCCAAGAAAAAGTAGAAAACATTTTTAAAATCTAGAATAATATGGAAACAAAAGTTCTCTCACTGAAAAAGCCATCTGGATCAGATGGATTCAAAGTTCAATTTTACCTAAACATTAAAGAACTGTTGATTCTAACATAGTACTGCAGACCAGAGGGAAAATAATATGCAAAGTATCCCAAATCATTTAATGAAGCTAACATAACCTTATTATCAAAACATGATAAATCTCAGACTAATGTGACTTGGATACAAAACTTGTAAATAAAGCACTAGCAAATATAATCTATCAATGTGTCAAAAAAATAATGTACACTTTTTAAAAGAATAATCAAGGAGGATTTATTCCAGGAACGCAAATGTGATTCTATATTAATTCTTTCAATAAATACTTGGGAGGTTATGGAGAAAAGAGCTAACACAGCGATGTTTGTAACAGCTGAAAGGTGGAAACAAGCCAAATGTTTATCAACTAATGAATGGATAAACAACATACGGTATGAGTATGTGTGTATACATATTCGTAAAATGGAATATATTCAGCCATAAAAAGAAATGAAGTACTTTTACATGCTACAATATGGATGAACATTGAAAACATTCTAAGTGAAAACAGTCAGGAAGGACCACATGTTACGATTGATTCCATTCATACAAAATGTCCAGAACAGAGAAATCTACAGAGACAGCCAGGAGATTAGTGGTTGCTTGGACTGGAGAAGTGGCACTGTAGAGATGAGAAGGGAAGAGTGAGAACTAAAGGGTACAAGGATTCTTTTTGAGGTGATGAAAATGTTCTAAAATTGTGGTGATAGGTTTACCTTCCTGTAAATACACTAAAAACCACTGAATTGTACTCTTTCAATGAGTGAATTGTATGACAAGAAAAAAGAAAGGACAACATAGCAGACCAGAGATTGCTATCCTTAGAAAGCCTGCTTGCAAGGTTTTAGGCTTTTAGAATTTAAATTTTTGGGAGGATTCCACCACAGTAACTAGTGAAAGTTGGTCACTGTATCTAAACTGTGCAAACAATGTGGTTTATCCTAAACACCTGCTTTCCTTCTGGAAGTCTGGAATTCTGGTAACATTTGAGGTAGAGGATAACCATGTGACCCCCCTTCCCAATAAAAAATTCTACGGACTGAGTCTCTAAACAGCTTTCTGGTAGACTGCATTTTACATATGTCACAATTAGTTGCTGGAGGAATTTGGGTGTTTCATGTGACTCCATTGGAAGAAAACTAGGAGAAACTTGTGTCTGATTTCCACCAGAATTCACCCCACGATCCTTTTTTATTTGCTGATTTTGCTTTATTTCCTTTTGCTGTAATTAAAAAAGCATACCAATAAGTACAACTATATGCTGAGTGTTCAAAATTCTACAAAATCACCAAACCTAGGAATGTCAGGAATCTTGGAGACCTCAACACAGAAGCATTATGAAAGTAATTAAGAGGTAGTTTGTTTCTTTCCATCAGCTGGCAAAAACTTAAAAGAAACACTGTTGGTGGAGCTAAAGGGAAAGAGGTACTTTCCCTTATTGTTGACTAATAAAAAAATGTAATTATACTATAATACCCTTGTAGCAATATTATATCAACCTGGCAACAACTGTTAAAATTAAAGACACACTTCAATCTAAAAACCCCAATACTGAGAATCTATGCCTCCCCCCAAAAGTACTACCTTATTGAGATATAGTTGATAGGTGCAATAAATAAGGAAAGAAACAAAATGAATGTCCATAAATAGGGACATAATTATATAACAGGGTGTTTTTGAATGACAAAGGCAAAATGCAGAAATGTAATATAATCCTGGGGCACCTGGGTGGCTCAGTCGTTAAGCGTCAGCCTTCAGCTCAGGTCATGATCCCAGGGTCCTGGAATTGAGCCCCGTATCGGCCTCTCTGCTCCGTGGGAAGCCTGCTTCTCCCTCTCCCACTTCCCCTGCTTGTGTTCCCTCTCTCACTGTGTCTCTCTCTGTCAAATAAATAAATAAAATCTTAAAAAAAAAAAAAAGAAATGTAATATAATCCTATTTTGGTAAAATAATGTGAAAAAATACATATGCTTTATATGAACATCTGAACAAAGAGAAGTGTGTATATGTCTTGTTAAAATGGGGATGGATAACCAAGCTTGAAAATAAAAGTGAAAAAAAAAAAAAAAGCCTGTACTAAAAAAAACTACAGTATGTATATTAGTTACATTTATGCATTATATAAGTTATATATGTGAATATACACACAAATATAAAATTAAAATGATATACCAGAAAAGTATAAACCAAAAGAAATTTGATGTAGCAATTTTAGGGTCAGATAAAATTGAATAAAAATGCAACTGATCTCCATATGTTGATTTTGTATCCTGCAACTTTACTGAAATCGAGTATTCTTTTTTTTTTTTTTAAAGATTTTATTTATTTATTTGACAGAGAGACACAGCGAGAGAGGGAACACAAGCAGGGGGAGTGGGAGAGGGAGAAGCAGGCTTCCTGCAGAGCAGAGAGCCTGATGAGGGGCTCGATCCCAGGACCCTTGCTTGGATCATGACCTGAGCTGAAGGCAGACACTTAATGACTGAGCCACCCAGGCGCCCCTCGAGTATTAGTTCTAAGAGGTTTTGGTGGAGTCTTTGGGTTTTCCACATATAATACAATGTCATCTGCAAATAGTGATAATTTTACTTCTTCATTTCCTATTTGGATACCATTTATTTTTCTTGACTAATTGCACTGTCTAGGACTTCCAGTGCTATATCTAATAGGTGTGGTCAGAGTTGGCACCCATTTTGTTTCTGATACTAGAGGAAAAGCTTTTGACTTTTCACAGCTGAGAATGATGTTAGCTGTGGGCTTGTCATATATGACTTTTATTATATTGAGACACATTCCCTCTATACCCACTTTGCTGAGAATTTTTACATTGAAAGGATATTGAATTTTGTCAAATGCTTCTTCGGCATCTAATCTTTCCTTCTCTTCATGTGGTATATGACATTTATTGATTTGCAATCAGAATTCTTCTATACTCTCACAGCACTTGAGACCAGATGTGTTTTTCCACAAGCCATTCTTCAATTCTCAGTGGACACCAACAGGGTGTCCTACAATTGAACTCAATTTTGACACTATCTACCTGAAGTTAGTGTCAGATCTCAAGTCAAGGGCTCAGTCCCACAAGACTGTCCCACTTCAGACACTGATCACGTGACCCAAGTTGTCACTTGTACTTCTGGTCAATCGCCTATAATTTGGGGGTTCCCACCTTTTCCACGGATGATTAATTTGATTAATTTGCTAGCACAGCTCTCAGAACTCAGCTTACTGACTAGACTTTGGGTTTATTATAAAAAGATACTCAGAAACAGCCACGTGGAAGAGATGCATAGGGCAAGGTATGTGGGAAGGGGCATGGAGTGTCCATGCCCTCTCCAGACATACCAGCCTCTCAGCACCTCCACGTGTTCACCAACCCAAAAGCTCTCCAAACCCCTTCAGTTAGGATTTTTTTTTAAAAGACTGTATTTATTTATTTGACAGGGAGAGAGAGAGAGCGCGCACAAGCAGCAGGAGCTGCAGGCAGAGGGAGAGGGAGAGGGAGAAGCAGGCTCCCCGCTGTGCAGACAGTCAGACATGGCGCTAGATCCCAGGACCCTGGGATCATGACTTGGGCCAAAGGCAGATGCTCAACCGACTGAGCCACCCAGGCGCCCCCAGTTAGGATTTTTTATGGAGGCTTCATTACATAGGCACAACTGATTAAATCACTGGCCATTAGTGATTAGCTCAACCTCCACCACACTCCTCTCCCTGGAGGTGGAGGAAGGTAGGCAAGCTGAAAGTTCAATTCCTCTAATCACAGAGTTGGTTCCCCTGGCAACCAGTCCCCAATCTAAGGCTATCCAGGAGCCCCCAACCAGCAGTCATCTCATTAGCATGCATGAAGAAAAAATCACTTCCAGAGATGCTCCAAGGGTTTTAGGAGCTGTATGTCAGGAAATGGGGCCAGAGACCAAATTTCTTATTATGTCACACCTTCCCACCCCTCACCTTCATCTCTGACTACTTTCCCTTCACTTTCTCTATTGCCATTGTATCAGCCTCCCTCTGATTTCCGAATACACCCTGCAAACACCTGCTTTAAAGCCCTTACTCTGGCTATTCTTCTGACCGCAATATACTTCCCCTTGATGCACACATGGCTTCTCCCTGGCACCCTTCATGATTGCTTTCCTCAAAAATCACCTTCTAAATGAGGCCTATATGGATTTAATATTGCAACCCGGGGCGCCTGGGTGGCTCAGTCATTAAGCGTCTGCCTTCGGCTCAGGTCATGATCCCAGGGTGCTGGGATAGAGCCCCGCATTGGGCTCCCTGCTCCGCAGGAAGCCTGCTTCTCCCTCTCCCACTCCCCCTGCTTGTGTTCCCTCTCTCGTTCTCTCTGTCAAATAAATAAAATCTTTAAAAAAAAAAAAAATTGCAACCCATCACAACCTCCACTCCACACTCCCAATCCCCCTTACCATGCTCTACCTTTTCTTTTCTCCTTGGCATTCACCACCATCTTATATGCAATATAATTGACTTATTAGGATTATTACTGTTCCTCCCAATCATCTTAGAATGTAAAGTGAATCCCAGGCATGTAAACCAGTACCAAATACATGGTAAGTACTCATTAAATACTTATTGTAGGAAGCTCAGGAAATAAAATGAAACCTTAATGAACAAATCAGTGTTCCTAACAAAGATGACCTAGGCAATCAGAGTTCAGGACAATTTCCTACCATCTGGCAGCTAGGTCAAGGAGGTAGGATTATTTCAGGCCTATACAGTATACATTATAGAAGGAAAAATCTTTTAGGGTTCAAACAGCTTGCTTGCCTAAAAACAGGGAAGGTCACCATGAGAGGGGCAAGAGTTTATTATGCAGGCTAAGAAGTTTCAAAGATGCCAAAGCATAAAACACCTGGTGGACAAAGAATGCCCTGATAGGTTCTTGACAAGGACGGAATCTAAGGTCTGATACTGACCTCATGTGCCCCACAATTATTTCTTCCACCTCTTATAAAGTTTTCAGTAGCACAGAACATTACTCAACTATTCAATCATTAAAATTGTATGTTACATAACCTATAATCATAATTACATAAAAAGGTCATAGTTATAAGTATCATAAACCATGTATAAAATACCTAATATATGCCCAAAATATAGCAGGCATTCAGTAAATGTAAGCTAATTATAATGATAGCAACAACACTTTTTTTTTTTTTTTTAAGATTTATTTATTTGACAGAGAGAGAGAGAGAGAAGAGCAGGGGGAGAGGGAGAAACAGGCTCTCCACAGAGCAGAGAGCCCGGTGCGGGACTTGATCCCAGGACTCTGTGATCATGACCTGAGCCAAAGGCAGACGCTTAACCGACTGAGCCACGCAGGCGCCCCAACAACACTATCTTTGAAGTAAAATTATTTTTAATAATATAAACATTTGAATAGAAAGTAAAAGCTGTATATTTTATATCTCATTTTACTATCTTTCTCCATTTCCTTAAACTGATTTTATCAATCTTGATTATAACCTCAGTTAGATCAGACATACTGTACAATAAAGTATCAATTTCTAAATTGTAATATCTGTTAATAAGTCATTCTTAGTAAAAAAATAAGCGATTTCATTTACAGAGATATCCTACTTTAAGAAAATTTAACATGAAAAATTCTAATTTACAAGAAAATGTTTGGGAATGCTTCACTTTACAAGTGGATTCATCACAGTATTATTTTAAGCATTTGCCTACAAACTTTTGGACTAGAGAAGGAGAAACTGAGGTAAAACATTAAAAATCAATGGTAAGCAACTCTGAAATAATAAACAGAGATTTAATTTAAAAAATTCAACCTATGTGCCATTTTTCAGAAAAATAACTACAAACCTCCTCAACAACAATTTTGATTCATAAATAACATGATCCACCCAGCCACAGAAAATTACTAGAGCACCCAAACCCTACGTGGACATTGCTCTCATCCTGTCTCTGGGTCCCCTAGAAAGTGCCTCTGCCTGCCTACCATTCTTTGTGCTGTCCATATGGTTCTCTATTTACACTTAAGATGAGAGTACACATAACATCATCTCCAGATTCCCTTATTCTGTCTTCCCTCTACGGCAACACAGTATAGATCTCTGTATGATATAGATCAAAATACAGTGGTAACACAAAAATGAAGTGATAATCTATTGTCTTTTGATGGATTAGAAAATACTTCATTGGTGTGGTATTTTGGGAAGTTGAAAGGGGAATGGGAAGAGGGGAAGCAGCATCTTGCAAAGGCAAGGGTATAAGAAAAAAAGACTTATTTTATCTTTGGAAACTCAGTTCAGTTGGGGGAGGATTGGGAACAGCCAGAGATAAGGCTCTGAAAAGGAAGAACTCAAATTTTTGACTACTTTAATGTTGTCTTATTAATTTTTGAATCTCTGGTGTCTAGCATAACAATAGGTCAATAAATGTTCATTAAGTAAATTTGCTAAATCAGAAAATCACAAAAAGTAAAAAAGTTTCCAAATTCCAAAGGACCAGTATTTCTTCAAACTGCTTTTTGCAGGTCAATATTTACAAAATAGAAGTAAATAGAAGTTACATTTACAAAATGTATTCAAAAATACCAAACAGATTAAAAAATGCCACAACTCAGATGACTGAAATGACAGCTAAGATACTGAAATACAGTTTACGTTGCATTATATTTTATTTTCTGATGAATTACAAATATGAACACATGCAGCAACTTTTCTGAAGTGACTTACCTAAAACAAAAATTCTTCAACCAGATGAAATGGTTTGTAGCACTTTTGTGAATGTCAGAGACACTTTTGGTGGCCTAATGAAGCCTATGGGCTCCTTGGAATGATGTTTGTAAATGCATAAAATAAAATTCATAGGCTTGAAAGAAAGAAAAAAATCATATCACAAAGAAAACCAATTATATTAAAATTCAGTTCTAACCACAGACCACAGTTCTAATCATGGACCCTACTTTAAGGACTCCTGGTAGAGGATATGTGTTAACTTGGAAGAGCAAAGACTAGATACTTCTTACCTAAATAGTCTATAGATAGATACATAGATATAAAAATATAATGTTCCTATTAAAAGAAACTCATAATAACTTGCCAAGATTAGGATATTATATAAAGTTATTTAAAGTTTAAATAACCTTTGAAGATTTTATCTGTGGTAGAACAGGTTGCATCCATTTATTGTTCCTACTATGTGCATCTTTTGTATTGCAAAATTTTCTAAAATCATTACATCTGTACAAAATTAATAATAATATACTAATGCTACATTTGTATCATCAGGAATTTCTAGCTAGTTTTCCAAAGATGACATAAATCAGTACACGTCTTTCCTTAATCCAAGAGCTCATGAGAACCAGTAGGATTGACAATTTGGGGGGCCCTAGCATACCTAGCACACTCTGTATTCAAAATACTTTCAGACGCACTACATAAACAACCTTGGTGTAGGTTGTCTTTGGGGTCTATAATTAAGAAACACCTTATAGTTAAAGCTGTCAAATTACAAGATCTGCTAAGTATTGTAATAAGTAAATGTCTTTGTAGGATAGCCTAATCTACCACTTTATAGATTTCAAACATACTTTTGGAAAATTGTAGGGTAAAGCAACATCCTCCCTAGCATGGTAGGTGAGTGAATTCCAAACAGTTTCAACAGGAAAAATAACCCTGATTTTTGACTTTTTAATGTGTACATCACCTTAAAATAAATAAAAATTTTCATTTTCTAACTGTTTTGTTAAAATTGGCTTCTAAATCATAATTCCAAAATTATATTTGAGACTAAAAGAAACATTTGACACTAAATAATAAAGTTCTTGAATCACAGTGCATACTAAAATTATAAGAGTTTTTGAAAAGAGATTTTCTTTTTTAAGGAAAAGAACAAACTAGGTGGAAAAGGGTATCCCTCTCACATTAAAATAGCTATCTTTTAAAAAACTACTTTTTGTATCTTCTAGAGAAAATAATATTAATGGAGTGACTATTAGTGTTCCATGAACACTATGCATTTATAAAAAGTTTTTAAATTAATAGAGAAAAAAAGACCTGTTCTTGGTCACTTATTTTTACACTATAGGAAAAAATACACATAACTACCAATGAGTTTAATTTATGAACAAATTTAAATAAATCACTTTCATGGTTTATCACCACTAATCATGAACCTAGGCAAACTGTCCAAAAAGCTCATTTTAAGAGCCTCTAAAATGTAAAACAAAAACAAAAACTGTGTTTTTTCCAGCCTATAATTAACTCTTACCTACAGTGAGTGTGTCTATTTGGAATTTTTACCACAATGGTAGATAAATCCTAAATCACTTTTGCAAAATAAGTTTGTTTGTTTGTTTTTAATTTCTCTTTCACAGGATGAAGGAGCTTTGCCTAGGCCATCATCAGGAAACCGAAAATAGAAAATTAAACTAACAAGAAAGTATCAATTTGGCCAAAAGTACATTCAATTAGAATTTTGTTAGCACTTGCTACTCCTTGTAAACACAGAATTAGCAATGCTTTTCTTTAAAGAACAGAATTAAAAGCGAATCAGACCCTAATCACAACTTCCTAAGTTTAAACATCCCTCACAAATAGCCTTGAAAATCCCTTGCAAAAATACATATATTTTTCCAGATAAGGAAACATTTTGGCATACTCTGCTGTCTAACAAATAAAGCCTTGCAGTACATTTTGCAAGCATTAATCAGACCTTGCTCTGATACAGAAAACCCTGTAGCAGGATAACAAAACCTCAGAACACGCTCAGATTGCAGGCTTTAGACAGCCTCCCTAGTACACCTGTACAAGTACTTCCTGTTCTCCAACGATGTTTAAAAGTAGTTTGATAAACGCCCCGTAAGTCGCCGTTTAGAAGCTAAACATTAACTATAAATTACTACTACCACCCAGAAACCACCAGCCCAAAGATTCTCACGAATCCAGTCATCTCTCTTCTCCAAGGAGCGCAACAGGACCATCAGGACCCCTTTAAAAAGGGGCTGCTCGGGCGAGGCAGTGGCTGCTCCGCAAGTGAGGGGCAGGGGCCAAGTAAGCGTAGTATTCATAATCCGAACGCACTGAGCGACCCAGCTGGACTCCAGGTTCTGCCTCGCGTCCGCCCTCAAACACAGCAGCAACGAACAACCACGACCCAGTAAATAAGCACCTCCTCCCGCGCGCCTCCAGCCTGGCCAGACACATCTCCTCCAGGGCCGGGACCGGGCGGGAAGGAGGAGGGAAGGCTGCGTGACCTCGGATGCCTGAGCCCGGGCAAAGAGTCCGCGGAACGGGGGCGAAGGGTGTCGCAGGGCTGCTAGGGGAGAAGCCAGGTCTGACGTTGGAACGAGGGTCTCCCACTCAGGCCCGGGGCGGGGGTCGCAGGTCGTTGGATCTCTATCCAGGGACTAGTTTCGGAGACTTACCTTCAGCTCTGCCCTAACGAGAGGGAGAGTGCGGTCCAGGTAAAGAAATACGGGCCTTCCACTTTCACAGGACTACCTCCCGCTGGCCCTGCTCCGCCTCACGCCAACACCCGTCTGACACTAACAGCTGCCACCTTAGCCGAGGTTCACCGGGAACTGAAGCAGAGGCGTCTGGTCTCGCCGCCCAGAGCCCGACCCTGCGCATGGAGCATGCGCACACGCCCCAACACCAAGGGCCAGAGAGGGCAGTGGCACCTGCGATCAACAGGTCCCGGGAGACCCGCCCCACTCTCCGCCTCGTGCCGGCCCCGCCTCCTCGCGAAAGGCCCCGCCTTCACGCTCCTCGAGCTAACCCCGCCCCGCACTCGATTTCCCGGCTTTCCGGACCTGGCGAACTGTATTCCCGCGGGGGTTCGACTGGGCGCGCGATCCAGTTGACTTACTCCAAGGCGCGAGATCCCGCGAGAGCAGGAACTTGAACATTTCCCCTAAAGCAAGAGGGGAGCGTTGTTAGGGCTTAGCTGTCAGGGAGGGTGCGTGCCGGTTCGCTGTGTGGTGTAGAGGGAAGAAGGGGTTAGTTCTCCTCAAGCGGAGGTGATTATTCCCGCGCTCTTGGTCAACATTTTCGGTATTTTCTAAGCTCAGGAACGCGAACCCACGAAGGACTGGGTTAAGTATTGTTACCTGAGAGAAAACCATCCGTACTGCCTGGCTTCACAACCGCGTGTGGGTATGCAATTCCTTTTAGCTTTCTGTGAATCATTACGATTTGTTTACAGTGAAATAGCTTCCATTGGCTTGAAGGTATATTCCCCAACTGGTTATTTCGTGACTATTAATAAAATGAAAGCTTTAATAAACATGTTGACTTAATAGTTAATTGTGGTAAGAAAAATTGGGCTGCCTCCTTACTCTGCGTTAGAACAAGTTTTAAGTTAGAAGTTTTAAGCTACTGCTTCGGAATTGGGCTAAACTTTGTTTTGTAATTTTTTTTTAATAGAAGTTAAAAAAAAAAAACCCACTGCCATCTTTAGTATCAAAGATCCCTCTCAAGTAATAAACAAAATTTTGAAACTCATTTCAAAGCTGATGCAGGTAGAACATACAGGTTATAAAAATTGACTTAAGTAAACTCATAGGTAACTAAAAGTTTATTTGAAAAATTAGAATGAAGAAACATTTTACATTGATATAGGTGCATTTTGCTTGAGACTGACTGAATGTGAATTTATTGAGAATTTACTATATTTCCTTCACTGAATTAAGCACTAAAGGAAATATAGTGAAAGTTAAGACATAGTTCCTGCCTTCCAGAAATTTAAAACTTCTGGAGGAGGAGGGAAAAAAAAACTTCATTAAAAAATAGTAACACTATTAACTCTCCTTTTGGTTTCCCTAGTACCACTATTTCTTGGTTGTGCAACTACATCTCTGACACACTTTAAATATTTTTCTTAAGGCCCTCTGTGTTCTCAAGCTCTCCATTTTCTTTTCTTTTCTTGTCTGACCTTACTCCTCTCATATCCTTGAACAATCTATTTTACTAGGTGTCCCAGTGCACCAAGGACTCCCAGATGTATATCTTCAGGTTAGACTTTTAAGCAACATCTTCATTTGTATATCACACAGATACCTTAAATAGGTCCTAAATTGATGTTGGTATCTTTAGCATTCCTTATTCCTGAGACTCTCCCCACACATCCCTTTTAAACTAGCCCATTTTCATTCCCCATTTCAGATAATGGCACCCAATTACCCAAGACAGGAATCCAGGAGTACCCCTATATTACATTTCCTTCACTTCCTCTATCCTAATATCAAATTCTATTGACTCATCTCCTTAAGTATCCCTCAAATCCACTCTTCTTCAATCTTCACTCTCGCTGTCAGTCCATCAAGTAATTAACACCTCTCCTGACTCATCTCCCTTGGACAATTGCAATAGTCTCTTGTTATTTCCCACTCCACTCCAACCTATATTCTATTAATAATTTTTCTAACATGAAAATATGATCACAATATTCGTCTGCAAAGATTTTTTTCAGGGGCTTCCCATCACCAGTCGGGCCTTTCATGATCTTGCTTCAGACTGCTATCATCTGCCATTCTTGCCCATTTACTCCACACTAGCCATACTGAACTCCTTGCTTTTCTGTGATCTTTCCACGTTCTTTCAGGATCCTTTGGGTCTCAGTTGAATTGAAAACTTACCCTCCTTTATGGAACCTTTCATAATTTTCCAAGACGGACTTGCCTTTCCTTCACCCTTTTGGACTTATTTCTGTTATAACAATTATATTGTACTGTAATTATTTATTTGCAAATGTAACTGACAAGTCAACCCCTATCTCCACTCTTGAAAAATAATTTGAACTGTGGATAATAAAGACTCATACTATCTCCTCTCCTCATTTAAAGATTACAGAAGAATGCCCTTTAGTTCACCCTGCTTGAGATTTTGACTAAACCCTGACTGAACACTTTTTTAATCCTCTAAGTTCAAACTTTCTACCAGTTCTTGGCATATCTAAGTACTGAGTTTTAAATTATAGGCTTGATATGGTCACAAGTTAAGCATCAAAACGGCAGTCTGAAGCAAACAGATGGGAAAAAGGAAAATTGACATTGTACTACATATCCCACCCAGAAAACTTTGTAGGTAGGAATGTCTTTTCCTGCTTTTAATAATAACACACCCACAGGTTTTAATAATAACTTAACCACAGGGTGGGCATAACTCCAAGTGGGGTATTTCACCCTTTACTGGCCCAGTGATTGGTGTATGGGTGATTTAGGCTAATCAGCATCCTTCAGCAGTTTCAAATTGGATGTTTTCTCTGGTCATAAAGCTGTAAAGATGGAAGCTCAGAGCTGCTTGTGGCAATGCATGTTGCCATTTAGAGTAGCTGGTCTGAAAGAATAATGCAGATATGGGAGGAAATATGAGAGAGAAGAGAATCCCTTAAAGTCCTCCATCCTCTTATAAAATAGGAAATTCAGGAGTTGAGTGCTTACCAGACTCCTCAAAGCTCTGCAGCATGACATTTTGTTAAATATCAGAAGGTCAAATTCAATATCCTTAGCATCTTAGCCAGCTCTTCCTTAGTCAAAACTTCACTAGCTATACATCCCAATCCTTCTAAAAGGCTCTGCTATACCAGAGTCAACATTTGTTAGTTAACCACAGCTGGTGGTTAGCCAGTGGCCTCCTTAATTTTTGCTGAGTTATTGTCAGCTTAGGCAATTTCATTACCCTTGTATGTTATTTCACTTTGAAACATTCTAATTTTCTTATCTGTAAAACTGTGATGAGAAATAATACTTACATATGATGTATTTTGATACTGACCCAGATAAAAGCAAGTAAAGTCCTAAACTGTATTATTACAGCCATTAGTGCTATTATTATGAATACCAATACTGTTGTCATCAATGATAATGTGATGCTGTAAGAACCTATATATTGTTTTTCTTGCTGTACTATGTATTTTAGTACAATCTCAAACATGTGGAAGGCTTTAGATTATATCTGGGCCAGCCTCCCATTCACTGAAGGATTATTACCACCAGTGGTTGTCCAGGTTCTGTTCAAATATAGTCACATGATAGAAAACTTGATGCTTTGTGGTACACCCTATTCCTTTTTAAGATTAACTGTTAAGGGGTGCCTGGGTGGCTCAGTCATTAAGCGTCTACCTTCAACTCAGGTCATGATCCCAGGGTCCTGGGATCGAGCCCCGCATCGGGCTCCCTGCTCCGCGGGAAGCTTGCTTCTCCCTCTCCCACTCCCCCTTGCTTGTGTTCCCTCTCTCGCTGTCTCTCTCTCTGTCAAATAAATAAATAAAATCTTAAAAAAAAATACTAACTGTTAAGAAATTTTCATCACAATGAATTGAATTCTATCAGTAATTTCCACATACTGGTCTTATTTCTGTTCTTTGTAACAACAGAAATCTATTCACTTTTCCATAAGACACTATTTAACTGTGAAAATACTTCTGTTTTTTCAAGCTAAAAATACTCCGTTCTCTCTCAATTTTTTGAAGGCCTAATTAATATTAAGCTAATCAATTCATTCATTCATAATATTTCACATCACCTTATGAAATATTTAAAGTGAATTCTGAAGAATAATAATAATAAAATGAATTCAACATATAATGTAGTGGTGAAATATAAATAAGAAGACAAATCAGAGCTATGAGAAGTTAAAATACAAGTAGAATATAAAGAATGAGAGCAAAAGAACAAAAATATGCACAAACCTATGGCTTAAACTTGTTTGGCTCTGATCTAAAATCAAAAGTGGATATGATATTTAAGTTATTGGTAACAGGAAAACATTTTTCTGTCATCACCTAAAATTGTTTTCCCCCATGTGGGCCTTCATCTAAGGGGGCTCTTATCTATGTTCACTGACAATAAACTCATCAACATGTCCCTGGAAAATGCAGTAACAGGCTTCATGTACCATCCATGAAACTGAGCTCAGGATGCTCTTTTGCTGTCAACTTCTGAAAAAATGTGACACCAAAAAATAAGAACAGATTTTTTCAACTAGCCCAATTATGGTTTGTGCATAAATATTCTTTCCCTTTAATTTTTTATAAAACAAGTTTTATAACATGTTTTACATATAAGGTTCTTTAGAATCTTAGAGATGGAAAGGATCTAAGAGATTAGTTTGTTAAAGTCTCTCATTGTACAGATGAGAAAACTTAAGTTCAGGGAAGTAAAGTTACCCAAGCTTGTGCTGGACGCTAAGTAGAACCAGAACTGAAACCCAATTCTGAAACACTTGGAATTGGCCTGTGTGAAATATTTTCCCTGAAATATTCTGAGGTTTCATAAGAGATAGTATTCTTTTGTCCCTTAAAGTACAATGAAATTTCTTCTGTATTCAAGTATTGGTGATAAACATACTTGGCATCTTTGTACCCTTTTGAAAGACAAGGGAAGGGGAACATAAGGAAGTTGAGAGCATTTCACAAGTAAAGATTTTTCTGAATTGTGATATCTATGGTAGTACTTTGACTTCATGAAAAATACTAAGCAGTTTGGAAATTTACCAAACTTGTTTTCTCACCCCTGGGAACCTAACAATTCTAAGCCACGCGCGCGCGCACACACGCACACACACGACTTTACATCTTGGACTGACTTGTTTTTAAAGTAGTTCTTTAAGAAATACAATAGTACAATAACACCATATCTTTTGCTCATAGCATATTGGCTGAAGCACTGAGCCCAAAGGAAGTTGCCCTGGAGAGCACTTTTCTTTGTAAAGATGATGAAAATATTCAGGGCACCAGTGTTTTCAAGTTGAACTTCCTTATTGAAATTCACTTCACAGTCAAAAGGAAAAAGAGAAATACAACACTTTTTAATAGAGTAATAAAATTGTTGAAAGATATTCAGTGATAGAAATACTTCAAAGAATTATAGGTATATATAAAGCAGAAATTCAAAAAGACTGAATTTATTTCTAATTCTCAACTATTAGTGTTCTTGAGTCTTTCATTCTCTTATCTGTAAAACTGGAATTGTGCTGGGGGTAAACAATCTAACTCTTGGCAAATAATATCCCAGGAATGTATGTTAAAGACTTTGTACATTTTATTTTTTTTCAAAGATTTTATTTATTTATTTGAGAGAGAGAGCATGAGCAGGGGGAGTGGGAGAGGGAGAAGCAGACTCCCTGCTGAGCAGGGAGCCAGACTCAGGGGTCAATCCCAGGACCCCAGAATCATGACCTGAGCCGAAGTCAGACACTCAACCGCTCAACAGACTGAGCCACCCAGGCGCCCTAGACATTGTACATTTTAAATCAAAGTTTTTTGATTAAATTGTTTTCTACAAGTTTTGTCTTGTTACTGTTTCAGATTCTTTTTATTCTGAATAACTCTCCTTATGGAATTAGTTATAACAGTTTTAATGTGATGAAGAAAAGCCATCTCAGTTGCTAAAAACTGTGCTGACCTTTCAATTTCAAACAGCAGCTAGCAGTAGGTAGAAGAGTAACTTTCAAACACTGTAGACTGTAACCTAGAGAAAGCAGTATATATTTTACACTATGATCCAGTTCACATGGACATGTATAAAACAAAATCAATAGTTTCTTAAAACAGTATTATGACTGAGTGATGCACTCTGATATTTTATTCATTTCTATTTCATTTGAAAATCTTCTGATCATAACCAATGAAATTGATTTCTAGACCCCCTAACAGAACAAAACTATAGTTTGAAAGATGTGAGCAAGAGGTTTTTAACAGAAGAAGCAGTTCCCCCTTCAATATAGTGTGGAAATTTACTCCCTCCGGTTAGAAAAAAATATTCATTTTGGTTTGATATTATCACATTAACAATTTTTCACCCATTAAAAACTTCCTAACATTATAAAAAGGCCATTGCTCTTTGGCTCCACATTTTGCTAACATTACCCTTATTCACAGTTTTAATCCTCTATGGTTAATAAATGAGATGTACAAATTATATAAGGCTATATCCATATAGTTATAGATAAATATGAAATCATTTACAGTATGCCACCAGAAGATGTGCAGCTTATGTCTTTGTGGATGACTATGTTCTCAACTGAGATAGGAGAGAGAGAATAAGATAGTGGAAGGAATGTGACATCAGAAGCAGAATTCTTGTGTCCTAATTTTAGATATGCAGTGTGAGAGTGGGCTAGTTTCTTAACTTCTCTAAGTTTCCATTCTGTAAATGAGGGAATTGATCTAGAAAATTTCAAGATAGTATATAAAGTTCTTTGATTCTTTGATGGTTGTTCATTTAAACCAAAGAGAGTGTTTTATTACACTATTAACATAGTTCTAGTGGATGACATTTGGAAAATAATAACTTATCTTTGCTTATTCTTATTATATCTAAAACATTAATGTCCTTTGCTATGCTAACAAGAGAACACTTAAGTAAGCATCAGGGTATGGAATTGTACAAATGGCATAGTCTAATAATTTTGATAAGTATGATCATTAACCATAACTGATGTATTTATACATATATGCATCTGAAAATATGATTTTTCTGTGTTGCTATGTGTCTTAGTCTGTTTGGACTACTATAACAGAATATAATGGACTAGGTAGCTTATAAACAACAGAAATTTACTTCTCACAGTTCTGGAAGCAGGGAAGCCCAAGATCAAGGTGCCAGCAGATTCAGTGTCTAGTGAGAGCCCACTTCCTGATTCATAGATGACTATCTCACTGTGTACTTATGTGGGGGAAGAGGTGAGGGAGCTCTTTGATGTCTCTTTTATAAGTGTACCAATCCCATTCATGAGGGCTACACCGTCATGATCAAATCACCTCCCAAAGGCTCCACCTGCTAATACCATCACATTGAGGGTTAGGATATCAGCATATGAATTTTAGAAGAGACACATACATTCAGTCTATACCTAAAAAAGTTTGGTAAGTTTATGATAAGTTTAATGTGTTTTTATTATTTTGATGAGTTTGTGAGAAAACTGTAATCATATACTATGTTCACATCTCTTTCTATGTATCAGAAGAAAAGAATATTTTTCTTAAATAAGTGTGGCCCATGTTCACATTTGACTTTATGTTCCAAAATAGGTGCTGAGCCTGGAGTGTTGCATGGCCCAGAACAGAGCCTTGTGCAGGAGGCCTGGGACCTAAGGTAAATCAGCTATGTTGTAGAATCTTCATTAGCCCCAATATTTCACATAGGTAGAATTAAGGTAAAATGAATATTAGAAAGTGAGTTTTAAAATTAAGCTTGAGAGTGGTAATTGGAAAGTATTCCTGCCTGCCTTTACAAGGTAAGGTGGAAAAGAAGAAAAGGTTATTTCAGGTAGATTGCATTTAGGTGAATTTTTCATTATTTTAGCATCAGCTCATAGAGGAATCAACTCCTTCCCCTGGTTATGAATTCCAGATGCCTACTTTCTTTAAGCAAAGCAGGACCCTCTCTACCCCTTGCCCACCCCTGAAAGAGAATGGGAGTGATTGTTTTTATTCACTATACTCTAGAGATAATTGTGCCAAAACATTAGAATCTAGAGGCAATATGGCTTTTTTTTTAATTAAAATTTTTTTAATTTAAGTAATCTCTACACCACCTTGGGGACTCAAACTCACAACCCCAAGATCAAGAGTCAATGATTCCACTGACTGAACCAGTCAGGCGCCCCAGGGGCGACATGCTCTGTGATTTGAAACATTCCAAACGGGAATTTAAAGGAAAAATCATTTTAGTTGGGGAAAAAAAAAAAAAAGGGTTATGTAGCCATCAATTCCATAGGAACTCCATTCTGATTGTGTGATGCGTTTTCTGAAGAGGTAGGGTACACTGATCAAGGAAAGTATCCGCCATACTGATTTTTAAAAACTCTTAAGTGACAGGCTGCCTGGGACATGGCAGTCTTGCTGCCCCCAAGAGGACTTTTCTCTTTCCTTTCTTTAACAACTTCATTGGTCCCAGCTGTCAGCTTACCTCCCACCCCCAAGCACAAGCATGGTACGCAGCAGGGACTCAAGATTCTGCCAAGAACATCTTGCCGTGATTGGATAGGAATCCCAGATAAAAATGCAAACCTTTGATTTGTTCACTTTGACATCCCTGAAAGTTGAATCACCATTGGAACAAAAGCTAAGAGAGTTAAGACAAAATACAGAAGGATGTAACCAACAATTCTGTGCAAAATAGAATTTGACTTTTCATAAGAAAAAAGAAGAATTTATTCACTCAAGATTAAAAGCTAAAGGCCTGGGAACTGAAGCGGAGTCAGGTCAAAAAGTGACATTGAATGTAGAAGAAATGGCTGACTTTTACAAGGAATTTTTAAGTAAAAATTTTCAGAAACACATGTTTTATAACAGAGACTGGCACGGCCTAATTTTGCCATCGCCTTCTTCATGGGGAGAATGGCCCTGGAGAGGATTTGGAACAAGCTTAGATTGAAACAAAAGAAGACCAGAGCGCACCTGACCCACCCACCTGGTGTCTGAGTTTCTACAAAAAGTGGCTGGTTTGAGAGCTCATTTTATGAGGGCTCTAAAAAGCTGTAAGTGGGGGCACCTGGGTGGCTCAGTTGGTTAAGCGTCTGCCTTCGGCTCAGGTCATGATCCTGGGGTCCTGGGATCAAGCCCCGCCTCTGGGTCCCTGCTCAGTGGGGAGTCTGTTTCTCCCTCTGACCCTCCCCTGTCTCATGTTCTGTCTCTCTCTCAAATAAATAAATAAAATCTTTAAAAAAAAAATAAAAATAAAAAGCTGTAAGTGATCTGTGAAAACCTCTAAGTCCCACACCTTTGTTATGCAGGCTCCTTCGCTTATGTCAGCACAGGGTGGGCTGGGAGAATGTGGGTCCTGGTGAGCCATGGGCCATGTGACTCTGTCCTGACTGTGGGTTCCCAAGCTGGCTCTTGTTCCGGGTGTGACATTAAATAGAGTCCAAGTACTAAGAAAAAAAATTCTTAAATGACATACAAAATATGGAAAAGCTCACAGGAAGGAAGACTATTCTATCAAGATCCTAAAAAGGCTATCTTAACTGCAATTTTGAGTCTGGAGAATGGAGCTAATGCTTATCCAAAAAAGGTAGTCAGTTTAGTGTTTCTATCTATGTCTGTATTTAATAAATTCCTTGCTCCAACATAAAGTAATTCCAAATCAGAGCCAAGTATATTTATCCCAAAGAATTTTCAGTGTAACCTCTAATCTAGCTTAGTTCTCAGTGCCTTTGATTTCTTACTGTATGATGTTGATATATTTTTATTATATTCATAACAATAGCTAACATTTATTGAGGGACTTACCATGTGTGGGGTAGTATACTTTATAATGCATTTATTTTTAAGATAGCAACTAATATCCTCATAATTCAGATACATTTATTCATTTAACACATTTTTATTGTTCTTTACTATGTACCAGGCACAGAGGATAGAGCAATTAATAAAAAAGGCAAAGTTTCTGCCCTGAGAGAACATTCATTCTGGTGGGCGAGATGAACATGGAAGGAACAAATACGTATATTACTTTGGTGGGTCATAAGAATGCTCCTTGCAGATGTCCAACAACATTATTGACCAAGGGCCCCAGTTCTGGTGCACTGTGACCTCCATCACTTCATTCGGGCCTAGGCTGCCTTCCAGTCTGTTCCCAGCCGATGACTGACTGTGACAGGGACACTAAGGCAGAACCGCTTCAGGGAAACAGGGCCTCTCCTGCAGGTGACTTTGGCTCAAGGATCCTCCAGCAGCTGCACTGCATCTTCCCTCGACTGCATGCTAGTGTGAAACAAGTCAGTGGGGAACAGTCAGGAACAAGAGACTCCTTGAAGTCTCTTGGCTCTCCCAGCCCTCTGGACTCCTTCCCCCTTTTCACTTTGAGGGCATTTTTCCTAATACAATTTTTTCAGATTTAACCCCACCTTGACATCTGCTTCTCAGAGGACCCAGACTAACATATTATGTTAGGGAGTAATAAGTGCTATTTTAAAAAAGCACAATAATGGACACCTGGGTGGCTCAGTCGGTTAAGTGTCCGACTCTTGATTTTGGCTTGGGTCATGATCTCGGTGTCGCAAGATCAAGCCCCGCATCTGCATGGGATTCTCCCCCTTACCCCCTGCATGTGCGCATGCTCTCTCTTTCTCAAATAAATAAATAAAATCTTTTTAAAAAAGCACAATAAGGTGTTAGAAATATATGCTCTGGATTAAGGATGGTCAGGGAAGGTCTCAGACAGAGGTAGCACTTGAGTCACATAAAGAATTGGAGAAAACGGATTTACAGAGTGAAGTGAATTGCTTGAGAGTACATCGCTGATTTGTGGTAGATCAGCCCCCAGCTGGCACCTTCAAAATGACCACTTTTATGTTATCTGTAAGTACGTGATGATACAGAAAATGTACTGAGAGTATCTGTTTGGGGGGCAGTTGTGTACATGAAGAATTAGAAGTACTTCAAAAGGTATGAGGAGAAACCTGCAGAAAGCACTAAATGACACAATTAATTCCTGCCCAGGCTAGCATGAACTTCCTTTCAGCCTGCTCCATTCTGGCATTCCTTTTTTGCCCCTTTCATTTAAATTTATTTTGCTAGTGCTGCAGCTTCTATACTAGTTCTTCAATCAGCAGTTTTAAAATAGGGTATGACACTGAATTTATCTTTTTTCCTTCTGACTTTTTCCGGTCCTGTTTCCTGAAACATCTCCATCCCCTACAGTGCCTAAGCTGTCACTGAAATGTGTTTCAAAATATAACACAGTAAAACATAACACAGTACAGAAAAATAAGCACATTCTTTTTGGAGCTGAACCATAACCTCTTAAAATTAGCATTTCCCCCCCATCTGCCCATACGGACCAAATATTCCTATTGATATCACATTATATTGAGAAAGCAGAAAAAGTTTCTATTCCTGGATTGAAATCCAGCCCTTTTAAGGAATTCAAATAGAGACACACCCTGTTCTTTATCTGATAACACTCCAGCTTCAGCCCTGGAAATCTTTACACAATTTTACTTATTTTTTTTCTTGGCTCTGGAAAGTTGAACTTTTTAAAGTATTATAATTTTCCAAAAACTTGTTGATATATTGGTGAAGTGCTTTGATCAGTAGATTCCCCTTGTTGTTCTCTGAGCAGAAGCTGTCACTCTTCCACCTTTCATAGAAAGCAAACCACTCTTCTTCCTACAGAATAGAGCATGTGGAGGTCGAAAGTATTTTTCATAAGAAGCATTCAAAGCAATACTTCCCTAAGCTTAATAAAAAGCAGTTGTGGCTGAGAAACTGCAATGATGTCATGTAAGTTTTATCTTGCCTAAGCAGCAGAGTGAGGAAATTCCAGAATTAATAAGTCTGCTGGTACAGCTGTGCCCTGAGTTGGAAAGTTCAGGATGTTCTTTTCATACTCACGACTGGACATTTTGCTCCACATTAGCCTTTGCAAGAATAATTGGCTCCCTCCATTTCCAAGCTGCTAAAACATTTATAAATGGATCTATTTAGAAAATGTAAAAGTTTAAATGGATTCAATAAATGGTCACTTAGACTCAAAATTATTGTTTATATTTGCCTTGATTCTGTAATGACCTGTAATTAGTTATTTTTAATTATCAAGTGCCTTTGAATAGTGAGTTAAGAAATGGAAAATCCTAACTTTGAGAAATGATTGAAGGGAGTAGAGTTAAAAACCAAGAATGGTCTTTTTAACCATAGCTCTAGTTATTAATGTGGCTCTAGTTATTATCTAGAGAACAATTGGCCAGCTGATCATCAGGAAATTGGCTTACATAAAATAAGAGATATAATTTCATGATCCGGAAGTCTGTTGAACAGTATAATGGAAATTGAGAGAGTTCTGTCTAGTTTTGTAAAGTAGAAAATATTTTCTTTAAAGGAATGGCTTTGGTGTATTATCACACTAGATGATTTCTTTCAACCTTACGGTACTTAGTGACATGCACTCCTTTCCTTTCTTTCCTCTTCTTTCCTCCTTTGCCTCTGCAGGGGAAAGAAAAGGAAGATACACAGTGCTGAGCAGAAATGAGCAAATTTAATCAGAGTTCGCTTTTGTGGTTCTCAAATTTCAAAATTAAATATGCATGTTGCTTGTTTTATTGGGTTCATGTTCAGTATAGCCTGACAGAGCAGCCTTCTCTGATCATGAGTGCCTGAGTGACTTTGGAGGGGGTCTCTGAATTTGTCCAGTTTATAGCTGTATTTGCCTCAAACTAAGATAATGGAGATTTATTCTTATTTTGTCTAATGTAAAAAAATAGCCTAAGGCTGAATATATTTTAGAGCCAGACTTACCAAGTTCTCCTAGAATTAAGCAAATCACCTTAGTTCTCTAAGGCTCAATTTTCTTATATAATATTGAGATTATTTCTAATACATTACTCACAGGATAATTATGTAAATAAAATATTACAAATATATGTTAAGAAGCCTTTATAAAACCATGAGTACAGTGCCTGGCATTTAATAGTCCATCAATGAAAGTTATTTTTATTCTTTTACTTTTTCTTTTAATTTTCTTTCTCCTTTTTCCATTTTTCATGTATACAAATATGACTGGAAAAGATATCACAGATTTTCTGCTGTTCTAAATAGACTCTCATATTTCTTCAGACTTGGAAAAATTTAGCTGTTTTTCAGGGCAATGGAAACCTATTCAAAATTCCTTTCAAATTCTCGATTGTGTAGCAACCAGAGTATGACATTTTGGCATTTCTTTTTTTTTTTTTTTTTTAAAGATTTTACTTATTTATTTGAGAGAGAGAGAATGAGAGAGAGCACACGAGAAGGGGGAGGGTCAGAGGGAGAAGCAGACTCCCTGCTGAGCAGGGAGCCCGATGCGGGACTTGATCTCCAGGATCATGACCTGAGCCGAAGGCAGTCGCTTAACCAACTGAGCCACCCAGGTGCCCGACATTTTGGCATTTCTAAAGGTGTCAGACAGCTGAGCTAAAATTCATACACACTTCCAGGAAAGGAAGAAATACAATAGTGAACAGAGAGTTATTCCATCATTTTCTATCCAATCTTAAAAAAAAAAACAAAAAAACTTAAGATTTTCCCTTTTTAAATACTGCTTTATGGGAGTTGCAGAGCTGGGAGTATTGTTCTTTAGCTAGCATATTTAATCGCTGGGCCCCCTTTCGGTGGTTGACAGAATGGTGATATTGAGCATACAGTTTAATTACTTGGAGATGGTTGAAAGCATGCAATAAAATTTCAATTTAATGAGAAATGATAACTCATTTCAAACTGCTAATAAAAACTAAATGATTTCTTCATAATGCATAATAGAATATGACTAATTTTTATTTTTTAAAACATTAAAAATGGACCAAAAAATGGCATGATGGGAGCCTTACATCTAGTTTATCACAGATGCCAATGTTATTATTTTAAAACAGATAAACACCAAAACTTAAATAAAACTAAGTTATCTTAAAGATATATTTTAAATTATACAAATTCTCTATAATTTCAGTATGTATTAATACAATACTTTGATATTGCTACTTTCTAGAGATTGCATTTTTTCATTAGCAGTTTTTAAAAAAATTTCTCTGCTTACAAGACTAGAGGATGATTAAAACAACCACCAATTCCAACACTGAATACACAGATTCTTTTGTAAATATGTAATGTTGTTATGTGGCATTTTCTTTATGATCCATTCTCCTTCCTAAACTTAGCCTGGTGCATAGTTTTCTATGACTGAGGCATTCCTTCTCTGGCATAAACATCTATCACAGAACTCTCAACTGAATTGAAATGGAAAAAACTGATACTTACTTCTTACCAGCTCTATGCTATCTACTCCCTCTATCATATTTTAAGACAGATCTATAACTTTATATTAGTTTGAGCCTTGTATATCAATATGTTCACATATCTCATGATTGATGTGTGCTACCTTGCTTTCAGATGCTTTTGTACTCTTTTCATTTCTTGTTTTTGTTTGCATTTTATAACATATACTCCCAAGTATTTAAGGACTAAGTAGACTTTAAAGTTTCAGCAAAAAAAAAAAGTGCTGCTAATTCAAATCATACATCTCTCTCTCATGTATATATATTTAGATTTAGATGTATATAAGCATATATTTTATTTGTTATTACTCCTCTAAAAATGCATACATAAAGTCAAACCTAATCAACACACAGCTTTGGGATTTATGGAGCTTGAATTCCAAGTACACCCTGACCATTAAGACAAGTATGATGTTCGTTGAGTCATTGTCTCTCTGTCTGCTTGACTTAATACTAAATGAATATAGTAACCCAACTGAACTTTGGAGAATGTCATTGGAATAGTTACCTAGTGATTCAAAGCTGGTCAAAAAATACAAGCAGTTTAGATTCTAAGAATGACTAATGAAAAATCTTTATCCAGACATGCTGTTTTATCCCGGTCACCAGAAAGGAACCCTTTCCAACCTTTTTCTCCATCAATTTTGTTTGTATATCAGCTTCCATAGCTTTCATCCCTTAAAGAAAACTCCAAATGAGTCTAAATATCTTGCACTGCATTTTAATTCTAGATTCCACTTGAAAAACTTATTCAAAAATAGCTCATATTAAAGGAAAAGAAGATAAAAGCTTTTATTGTCAGTTACTCTTCTGGACTTTCTCAGTGAAAAGGCTGGGTTGTTTAGATCAGGTGAAAACAAAATTATGAATAAAGACAAGTGAGTTGAAAGTTTTTAAAGCAAGATTTCGAATTGTTTATTAGTGTTTGATCTGAGATTGAATTTAAATGTGATAAAAGGAAAATTGCTAAATTGCTATTAAATTATTGCTGCTAATGAAAAGTGTAAGTGGCTTTGCCAGTAAGTAGAATAATAAAACAGCAACATTTATGTTTAGAGGGTTTTGTGGCAAATAAAACTTTCTTTTCATAGGTCTTCTGTTTCTGGTACAGTGGTATCCTCTGTAGGCTCAGTTGTTATCACTATAGGAATATTCTCAGATATCCATCCCTTTGGAGTCCTATTAAAGGACCGTCTGCCAGAAAGAGGATTGGCAAAAACCATAAACCTGGGATCTGTTAGAAGTAGTAGCTCAAAATCTGGAACTTTGAATTTAACCATTTTTGATGCTTTTTCAAAACCTCCAAATGGGGTGGCAACTCTGTGGGAAGTGAAAAGAAAAAGAATATGTTAATTAATTTTCAAATTTACTTGCCAGAAAATAGAAAACAATTTAATTCGTGATTCTATGGGCATGTTGTTATATTATATTCTTAGTACAATTTTCTGTTTTTGATCTTTGAGGCAAGCATTTTTATTTAAGGACCATGCTTTTATGATAAAACAGATATTTGTTAATACATTGGTATGAAGTCCCTTTGTATGTACTCTTAGTTTGGGACTAAACTAATCTATTCTATACCCTGAGCTCATTGAAAACATTTCTTGCCTTTGTGTCTTTGCTAACATGTTTCCCCTGCTTAGATATTTCCTCCCTTCCTTCCTTCCACCTGTGTATGTCTTGTGGCCTTTAAGTTCCAACTTCCTCTCAATTATCCCAGCTTGCATGCTGTAGTTTAGCCAAATTCCTATAGCATGCACTGTTTTATGTCAGTCACTTGGTGCTTATGATATGACACTTGGCTTTTTTTTCATAATATGATTTGGTCTGAGTTTGTTTTTTTGTAATATGGTTTGGTATAATTTGTGAATCATAAAGTCTTTGAAGGCAAGAAGTGTGTCTTTTGCATCTTTCTATCTCCACTTCAAAGACCTCAAAATTCTATTTTTCTTTTGAATAAAGTCCAACTTCTTATCTTGTCATTCAAGTCCCCACATAACATTCCAGCTTTCTTTGATTTAGCCATTAATTTATTTATTCATTCAGCACCAGACATTTCTGTTAGGGATGGAACAGGCAACAATGGAGTCAAAGTTTGAGCTCTTATATTCTTTTTTTTTTAAGAGTGATAAAGCATGCATGCATGGGGTGGGGGGAAGGGCAGAAGGAGAGGGAGAGAATAAGCAGACTCTACACTGATGTGGGGCTGGATCTCACAACCCTCAGATCATGACATGAGCTGAAATCAACAGTCAGATGCCTAGCCAACTGAGCCACCCAGGCGCCCCACGCTCTTATACTCCAATGAAGACAGACAATAAAAAAAATAAACATATAGACAAAACATCCAATAGTAATGAGAACTATGCAGAAAATTAAAATAGTATAATCCACTAGGGCATAAATGAATGACTAGCTAGTTGGGGAAGACTTCTCTGAAGAGGTGACATTTAAACAATCATCTGATGGTAAGAAGTTAGCCATGGGCAGTACAGCTGAAACACATCAGCATTTCAGGCACAGAGAGTAGGTAATGCAAAGAATCTAAGGCAGAGATATTGTCGATATGTTCAGGAAAAGAAAGAAGGCTTATGTTGGTAGACATGTAGGTAAAGGTTGATAGAAGAGAGGACGGAGAGGTGGATTATATGGGACTTTGTCCAAGTAAGGAATATGAATTTCATTCTAGGTGAAGGGAACACTGTAAAATGTTCAGCAGGGGAGTAATGTAATCTGATTAAATTTTTGGAAAGGTTACTCTGGCTGCTGTTACTCTGGGAATAGATTATAAGAGGACAAGAGTGGAAGGAGAGAAGATATTGTGGCAATTCAAGTGAGAAATGATGGTGGCTTGGATTTCAGGTGTTTTCCATGAAGATGGAAAGTAGTAGGTGGTTTCAGGATGGGTTTTGGGAGTGGAGTCAACAGGATTTTCTGGTAAAATGGATAAAAATTGTCAAAGAAATAGAAATCAAGGAATAGTTGTACATTTAGAGTTTTAGCAACTGGCTGGTGGAAGACAGAGAGGAACAGGTTTGGTGTGTGGGTGGAAAACAATTTTGACATCCCAGTAGACAGGTCAATCATTTGTTTGCCCTGTTCTTTTTTTATGCCTCCTTCATTCCAGCCAAACTGAATGCACGGCTTACTCTTCTCCTTTATGCTCTCCTACCTTTAGTCATACTCTTTTTTTTCTCTGTTGGAGTACTCTGACACTTAGTACTACATTTCTAAGTCTCCTTTACGTTATAACTTTAAGTTCTAATTTGCACTTCCAAATCACCTTTAAGTTCTTTAAGTTCTAAGTATGTTATTTAAGTAACATATGTAGCTTTCTTCTTGAAGATTTCCCTAATCTCCCACAGCCAGAAGTAAATCTTTCTCGTCTAAGTTTCCATGGACTCTATTTTTACCTCGCCTGTAACCCCATTTCCTATCTTCCATTACATCCATTGATATATCTGCCTTATTTTTAATTAATTAATTTATTTTTTGCCAAACTGTACTCCAAGAGGACTGGAATTCGCTCTGACATATCTTTGTAACTCATCACAATATACTTGTATAATGCATTGTACCTAGAAGATCCTCATACACATTTGGACAATGGAACTGGGAAGACTATAGGGACTGTCCAATATAGTGGAGATTATTTTAAAGCCAGGAAGAGATCTGATTTTCTTTGTAGCTCAGTCATTCTGTGATCTTTCATGAATATGTTAATTTTTGTGTGACAATAGCGAGAGACCATGGAGTCTGATTAAGTAAGGAGACAGTGATTGATGGACTCTGAAATATGGGATGGCTTTGACATGTGGAGCTAAAGTATTATTGAATAAAAGTTGAAAGGTAAAGATACAATGTGATGGGGGGGTGAAATTGAGATTTTTGAAGGCAACACAGGTATTGGTAATGACAAACTTTAAGAAAAGCCAAGAGTGCATGTATTGCATGGAGTACTGGGTGTTATATGCAAACAATGAATCGTGGAACACTACATCAAAAACTAATGATGTACTGTATGGTGACTAACATAACAAAAAAAAAAAAGCCAAGAGTGGCTGAGGTGGGATTGAGAAAGCAGTCCTTAAAATGAGACAGTCAAAGACTTGAAAGGGTGGAGAGTTCATTAAATCATATGTGGATAGTGAAGCTACCAAGAAGTATGACAGGAATAGTCCTGAGGAGGAAGACAGAGAGCCAGACACTAAAATCCTCAGTGAAGGGAACATCCACAGAGTAGATGGAAGATCTCAACAATGGCTGAACAGATGGTACATGGTGTCACATGGTATAGAATCTCTGTCTTGTTTCCCATAATTTTCTTGTCTTCTTCTAATTTGCTCCTCTCTGAAGAGCAGTATGTTTTATTTTCTATTGCATCTGTTTTCAGGATAACTGACCTGATGATATTTCCCCCAAATTGCTGTGGAAGATATGGATAATAACAAGTCACTGATTGGTGCAGTAACCTCAGTCCAAGGTAGTACTTAGCAATCGTATCAGTAAAGACTTTCACATCCAGGGCCTAAAACCATTACTTTGGAGGTTAAAGAGATCAGTTTAGAAAAGAAATTGAAGAACTTAGATTCTCATTTCAGGTCCTTTATGATTATTAAACTTCAGAAGGCATAGTAATGATTAAAGCTATTGTTTATTGACTAGGTACTAATATAACAGACCCCTTTTTTACATGCTTCTCAAACTCTATTGGTAGAGGAGTCACCCTGGAGTCTTGTTAAAGAGCAAACACTAATTCAGTCAGTCTAGTGTGTGTCCTGAGATTCCACATTTCTAACCAGTTCCCAGGAATGCCAGTACTACTGGTCTGTGGATCATACTCTGTATACAAAGGCTTTATATGATTTTTTTCATTAAATCCTCACAACCTTATAAACTGGCTGTACTTATATCCCTTTTTAATAGATGAAATAGGGACAGAGCTAAGTTGAATGACTTGCCCCAAGTCACCCAGCTATTAAGTCGTAGAAGAACCAGGATTTAAACCCAGTCGGCCTGACTCATGGGAGGCCTGTTTTTCTAGTCACTACTCTGTGCCACACCCCCACGAGATAATTCTTGGGGAATATGGGGCCTTACAAGATCACTTTCTAAGTAGAGCAGTGTGTTTAGGAATGTCAGCCTACTTGGGCTGTGTGTGTCTAAGGGATGTCAAACCAGGTTGCTGTCCCATTCATGATGCAAAGAGCTGATTCAATGTCCCACATTTTGTCGTTTGACTTAGTGAATTGAAGAGTCTTTATGACTCAAAGTTGATTCAGTTCATAAGTAAAACTTATCTTGGATGTCCAAGATGTCCAAGACAATAAAATGTCATTAATTTTTATGTTGACCTTGTACTCTGTGATTGCACTAAATTTATTTACTAATTCTAATTACTAACCTGCTTTTGAATTTCATGTGGACATAATCCTGCCATTTGTGAATAAGGATAATTTTATTTTTCCTTTCCTTCTCCTTCTGTTTATTATTGTTTCATTGTCTAGCAGGGGTCAAAAAACAACTTCTTTGTCTGAAAATGTGTAAGTATGTTTTCATTTTAACTTTTACCTTTAAAGAATATTTTCACTGGATATAGAATTAAAGGCTGGCAGTTATTTATTTCATTTTTAAAGGTGTTATTCCATTGTCTTCTATAAATTCCAGTTGTCTTATTTTTACCCTTTTAAGATAGTTATCTTTTTTCCCCTGGTTTTAAGATTTTCTTTTTTTTTTTTTTTAAGATTTTATTTATTTATTTGAGAGAGAGAGAATGAGAGAGAGAACATGAGAAGGGCGAGGGTCAGAGGTAGAAGCAGACTCCCCGCCGAGCAGGGAGCCCGATACGGGACTCGATGCGGGGACTCCAGGATCATGACCTGAGCTGAAGGCAGTCGCTTAACCAACTGAGCCACCCAGGTGCCCCATTTTAAGATTTTCTTATTGTCTTTGGTTTTCAGCAGATTTCCAGTCATGTGCCTTTGCATGGTCTACTTTACATTACCCTTCCTGGGCTGTGTAGGACTTCTTGATATCTTTTGTCAGTTTTGAGAAATTCTTAGCTGTTAACTCCTCAAATATTGCTTCTGGCTAATTTTCTCTCTTATTCCCTAATGAGACTCTAATCACACATGTATATTGGCATTTTTTATTACTGTCCCAGGTGCATCTTTTGCCATTTTACTGCATTTTGAATCCTTTTTTCTGCTTCAGTTTGATCATTTTCCATATCAGTTTATGAATCCTCTCTTCAGCTGTGTTTAATCTGCCATGAAATCTATTTATTTAATTTTTAAAAACATTTTTATCATTAAATATAACAGAAGTACAGAAAACCTGATAAAAATGGACAATAGCTTATTATAAAGTGAACAACCTTGTATACTACACATGTTAAGAGTTCCTCCAGAAAGGGTGCCTGAGTGGCTCAGTCGTTAAGCATCTGCCTTCAGCTCAGGTCATGATCCCAGGGTCCTGGGATTGAGCCCTGATCGAGCCCCCCATCGGGCTCCCTGCTCAGCGGGAAGCCTCCTTCTCCCTCTCACACTCCCCCTGCTTGTGTTCCTTCTCTAGCTGTCTCTTTCTCTGTAAAATAAATAAATAAGATCTTTAAAAAAAAAAAAAAGTTCCTCCAGAAGTCCTAAATATGTCCCTGCTCAATCCCAGCTATCTCCTGACCCTAGCTGTAGTCAATATTTTGACTTTTAAGGTAATACCAATTTATAAAATATAAAAAAACCTTTCATTATATGTTAATAACCCAATTCTGTATCTCCAAATACTATGGTTTAGTTTTGCCTGTCTTTTTAAAATATCTTTTAAAACGTTTTTACATTATGGAGTTTTCCTTTAATCTCTTCCTTGCATTTATTTATTGAAAATACTGGATCATTTGTCCTATAGAGTTTCCCACAGACTGAATTTTACTGATTACATTCCCTTGGTATTTTTAACATGTTCCTCTGTTCTTTGTATTTTCTATAAATTTTATATGGATCCAACCACTTAATCTTTTGACTTCTTAATTTCGTTATTACATGCGTACCTCATTTTATTGTGCTTCATTTTACTGAGCTTTGCAGATGTTACATTTTTTATAAATTGAAGGTTTGTGGCAACCCTGTGTTGAGAAAGTATATTGGCCCCATTTTTCCAACAGCATTTGTTCATTTCATGTTTCTCTATCACGTTTTCGTAATTCTCACAATATTACAAACTTTTCATAATTATTAAACTTGTTATCTATGACCAGTGATTATGACTTTCTGAAAGCTCGGATGATGGTTAGCATTTTTTTATCAATAAAGTATATTTTAATTAAGATAGTACACGTTGTTTTAGGCGTAACGCTATTGCATGCGTAATATTCTACAGTATAGTGTAAATATAACTTTTATATGCATTGGGAAACCAAAAACTTCATTTGACTCACTTTATTGTGGTGGTCTAGAACTGAAGTTATGATATCTCCAAGTTATATCTGTATATTTTTCATTTTTGTACAATTTCCATTTGATTCTTTTTTAAAAAAAAAGATTTTATTTATTTATTTGAGAGAAAGAGAGAGAGCATGAGCAGGGGGAAGGGGCAGAGGGAGAGGGAGAAGCAGACTCCCCACTGAGCAGGGAGCCTGACATGGGGCTTGATCCCAGGACCCTGAGATGATGACCTGTGCTGAAGGCAGACACTTAACTGAGCCACCCAGGTGCCCCTCCATTTGATTTCTTTAAAAATATTTCCAATCTGCTGAAATTCTTCATCTTGTTATCTATTTTCCTGAACATATTTCTCACAATTATTTTAGAGTAGCCAACATTCCAATAATTTGATCTTTTGTGTGTCTGTTTCTTTTGTTTATTTTTCTCTTTACTTTTAGTCATTTGGTCTTGTCTCATAGTATGCTTCATAATTTTTAATTGACTGATGAGCAAAATTGTAGAAATAATTTGAGTCTCTGAATGGTGTTCTCTTTCTTTCAGAGATGATTTACTTTTGGCCATGGCAGGCAGTTTGACATAAAAGAGGTGATTTTTATCCAACCTAGGAAATCATTGATTAGGACCAGTATTTACTTTCATGAAAGCTGGTCTATTACTTGTTCACCTTTATTCCAGTGGTATAGCCTATAAGAATCCCAACTAAAAACTTAGAATATTTGGGCCTCTCCTCCTAGCAGACCCTATGTTCCTATTTTTGTCCTTCCCAGATTCAAGATTGTTGAAAAGTTCACTCACTTTCTCTGCTTATTAGTTGTTGCCAATAAATCAGCAAAATGCCTTAACAGGGAAAAGTGGTACCAAATGTTGTGTTTACATCTCTAAAGTTACCTCATGTCTAGCTTGGCCCTTAAGTCCTTATTTCCTTGATAGCTTTTCAAACACTTTATAATAATTAGCTTTTCTAGTTATTTTTGTGAAATTATTCTAATATAAACTAGTAGCTGGAAATGGATTTCCATTTCCTACCTATGTAACTTTTTATAGACTCCTTTATTTAGCAAGCATTCAAGACAAAGATATGGTTACACTGTTTAATTGTTTAAGTAAGCTTTTAGAGCATTGTATGCAAGAGACAAGGCCTCAAATTTTGTGTAGCCAAGTACATATACTTTAAGGGCAAAAAGACTCTTAGAGCTCCCTGTTTGGGATTGCCTACATATCATTATATTTTGTTTCATCTGTTATTTAACAATGATAAAGAATCTAAGAATATTGCAGCATTATTTACAATAGCCAAGATATGGAAGCAGCCCAAGTGTCCCTCAGTAGGTGAATGGATAAAGAAGATGTGGTATATATTCCACTGGAATATACACAATATACTACTACTCAGCCATAAAAAAAGGATGAGATCTTTTGACAACATGGGTGGACCTAAAGTGAATTTCACTTATGCTAAGTGAAATCAGTCAGAGAAAAATACCATATGATTTCGCTTATATGTGGAATCTAAAAAAACAAAACAAATGAATGAACAAATAAACAAAAAGCAGAATCAAACTTACAAATACAGAAAAAAACTGATGGTTGCCAGTGGGGAGGGGAATTGGGAGCATGGGCAAAATGGGTGAAGGAGAGCAGGAGATACAGGTTTCTAGTTATAGAATGAATGTCATGTGAATAAAAGTACAGCATAGGAATATAGTCAATAGTATTATAATAGCACTGTATGGTGACAGATGGTAGCTACACTTGTGAGCACAGCATAATGTACAGAGAGGCTGAAGCACTATGTTGTACACCCGGAACTCATGTAACATCTTGTGTCAACCATACTCAAATTTTCTTTAAAAATTGATCAGTGCTTATTTACTGTCTCATAAAATCAGTGCAATGACTAAAATATTGGCATATCTGTATGAAATGACATTTGTACCCAGTGAAATAATAATGAAATGTACATTGACTTATACCAAACTATGTTCATAAAAAAGAATCTAAGAATCTGTAATATTGATTAACATTAAGCTCTGAAGTTTTTATTTATATATCGATGTGTATATAAAAAGAAATAAAATTTTCTCAAGTAAAGGAGAAGTATTAACAGGTTAACTTCTCTTTTTCTCTCTCTCACTGAAATAGCACTGACTTGGTATTTATTCAAACAATAGGCATCTTTGATAGCCAACCCAAATATAGGAGTGTATTGTAAAACTGGAAGCAAGCCGCTCAGCAGGCATGGGGTAGGAAAGCCACAAGATACACAAGAAGTCACATAGCATCTCTAAAGCACTAATCTCAAAAACAAGCGTCAAGGATTCCATTATTTTCCATTTTCCCTTAGTGTTTAACTTTTTATAATTTTCTACGTGGTTGTTTTGGAAAAAAGTTATTAGAATGGCCCTCCAATCCCCTTTCCCAGACATTCCTCAATCTCTCCTTAAATTCTATGGTATACCTCATTTATTCAATAGATGTAATACTAATACTATTAGCATTACTAATTAGTAATAGTATTAGGTGAAATCCTAGTAGATCTATTACTAATAATAGACATTAATATTCCCACTACAGTAGTGTGTGAAAACTAACATTCCAATAGTATAATAATTTTAAAAGTATTAAAGAAGATCACTATTTAAATCCAGGCTTTGTGGTATTCTTTTGTAAATCAAAGACTTACTCCTTAATTTATTAATTTTCAAATGAATAGTCATTAAGCAGCCTATAAATTAGGAATACTTTTCTGTGGTGCCAAACAGCATACTGGAGATTATTTATTTATTTATTTATTTATTTATTTAAGAGAGAGAATGTGTGTGTGAGCGGGGGGGGGGGATGGGGGGGGAGGGCAGAGGGAGAGAGAGAGAGAATCTTAAGCAGGCTCCATGCTCAGCACAAGCCTGACATGGGGCTGGATCTCATTATCCTGAGATCATGACCTGAGCCGAATTCAAGAGTTGGACATTCAACTGCCTCAGTCACCCAGGCACCCCATGCTAAAAATACTTTACTCTAAAATGAAAATTAAATGATCAAAGAATGGATTATGAGACCATTAAAAATATATCTAAAATATCCATGGAATTTATTAAAATTGGGTAACAGGGAGAAATAGATATCTATTGTGAGTATTATCATGCAGATATTATTTGGCAATATTTTTAGTAGCATACGTTTTGGTTTATACATATGTTGGAGTCTTGGGCCACAAATCCTTAAATTACCTTTAATCTGGTTTAAAAAATGTAAACTGGAGCCTGGAGTTACACAGTAATTCTCATAGTCATATATGTAAATTATTTCTGAAATTCTTGAATAGTGCTGTCAATTTGAATCAACACATAAAAACTAATATCAAATTTTGAATGAGAAATCATTACTAATTAAAAAAAACTTTTTAATAAAATTTTTTAATCAAAATGTTTTTAAAAACATTTAATAATGTGGCAGATAATCTTGATGTTGTGATAGTTCCTGAATCATTTCCTTCATTTTTGTACTAAAAAAAACAAGACTTGCCATATTAGTAATATTGCAAAAATCAGCCCTTGCCTAGGCTTAGGATTTATCCTATATGGCTATTTTGAGTCTATTCTTAAAAGAAAATGTCTTTTTCTGCCAGAGAATTCAGTTCTCCATACCACAATATAAAATCCTCGGTATTACATGCCAACAGTGTCACCCAGGATAATTGGATTACCTGTTAAAGCTCCTGTAATCAGGCAGTTCTACCTTTCCTTCAGGCTTGAAAAATTTAGGGTATAAAGCCTCTAAAAGCTCCGGATCATCACTAATGGCCTGTTCCCAGGGCGACTGATAGTACTTAGGGACAGCCGTGGTGTTGAACTTTTCAGGAGGAATTTCCTTAAGTGGTCCAGAATATCCTTTGGAAAAATATAGCAAGAATAAATAAATACAGAGTGCCTAGGAGTTACTGAACTCCACCTAACATTTTACCATGTTTAATCTTCCAAGTGGGGGTGAATTTATGAAGAATGCATCCTTTCTATGATCTCTCAGAAAAGAGTAGTCTGAAACTGTAAGACATTTTTAACCCCTTTACACTTACAGAATTTTCCAAAAGAAACCACTTTTCTCAGTGTTTAGTTATACCAAATCATACAGTTATTTCTTCCTTGATTATCTTAGTACGTGTTTGTTCAGTGAAACTATTCATTTAATTTCGAAAAATTGTTTCCCTTATGTTAATTTATAGTAGGCTTTAGATACCATAGTGAATGAATTAAGTTAAAAATATATATTGAGTGTCTACTGTGGTCTAGGTGCTGGGGAAGGAGCAGTGAAGACAAAATCTCCCTCTTCTGGGGGCTGATTCGGTAGAGGTAATATTTAGGTCTTGTCTATCTTAAATTGCTGAGTGATCTGCAAACCATTAAAACTTCAAAATGGTGAAGTAACTTGTTTCCATTGCCTTAATCAGGCCCCAGTCTTATTCCCTGATGTGCCCATCCCATGTTTACTTTGTTCCTAAAGATTTCTTACCTAACTTTTCTGCTTCTAGTCTCACCTCCTCAACTTCTTCTGGGAACTGGACATTTTTTGTAAGTGCCATTTAAAAATCACACAAATTTCTGACATCAACTTTAAACTGTTTTCACATGCATCAAGTGACATTCTTCAAGTATTCAAAAGCAGCTGTGTACTCTCCATCTACACCATTGTACTACCTCATTGTGTCTTTTGCATAATTCTCTTTTCCACGATGTCAAAACCCTTTACCATTTGATCACTCTTACTTTTAGGTTTTTCTGATGCTCTTTCTCTTCTCTAAAATGTTTTCTATTTTCTCCTGTCCAATCATGCCTATCCTTTCTTTACACTAAAGAGTTTATTTCCTCCAAAATATCTTGCTGATAATGCTCCCTCTAGGCAGTTACTTGTTTGCAGTAATTTAATTTTCTTTTGATTGCCTCCAGTATCTCATGGTAGTCTCTTCTGATAGACTTCTTTTTTCTGCTTGCCACTTAGTTACTCAAAGCTCTTTTCTTATACTATACATTCTACCTAAAAAGTTCCATTTGTATTCATGGTTTTAATTGTGACCTAAATATTGATGATTTTGTCTCTCTTTTTTAATCTCCAGGCCCTTCTGTTCCACCATCCATTATATTTGTCCAAATGAATATCCCCTGGCACCCTTAATAATCTGTCTAGACCTATATGTAGCCATTCTTTACTTGCTTCTTCTTTCATGTTGGTTATCTTAGTGAATGCCAACACTACTCTCAGATGCCCAAGACAGAAGCATTATCCTAAACTTCCTCTCCTTCCCACAGCAAATCACTAAGTATTACCAGCTGTACTTCTTAAGGATTGCTAAAATAGTGGCTCTCAAACTTTGTTTCTGAGTCACTTTGGGCCAAATGTGTTCTTCCCTCCAGAGGTTTGGCTTCAGCAAGTCTCAAGGACGGCTTGCAAATCTTAGGCAAGGGATTTGCTAACAGAAGATTGGGAAAACTTGCTCTGGAAAATTCCCTCTTTCTTCATCATTTCCTTTACTACTGCCTTGTTTCAGGCCTTGACCACCTCTTGCCTGGACTTTCACAATAGCCTTCATACTCATCCTTTATTCCCCAGTCTCTCCCCTGGACCCTCCACACTGCTGCCTGAGTGACCTTTCTAAACTGGATCATGTCATTGACCTCCCTTTCCTAGGTTGCTATAATGGCTCCCCATGACAAAAACCTAGATTACTCGGCACAGCACATATGGCCCTACCCTCATCCAGCCTCATTTCCTACCATTCTCCTCTCACATTTTTATGCCTCAGAACTTGGAGCTACTTGACACTTGTTGTGTCCCCTTATGCTTCTCTACTTGTTCCATTAGTTCCCTGTGCCTGGAATGCTCTTTCTAATTCCTGTTACCTGGAAATTCTTATTTTAAGCCTTAGATTGAGGTTACCTCTTCTATTTAGGCTTTCCTGTCTCCCCCAGGAAAGCAGAGTTACTTTTCTTGCTCTTTCCATTTGTATAGTATACATAACTCCATTATCATAACTAGCACATTTTATTTCCCATTCCTTTCCTAAAAGTGATCAGATGTCAGCCATCTAGAAACTGGAAATTTTAGAATTTTATATTTTTAAAAATTCCTTGAAATCCCACTACCCTAATACAATTATTTTACCTTGGTGTATTTTTTCTCAGTTTTTTTTTCACCCATAAACATAATGATCACATAACTGTAATTCTAGTATACATTCTAGTATATTTTATTCCTAACCAACTTCTCTTGGAATACTTTTCAATGTTTCTACGTCATGTTTATGATCACTTTAATAAGAGTTTCATAATAACCTACTACATTAAAATATGATAAAGGGCCTAATCTTTTCACATTTTTTTAATATTCCTGGTTTTCCAATTTCTTTTTATAGATATAATTAATAACTTTTCTGATATGCTGAACTATGTACAGGAAAGAATGTGCATATGTTTAAGCTCTCAGATATAATACATTTCGACAATGCTACACGATAACATTTATTTGATTTCAAAATACCGTCCTTAACATAACTGATTTTAATTCAAAGGAACTTAAATCCTGCAATATTATGGCATCATAATACTCTTATTGATCCATTTTGAAAAAAGTTAGCTTTTGGATACATAGCATGTTAACCAATAAAAATTTTTGCTAAATTAGGATAAGCTGAAGTTTGCTTCCTCAATTTGCTATACTTTTCAACTTATCAACCAAGAAGGAAGGATCCATTAGTCTTATTTCAGGACAAACTACCTGATAACCTCCAAGCTCCCCCTTTTCTTAGTCTATATTATATAGACATTTCCTAATATTTAATAATTGGATATTTAGATTTAAAGAACTGTATGAGTTTATACTTTTAAACATTCTCTTTATATATATAAATATTTATGCATATGTGTATATATATATTTATGACAGTAAATAAAATATATGATATTAAATTATGTACGCAGAGAGAAAGTGAGACAACAAATGTAACATGAACTTTTGTACTGTCTCCTTATGGATGAATTCCTTGAGGGTAGAGATGAATTTTTTTTATTCCTTTTGCAATGACATAGTTTACAATGCTGACCATATAATAAAAGTTCTAACATAGTGTTGAGAGTACCAGACTGACCAACATAAACTTTTCCATATGTCTCTTCACTATTTAAAAAAACAAAGAAAAAACACTCCAAACATTAGAAAGTAAGAAGTTGCCAAATAGTGGTTGGAGCTAAAAGAATATGTATGTATTCTATTCTGTTTTGGATATAAAATTGATAAGGGAAGAATTAACTTTAGCTAAGTACAGTAGTATCCCCTTTATCCTTGGTTTTGCTTTCTGTGGTTTCAGTTAAAGGCAGTTATCCTAGTCTGAGCCTGTCCCGAAGGAGATGCTCCTCCTTCTGACACATAGTCAGAGTCAATAGTAGCCTAATGCTACGTCACAGTGCCTACATCACTCGCCTCGTTTCATCTCACCACGCCGGCATTTCAACATCTTGCATCATCACAAGAAGGAAGGTAAGTACCATACAATAGGATATTTTGAAAGAAAGAGAGAGAGACCACATTCACATAAGTTTTATTACAGAATATTGTTATAATTGTTCTATTTTATTATTGTTGTTAATCTCTTACTGTTCCTAGTTTATAAATTCAACTTTATCGTAAGTATGTATGTATGGGAAAAAGTGTTGTATATATAGGATTCGATACTACCTGCAGTTTCAGGAAGCCACTGGGGTCTTGGGTGTATCCTCTGTGGATAAGGAGGACTACTGTACTTTATTATATGTTTGGGATTATACCTATCACACTTAATTCTCACAACCCTAGGCAGTGAGATTTGTTTTCCTTATTTTACTGATGAAAGGAACTGAGACTCAAAGAGAGTTACCTTCTTTCCCAACAAAGTAGTAAAATGGGCAGGGATGGAAGGAGCCAGAAGGGTGAACCCAGGTTGGTCTGATTACCTGCTTTTCTGCTTTTCCCCCACAAAAAAAGGCTACTTGAAAGCTATTTGAGAACTTTATTATGATGCTTCACTTCAGAGTTCTATGCATTCTAAGTGTGTACTTGGTCTCCTTCAGCGCTATTTTATTATGTCTATCAATACTTTTTTTCACTATTTTCAATAAGAATGTCCTAATAAATCTAAGCCCCTCAATGACTGACAGTTTATTTATTTTTAAGTAAGATTTAATATGATACAGTTGCTTTATTTACATATTTTCAAAAACTGTTGCTGTTTGAGAAGAATTCTAGAATTGCTTTTGCTAAATTTACTTTTTATTTTGCAAAAATATGACATAGATATTGCTAATTTCAAGATAAAAGTATTTGGACCTTTAAAAAATCTACTTTGTACATTACTCTAGAGGAAATACTTGAAGACACTTGCTGTCAGTTATTTTGAAAAGGTATTGTCTAAATAGATAATTCTTGTGACAGATTTAATATTTCAAAATCTAACAATATTTATGAATAACATATACTGACTAGATAAGGATCTGCTGTTTCTCTTTTAAGATAATAAACAAATATGTGATCTTGAAGAATTGCATTTAAAGTCCTTTAAGGAAGCAGAGAATAATGATAGTAATCTCCACAAGGTCACTTTCATGAGGCATCTGTAAATTTGGTATCTGGATTGAATTCTTGATCAATCAATACGAATTTATAGCCATTTATGACCTCAGTTTCTTAATTTGTAAAATGAGGATTATAATAAATGTATCAGAGTTATTTTGAAATTAAAGAAGACAAGATGTATCATAGCACTTCATAAATTGTAGTCCTATACAAACAGAATTTCAATGTAATTACAAGTGACTCAATTTTTAATATAACAGATGATTGCCAACAAATACAATGAACCATCTGAAAGAACGTAGTAAATGTTTTACCTGACTCCTTAGATCTGAATCTTTATATTTATCTTGAACTTAACCACAAAATAGATATATAATGAGTAAAGCCATGTCATTTAGATACCATTTACTAAAGCATCCAAATGACCTGAGTCATATATTTAAGGGCACAGCAGTTTCATCCTACTTATTTTACTTATTGTTTATTTCTTGTTTCTAAGGGAATAGTTACCTGGTGCAATGTTTTCTGGATTTGGGGGACTTCGTGGATCCGGAGTGTTGGGAGGGGTAAATGGGGCTTGCTGTGAGCCACCTTCCAAGTTGCTTCCATCCAGTTTCCCATTCTGCATGGCAATGTTATGCTGTATGTGATCAAAAGTAAATTCTGCTGAAAACTCAAAAATTCTAGACACACTAATGGAGATACCATATGTGCAAAACTCCATTTGTATATTTAAAATTTAAGTACAGTGCCACTTCCTTGTTTCTTGTGGCCTCAATAATTTTTTTTTTTAAAAGATTTTATTTATTTATTTGAGACAGAGAGAATGAGAGAGACAGAGAGCACATGAGAGGGGGGAGGGTCAGAGGGAGAAGCAGGCTCCCTGCCGAGCAGGGAGCCCGATGCGGGACTCGATCCAGGGACTCCAGGATCATGACCTGAGCCGAAGGCAGTCGCTTAACCAACTGAGCCACCCAGGCGCCCCATGGCCTCAATAATTTATATGTAATTGGTTCAGCTATTGAATGAGAACTTTTACTGATATTAACCTAAGATATGTTTTATGATAACACTCCAGTTAATAATTAATTGAACCTTACTATGTGCCAGGCAGTGTCTAGGGCTTTGTATCAATTACTTAATGTACTATTCACAAAGTCCCTATAAAGGTGAATCTATTTAATTTTTAAGTCTTTACTAATCTAATATTATAGAGCATACTGGCCAAACATTTGGCTTAGTCATTGTTACATTACTGTTTTTGTTTATAATATTTATATTTATTATATTCTTTAATTTGTCTTGTTTTAAAATTTAATCTGAAATTTGAATACCAGCCGTATATTAAAAAATATTAATATTTGAAGCTGCATAGATTTGTAAAAGGAAGAATTTGGGATTTCTAGGAAATAAAATGCTTAAAAGAGATGTTTGTCTTTTAAGTTTTAGGTGAATTTGTTTTACTATTATAATTTAAGATTTATTCTATGACATTAATATGGCACTTTTAAAAATTTGCATTTTAACAGAGAAAAAAGACATTCTAATAGGTGATGTCCTAGAAGCATGGCTAGGCCTTATCTCTATAATAAAGAATTGTTTTAATTATATCTGAGAAATATGTGTGTTTTATTTTTTTAAAGATTTTATTTATTTATTTGACACAGAGAAAGAGAGAGAGAGAGCACAAGCAGGGGAAGTGGCAGGCAGAGGGAGAGGGAGAAGCAGACTCCCCACTGAGCAGGGAGCCTAATGTGGGGCTCAATCCCTGGACCCTGGGATCATGACCTGAGCTGAAGGCAGATGCTTAACCGACTGAGCCACCCAGGCGCCCCAAAATATGTGTGTTTTAGAAAGAAACCAATCTATCTAAGAAGTACATAAAGTCAACCTTTTTTAACTTTAAAAAGAAAAATTTAGTGAAGAGCACAGCAAATAAAAACCAATTTTGACTTTTCTCTGTGTGACATAAGCAGAAAATATTTTTAGATGCTTTTTCACTTCTGCATTTATTTATACAAGGATATGGTGAAAAATAATTTTGCATTTAATATTTAAATAAAGTTTATCCTCATTTTCAGGCTCTACCCACCCACAGCCACTCTCCAGGTGTTTTTTACAAAATTCACTTTATTCTCTGCAGCACCATGGGTAAAGCTGCTGTGGAAATGAATAGGACACATGTTAGCAATGGTGAGCTGGCTTGTGGAAAGGTGCAAAAAGGCATGAGAGGTAATGTTTGTTAGGTGAGCGCACGGTTTGTTTACTGGGCAGAAGAGTTTACATTTTATTCCATAGGCAATAAGGAACAATTTCTAAAGACTGGTGTAATGCTGTACTCAGAAACATTAGTATTTAGCGTTTGGAATATAACTATTATCTTAAGTATTAGACTTCTTTGACTAGATTAATATCTTTTCTCACTCTGAACCTACACCACCTCTTAAAACATTAATTATAAATAAAAAGCCAGTTGAGATAAATATAGGAATATCATGCATTTAGAATTCTTTTTCTGAGTTCCTGAAATGTGTCCATGAAATGCATTTCACCTAAACTTACAAATCATTCTATCTACGGTAATTTAAGAATTGTAATACTGACTTTCTTTGGAGACTTTTTCCTGGGGATTCGTGAACAGGACAATCAACTGTTTCTAGCTAGTCACTAATTATCAGGAGACACCCAGTATCTCTATTGTCACTGTTAAGTGTACAAACAAAGCCTAATAATAGTTGGGTAGCAACTTACTTTAGTTGTGACATAAGCCTTAAATTACAGAGTTCCACCATATGTGATTCCCTTGAAAAGATAAATGAAAATGTGTTTCTTTTTATTTCAGTTAAGTTGACCCTAAACAAAATAAAACTAAAGCAGCATCTTATAGGTTATAAACATAGAAGTTATAAACACGTGGATAATGTCTATTGTATGATTTCTGTTGAAATATCAATAGAAATAAAAGGATTTGTTTAAAAACCTGTACTATAATTTGTGCCAAAAACATAGAAGTTATTTTTGGCACAAAATAAATATATTTTGAGAATCTCAGTATATTTAGTTTAGTCTTATTTCTGCATTACTTTTTATAGTATACTTCCCTTTTCCCCACTATTATTTAAGATTTCAAAGGATTTCAAAAAGTCCATAGTTACTAAATACATATGTAGTCTTTACTATAAAATGTGGATTATTTTCCTTAATATCATTTTATAGTGATTTATAGAAGATAATTTTAATTATCATGAATCATTCTTTTATTTTATTTTTCCTTATGCTCATTTTCTTCATCCATTTCATTTTTTGCCTATTAGTGTAAGAATTTCATCAGTTAGGGACACCTGTGTGGCTCAGTCAGTTAAGTGTCCAACTCTTGATCTCAGCCCAGGTTTTGCTCTCAGGATCATGAGTCAAGCCCTGCATTAAGCTCCACACTGGGCATGGAGCCTACTTAAAAAAAAAAAAAAAAAAGATTAAAAAAAAGAATTTGGTCAATTCATGAACCAGGGCTTCAAAATTGGCTTGTGTAGCAAGCTGTGTATCTTCATTTCTTGTTAAGAAAGTACATTTCCTGTTATTATTTATGTCATAAGGTTTGTGCGGCTTGAATTTGCCAGTTTCTCAGCAGTGGAATAAGACCAAAACTGCCCTTAATTTTTTAATTTTTAGAATGATGCTTAATATTTGGACAAATGGCATTAAATTACCAGGGAGTTGGTTTATAGTTTCATCTAATGATGTCCTAAACATTATAATAAAATAAGACATGTATATAGAGTTAAATAATTATTTTGACAATATAGCTTGAGGGAAGCAATAAAAGTTCATTTCAGAAAATGTAGTCAATAAATTAGGAAAATGTGATATAAATCATATAAAGATGATTCAAGAAGTAGACTATAAGTAATAGTTGTTTTCTTTCAATGTTATTTTGTTTCCACTTCACTACACAAAAGCTATATTTATTTATCTTTGAGCTCCCAGCATCGTATCTAGAACACAGTAGGCATTCAATAAATATTTGCCAAAAGTATAAATAAATGAGTGGAAATAGATCTGAACCTAATATTGTTTTAAAAATTCCTATCATATTAACAAGGCTTGCTCCATGTTGCAGTCTAGTGCCTTGATAAAGCAAATATATCATTATATAATGTGGCTCACTATTTTCCTCAATGATTTATTATACAGGTCATTTTTAGAATAAACACAGATCATTAAAGAAGGCACTTTAAAGAACATTTGAGTCCATTTTCTTATTTTCTAAATGAGAAAACAGGTCCAGGAAAGCAAAGAAACTTTTAAATTGACTCCAAATTGCATGGCTTGTGGAACAGCTGGGACGGAACCCTGGTCTTCTGGTTTCCAGCCCAGTTTCCTTTGATTATACCATGATAAGTGTCAGTACCAAGAATTCTAGAATTCTGAGAGCTGGGTTTCAATCTTCCTTATTATAGTGTTACTTAAGACAAATTAATATACTTCCTTGAACACTACTTTCCTCATTTCTAAAGAGAGAATAGATTTCATCAGACTTCACAGTATGTTATGTAACTCAATGACATACTAGTTCATTGAATACATTATTATTGTTTATTGCTGTAAGTTAACTTATCAACATTTAATTATTTATTTCAATATGCCTGTTTTGGACTATTTTATTTATTTAGTGTTCAACTTTCTAGGAGTATTGGAAAACTATCAAGGCATATTCTTACATTTTATGTATAATCAGAACATTTGGCCACAGGTTAGTGACAATAATCTGAGATACTGGTGATGAGGGAATATGTCGTGTTCATAAGGACATTTAAAAACTCATTGTCCCTTCCACCAGAACTGTAGTTAAAGCATAGACTTAGAGATATTAAGTATAAGTTATGAAAACTGGATTTATTCATCTGTTCAGATGTCTAGACTTGTAGATGACTTCTCAAAGAATTTCCTTAAGCCATCTTATTTTATACTACTCCTTAAAGCTGTTGTTATTATTAAAAGAATATGATTATGTAATTAGATTTCATCAGCTGGGATAGGGATTATTTTAGGCTCACATTGTATTAGCTACAGACATTTTTTAATAACTAGATATTAGACATAATTATAGAGTACCGTAACATTATATCTATCCATGACTTCAAGCGAAAAATCATCCCTCACAATGTCTAACTGAATTCATAGTTATAACTAAACTTTATCTATGGATGTTGAAGGAGGCTTATTAATGTGAAAAAGAAATTATTTCATTTAAGTTGTCCCCTCATATTTATTGTTAACCAGAGAAGCAGATATTTTGAATGACTAACATTTTTGTGTTTGTAGGTGTGGTTGTCGGTTCTATTTTTAGTAATTATGATAAAAGAGCTTAGTGAAACTAGTCTGTTGTAAAGAAGTGAGATGTCCATTCAAAACAACTTATTAGTGATGGAAGCTGGCAAATGTTTGGGCTCAAATTCACAAGTAAACTTACAGACTTCCCATAGCTGTAGGAAGAAACCCTCAGTAAATAAAACTGAAATTTATTGTAGTCTCCACCACCTCTTCAAATTTAGAACCAGTGCTTTGTTCCTTTTTGATTCTTCATGCCTGGTATTTTATTTTTAAAGCCAATCCCCCAAAGCTAGCTGTTTTCTATTAACTTTTTCCTCGACAATCTCCCTGTGTGACAGTTTAAAAGAACATAGTATTAATGCAATATGTAAAATATGATGTAATTAATTTGTTCATTTGTTTATTAACTTTCAGCTGAGGAAAACTTTTGTCTAAAGAGTTTTGTCCACCTTGGTTTTGTTGTTAATAGGAATCAGACTTCCCTACATGATGTGGTGTAAATGCTTTGAGTGAGAGAAGCTCAACTATGTCTGTAGTTCTCAGGCACGTTTCAGTGCCAGGATATATTCAGCCAATAAAATGCGTACACTCACTCTGTGGAGTGCTATGTGCTTTGGAAGTGTTTCCATCCCAAACATTTAACTAGTAGAGATAAAACCATGGAAACTTTTAGTTCCACCAATCTCCACTCCCTCTCCCTCCTCTTAGCAGAGCACACCAACTTTTCAGTGCCATATATAATACTTCCTTTGTTTATTCATTTAAGCTATTTATTATCATTAAAAAAAAATCTAACAGAATCAACAGAAAAAAATATGTTGAGTAAATATGTAGAATACTTGTTTGGGAATCTAGTGATACATATACACTTAGAAATGCTACCTGTTTATTTAGATACCACATAACCAAGTCATACCTACATTTATTTGTGCTTTAGTTTCATACTGGAAATTTTCAAATGTATATTTATCAGATCTTCTTTGTCGCATCTTAAATAGTCTGGCGCCACGGTTACTGAGATGGGATAATTCTTCCAACATGATGTCTCTGGGAATGCTGACTTTTTTGCCCAGGTGCATGCCATCTACATCTGTAAAACAACATTCATGTGCATGAAAACCCCAAGGTAAGCATTTTTAAATGCTTTGCTAAATTCCATAATTTATTGCCTGCTATATGCTAGTGTAGTGGGTAAGACAAAGACAACTTACTCAGACTTTGGCTTGAATACTAGTGCCCTTACTTTCTAACTCTTGATTATAGATATGTTACTTGTTTTTCTAAGCCTGAGGCTCTTCATCTCTAAAGTTCAGATAATACCTACTGAATATGCTTGATATGAGGATTAAATAAAATACTTCATATAAATCACTTAGCTATGGTACCTGGCACATAGAAAGAGTGAATGAGGGGCACCTGGGTGGCTCAGTCATTGAGAGTCTGCCTTCGGCTCAGGTCATGATCCCAGGGTCCTGGGATCGAGCCCTGCATCGGGCTCCCTGCTCCATGGGGAACCTGCTTCTCCCTCTCCCTCTCCCACTCCCCCTGCTTGTGTTCCCTCTCTCGCTGTGTCTCTGTCAAATAAATAAATAAAATCTTAAAAAAAAAAAAGAAAGAGTGAATGAAAGTTAGCTAATAATACTATTAGTATAATTTAGTGTTTCCAAATTTAATGAGTTTTCAAACAGCACCGCTTATAGTTGTTTTAATAAGTTCTGTTTGGCATCCCACATTTTTATGTGTGTTTCAGCTATCCCTGTTGCTTGAGTGCCTACCCTTCCATCCATGCCACTCCATTTCCTTATCTCTGTCAAAATACCATTCATTCTGCAGCCACCACCAGGAGCCTAGTATAAAGTAGGCAGGTGGTAAGTACTGAATGAACAAATCCTTCCCAATTCAGCTTAATGCTATTTCTGTGAATCCCTTCACTAAATCTCTATTCATAATTATTCATGCCTTTTTCTTTCTTTCTTTTTTTAAGATTTTATTTATTTATTTGACAGAGCGAGAGAGAGAAAGAGAGCACAAGCAGGGGGAGTGGAAGAGGGAGAAGCAGGCTCCCTGCTAAGCAGGGAGCCTGATGAGGGACTTGATCCCAGGACCCTGGGATCATGACCTGAGCTGAAGGCAGTTGCTTAACCAACTGAGCTACCCAGGTGCCCCTATTCATGCCTTTTTCATATCTCCATAGCACTGAACCACAATTACTTGATTACATTTTACTTAGTTGATGGTTTGTATTTTTTTTGTTTTAGTCTTTGTGTCCCCCATGCCTTAAATAGAGAAGATGTCCAGTAAATGACTGTTATTTTCTATTTTTAGTACTGAGGGACTTTTTTTTTTTTTAAGATTTTATTTATTGATTTGACAGAGAGAGATAGTGAGAGCAGGAACACAAGCAGGGGGAGTGGGAGAGGGAGAAGCAGGCTTCCCGCTGAGCAGGGAGCCCGATGTGTGGCTCGATCCCAGGACCCTGGGATCATGACCCAAGCCGAAGGCAGACACTTAACGACTGAGCCACCCAGGCGCCCCTGAAGGACTTTTTTAAAGTTGAAAAGAGATGAAACTCCTCTATTTTCTCCATTAATCAGGAATATATTTCTGTGTAACCCACAGAATTCTCTTGCCATTGTAGACTGCTAGTAAATCACAGGAAGAAAAATTGGGCCATTAGTAAAATAAATAATTAATTATTCTGATTGACTAGGGCAACATTCTTTGATGATGTGACAAATTAACCCTAATAATTAAGCTTTTGGAAGTGTTAGGGATGAAATAACAGAATTACTTGAATTTTCTCCTTATTTTGTTTTGGAAAAAAATCAATTAGTCTACATATTTTGATGTTATGTGGAGAGAAGCTCCACTAATCATAAAAATTGCCTGCATTTCTACTTCTACCTGACAGTGATGAGGTAGCACTATTCTCCCCCGGCTGAAGCAGTGTCAGACCAATATAGATGAAAAAGAAGGCTTAAATAAGAGCAAGAGTCTTGGAACATAATCGGAACATTTCCAAGCTCAAATAAAAAATCTTTTCATACCAGGAAACAGGAAGATCTCAAACCCAGTGAAAAAAAAGACAGATGTCAACATGAGATGACTGAGATATTAAAATTACACAACCAAGATTTCAAAGCAGCCACGATAAAAATGGCTGCTCAATGGACAGAGACAGCGGAATAGAGGGGAGAATGGGAAAAAAAATCTGTGAACTGGGTGACAGAATAATAGAAATCACCCAATAAGAAAAACTGAGGAAAAAATAAACTGAAAAAAAGATGAAGAAAGCCTTAGGGATTAATGGGACTAGAACAAAAGATAATTTGTGTCACTTAAGTCCCAGGAGAGGAGAAGGAAGTGGGGCTGGAAAAGTACTCAAAGAAATAATGGTTGGGGCACCTGGGTGGCTCAGTCAGTGAAGCAGTTGTTAAGCATCTGCCTTCGGCTCAGGTCATGATCCTGGAGTCCCAGGATTGAGCCCTGCATCAGGCTACCTGCTTGGCGGGGAGTCTGCTTCTCCTTCTGACCTTCCCCTCTCTCATACTCTCTCTCACTCTCTCTCAAATAAATAAATAAAATCTTAAAAAATAATAATAATGCTTAAAAACTCCCCGAATTAGGCAAGAAAGATAAATTTATAGAGTCAAGAAACTAAGAGTGTCTTATATAAGATAAATCTATAGAACTTCACAAAATATATTATAAACTTCTAAAAATTAAAGATGAAAAACCTTGAAAGCAGCCAGAGAAAAATGACAACTTACCTATAGGGAGGGAAAACAAAAATGAGAATGACAGTGAATTTATCACCAGAAACCATGAAAACCAGGAGAAAGTGGCACAGAGTTACTGAAAGAAAAAAACTGTCAACCCATAATCTGATACCCAGTGAAAATATCCTTTAGAAATGAAGGAGAATTTAAGACATCTTCAGATGAAGGGAAACTAGGAGAATTTGTTTCCTAGAGACCTATCCTAAAACAATGGTTCGGGCAGCTATAACAAAATACCAAAGACCAGTGGCTTCTAAACAACAGAAATTTATTTCTCACAATTCTGGAGGCTGGAAGTCTGAGATCTAGGTGACAGCATGGTTGGGGTTCTGGTGAAAGCCCCCTTCTGGGTTGCAGATTGCAGATTTCTTGCTGTGTTCTCACATGGTGGAAGGGACAAGATAGCTCTCTTGGACCTCTTTAATAAGGGCATTAATCTCTTTCATGAGGACTCCACTGTCATGACCTAATCATCTCCAAAGATTCCATCTCTTTATACCATCACAGGGGCATTAGGATTTCAGTATATGAATCTGGTGGGGACACAAACAATCAGACCATAGCAAAAAGCTAAGGGAAGTCCTTTAAACAAGAGGGAAACAATAAAATATGGAGCAAAGAAAGAATACAGTGAGCAACAATGTGGGTAAATACAATAAGCTTCCCTTCTCCTCTTGAGTTTTCTAAATTATGTTTGATGTTAGAAGCAAAAACTATAACACTCTCTGATATAATTATAAATGTATGTAGAAGAAATAGTTAAGACAATTATATTGCAAACAGAGGAGGATAAAGGGACATGAAGGTAGGTAAGTTTTCTATACTTCACTTGAATTGATAAAGTGATGACATCCGTAGACTTTGATAAGTTATGCCTATGTAATGTAATTCTTTTTTTTTTTTTTTAAGATTTTATTTATTTATTTGACAGAGAGAGAGAGACAGCGAGAGCAGGAACACAAGCAGGGGGAGTGGGAGAGGGAGAAGCAGGCCTCTCACAGAGCAGGGAGCCCTATGCGGGGCTTGATCCCAGGACCCTGAGATCATGACCTGAGTGAGCCAAAGGCAGAGCCCAATGACTGAGCCACCCAGGCGTCCCACATATGTAATGTAATTCTTAGAGCAACTCCCAAAAAAGCTATTACGGATGGACTTGAAATCACTATAGATAAATAGAAATGGAAATCTTAAAAATGTTCAAGTAAACCATAGAAAAATAGGAAAAAGAAAACAAATAAGAAACAGAAGCAACAAACAAAACAAAAAAAATAAAATGATAGAGTTAAGCCCTAAAACATCAATAATCACATTAAATATGAGTGCTCTAAATATATCAATTAAAAGACAAAGATTGCAGATTGGATTAAAAAACATGATCCAGCTTATGCTGTGAGTTGAACAATAGAGGCAAGTTGAAAGTAACAGGATGGATGGCCACCTAGGTGGCTCAGTCGGTTAAGCATCTGACTCTTGATTTTGGCTCAGGTCATGATCTCAGGGTCATGAGATTGGGCCCTGTGTTAGGCTCTGTGCTCAGCGGAGAGTCTGCTTGAGATTCTCTCTTGCCTTCTCCCTCTGCCCCTCCCCTCACTTGCACACATGCACTCTCTCTCTCTCAAATAAATAAATAAATCTTAAAAAAAAAAAAAGAAACTAACAGGATGGAAAAAGATGTATCAAGGAAATATTAATCAAAGATCAGGAGTGGTCATATTAATATCAAATAAAGTGGATTTCAGAGCAAAGACAATTACCAGAGACAGAAAAAACATTATATAATGATTAAAATATCAATCCACCAAGAAGACCTAGAAATTCTAAATGTGTATGCACCAAACCACAACAGCAACAACAAAAAGAATTAAAGAACAGAAAGGAGAAATAGACAAATCCACAGTTATAGTTGGAGACTTCAACATCCCTCTCTCAACAAAGGATAGAACAACAGACAGAAAATCAGCAAGATATAAAAGGACTCAATAATACCATTAACCAGGAAGATCTAACTGACATTTATAGAATTAGATTCTACTGAACAACAACAGAATGCACATTCTTTTCGAGTGCTCATGGAACATATACCAAGGTAGACCATATCCTGGGCCATAAAATAAACCTTAACCAATTTAAAAGAGTTAAAATTGTACAGAATATGATTTCTGTTTACAATGGAATCACATTAGAAATCAGTAACAGATAGTAGGAAAATCTCTAAATATTTGGAAACTAAACAACATACTTCTAAATAATCCATGGGTCAAAGAGGAAGTCTCAAGGGAAATAAAAAAAATCATTGATCTGGGAATGAAAATGAAAATAAAGCATGTCAAAATTTATGGGACACAGTTAATGCAGTGCTGAGAGGGACATTTATAGCACTAAATGCATACGTTAAAAAAAATAAAAAGTCTTAAATGAATAAGCTTCTACCCTAAAAACCTAGAAAAAGGGGGCACCTGGGTAGCTCAGTCAGTTAAGTGTCAGACTCTTGGTTTCAGCACAGATCATGACCCTAGATCAAGCCCTGAGGGGGACTCTGCCTTGAGCATGGAGCCTGCTTACGATTCTCTCTCTCCCTCTTCCTCTGCCCTTCATCACCCACTTGCTGGCTTGCACACATGTACGCATGTGTTATCTCTCTTTCTCAAAAGAAAAAACAAAACCCTAGAAAAAGAAGAGCAAAATAAACCCAAAGCAGGCAGAAGGAAGGAAATAACAAAGATAACAGCTGAAATAAAAAACCAGTTAAGCATGGAGTTGAGTTTTGAAAGATAAATAGAATTGACAAATCTCTAACTAGACTGACACAGACAAAAATATAAAAGACACAAATTACCAATGTTAGGAACAAAAGAAGGAACTACAGGAACTACACACATTGTAGATAGCAAATGGATAGTAAGAGAATACTATGAACAATTGTATACATAAATTCACATAAATTTGAAAACTTAAAAAAAAAATTCACCAATTTTTTAAAAGCACGAAGTATCATATCTCACCAATATGAAGTAGAGAAGTTGATTAATCCTATAAATATAAAGCAATCAAATTTATAATTTTAAAATCCCCCCAAAAAGAAATCTTTAGAGCTAGATAATTTCACTGGAGAATTCTACCAAACATTTCAAAAATTAACACCCAATTCATAATCTCTGCCTGAAAATAGAAGATGAGAGAACAGTTCCCAATTTATTTATTAAGCTAATATTACCCTAATGCCAAAACTAAAGACAACACACAAAAAAGAAAGCTACAGACCAATATTCTCCATGCATATAGAAGTAAAAATCCTTAACAAAATATTAGTAATTAGAATTCAACAATATATAAAAATTATACTACACCATGAATAAGTGGGGTTTATCCCAGGGATGCTGACTGGTTCAATATTCAAAAATCAATATATTCCACAATATTAATAGGCTAGAGAAGAAAAATTACATGATTATACCTTTGGGTTGAGGGCTGGGCAAAACACTGTTGAACTTGACACCACAATTCATTAGAGGAAAAACTGATAAATAGGACTTCATCAAAATTAAAAACTTTTGCTCTGAGAAAGACTTTTACAAGGATGAAAAGACAAGCTACAGAGAGGGAAACCGTATTTGACAACAAGCTAGAGTATATAAAGAACTCTCAAAACTCGCCAGTAAAAATGCAAACAATCCAATTAGAACATGGGCCAAAGGCATGAAGAGACATTTCACCAAAGAAGAAATACAGATGGCAAATAAGCATACAAAAATGTTCAACATCATCAGTCAATTCAAATTAAGGAAATGCAAATTAAGACCATAATGCAATGTCACTATTAGAATGGCTAAAATGGGGCACCTGGGTGGCTCAGTTGTTAAGCGTCTGCCTTTGGCTTGGGTCATGATCCCAGGGTCCTGGGATTAAGCCCCGAGTCAGGCTCCCTGCTCCGCTGGAAGCCTGCTTCTCCCTCTCCCTCTCCCCCTGCTTGTGTTCCTTCTCTGGCTGTGTCTCTCTCTGTCAAATAAATAAATAAATAAAATCTTAAAAAAAAAAATAGAATGGCTAAAATGAAAAATAGTGATAGCTCCTAATGCTGGGGAGGGTGTGGAGAAACTGGATCACTTACATATTGAGGCCGCTCTAGAAAGTAACTTAGTAGTTTCTGTTAAAAACCTACCGTAGAACTAACAGTAATACTGGGCATTTATTCCAGTAAAATGAAAGCTCATGTTCACGCAAAAAGCTATGTATAAATATTCATAGCAGCTTTATTCTTAATTAAAAACAAAACAGAAATAATCCAGTTGTACTTCAATGGGTAAATGGTTAAAAACACTGTGGTCCATCCATACCATGGTACTCAGCAATAAAAAGGAAAAAACTATTGAGATATACATCTCCTGGACCTATCTCCAGAGAATTACACTGAGTGGAAAAAAGCCAACCCCCAAAGGTTATACACTATGTGTGTGTGTGTGTGTGTATCATTTATATAGCATTCTTGAAATGAAAAAATATAGAGAGAGAAATAAAGAGCAGAGTTGTAATTGGCAGGAGTCTCTTGACTATTAATAACAATATTCTGGTTGTGATAGTATACTATAGCTTTGCAAGATGTTACCTTGGGGGAAATTAGGAAAGGGATGGGATATCCCATGATGGGATAGCTCTGTATTATTTCTTACAATTGCATATGAACTACAATTAGCTCAAAAAAAAAAAAAAGCTACAAAGCCATAAAAAGATATGAATAATCCTTAAGTGTAAATTGCTAAGTGAAAGAAACTAGTCTGTAAAGACTACACACTGTATGGTTCCAACTACGTGGCATTCTGGAAAAGGCAAAACTCTGGAAGACGGTAAAAGAATCAGTGGTTGTCAAGGGCTTGGGGGGAGGTAGTAGGGATAAACAGGTAGAGTACAAGGGATTTCTAGGGCAGTGAGACTATTCCCTATGATACTATAATGGCAGATATATGACATTATGCATTCGTGAAAGCCCATAAAACACTACAACACAAAGAGTGACCTCTAATGTAAACTATGGACTTTAGTTGTTTTTTTTTTTTTAAAGATTTTATTTACTTAATTTAGAGAAAGAGAGAGAGAGTGCATGTGCATGAACAGGGGAGGTACAGAGAGAGTGAGGGAGAGGGAGACAATCTCCAGCAGACTCCACACTGAGTGCAGAGCCAGCTCAGGACTTGATCCCAGGACCCCAAGTTCATGACACCAGCTGAAACCAAGAGTTGGTTGCTTAACCAACTGAGCCACTCAGGTGCCCCTGGACTTTAGTGTTTAATAGTGTATCAATATTGGTTCAGCAGCCATAACCAATACATCACACTAAGGCAAGATGTCAGTAATAGAGGAAACTATGTATTGGGAAGAGAAGGGGTATATGGGAACACTCTACTTTCTGCTTAGTTTTTCTGTAAACCTAAAACTGCTCTTAAAAAAGTGTATTATTAAAAAAAATTAAATAAAAAAATTCATAGCCCCTCCTAATGCAAGTGGAGCAGCTTTGTCTGCTCTCCAGTATGAAAAAAAAAAAAAAAAAAAAAAAAAAAGCTATGCTTTACAATCCCCAGGGATGGCAGGGATTGCCTACGAAAAAGGAATAGGAGGAAGAGAGCAAAATAAATGAGGGTGTTTTATAACAGTTGCCTGGGATTTGCTTGCCAAACCTGTTGAGTTCTACAGGGAATATTTGCTTTCATCTATTTGCGAGTGTTTGGAATCTTTGTTACTGTGTGCTTGGAACATGGAAGGAGAAGCTAGGTTATTTTTCAACATATCTATGAATATATACCTCCATATTCTAAAGAGAGTGACAGGGTGGGCTCTTTCAACTTTTTGATCCTTTTTTTAAAGATTTCATTTGTTTATTTGAGAGAGAGAAGGAGAGAAAGAGAGAGAGAGAGCACAAGCTGGGGAAGGTCAGAGGGAGAGGGAGAAGCAGACTCCCCACCGAGCAGGGAGCCCCACGTGGGGCTCCATCCCAGGGTCCTGGGATCATGACCTAAGCCGAAGGCAGATGCTTAACCAACTGGGCCACCCAGGTGCCCAACCTTTTGATTCTATAATCAAAATAGCAAGTTCCCTTTAGATACAAAGGATAGAAGAAACAGTATTGCTTATACTTAGTGCAGTTATGGGAAGGGGGAATCTCCTTTAAATGTTTCTCAAAACAATTCAATTAGCAATGAGAGAGAGAGAATGAAATAGTAACACAAAAAGTCAAAATCTACAGATTTTTTTCCATTCAACTTTTCTAGAAATACATATTCTATATAATGTAATATATTACAAATAATGTTTTTAAACACATTTAAGTTTTTCCTGAAAAACCTTTCTAATGGGACATTTTCAGGAAATGAAAAATGCCCCAAAGCAGGCAGCCACTAAAAAACGTGGAGATGACAATCTTCATAGTTATAGAATCTTTCTCCTTACAATGAAGGCTACAAAGATTTTCCATAAAGAAACCAAAACAGAAATGCAATTTTTTTCTTCCTCCCCATTTCTGTTACTGTTTTGAGTCATTACAAACAGTTAAATGAAAATAGAGGTGTTAGAAAAAGGAATAGCATATTATTATATTAATTTCTATATCTTCTAAATTCTAAGCTATAGCGTAAGTTTAATTCTGTGACTCCAGACAGAAATTTGAGAAAATGTTTTTATCTCATTTCCTTCTTTTAAAGGCCCTCTGATATTAACTGATTCCACCAATGTTTCTGAAATAACCACATGACTTAAGTAGATTCCATCCTGCTGGTCCCTGTGATTTACAATAATCTTCTGGGGTGTGTTTGACCAGAGTTGATCAGCTTGGTGATTGATTCAGAAACAAGTACAAGACCTGATCCAGGTCAATGAGAGTGAATATCAGGACTTTTCTCTGTGCATGTTGTGCCAAAGATGCTTTCTTTATCCTGCTGCATGTAAACACGGAAGTATATTGCCCAGGGAACTATTGGCAAGTACTTGGTAGAATGATAGAGCCAGGCTTGGGATGAAGCTTACTCCAAGGAAATCAAAACAGAGACAGCGAAACCAGAGAATCCTTGGCAGCATACTTGAGTGGCTAGATGAAGCCCTACAAGATCACCTCTGAACTTTTCAGATATATGAGCCATAAATTCCCTTTATTGTTTAAGCTAGTTGGCTTTGGACTTTCTCTTATTTTCAACTAAAAGCATGCAGATATAGTTATTCTCTCCAGATCTTCATCTCACTGATGTAGGTCCAAAAACTATATTAAGACGGGAGTCATAAGGAAGAGTGAGGAAGACCAGCCTAAAAGCCCAGAAGTAGGGGCCTCAAAGAGGAAAGAGAGCAGAGAGCAGAGCTATAACAAAAATGGATATACCGCTGGTCATGGACTCATCTGGTTTCATAAGATACATTCACTCCTTTTTAGCAAAGCACTAGAACCATCACTCAAGCTGCTACAAGGAATAGATGTTCAGTAAGAGCCATGAGGAACTTACCTACTAATCAGCTGGCACAATCTGTTATTACTAGTAAATTTGTATCATAAGAGAGGAGAAATAAGAGACAAAAAGGAAAAAGGAGAAGGTGCATAAAATAATGGACACTCAACCTCTTTTCTTATTCGTCACACTCCATTCCACTTCCTCTAAGCCTACATTTTCTCCCTCCTACTCTGTGATAGACAGTGAGTTAACTGGCTTTGAGTGGCCATCTGAAAGTATTAAGGACCTCTGGGGCCAGAAATACTAGATGATAAGTCAGCATTAGAGCAAACTTCTACTGGCTCACAAGAGTTGACTGATAAGTTTTCAAGAATTCTGTGAGCCAGTAGTTAACTTCAGTAAACACAGCCCTAATTAAACTTAAATTATATAAATTTAATAATTAGAAAAAGTATTTAAAGACAAAGCAATAAATACTCAAAACATATCACTTTTTAAGTCTTTTTACTGCATTTTGCTATTACCTATGCTTCTAATGTTATTTCTATCTGTTTGTATGTGTATGGTGGAAACACTGTATAACGTATTACTGAACATATTTTCCTAAATCTCCATTCAGTGCCTTCTTGATGGTAGCTTGAAATCGGCCATGGTGGGTGTATTTATACCATAGAAATTGGCAAACTCCGGAAACCAAGGCATTTCCCCCCGCCCCAAAGAACCAGTTGTTAAGTATTTACTAGCAAGGTACTAGACACAGGAATATGTTAAGTCAACATATTTTGCATAAACAAACAGCAAAAGACATATCTAAATTCTCTAGGGTTTTCTTCCCTTCCCTTCCAATAGTTAAATTTATAACTGGAGCAGTAGTTCCAAACCATCTGTGAGGGGAATCTAATGTATGAACACTTTCATTACTTAACACTGTCAACTGAGCACATAGAATCCAAGTCCAGCTGTTCCCTGCCCCTTAGTGCAAACCCCTCTGCAGGGTCTTAACAGTGTTTTTAATCTGGATGCCTGATAAATGATATAACTTATTCAGGATACATATCCTTGCCTTGATGGATTAGAAGGTTGTCTTTGTGGCATTAGATCATCTATTGAAAATAATATTGCTAGGCATACTTTCCTATTGATGTCATTTATAGTGATCCAGAATTTTCCCTTTGTTCTTTAAAGATTTTCTTGATATATTGTATTTGGCTACTATTTCAAGAATCAATGATTATTTATGAACAGTTGAATATCTAATTATAAATTGATACAGACATATAATCTAAGGATCTTGGCCATAATCAAATTAATTTCCACAAAAAACCCACAATTTTTAATCTACTAGAAATATTCTTCTTCAGTAGTGTCCTCAAACGTTCAATACTTTTGTAGTTAAACTAAGGTTTAAAATCTTACATTAAAAAGTTCAAATAATTTTTTTGAGTATACTTTCCTTCTACCTTTCATACTGTAGAGCCCCATTGCAATGAGTATTAGAAACCGAATGGAAAATTGCATTTTATTGAGACAATATGTGATCTTTGAAAATGTGATCAGTTCCTTTTTCAAACCTTACATTAATGCATAGTCTTATGAACAAACACTGGACTTAAGTTCCTCCAAAAGGAAACATTCTTTTTTTCACATTTATTTCATACATTAACGTTCTGAAACTTGATCAAATGATTTATGTGTGCACAGGTAGTTTTACACATTTAATGTGAAATTTTGATCCTACCAAAAGTTACATATTTAGTTAGATCAGTGAATCTAATTCATAGTTTGTAAAGATACTCATTTACACATAATTGTAGTAAGACAAAAGATCTTAATTTAAAAAACCCTCTTTTCCCATGATTCCCTGGCAGTTGCAATTCTGGTAGAATGGGCAAAACCAGTGGAGGGGAGTTAACGAAACTGACTTGCTCTACGGTGGTCCTATTGATTTACTTAGAAGCCTGAGGCCAACAATTTTCTTTGTATTGCACAAGTCTCTTCTGCTTGTATACAGATAGTTGGCCTAAGTGGATGGAATAATAGTCCATAAAATATGCTTTATTTCAAAATGTAACATACACATATACATATTACATGAAAGATAATAGTCCAGACTGTCATTTTGAATAATGCCTGAAAAGACTACAGTTGATAATAAGGCCATTAATAATTTTCTTTACATTAAAAAGTTGATTTTGAAATCCATCTGAGATTCTTTAATTTCCTATTTTATATCTCTTTGATTTGAGTTCTATAGCTATTTTATACAGTTTTCAAAAACTTACTATAAAATATTATCATTTAGTAACTAATTTTTTAAACATTTAAGAAATGAGATTACCAATATATTGAATTACACAGTTTGGAATTACACAATCATCTAGTACTGTTTATGAAATGCACATGTACAGCATATTAGAGTGAAAAAGACAACAAAGAAACTAGGATGATAGAATAGTATGGTTGGACTTAATACTGTGATTTCTGCTTGGGTAGTGACTAGAATTTATTCTAGCTCTCTGGTGCTACTTTTCTGAAGGACCTTTATAGAAGTTTAGAAACCTATGGCATGCTAAAAAAATCTTATGAATTTACTAATTTCCCAAAAAAGCACACTTTTCTTGGGGTTATGGAGTGCTGATGTGAAAATTTAAACCAAGGAAGACTAATAAACTTGTACACTGAAGCATTAGGTTAAGTTCTTTTTCTCCCCAAACTTTTCATATTTGATCTGTGGTATTTAAGGCCTTCTTGGTGTCCTAATTTTAACATTGATGGCTTGATTAAAACATTACAGTTTAAGATATGCTGATGCAGGAAAAGCAAAAGGGGTCTTCACGTAATCTTCCATCTGAATTTCTAGATTTTATACTCTATACTTTTCAAAGTGCCCTTGCAATTTATGTTAATATTAGCATTGTCTTTGTTATTGGAGAAACTCAGATATGCTGATGTTTGACTGTAGCACACAGCTCAGTAAATTAGAATCATGGAATTTTAGAATTAAATGGATCAGCAAATCCAACCTCCTCATGTTCAGATGAGGCATCTGAGGTCTGGTCTGGAACCCAGGGCTCCTGGTACCATACCAACAACAGCACTCCATTTAGAACCCGGGCTTCCTGTTTTCAAACCACAAAGCTAAACTCTTTTCCTGAAGTCACAAAAACAGGCTGCTCAGTCCTCTTCTGTGTGCTGGGAAAAGCTGTTCACCAGTCATGCAGGGAAAAATTAAAAACATAAACAAAAAACATCCCAAAAAAGCCCTCACAGAGCCCAGGTGAAAAAACTGTAGGGTGACTGAAGCAGCCTTCCGAGGCACTGTGGTCTTCCCTGTTTCTGAAGTTCTTCTAATCTGTCAGTTACATCTCTGTGTAAGACTGGGGGTCAGCGTATGCCCAGTTCTTCTTATGGTTATTTTCATTCCAATTCCTCCTCCCCACCACGTAGGGACAGATGCCAGTGGCTCTCTAGAGCATCACCTGCTTCTATTCTTACTCTCCCTCCTCTTTCTGTCAACTTATCACTCCCTATCATTTTATGCTTCCCTATCTCTCTCCCTCCTCCTCCAGTATTCAAGTCTGGAAGATTTAGTGAGAAGAGGAACAGGATTAATACCGGAGAATATGTACGAATTAGGGGTAAATGGCACAGGGCTGGGGGGCATGAAACTTTGATAAGCCAACTATTCTTGCCCCCACAACTAATTCATGCACGGATAATGGCAAAATATTTTTGTATTTTTGCCTGTCTTAGAATAGCACTTGTTAGATGGTAGCAACATGGTTCTCTTACTTCTGTATAAAGCACAGAAGTTTTGTTTCACAGCAGTAACGCCGAGACAATTGCTACCATCAGCTCTATTCCTTCTAATATTGATGATGATGATGATGATGATGATCATGATATAATGATGTAACGATGTGACAGTATAGAGCCTTAGTGTCAGGGGATACTTTCTATTATTTGTTGGGAGTGTGGTATAGTTGCTGCTGGGACATAATCTGACATGACAAACATAATGGATCTGTAATGAGTAACAATTTGGGGTGTAGTTAGTAGAAGCTGGAAGTTATCTACATTTTTACTCATTCTATCCAGTTCTATGTATTTTAGTCTAGATGGGTAAGATTTTTCATTAATTCTTGGAGGTTATTTCTCCTTCAGATGGAATGAGTGCTCTGATGTACAACTCTCCTTTTTTGATTCTTACATTTTCCTACCGATTGATCTCAAAGGTTCACCAGCTATAGTGTCTCTACCAAACGACAAGAACTGGAGTGAACTTGCAGTTCATGTTAAAAAACAACCCATTTAGAGGGGCGGAGCAAGATGGCGGAGGAGTAGGAGACCTGGATTTCGTCTCCTCTCAGGAATTCAGCTGGATAGGGATCAAACCATTCTGAACACCTACAAACTCAACAGGAGATCGAAGAAAAGAAGAGCAACAACTCTCTCATCAGAAAAGCGACCACTTTCTGGAAGAGGTATAGAAATTCAACTGATTTCTGCACATTGTTTTTGTACCCTGAAACTTTATTAAATTCACTGAACAGTAAAAAAACAAAAAAAACCCCAACCCATTTAGTCAGTTCATTGTCACGTTTCATTCTTCTCCACGCTAAATCTTTTTGAAAAGTGATATAAAAAATAAAGGAGTTCCAAGTACAAAAGAAAAAAAATCCTGATGCACAAGGAGAGAAGGAGGGCTTTGAAAACATCCTTCTCTGTTCAATTTTATAAGGGAAAATCCAACCCAAGTTTGATTTACTAAGTGTTATAATTAAGATCAAAACAGTTGCATGCTCTATCTTAAATTATCCAGATTTTTGCTGCTGTGAAGTATTTGAAAGTTTGGAGGATTATTCCCGAAAAGGTTTCTTTGCAGTCTGTCTCATCTCAGCATCCATGACACTTCCCTAGCTCTGGATCTCTAGACACCATGTCATACACAAATAGTAAAGTTCCATATAAGATGTCAGAGGAAATAAGAGAGGGAAATTATTTAAGCTGTTTCATAAAGTACTACAGCTATTTTATCTCAGATGAGTTAAGAAAGTCTGCGATCATCCTGCATTATCTGGATACTTGACCTCCAAACACAGGCAGAGCATGTGACTCCCCTTAAGGGGGCTGGAAATCTACCCATGACTTGGGAGGGAGGCTTCAGCAGACTTTACATGGCCAGGACCTACTGGTGGTAAGATAATAGTTTGGAGGGGTTTTTTTCCCCTTGAGATAGAATTGTATTTTTTCTTTATAGTTCATAAACACAAAATTTACGTTATAAGAAAAAGAAAAAGATATTCTTACCCTTGAAGGTCTATGTCAGGACTAACATAGAGTAGAATCCAACACATGATTTAAACTGGGAATACATTAAATGGATCAATTGATTAATGATTAGAATGCAATTAGAAAATAACTTATCTCAAGTCCAGTTTTAAGGTAAATAATTTATTCTCAAACTCAAGTGTTCATCCAGTTTTTCCTTGTTGATCAGGAAAACTATAAAAACAATTTCAAGTAAACTACCTGAACCAGGAACTATAAAGAAGCATAAAAATTTAAAAGAAGTGTGAATTTTTGAATTTTGGACCCATACAAGTTTAGTTCTGGAATCTGATTCAGAATTATTCTCACTTTATTCCAAGCTAGTCTGACATCATAGTAAAACATGGAAACTAAGTTGAATCCAGTATGCTAATTTTATATTCCAGAAAATAGAAAATGAAACTTAAAAACAGGACTCTTTAGATATGACTACATTATATGAAGAGTATCTGAAACAATCTTTGACTGGTTCTATGCAGTGTGCTTTATGGAAGGTGAAATATGAAAACACTATACTTACCCCTGTTCCCGGCTGCCCCCACCAGATCTCATGCCTCTAGGTCTCAATAGTGTTCAGGTGAAAGGTTACATTCCTTGTCAATGGAGGGGAAATAAGGAGGCATTCTGAAAACTCCACAGATATATCTGGAATGGCTCAAATCAGCCCTTAAAAGCATCTGGATATTCTACCCATTCACTTTTAAAATTGATGCTATCCTTCGCTCATAAAGTTTCCTTTATAACAATCAAATGCAATTTATAAATCATTGCTTTCTAGAGGTATTTGCTAGAACTTAAGGAAAAGGAGAATGGAATATCATCTTGCATCTAATTTATATTAAATTTTTTGAGTCATATGCTTTGAGACTACATAAACTTTATATTTCCCTAGACATCATATATAAAAGTAGATTTCTATTGAAAATATCTTAGTAAACCAATTACCAAATATGAAGACTGGTTTTGGGGTTAAAGAAATTCATAATCTGAATTCCAACTTAACAGTTTTTGTACAAAAAAGATGATAGAATATATTTTTAATGTTTTATGTAATATATAAGATAAAAGAAAGCAAGATATGCCATGTGGGTTGGACCATGAAGACAAGTATGAGACCTGTCCAAAAAAAGGAATTGAGAGTGATATTAACTTATAATGTGAAATGTGAAAGGCAAGCCAAGCAGAATGTACATCAGCTGTCAGATTGCTTCATTCCTTTAGAGCAGTTGTTGATCTGAAAATAGCTTTCAGATGAGAAAGGATGACTACAAAAGGATTAGTTACCATAGGCTTTTCTACACCCCCTAGAGCTCCAGGTTTGTTATGACAGAATAGCAAGAATTTAAAGGAAGTAAACTATAGAATATTAAATATCATCAGGAAGGATCTTTGTTAATGCTGAGCTAGAGTAATGCTGAAAAAGGATTTTCATTGATACCATTTCCATGGATTTCCTTCATGATGGCTGATGCTTGCTGTTTTCTCTGCTTCACCATGGTATTATGTGAAAGCATGGTCTTTTGTTCCCTGTGGAAAATAAAGGAACGTTATTGAGACAATGTGAAGAACTCATCTGGAGTATTTTATAATCATCCTTTTGAAAGAGAGCATCTTCGTTCTTTATTAGGAATTTATTATTGTTTCTACTGAGTGACTTTAATATGCCTTATCTATCTTGTGACAGAGCATGTTATTCATTGACAGGCAATATCACAGTGAACAGAAGATAATACTCAGAGTTTCAGTCCCAGTCTTAATCTATACACTTGTACAATGGTCCCCAGGCAAGGAGAAACAATGAGAGAGCTGCCTCCTCTCCCCTCCCTCTTTCTTTTCCACAGTTTATTTTAATCTGTCATCGTTTCCTTACTGGCCTTCATTTGTACCAGCATCACGGTACATCAATTCCAGCAAACTGTAAGAATGAAGAAAGGACACTAGATTAAAGCAGAACTCTTTGGTGGTGGCATCTTAATATTAGCATCAACAGCTGCCCTTTAAAGCAAAGAAGGCCCATTTATGGGTCATAACTCTGAACCTCCTTGGACAACTGACTAATAAAACATTTTAGGAAATAATATACTCACCTTGCTCTTAGGCTGTGCTTTGCAGCAGGGATGAGTCCCAATTTGTGGAGGAAAGAGTGGAGATGGAATATGGATGGCACTTGGGCCCGATGGTTTTTATCCCTGAGCCTGGGACGGCATGGTCCCTAGCTCTGACTCAAACTGGGGACTGAGCCTTTCTGAAGAGACTGGCATCCAGCTGACATCAACTGACTATATATAGCACCAAATACTTCAGCTACTCATATCTTCCTGGCGAAAGGGAGGAACAGAGAAAGATTAGGTTCTCTCCATTGTGTTTCTAGTTTGTGAGATGGTTGAAGGAACATACAGAAAGTTTTTATGGCGCACCTTCTCTTTGAGGAGATAGTAGTCAAAAGGGATTTTTAAAACTTGTTAAGATGTAGATCTTATGCTGCATCTTCTTGACGTGGCAAGAGACACGTACATGAATTAGAACAGAATGATAGATCATTAACCATTACAATGAAAGTATGGGTAATAATATCTATGGAGTTTCAAGAATGAAGAAAGCAATGTTGGGTTAACCAGTAGAACCTTCCTTAAGCAGGAGTGAGAATTATGCTAGGTCCAGAAAAATGGGTAATATTTGAATGGCAAAGTGGGGGAACACTTGGCAATGGTGTTAAAGGTTGAACCATGAAGCTATTTGAGTAAAAGCTGAGACTCATAACTGGGTCATACTTTTTGAAGAGACCTATAAAGAAGAGAGCCTACAAAGTTGACTAATCTTTGCAAGGTCTGGTGTGAAGGATTCCTGTTTGGGAGAATGAGAAGATAACAGGTTTGGAAGGTGGGCTTTATTGGCCTCCTTGCTGGTCTTTGAGCACAGAAGAAGTATATTCTCATTTCTGGGCTTTGCTTTTACTATTTCCCGCTTGATGGAACATGCTCTTCTTCGACCCATGTGGCTCACTCTCCCATGCAATCAGGATTCCATTCAATTACTGATTCCTTATAAAGCACTTCCCCAGTCACCATGTCTAAAATATCACATGGTGCCACGCTCTGGTTCCTAATTTTGCTTCATTTTTCTTTATATTTTTCATTAATATTAAAGTCAAATGGAAGTGGATGAAAAACCCCCAAAACAGAAATTTTAAAAAGACAGAAGTTTGTTTTTCCCACATATATACTTAGACCAGAGGTAAATAATCTAGGATTGGTGTGATTGACATAATCATCAGGGGCTCAATTGCCTTCTAATTTTTTGCTCCATTATCCCTAACATGCAGTCCCCTTGGGCCTCAGTGGCTGCTCCAGCTCTAGCCAGCATGTTCATATTTTAGTTAGCAGAAAAAGGAAAAAGTAATGAGAAAGGCACACTGTCTCCTCTTCAGAACATGTCCTGATATTGCTCAGATCTCTTTGGCTTACATCCCTTTGTCCAGAACTTAGTCAAGTAGCCATACAGAACTCAAGAGAGGCTGGGAAATACAGATTTTATTCTGTGTGGCTGTGCGCCCAGCTAAAATTCAGAGGATAACTTACTGAGAAAGGAGATAAGTGGTTACTGTGTGACAACTCCCAGATTTTGACACAAGAACATATCGACATTATTTTATCTATCTAGTGTCTCTTTTTCCTACCAAAATACAAGGAACTCCATAAAGGCTTGGGTATCAAGAATTGTGACTAGTATGTGGTGGGCACTCAATATTCATTGAACGAATTAATAAATGAGTGGGTTGGAGATTAATTGTGGAATGCATTAAAGGTTTGGCATGATTTTGGAATTCTCTTCCTGTTATGTTAAACACTTGGGGGGGAAATAGGATTGTAATAAATGAAGAGTAACTTGAATATGGGAAGATGGTGGCGACTTATGAGAGAAATTGTTTTGAATGAGATTGAAATAGGTTATACTTTTAGTGCCTGATCATAGGACTGCCTGATCACAGTTCAAGGTAGTAGTAGGTTTAAGCTAACCTATTACAATTGCTTCTAAGCAATTGTTTGCTTTGAAGATATTAATTAGGTACCAATGGGAAACCATTTTGCCAAAGCCAAATGAATTTAAATTCCCTCCTAAGATTCTCTAATTGCCCTTAAATTCCTGGCTCTAGCATTTACTGTAGTAAGCTATTAGTTAGGTCTCCTGAACTCTTAGTTTTCTTACCTATAAAATGGAGATTACAGTTTCTACCACATCATGTCATGGACATTTTACATATAACAATTTTAGAAATTTCTGATACTTAATAAAAGCTTAATGAATATTAATTTTTTCATTTACTATTATTATTCCTGCAATATGAAAGTATTAGAACAATCGACTGCATTATTCAGTAAAAAATAAAAATATATTCAGAAAACCCCAGTTTTCTGATGTAGTCACCTTCATCTGTTTCCAATTTTGTGTTATATAGCTCTACAGGTTGAACCGGTGTCCTCAGCAGATAATAATTGTTATGTTACCTTTGATTTCTAAAATGAAAGGAGATTTTTTTTATTTTTTATTATTTCTTTTTTTTTTTGAAAGGAGATTTTTAAAAATTAATTATTTCTTTATTTATGGGGAAAGAGAGAAACCCATGCAGACTCCACACTGAGGGTGAAGCCTGATGCAAGGTTCAATGCAGAGCTTGATCTCATGACCATGAGATCACGACCTGAGCCGAAACCAAGAGTCAGATGCTTAACCAACTTAGCCACCCAGGAGCCCCTAAAATGAAAGGAGATATTTTAAATAATTGCAAAAGTTTTAAAGAATGTAACACCTTACTTGTTTTTGTTTTTCAGTTATACTTAAAATTGTTTGCCTTACTTTTAAGTTCATTCATACATATCTTTGATCACGTTCTGGTTTCTGATTTATTGTTTGTTCTGAAAAGAAGAAAGAGCAAATCACTGGTATTGTAACTTTCAGACAGTGTATGCTCTCCATATGTTTCATGACTAGGCTAAATTTTAGAAAAGAACTCTACGGTTTTTATAAAGCATTTTCAGATGGTCCATTCTGAAAGCCAATGCATTTAAATTTTAAATCGAGTCACAGTTAATATATTTCTATTTCATTTGCACAGAGATCTGGCTGTATATTAAATTTCCCTTACATTTGTCAAATTGCAATCTTCCTTTGTCCTCAGCAACCCCCCTCTCATCCCCAAGACCCAGGATGCCTCCCCCCCCGCCCCTCCACACACACACACTCTATATCAGAAAAAGGTCTTTCCTACCCCCAGGATCTCAGTACCTACACTTATCTTGCCCTATTAATTGTCCTATTAATTATTCTTGTCCTTGATGCTTCTTCTAACCCTAATATAAGCAGAGTAGTACTTTAGGTTTCCCTCAAGGCCCTAAATATTTTAAATTAAATGGTGCTAACAATAAAAGATGAGATCTTTTCTTGTAGGCAAAATAATGGGATTCTAATGGTAGAACTCGGTGCCTTGGGAGGCCAGTGTGGAAGAAGTTTATGGCTGAACTTGTCAGTGTCTCTGTAACCAAACTATTTCCATTGCTAGGGCTGCCACAGTGTGTTTCCAACTCCTTTGCCACTTGCTACAAGGAAAAAAGAGACTAAATAAGGTGAGTTTCACTGCCAATATACCACCTAACAAAAATCCACACCATGAAGACCATGAAAGGCAACCTTATTTAGCCAGTGTGGTAAACAATGAGCCCTTTAGCCAAATGGTAAACAAGGTCTACATTGATCTTCCTCTGACTGAGCACTTGTTTTTAAATTCTGTGTTTCTCCTTGTCCCATTTTCAGTCTATATTAGGTGACTGTGGGCAGTTAAAGATTAGGGCAGGATCCCTGGGGTGGGGGTGGGGCCAGGATGTGGGAACTGACTGTCTGCTAGATGGGCAGACAACATATCACCATTATTGAGACTCAGTTCTGGAAGGATGCACACATAACCCAAACAGGGCAGCTGCCAGGCTAATGTTAAATGACAAATCTGATAGGATGATCAGTTATTTACCAGCCTTCAGGGTGTCCTATATGGTGCTAACCCTGGGAGGAGAGAAAGGATAACAAAGGTGTAAAAACTTATAGCCGGTGAGGCTAAGGATGCATGGGTTTTGGTTTGTGTGAAAGGCCTATCCATTCTCCTTATGGCTAATTGGCTTGCTGTATCTTCCATGGTTTCTATTTTTCTACATCGAGGAAGGTCCAGCTTACAATCAATCTCATTACCCAGACATAGCAAGGGCAGAATAGTTATAAGCAGTGCTGTGCTGATCATCCCACCAGCCAAAGTGAGACAGTACAAGACAGATAGGTGAGTTTGCAACTGGTCTCACTATAGCAAAGGCCTAAGGGCACCTACAGGGGTAAGAGGAACTGTTACAACCGTCATTTAGTTAATGTTTGTTAGGTGGTGCAGTTGGTCACGTATCGTTCTACAGTTTTGTAACCTGCTCTGCCTATAAATCGAGGGTGAAATGTTCCACCTTAATCTGAAAGGAGAAATCAAGTCCCCCAAATTGTGCGTGTGTATATATGTACTAAACAACATCACATAAACACATATATACAGTGCTTGTGGTCCCAGTCAAAAAGTAAGTGGAAGAGAGAGGAAGAATTAAAACCAGATGAAACTGAGAAAATATGTCTAAAGTGGACAAAGAGCTTTTTCTTAAAAAAAAAAAACACAACTTTTAACTTCATCATACTTTTTTAGCCTTACTCTTGCATTACAGAGGAGGAAACTGACATTCTGAGAGATTAAGTAAAACCCCCACGCATCATCTTTGAAAATTATAGAGATGGAATTAACCATTTGTTTTGTCTGATCCAGAGGCTCTTGTATTTTCACTATACTGTGCAGAAATGTCTATCTTCCCAATCTCCGAATTTCTCTGTATTGATATCTTCATAACAAATATAAAGAAGCAGCATTGAGAACTGTCAGAATAATTATTTCAATGTGCTCCTTATCGATTCCCTTTAGAAGAGAGCATCCCAACATGTGGTTTATTTTGGCTGGGGTCCTTTTTACTTATAACATTTGTGGCTCTTTTCCATTTCATGTGTTTCTCGTTTGCAAGCTTCTAGAGTTCCTCATGGTGTCTATTCTCAGGGTGCTTTCCTTTCCTTCAGCTGTGCAAATACTAAAGTTATTCAAGTGCTGAACATAAATGGAAACATGTGCCATTTGCTGTGCAGACCTCTCCTTCCTTTCCTGTCTGCTGTACCACACACACAAACACACTTATTACCTTCAGGGCCAAAAATAAGAAGCAAATCCAACTCTATCAAAATAATCCATTTATAGGCAAACCCAGGGTTTTACCTGCCTTCCTCTGCAAATTTATTTCTCTTGCTTAAGCATTTCCTTCTAGGCTCTTAAATTAAGCGTTAAGGTAAACTGAGGTGAAAAGGAGAGTTAAACAGAACCCGATGACCAGCTTGTCAAGGATGGCTCACAGAATAGGGTTGGGAACTTGGAAAGAAAGAAAGTAAGTTTCATATACAGGAATATTAAGACACAAGTTGCCAAAGCAAACCCGCAAATCATTTTTTTTCCTTTGCTTGCATAATCCCAGCATTTATCCAGAACTTTGTCACATTTCCTTTCATGATTCTAGCCAGCCTGTATTTTTCCTACAGTCTATGGAAGCATTTTCTTTGACAGTTTTCTCACCTGCAAGAAAATGTACCCCTGCTATTATATACAAATTTAGCATGACCTAATTAAATAAAGGTTCATTAAAGAAAACATGAAGTTTTTTAAAGAATGTATAGGCCACAATTTTTTGCGAAGTCTCTGGATTTCACAGCTATGTATCACATGCTAGAGTATCAGCAGCATTGACTCTAAGATAAGGACAACCATAGCATCAATGTCTTAGAGCAGTTCCGTGGCATGGTGCTTATCACAATGCCTGGCTCATTAAGTGTGTAATAAAAGTTAACCATCATTATTATTATCATCAAAAGTTTAACTGTAGCATAAACATGTGAAAGGATGACAAGCAAAATATGTGAAGTCACCTTAAATAACAATAGCTTAATTCCCATTTGCCAATGAGACACAGAGAGGTTAGATCACATGCTAAAGGTCACACAGATAGAAAAAACAGAATGGCTCCTTAACCAAGAAAGATGAATATGACTTGAGCTGTGGTATTAATACACAGAAATAAAGCATGTGTAGATCAGAAGAGGGATTGCTAAGAAATAAAGCATCCAGAAACGAACAGTGAAGGTTCGTGTACTTGTTAAGTATATATCCTATGTGAAAGTGATTTGTCAGTGTTATCACAACCTAATGGCATTAATAAATAAGAATAACTCTCCATATTCTGAATCTGCTCACCATCCAAATGTCCACTAATTTGCTCGTTTCCCATGAGTTTGCCTAAATCCAACCCACCTACTACTTTATTTCATTAAACTATGACACATTTTAAAAGTAAAAAATTCAGTGTCTCGTAAATGTTGAGTAAGAGAGTAAAAAAATGAATAAGAAAAAGTTAAAGAAATTAGATAAGAACCAGGAGAGCAAAGTTCAAAAGAAAAGAGGATTTCCAGGCACTGTTAATTTCTACAGAGAGTGACATATGAGAAAAGGTTATTGGATTTGGCAAGAAGTCAGTCTTTGGCAGAAGAGAGACATCGTCTTAATGTGGTAGTCACAGAACCCAAATAGAAAGGATTTAAGGCAATAATGAGTGGTTAGGGAGTGTAAGCTGCAAATGGAAACTATTTATTTGAAAGGATTGGCCATGAACTAAAGGGGAGAAAGAGTTCAGTAGCTAAAAGGAAAACAAGTTGCAAGTGTGTGTGAGTGTGTGTGCATGCATGTTTTGGAAGAGGAAATTCGAACATGTTTGGAGATAAAAGAGAAACAAATACTCATCTGTGAAGCAATAAGAATTTTGATAATTTGAGATTTGGAGTGGTACACATCACTGTAGATGTAGGTCTATGATGGTTGATCATTGGAGAGAAATCCTGGTAGGAGGAAAGAAGTATGTGACATGCAATGTTTAAAAGGAAATGTGCAGTGAGATTTGGTATCAGGGCCAGGTGGTGCCATCAGGAGGATCTCCAGCATGCCATCACCAAGATAAATTTGCAAGGGACCAGGTTCTGAGCAGGTCCAGACATGCCAGCTTCCCAACTGCATTAGTCTTAGTAAGGCTGTGCCCCATCAGTTCGTGAAATTACGTTTAAGACAGTCATAAGTGGCTGAATCTGACCTCTCTCCCAGCCTTTTCACCTGTATTTCCAAATTGCAATTAGCACTCCCATTTTGGCATCCTACAAGCAGCATAACATTAACATATCCCAAACTGGGCTCATCGTCTTTCCTCTCAAATGAGTTCCTCATCCTGAATTCCCCATATACACATATAGAGAATGTAAACATCACTACCTACACTGCAGACCAAGCCAGGAATCATCATAGAATCTTCTCTTTTCCTTTTCCCCTTACAATCTAATCAAGCACTTAAAATCACTTTTAGTCTGGGGAATGGAAGTCTACTTCAACCCCATTTCTCTCACCCAAAGGAAGAGAGGAGATAATAACTTGTGTGTTGTCTCTCAAGACACAAATCTGGCCAGGGTGGGTGGTGACTATAGTCACAGTGTTGGTAGGTCCTACAAGTGGGCCTTGTTCCATTTTTAGCTCTCTATTCCAACCACGCAGCAACGGCTCTAAGGCAACTGCAGTCCAAGCCTTCTTGCTCTTCTCTCCTGTTTTTCATTTCATATGATTGACAAGATTATATTAAAATTATCTTTGGGCTTGAGGTTGTTAGGCTTTCAGGTCTCTACTCATGTTCATTGTTTGGGAACCTGAAGTTTTGCTAACAGTAGGTTTTCCCCTCTACCTCTCTTGGTGAGTTTCCATTGATTTTTCCATAGCTTCCATCTACAAATAGTTTCACCTCCTTGTAACCTTTTCTAATGTTCCCAAGTAGTTTGTGCTTGCTCTTGGGTCACTTGCTCTTCTGGGTTATGTTGTATTGTGTTTAAATGTACAATACATCTATTATGTATTCAATCTCTTTGTTCTGACAAGTCTCTAATGTTTTATTCCCTAGTAAATTAAGTCACTTTGTAATCCCAGTGCTAATGAGAGTAATGGCATATTGTAGTCATGTGGCAAATATTGGTTGGATAGCATAGTATAATGCATGACATATGGCAGGAATATAATGGATTTTAGTTCCTTTCACCACTGTTAACTTAACCATTCATTCTTCATTCTTACCTCTTGATTCCATGATATGCAGTGGTGGGTCAAGAAGTGATACTGGTTAGGAGAAATTTACCTCCCTTATTTTGTGTCAAAACCCTTGAAGCCGAAATAGTGTGCATGCCATGCAAACACAACCTCAATATATCTCAAATATACACATATATCTTCAGTCAAAAATGCTTCTTCAGTATTAGAAAGGTTTTCTTTTTTTATTGAAGCATAGTTGACACATAATGTTACATTAGTTTCAGGTGTTCAATACAGTGATTTGACAGCTCTATACATTATGCTGTGCTCACAGTGTACTACCACTTGTCACCACACAATGCAATTATAATACGAGAAGCTTGGTCTCTTGATTCCAGAAAACCATATACTCCTGATTTTCCTCCCGTTTCTTCTTAGTTTATTCATTCAAAAAATATTGATTGAGCAAGTGGCATGTATTAGGTATTATTCTAGGCACTAAGTAGTAAATCAAACTTTAAAAATTCCTATCTTCATGGAGCTTACATTCCAGTTGGAGAGATAGGCATAGGGCAAGATAAACAGGTAAAATATACCATATGCTAGATACGATAATTATAAAGAAAAACAATAAAGTAGAGAAGGCAGGCAGCATTGTTGGGGAGAGTGATTGTGATTTTAGAATGACCAAAGAAGGCCCCATTGAAAAGGTGACATTCGAATAAAGACCCAAAGGAAAGGCAAGAGGAAGCCACATGGATGTATTAGGAGAAGAATATTCCAGGAAGACGGAGCAAGTACCCCAACGTGTTAACATGTCTGGCATATTTGAGAGAAGTGAAGAGGCTAGTGTGACTAGGGCAAAGTAAGGGAGAAAGAAGTCAGGAGATTGGTCAGAGGTACGTTGGTCTTCTATTTCTACATGTATTTCTACATCTCACTTAAGCGTCTTCTCAAAAGGTAGCTAGAACCTTTTAAAAATCAAATTTAACTCCTCTGCTCAAAAACGCTCTAATGGGTTCATATCCTAGAGTAAAATCCAGCCCTAAGAATAGCCTAAAATTATCCTCCACACTCTTACCATCTGATAACTCTCTGACCACATCTTCTATTCCCTCTCTTGCACTTGCTGCTCTAGACCTCCAAATTTCTTTGCTTTGCTCAAACATTCTAGGCTGTTCCTTCTGCCAGGAACACATTCTTCCAGATAGCCGTGTGACTCTGTCCCAAACCACTTCAGGTCTTTACTCAATACCACCTTCTCAGTGAAGCATTCCTTGTCTACCCTGTTAAAAAATACAATACCTCTTCCCTCCAGAATTCCTCCACCTCCCTGATTTAATTTTCTCCGTAATACTAATCACTATCTACCATATTTATGTAAATGCCACGAAGGCACAAACTATTATCTGTTTTTTGTTCTCTGCTGTATTTCTGACACCAAGAATAGTATCTGACACATTGTTGGCACTTAATATACTTTAATAAATGGATGGATGGGATGAATGAATGCAATAAACATACAATCTAAGCAAAAAGTCTGCTTGCTATGCAAATGTTGTTTCAAACTTGTCTCCTATAAGCTCTTCCCTCAAAATTCCCTCACTTAGGCTCCTCCTAAAAAATGCTGAAACGCCCATAGATGGTACAGTAGAAAGTACATGTGGTTGGGGCTCAAGAGTCATACTGAGGGCTTGTTGAGGTCATGCCTATGGAAGGCATTTATAAAAATGAGTAAAGTGTGGTTTTTGTTTTTGAGGATTTCATAGTGCAATTGGGGAGAAAGTTGTATACTATGTGACTTGCATAAAAAGAAAAAGTTTTAATGTAAATATTCACAACTTTCCCTTTGGGTGGCAATTCCTAAATAATTTTTTGAGCTATGGCAGCAGAGAGCAGCAAATTTGAAACTTGCTTGATTTACATTAAAGAGAAAGAGGAGTCCTTGAAATTTTTCTTCTGCAGAAGAAGGCCATATTGGAAGTGAAGGAATTAAATGGTGATAGTAAGATGGATGGAATATGATCAAGCAATAATTATGGCCTGAGATTTTAGCAATAGGGTGCATGGAGGGGAATGAAAAGAAAGATTTTGGAATGGCTTTCATAAGAATTGGAGGAAGCAAGTGGATAAAGAAAAGTTTTAGATATTTATGGATCAAGCAAAGGAACTGTCCTTTCTTTCCTCTAGAATATTTTCAGTTTTATGGCCATTTTTTCTTTGTAAGAGCACCCAAATGATTTGGTTGCAAATATACCTCTAAGAAGCTGAGTCAATTCATTTAACATTGCTACTTGGTGTGGAAAATGTCTTGTTTCAAAATGATAATTTCAGTTTTGCCTAATCACTATGTAGCAGTTCATTCTGACCACAAGTAGCAAAGAAGATGAGGGGCTGTTCTTAGTTTTTTATTAAACCATGCCATCAGCATAGAAGAGAATGTTAAGGGAACTATTGCATCTGGTACTTTTACAATCAGAATCTATGAATCTATACGTGTATAGGAAGCTCCTTTTTATCTAAGAAGCACTGCATTTATACTTTCATTAGTTACTCTCTTGAGTATTTTCCCCTTTTTTCCTCTTTTGTTACTTTCCTTCTCCTTTTTTTTTGGCTGAGATTTTATGTTAAATCATTTTACACCACAAAAAAATCATAAAATTTCATTAATGTTAAATATTTTTCCCATTCCTCCCCCCCCATCTTTTTATGGAGGGACTCATAATTGATCAGTGATTGATGAACTGGTCCAAACAAGGACTAGAAAGACAATTGTCTACCTTCCCTGTTGAGGGATCTCTGAGTGGGGGATTTTTGTATCCCACAAGTGGATTATCACAGGATCAATTGGTGGGTGAGGATACATTATGAAAAAAAATCTCAATTTATTCTTAAAATTTCCAAATTGTATTTACTTAGTTGAATTGACTAGAACGCTAGGGCTCTGAGACTACTGGGGCAATAACCAGAAGTTCCCAGGTGATGTATATCTCAAGAGAAGCATTGCTACCACCACTACCATCAGCATTTATAACAGCTATCGTTTCTATACCCCTTATGGTGTATCAGAGACTGTTCTAGTTGTTTTACATAAATTAACTCATTTAATCTTCACAACCCCCTAGATAAGTTCTGTTATCATCACCTCTTTTTTACAGGTAAAGAACAGAAATGCAGAAGACTAAGTAACCTGCCCTAGCTCAGAAGCATTGTTGCAAACACTCAAACCCAGGTTGTTTGGCTTCACAATAGATGCTCTTTACACTGTCTCTAATAGTGATGAAGGTCCAGACCATCACAATTCATATCTCCCCATTAGATTTAAAATCTTTAAGGTAGACATGTCTTTTACTCTTAGTGAGATGCTTGTTGTCTTACGTATACCTGTTGCTGTAAAAACTTGATGCTTTAGGAATAAAGCCATTAGCAGAGAGAGAGACCTGAATAACCAATTTAGCTGATTCTGGGACAGATTCTGTTTCCTGTGTGCAGAAAATTTACAAAGTAGCCATGAATTGGATCTACTTTTAATGTAGATAACACCACTAAGTCTTACCTTACATAGTTGAGCCTTGAACAGCATGGGTCCAATTATACACAGATTTTTTTCTGATAAATACAGTGCAGTACTGTAAGTACATCATTTTCTCTCCCTTACGTTTTTCTTAAAAACATTTTCCTTTCTCTAGCCTACTTTATTGTAAGACTACATTCTATAATATGTATAAAATACAAAGCACACGTTAATCAACTGTTTATGTTATCAGTAAGGCTTCCGGTCAACAGTAGGCTATTAGTAGTTAAGCTTTGGGGGAGTCAAAATTATATGCAGATTTTTGACTGTGGGGAACTGGGGGGGTTGGTGCCCCTAATCCCCATGTTGTTCAAGGGTCAACTGTATATTTCAATGGCCCATCCCATAGTAAACTGCAGCAGGTGAACTGTCTCTGTGTGAAGAAAGACTCAGGCAAATTTATTTTCCTTAGGCAACACGCAGTGGGAAAATATCTCACTTAAGAATTTGTTCTTTACCTGTTTACTAAACAATTGCAGGGAAAAAAATAGATGATTTTTTTAAGGAAATATGTATTTACTTAATGTATTTATGTATGTATTGAGTGTGTATTTAGAAATACTTTTTCTTTTAATGGTCTATTTCCCCCAATTTTATTACTAATATATGAACATTATATGTAAGTTATGAAGCACAATTTTAAAATGAATACCTGTGAATATATTGCTCAACTTAAGAAATAGAATGCTATCAATGCTATTGAAGCACATATCCGTCCCTTCTATCTTTTCCCTGCTTCCCTGTCCCTTCCCAGAAATACTCATAATAATAAATACTTTAAGTCATTTCCTAGGTCATCTTCATGGTTTTTCCAATGAGCACGTATATATTGCTAAACTTGTAGTTTGCTTTGGGTTATTTTTGAACTTTGTAAAATATTAACAAATTATCTATATTCTTCAGCAACTTCCTTTTCACTGAAAAAAGTTTCTAAGATTCATCCATGTTATGTTATAGCTGCAGGTTAATGATTTTCACTACTGTTTAGTATTCATTGTATGAATATACCACACTTTTACTAATTCAGTCTCTTACTGAGAGGTATTTGTTTTTGTTTTGTTTTTCCATTAGAAGCAGTGTTGCTACAAACACTAGTACATGTCTCTTGGGGGGCACTTATGCAAGAGATTTTCTGGAGAATAAAGCTAGGAGTTAAATTTGGAGCTTGTAATGATTACACCAATATATCCTCCTACTAGCAGCCTTTAAGAGTTCTACTACATTTTGCATCCTCCACAACACCTGGCAGGTGAGACTTTAACACTGTCATCAATCAAATAGCTGCAAAAGGTGGTTTTATTTGTATTTCCCTGATAACTAAAGTAAGGTTGTGGCCTTCCCAAGTTTATTGGACATTCATTCATATTTCTCTTTGAGAAATGTCTGTTCTTTGTCTCTTTCTCTACTGAGTTGTTTGCATTTTTCATCTTGATTTTTAAGAATTGTTGAGTAGTCTGGTAACTAATCCTTCCTTAGCTATTTGTAAAGTGAGTACCTTTCTGTTTTCCTTTTTTGACTATGTTTTGACATCTTTTTTTTTATAGCTTTGTTTTAAACAAAGCTTAACCTTTTATGTATTTGAAGACATCAAATCTTTTAGTTTATGATTGGGGCTTTTTCTGTCTTTTCTAAACTGTAGTCATAAATCTATTCTATTTTCTTCTAAAATTTACAAAGTTTTGCTTTTTCACATTTAAGGTCTTATTCCATCTGAAATTAATTTTTTGTGGGGTATGAGGTAGTGATCCAATTTTATTTTTTATTCAGATGTATAGCATTTGTCCTAGCTTTAATTGTAGAATAGTGCATCTTTTTAAGCTAATCTAGAAATTCAACTTTGTCATATATTAAATTTTTATATATGTTTAGGTCTGTTTCTGTGACAGCTATTATTTTCCATTGGCCCATTAATGTTTTTCCATTTCAATATTACACATTATTAAATTTTATAACTTTATAATGAATCCATATTTGGCAATGCAAGTACTCTCTTCTTGTTCTTCTTTAAGAAGATTTTGGCTCAGGGACGCCTGGATGGCTCAGTCAATTAAGCGTCTGCCTTCGGCTCAGGTCATGATCTCGAGGTCCTGGGATCAAGCCCCTCATCGGGCTCCCTGCCTCGCGGGGAGCCTGCTTCTCCCTCTGCCTGCCGCTCCCCCTGCTTGTGTGTGCTCTCTCTCTGACAAATAAATAAATAAAATCTTTAAAAAAAAGAAGATTTTGGCTCATTGTGGATCTTCCACATACATTTTCAAATTATCTTGTTCGGGTCAAGAACTGTGAGAGCAGTGAGATTTTACAATATTTGCAAGCCAACAGGTTATCTTACTACAGTTTCATAGATACTGGCAGAAGATACGAACTCCTGTGTCATTAGTTAAGGCACAGCAAGCAGCCTGAGCTTCATGTTTGCATCAGTTCTTGTTTCCAAGTGCAATTGGGCAGCATGGATGGGTTCAGATGGATGCCTGCATATGCACTGGGTTGCATTTTAGGAGAGAAACCCTAAGCCTAGGGAACTTGAATCTTTTTTAATTGGCAGTAAATGTTGACTACTTTTTGCTCCAGAAGGAGACACTGTATCTTCCAAGGCTATTCACTATACAAACATCCCTGACAAGTTAATCCAGAACAAAAGACAGTGTCTCTTATCTTTTAATTTTTCATGTATTCTCTTATTTTTAAACTTTCTGCTACAGCTACAGTATGCCCCCTTTTCATTCCTCACATTGTTGATTTTTCACTTTACGTTTTTGCTTGAATCAACTTTGCTGGGGTTTGTTAATTTTATTAGTCTCTCCAAAGACCAACATTTCATTTTGTTTCTCTTCTATTACATGCTTGTTTCTATTTCCATTCTTTTCCATATGATTTTCCTCTTCCAGCTTTCTTTGGGTTTATTTATTATTTAATTCCAGTATTTAAAATTTTTTATTACACTCTTCTCTTTAACTCTTGAGTTACCATAATTGTGGTTAAAACTTTGCAAACAGAGAGAATTATTTTTAGCTCTCATTTTATTTTTAATTTCTGTGTTCTGTGATAAGCTATCAGCTACAACAAACAATTCCAAATTTCAAAGGGCTTAACGCAGTACAAGTTTATTTCTTGTTCATTTAAAGTCCATCCTGATTATTTCTATGTATGACACAGAGAGTAAGCTTCTTCCCTTTTTTAAATTGCCAACATTCTCAACGTGCAGCTCTCTATGTTTTAGATGAAAAGGAAGCAAGAGTGTACAAGATTGCACAGGATATTCTGTGTTCAGACCTGAAATTACATGCATCACTTCTTCCTACATTCCATAGGACAGAGCTAAGTCTTCTAAATATAAAAGGGATTCTAGGGGTGCCTGGGTGGCTCAGTTGGTTGAGCGTCTTGCCTTTGGCTCAGGTCATGATCCTGGAATCCCAGGATCGAACCCCACATCGGGCTCCCTGCTCAATGGAGAGTCTGCTTCTCCCTCTGACCCTCCCCCTTCTTGTGGTCTCTTTCTCTCTCTCTCTCACTCTCTCTCTCAAATAAATAAATAAAATCTTTAAAAAAAAAGGGGGGGGATTCTAAAACTGGGGTTTAACTCTATGACCAGGACTGATAGGAAAATCAGAATTCTTGCCACGATTTCTAATGGTCAGAAATGTGTTCTGTATGATACCAATTCTTTCCAATTGCTGGATGCAGACTTCTATATATATCAATGAAATCTGACTTGATAATTTTATTGTTCAAATTATTTGCAATATTGGTTTTTCTTTCTTTTATTAACTCCATTTTGTTTTTTATTGAAATACATTTGACATACAACGTTGTGTAGATTTAAGGTGCATGTGTTGATTTATAACATTTATATGTTATAATATGATTGCCCAACTGTAGTGATAGTTAACATCTTTATCATGTCACATAATTATCATTTCTTTTTTGTGGTAGGAATAATTAAGATCTAGTCTCTTAGCAAGTTTGGCAATTATAATACAGTATTGTTTGTATATTCAGTACACTGTGCTTTATAGATCTCTAGAACTTCTTTATTGGTTGCAACTTTGATGGTTTTATTACTCTAAGTATTTTTTTAAAAGATTTTTTAATTTATTTAACAGAAAGAGATAGCGAGAGCAGGAACATGAGCAGGGTGAGTGGGAGAGGGAGAAGCAGGCTTCCCGCTGAGCAGGGAGCCCGATGCAGGGCTCGATCCCAGGATCCTGGGATCATGACCTGAGCCAAAGGCAGACGCTTAACAACTGAGCCACCCAGGCACTCCTTATCTACTCTAAGTATTAATGACTAAAAGATATGTGATAGATATTTCCCACAAATATTTGCATTTGTCAATTTCTCTTTGTAGTTCTTTTTGTTTATATGGTATTTATTTTGAGGCTATGATAACAAATAATATAAACCTATAAATGTGATATTCTTTTGATTATATCTTGTTATTTTTATAGAGTTTTCTTCTTTACTAGTAGTATTTTTTTCCTTGAAAGAATAATTTTGGGGGCACCTGGGTGGCTCAGTTGGTTAATGGTCTGCCTTCAACTCAGGTCATGATTCCAGGGTCCTTGGATGGAGCCCCACATCCAGCTCCCTGCCCAGCGGGGAGCCTGCTTCTCCCTCTGCTACTCGCCCTGTTTGTGCTCGCTCTCTCTCTATTAAATAAAATCGTTTAAAAAAAAGAATTTTGTCTGACATTAATTATGGCTATATTACTTTCTTTTGGTTAAATTTGCCTGGTTGTCCTGAAACTCTGACTAGATGTATTTTGGACTTCCTCTGTTTTCTTTATGTCTTCAACTCTTTTGTTGTTGTTGTTGTTATGCAATATGGAATATATTGTCATTGTCAAAGCTTCAAATGATACAGAAATATAAGGAATATACATTTAAGTTTCTTTCTTTTTCTTTCTTTCTTTCTTTCTTTCTTTCTTTCTTTCTTTCTTTCTTTCTTTCTTTCTTTCTTTCTTTCTTTTTCTTTCACTTTTTTGATGCAGTGTTCCATGATTCATTGTTTGCATATAACACCCAGTGCTCCATGCAGAACGTGCCCTCTTTAATACCCATCACACGACTAACCCATCCCCCCACCCCCCTCCCCTCTAGAACCCTCAGTTTGTTTCTCAGAGTCCATCATCTCTCATCGTTCGTCTCCCCCTCCGATTTCCCCCCCTTCATTTTCCCTTCCTACTATCTTCTTTTTTTTTTTTTTAACATATAATATATTATTTGTTTCAGAGGTACAGGTTTGTGATTCATCAGTCTTACACAATTCACAGCGCTCACCATAGCACATACCCTCCCCAATGTCTATCACTCAGCCACCCCATCCCTCCCACCACCCCATCACTCCAGCAACCCTCAGTTTGTTTCCTGAGGTTAAGAATTCCTCATATCAGTGAGATCATATGATACATGTCTTTCTCTGATTGACTTATTTTATTTAGCATAATACCCTCTAGTTCCATCTATGGCGTTGGAAATGGCAAGATTTCGGGGGTTTTTATGGCTGCATAATATTCCATTGTATATATATACCACATCTTCTTTATCCATTCATCTGTTGATGGACATCTTGGCTCTTTCCATAGTTGGGCTATTGTGGACATTGCTGCTATAAACATCGGGATGCACGTACCCTTTCAGATCCCTACTTTTGTATCTTTGGGGTAAATACCCAGTAGTGCAATTGCTGGATCATATGGTAGCTCTATTTTCAACTTTTTGAAGAACCTCCATACTGTTTTCCAGAATGGTTGCACCAGCTTGCATTCCCACCAACAGTGTAGGAGGGTTCCCCTTTCTCCGCATCCCTGCCAACATCTGTCGTTTCCTGACTTGTTTATGTTAGTCATTCTGACTGGTGTGAGGTGGTTCCAAAGAAGACATCCAAATGGCCAACAGACACATGAAAAAGTTCTCAACATCGCTCGGCATCAGGGAAATCCAACTCTTTTTAAAAGTATTTCCCATCTTTTTATCTCTATTGCTGTATTCTGTGTAATTTCTCTTTTTGCATAAGAATTTTCCATGTTATTAATTGTATCCACCATGGTATGTATCTGCTGCTTTTAATCCCTACATTGAATATTTACTTTTAATTATTATACTCTTATTTCTAGATCTCTTTTCCCAAATCTACCTAATCTCTTGCTTATTAGTGAGGTTTTTACCTTCCCCCTTCCCCTTTTAAAACTTCTTTAAACATATAAATATATTTTCTAATATATTCTCTGTATTTGTACATTTCCAGTATTCAAGTTCCTATTGTTTATAGTTTCTATAACAATGTTTGTGGTGGATTAGTTTTTTCTCATGTGTTTTGTGATTTTTCTTTTATTGCAAACTTTTCTTCACAATAAAACACAATCTTTTGGACTCTAATTCATTCCTCCAGGGAGGATCTGTGTTTCTTTCTGGCACTTGTATGAGGACATTACAGACCTGGGTCTAGTTTAAATGGATCCAGAAATGAAAATTTTTAGCTTACAGTTTTCCATATCATGTAAACAGTGTAAATTTTGATCCTAAATGCATGGCTAAAACTTCCAGGGGCTACAAATTCTCAGGAGAGCTTTGGCCCTGTATTTAAATCTCTTTTAGGGGCACCTGGGTGGCTCAGCCATTAAGCGTCTGCCTTCGGCTCAGGTCATGATCCCAGGGTCCTGGGATCGAGCCCCGCATCGGGCTCCCTGCTCAGCCAGGAGCCTGCTTCTCCCTCTCCCACTCCCCCTGCTTGTGTTCCCTCTCTAGCTGTCTGTCTCTCTCTCTGTCAAATAAATAAAATAAAATCTTAAAAAAAAAAATAAATCTCTTTTAGACAATTTTCTTTGCTGCTTGCCTCTGTGAAGGGTTGTTTATTCAATTATTTCCAGTGAACTCTTTTCCTGCATACCTGGCTTTTCCTGAGCATGGCTTTCATGCTGGAGGGTCACTAATGGAGTTTTCTGCTCTGGGAAGATGAAAGTTCTAGGCATCCTGGATATATAGATTCTCCCAGGGCACCCAACTGCTTCTCACTTACTTCCTTAAACTCATACTCCTGCTTAATTACTGGAAGCCTCCTCCATTTATTGTATACAAAGTATATATATATATACGAAGTATAATATGTATATATACATTTATACATTATATACAAAGTGCTTTTAGGATTTTACCTAGCATTTTTTCAGTGAATTAAGAGAATTCTGAATGAATGTCTTTGTTATTTTTTTAAGTAGCATTTAAATACAGTTGAAATCAGTACAGATATTTGTGGGAGAGATCATAATTTCTGCAATCTATTGCCAATGCGGGGTGCCTTGGTGAATTGTGGGTCCTTTGAAATGACTCCTCCACCAATGATCAGAATTGGTGAATTCTGAATGGCATATAGATTGGAACTACAGTTCATATGAGGCATGTGAAAACACAGTGCTTGCCCTCCCACTAAGTGACTTTGTTAGCCTCTCTGGTGTCAATCCACCTTTTGGGGTTTGAGTTGTCTCCTCTCTAAGAGGCACTGGTTTATCTAGGATCTCTTCTCGAGCGGTATGGGTTACAGAGGTTCTGGGAGATACTGAGCTCTTTGACACCCACCCACTGGCAGCAGGAGCCCCATTGCCGGTCATCTGTAGTCTCCAACAGTCTCATCTCTTTATCCCAGTGTGCCACACAAATAGCATTTTCTGTGTGCACTTTGTTGAGGAAGAGGTTAAAAAATATGGTCTAGAAAATCTTCTAACAGTCTTTCTGTCTCTAAAACTCTTGATTCTAAAGTTAACTTTAGAAGTGATTATTAATGCATTTTTCTTCTCTGGGCACTTGTTCAGTGAATGAACATACTGTACGCAAGAGAAGGGAGGGTGGGTTTTATATAGAGTTGCTTTGAACTGAAATCTTCAAAAGGAGTTACATATTTTTTTGAATGAGGAAAATCCCAAGAATTTTGGGCTAAGTGACTTGTTCAGAGCCAGTAATGCCAATCTAGGATAATAGTTCTGCTGATTTGATTTGAACAAGCCAAGACCCTTGATGGCTCCTTGGACACAAATCATATTTTTTTATAACTAGTTTCATTGTGCTTCTTCTCCTCTTCACTTATTGCCCCCGTGAGTACAGTATTATAGAGACAGCTTACATGACTTCATGTCCTTTTCTTTCTTCCTTTTGGTCTATATTTAAATAGTTTATGCCTTTGTTTTACTTTTTGTTTTCAATCCCTCCATTTCCCTGGTATTTTGAACAGCTTGAAATAACAGAAGCTGATTTCACTTCCCAAAGACTCATACGCATAAAACCTATGAAAAACAATGATTGGTTTTATTGATACCTGAAAGCATGGGTCCCAACATGCTCTACTTCTGGCTGTTTCCAGCATGATCCCAAGTCATGCTTTAAGAAGAATGTTTAGCACTCAGCAACCCAGAGTTCAGTCTGGCCTGGAACTGAACTGCATTCAGTCTGGCATTGTTTATGTTGGGATGTAGCATGTTTTTAAAACAACAGATTCCTGTCTCCACTCCACTCCTACGAAATCTGAGCCTCCATTAGTGGGGGTCAGAGAAGGCAGTTTTACAAAACATTAGTTTTAGCTTTTGGGATGACTTCTCTGGAAACAGCTGAAAGAATGAATCACTTGGCTGAAAAATGGAGGAAATGTTTAAAAAGACTTTGTAGAAGATATATATATGTGTATATATATATTTGTTCTTGAAGGCTATATCAAATATTTGCCTTATGAGGAACACTGGGGCAGGATATTTTGGTCAGAAGGAGTGGCATGAGTCAAGAGTGAGACCCCATGGCATATCTTTGAGAACTGTGAATGATCCCCAATAGATGAGATAGAAATAAGATAAGATATAAGATAAGATATAAGACTGATCCCTGATATAAGAGATAGAAATGACAGAAGATGGGTCAGGAAAGTATATTAGGACTAAATTGTGAAAAGTCTTGAATGATGAGGAATTGCATGTTATTTCATAGGCAATAAAAGTCACCAAAAGATTCATAAACATGACAATAATGTAGCAAGATTTTCATTTGATAATATAATCATGGCAGCAATATGGAGGGTGAATCCAAAGGAAAAGAAGTTGGTGGCAATGAGACCAATTACAGATTATTAGAGTAGTTCAGACAAATGATTATAAGGCAGGAGGTAAGGACACAGAAAAATGGGGCATAGATTTGAGATTATTCATTTATTCAGTAAATATTTGTTGACTATTTATGTGGTAGGCCCTGTGCTAGCTGCTAGAAAAACAAACAAACAAACCAAACTATAAATGTTCTAAGACAAATAAAAAATAGGTAGTGTGGGTGTGTGCATGTGAATGTGTGTGTATATGTATATGAATAGAAGAGCTATTTTTAAAATAATGGTATTTTCTTTGTAGAAGAAATATAAATAATTTTACATTTTCATTAAACATTATTGGATTTTCTAAGGCGTCTACAATGAGAATGCTTCACATTGTTTAAGTGTTATAATTTAAAAATGTATATATTGGTTTGCCTCCCAGAATAGTAGTGAGAAGATAGGTGTGTGAACAAACAACTAATAGCTCTAAGGTAATTGTTATGATAGAGAGATGTTGACAAATTACTGAAATCATGTGAGCACTAGCATCTAAGTGCGCCATCAAGAGACAGAGAATCTTCATGAAGGAGGCAGCATTTCAAGTGAAGCTTGTAAGATCTGTGAGATCTTCTTACAGACAGAAGAGATACTCCAGATAAGGGGAATAGCATTGGAAGATTAATCTGAGTGAAGAGGCAGGTGTCAGACTCTGAAGAGTCTTGTATTTTTTGCAGAAGTGTCGAGAATTGATCTTATACCGCATTATGAAAATGCAAGCAGAAAAAAGACATGCAAATGTTCATCCCATGAAAGCCATTCTGGCAGCAGTATAGAAGTTAGGTTAAGGTGACATGGACCCTGGGATGAAATTAGAGGCAGGCAGGAAAATCAGTAAAGAAACACCTGTGATAGTTTAGGTGATAATTAACAGGCAGTAGTGATTTGATTGGTTGGACAGTGTGTGTGGGGGGGGGGGGGGTGCATGTGCGCATGCGCATGACACATGTGGTTTGTGGGTAGATGGTCAAAGGAGCAGATAGAACTTATGAGGTCTATCAAATCACTTTTTTTTCCCTCAGATGAGGGGATAATGGTGTTATTCACCATAATAGGAAATATATGATTAAGAGATTGGTGGGAAATTAGGCTGAGTTTAAGGTACATGTGGGATATCCAACGGGAAAATTTTAGTAGGCAGATTATATATGAATATAGACCTCATGAAAGAGATAAAGAGGTAAAAAATCAGTAAGATTTGATGATTGATTATATGCAGTTGGAGGGGATGGTTGTGAGACTGCCATCCAGTCAAGTTTTTGAAATTCAGTTTGCAGTTGTTCAGAAATAGAAGATGATAAGACAAAGAACAAACTTGTAGTTGTTTCTCAAGACAGGGCTCTGTTGTGTCCATCATGACCATGAGGCTTTCTTGCTGTCTTCTGGGCATGGTAGATTATTTTGTCCTCCTTCTCATTTAAGTCCATCATCGCTTCCTTTTTCTTATGGTGAAGTATTGCAGACCCAGAAGTGAGCCACCAAAGGGAAGTGGAAGCCTGGAATATGACGTTGTTTCCATAAACTCTCAACTGCTATGAGTCATATTGGTTATATCTTTTTGTTTCTTAAGAAAAAATGCAAAGAAATGAGCAGTTAGGCTTTCAAGGTTTTCTTGATCTTGTCTTCTTAGATGGAAGAGATGAGTGGATTTTAAGAGAGACAGGTGGATAAATTTTTAAGCGTTTTTTTTTTTTTTCTGAAAGAATAAATGAATCATATGGCTTGATTATTTATTTATTTATTTATTTATTTATTTATTTATTTACCTTTTAAAAAGATTTTATGTGTCAGAGACAGAGAGCACAAGCAGGGGGAATGGCAGGCAGAGGGAGAAGCAGGCTCCCTACTCAATCCCAGGACCTTGGGATTATGACCTGAGCCAAAGGCAGACCCTTAACTGACTGAGCCACCCAGGTGTCCCTGGTCTGATTATTTAAATACCTACTTCTGGTAATGATAAAATTGCCAGCTGATTCACATATCTTTTCAGATTCTTATTCTTAGGAGAACTAGTATTTGTGAGTGTCTATTGTATAAGAGTCATTGTTCTAGGTTTCAGATTCTTATTCTTAGGAGAACTAGTATTTGTGAGTGTCTATCGTATAAGAGTCATTGTTCTAGGTACTTTGCATAAATATTTGAATGAATATGATGTGCACAACAGCTCTGAAGGTGAGGTAGATACTATTGTTATATACCATTTTATGGATTAAGAAATTGAGAAATAGATTAAGCAATTTGTCCTAGTAAGTGACAGTTTGACTCAAAACTTTATGAGCTTAATCCTGATGCTCTAGTGTATATTAGTTACTTAAAAAGAATTGATGAAAAATCATGGTAAGGGTTATAGATGTATTTTCTTGAGTTATAAGTATATTTTCAAAGACTTTGAAAATATATATAAAAATATCATAGGTGCCTCATTACATATCTTTACTAAAGGGTGTACAAAATCATTACAATTTTTAAAAGTATTTTACATGTCATTTGATATTCACAACAATCATATGGGTAAAGCAGAGAACAATACTTTTGTCCCCATTTTCAAATGAGAAAATGAGGTTCAGCAAGATTAAATGACTTACCCAAGGTTGCATGGCAAATAGTAAAGTTGGGACAAGAATTTAGATTTCTCCAGTGTTTTTCCCTTCAAACCATCTTCCTACTTTCATAAACAGTAATCCCATGACACCTTTGCAGGGTAGAGGAAGCATGGGGTAAAATGTGACATTTTTTGAAATGGGTGTTTTGCTGAATCACAGAAAAGTGCAAAGTAGGGTAAACATTTACTATTGGTACAGTATTTAATACCAAATCTAAATTTCAAGTGAAGAGCAGCTAAATCATTTTATTCATTTATCTATCTATCTATCTATCTATCTATCTATCTATCTCTCAGAGCTACAAGATTCAGTCTTACAAATCCAGTTTTAGAAATGAGTTTTTCAAAATGAGTATTTTGGAAATTAGACTATTTTCATTGCCTGTTGCTCTTTTAAATATTTTTTCTTAAATAAATTTAAAGTTTCTGAGAAGAATCAAAAATTTTATTTGATCTTATTTAAGGCCATTCTAAAAACCAATCTCTCGATGTTATTATTCATGGAGAATAGTTTTGAAATAATTCATTGTGATTGTATCATAGATTAGTACAGTTTATCCCTTCTGATTTTTTTATTCTGACTATGAATATATTTAACCTATTGATTCGTGTGCACAGCAAGTACCAGTATATGTACGTGAATTAAATAGGGCAACTAAGTAATGAAACATTTTAAATCACAGTAATTGTATATTATTTCATTATACTGTTTGGAAGAATTCTTATCTTCTTAATCTATGCCTTATTTTCTACAAACCAGAAGAGGAAATAATAGTTTTCATTATAACTATGCAATTCAGAAAGGCTTCTTTGGAGGCATTTACAGGCATTCTCAAGGAGGATTTTGTGAATACTGAGCCACTTCAAAGGTTTTTGCAGCTTTCCTTTTCATTCAACAAAGCTTCCTACAGAAAGAACAAACAGAAGATCAAATTCTTCATTATTATACATCTTTCAAAATGAAGATCTTTCTCCTTTATTTTATTATTTTTTAGATCATTCTATTCTTGTTATTTCATTGTCATTCATAACTTTATCTTGGAACCCTAGCTGAATTTTGAATTATTTAATTCTTTACCACAATATCACTATACAGTTGACCTTTGAATAACATGGGAGTTAGGGGCACCAACCCCCATGCTGTTGAAAATCTCTGTATAATTTTTGACTACCCCAGAGCTTAACTGTTAATAGCCTACTGTTGATCAGAAGCCTTTACCAATAACACAGTCAATACATATTTTGTATGTTATATGCATTATATGCTGTATTCTTAAAATAAAGTAAGCTACAGAAAAGAAAGTGTTATTAAGAAAATCATAAGGAAAAGAAAATACATTTATACCACTGTACTGTAAAAAATCTGCATGTAAGTGGACTTGCACAGTCCAAACCTGTGTTGCTCAAGGGTCAGCGCTGCAATATATTTTAACCCTGAAAGTTTTGTCATTAATGGTGTTCAAACTGAAACATGACTCAGATTGAATCTGAATCCAGAAACAGAAAACTCTTATCTTGCTTTCAAATCCTACATTTAGTTTTCTGATTGTATATAATACTAGTTTTCAAATGGGTAATTTTGTCCCCCAGGGGGCATTTGACAATGTCTGGAGACATTTAACTGTCAGGACTTGAGGTGCTACTGGCGTTTAGTGAATAGAGGCCAGAGCTGTGGCTGATCATCCTCTAATCCAGAGGACACCCCCACCCAGTTATCCCATCCAAAATGTCAAGAGTGCTGAGGGTAAAAACATCTAGTTTATTAAAATTCCTATTGAGAACATTGCTTTGCTACCTTTTCAGCTACTTTAGAGGATTTTTAGGCTCTGTATGGAAAAGTTATTAGGTCTGATTTATAAGGGAACTTACACATTCAAATGAAAGTTGTGCTTCAAAGTCAAAGAGACACAAGGCAAGAATGAGAACCAGACCCTAACTTGAGGAGTTTGGTTTTTTTCCAGGAGAGGGGAGGTTTTTCCCTGTTGAAAGCAGGAAAGAAGGAAACAATGGGCAAAGGTGCAGATAATTTTGAAGATGTGCAGATATAAATTTCCAGATGTTTGTATCAAATGTCTCCTATTTACTCTGAGATAAGAGGTGAGATCATCTGCTGGGAGAAAGAGAGGTAGCAGTGGTAACCTAGGAGGTTTAAGAATAATAGAAGTTGAAATAGCCACTGTAAAGAATGGGCAATGGCTGTTTTTGAAGTTAAAGGGACAGGTGCATCGTGATTCAGAGAGCTCATAAAGTCGTGCTGGAAATAAACAGGGGCTCATTTCTCCTGAGTGGACTAGAGTGCAGGGCAGAGTTCTAGCCATGGCAAGGAACTTGGGAAACCTGTAGAAAACTAAGGAGAAGCCCAGTTAAAATGGCTGGACAAAAACTGTGATAGTTAAGGGAAACGATTGTATCTTGATGGGCACAGAAGGGCCCAGGTTTATGGTGCAGGATTGATCCTTAGTCCCAACTGCAGATGGGACTCATTAATGTTTCAAGCATTAGCTCCACACTTCCTAGAATAAAGCCTAGCATGTTGTGGATGCTTAATAAATATTTGAATGAATAAATGCCACATTCCTTACTAGCCACTGAAGATATATACATTGCTGAAGAAAATGGCCTTTTCTTGTATAAGCTGGTTTGATTCATATTTTTTGGTGTTTTGAGACCAAAAGAGATATACTAGATACAAGAAACAAGCACAGTGTTCTCTAGGACCCAAAGGACGGCCATCTGATCTAGTCTTGAGAGGTCAGAGACATATTCCCAGAGGGAGTGAGATTATAGCATGTCAAAGATGGGGCAAAATCATTTTATTTTTTGTAAGGATGTGTCCACATGGGCTCAGGTAGGCAGGACTGACACAGAGAAATTCACCTCTTTCCCTAAATTCCTTTACCTTCCCCACCAGAGAAAAGTTGTTGCCAGGAAAATCCAACAAAACCTTCTAGTCCAGGGAAGCCTCATGCACATTGTGAGCCACCTCCCCACCTTACATAATTTACCAAGTACCATATATATACATTCCAAAGTCAAATTGCACTAAATCAAGGACAGTGGATTGAAGAGATGGTGAAAGTCCTGAATTTGGGATGGAAGACAAGGATTTTACGTTTGGTGTCATTACTTGAGTAATGTTACTAACTATTGCAGGGGAGCTGTTAAATATTCCTACCTCAGTTTCCTTTTAGGCAGCATGAAATTTGTATTGTCTCTCATGTGATATTAATCAGTACCAAAAAAAGGAATCAGAATGCTTGGTTGGAGCAAAGAGTACTAAGAAAATTTATTTTCTTATTCAAGATACATTTTTGGCTACATTTACAGGGAAACACATTTCTTTGTATTAATCCATAATTAGGTGTTAGGTTATAGAGCAAACCAACTGTATTTTTCCGATGAAATAAAATAAATTTTTGCTCCTTCGGGCTTATGTTTTAAATTATTGGACCGAATTCTTGCTAATGTGTCTTTTTTATATTAGATGTGGTGTTCATGCTACAAATCACCTGATAGTTATTAGAATATTTTCCAAGGAATCTGATGCGTAAAATGGGGCTGAGGGAAAGACAGTCCTTTGTTCGTTTGTACCAGATTCCAGAAATCTACTAGTTCTGAGGAAAAAACTGAGAATGTATTTATTTGTAAGTTATTTTATGTTTTTTAAGATTTTTTTAATCATAAGTTAGTTTAATTATTCCTCACAATAATTCTGTGAGTTAAGTATTATAATTTTACCCATTTTATACTTTGTGAAAGTGAGGAGGTTAAAGAGCTTGGCCTAAGACCCAGGAGTTACTGGGGTAGAGTCAGGTCACATGGGCTGCCTCACTCGCAGGGATGGTGTCTGTGCTAGCCTCCTTCTTGTGGAAAAGTGCTTCTCTACCCTTACCTCCAATGTGTGTTCTGCCTGGGAGCTGCCTCTTGTGACCTCAGTCTGCTGAGCAACACTAACTGACCTCGGAGTGGTCATTTGACCTAAACTGGTAATAATAACCCTCCTGACCCATCTCAGGAATACATGAAGGGAGCCTAGACAATTAGAATCTTTCCTCACATTTTTTTAACCTAGACGAAGAGAGGGATGGAGGAAAGTGAGGGAGGAGATGTGGAGAGAGATTCTTCTTTTCTGGCTGGGAAGCTGTTCTTATGGGAGCCAGAAGAAGCCACTGAAAGTTGTCGTGGTAGGCACATGGGGAGTGCTGGTCCAAGAGAAGAAAGCTGACCTGGCAGCACTCATGACCCTGATTCAGTTTTCCCTCATGACAACTGTGTTTTTTAACCTGCTGCCTGTCTGGTTTCCTGACCCAATAAATACCTCCTTTTCCTTTGACTAAGCTAATTCTAGTTGGGTTTTTGCAGCTTCCCACAATGGTCCTGACTCACACAACTGTGAAGAGGCAGAACCAGAATTCAAAAGATTTTCTTTCTCCCGTCTCCACACTATTTCTACCAAACTACAATATCTATCATGCCTCTGTTCTGGGGCCTTAGATCCTTCTGGAATTAACATTCATTTATACTGACAAGACTAGAGAAGTTGTGCCAGGTGCAAGTTTCTGGTTTTCTCTCTTGGCTCTTACGATTTATGCTTCCTGAACACTCCAGAGTGGTATTTCTGGTAAGAAAAGCTAAACAGCCAGGTGGACTCAGGAGAAGCTAAGTCCTGGGCTGAAGTAAGCTGTTCAGATTTTGCACATTTAGAACTGCCTGGAACTCTTTGCTGTTAGGTCTCTGATCCCATTTTCCCTCTTTCAATAATAAAAGCCAAAAAAGTGGAAAATCTTGGCTATTTGGATGTCATGGAATCCTTGACCCAGATTCGTATTCTCAAATAACAAATACCGATTTACACTAAAAAAGCATGTGCTTTTATATACATATAATGCATGCATTATATAATTAATATAGACTTTATCTTTAACAAATTATAAGGTTTTTTTTTGGCATAGAAGTAGGACACTCAATTAATGATTTTTTTCAAGCCTCATAGTTCTTATATTTTTCATAATAACTCTCCGTGATTGGTAAGTCTTTTTAAGTTCAATTCAACTTAGAGGTGAAGAAATTCATTTAAAAGGACTACATCATGCTCTCTATAGTCATAAATTAATATATTCATAGGATATATCATTTATGACAAGAAAACAGCTCTGCTTATTTGTTCTTGGCCATTTGCATAGGGCCATTTTCATTGAACTAATTGGCATAATAGCAACGACAACAGTAACAATAAAAATACCGATTCAATAAAAAAATTCAAAGAATATGAAAGACAAAACCAACCTGAGATCCATAATTCAATTAAGAGAGTGACCAAGATTACAGTGAAGAGTTTTAGAAGGTCAAGTCAAATTCTGCTTGTGTTCTCACTGACCTGCAATGCTGTGTGACAGGATTCAGTGCCAAGTCAGTTTTAGCTGTCTCTTTTTTCCTTACCACGCTCACAGCTTCTACTGCCATCAGTAGAGGCAATAAAAGGCAATAGAAGCCAGAGGCAAAAACAATAAAAGGGAAGCAGACCCTTGCTTGAGTTTGCAAGTTACTCATCATCCTGGTTTATGGGCTTTCCATGAATATCTATGTAATTTCTTTCTCACTGCCAAGTCACCTGATTTCTCAAGTCCTGGCTTAGGAAATGAGATGAGCAGGGAGGCGTGCCATTGGCTCGCAGAAAACTGTGTTTGTTACAAGTGCCTTTGGTCTTATTTTTACTGTACAAAGTATAACGTGCCATGTAATTACAAGGCTTGATTGTTTAGACTCTGAGGTTAAAGAAGGTAAGGATTAGTCTCTCTATTTTTTTAATTCCCATTTTTCTATAGCAGTTCTACTTTGCTACACTCCTACATTCCAAGATATGATTTGCCAGACAATGATCAACATTTTGATGTCTGATACACAAATAATCTCTCCAGAATAACTGGAAATTTTAACATTTTGGGGATTTGAAATAATACATACATAAGCTATAGAATTTGGCATAGAATTTATGTTTTTCCCCAAAGAGAAGAAAAACACTAGATGTGATACCTACTCTAAATTTGGTGGCTGCTTTTGAAGAATTTAAGAAATCACTTCTTTACCTAAAGAATTTGTTAAGGCTCTGGGTAGCTGAAAAGTCAACAATAAAATTACTCTCAACTACTACATTACATGGGTCCACTTTCTTCAGTTGTAAAAACCAAGTTTAATTATGCCTCAGATACTGCATTAATTGCTACATATATTTATATTATACATATATGTGTATATGTAATTTTTATATATGCATTTTCCTTGTTTAAACTTCACGGCAGTATGCACGGATTAGGCATAACTATCCCCATTTTGCAAATGTGAAGTCTGGGACTACACAATTAAGTAGCTTCCCCTCACCTGCAGCTAGTAAACAACCAGGGCTACATACTTCACCCCTACGTTATACTCTTTCCTTTTGGGGGGGCTTATTAAAAATAACAATAAAACAAATTTAAAAATTTACATTCTGAAATATTATGGAAAAGAGACCTGCCTGGAGGCCTAATTCTTCCTCATCACTAATCTGCATCTTAGTAAGGCATTCTTCCTGAACTAGAGCTCCAAACTTTTGTTATATTTGGTGACAGTTCTTTAATTAAGCTAACAGATTAGGACATACATTTATGAATATACTGTAATGATTCAAAAACAGACACTGGTACCCTTATTCCCACCTAGACAAAGAGCCACAGTTTGAAAACCTGTTTGTGTGGACATCATTGAACCTTACCTCTTGAATTAACTATTCCAGTGCCTGTGTTGGAATAGCTCAAAAAGAACATTTCTAGAGGACATATTTGTAACATGGTGGTAGAAATACTCTGAAAATGAATGAATTACTTCTGCTTTATGGATATTTTCTTTTTTTTTTTTTTCTTTCTTAGTCACCTACTACTGTTAGCTGCTGGTAATTATAAATATATTTATTTATATATTTATAATTATATATATATAATTATATATATAAATAAATATATTTATATATATATATAAATTATATATATATATAATATATATATATATATAACATATATATATATATATAACAAAAACTAAAGGAACTTGCAAACATGAAACCAGCCCTACAAGAAATAAATAAGAAATTGTCTTGTCTCATAGTTTTAGGATTTCTTAGTATTAGATCATTGTTTCTAGATGGAAGGAAGTTGAGTGTTTGGAACTTAAGTGACTTACTCACGATTACAACAGAGTCAGCCAAAAAGAATAAGAAACTTCCTGGCTTTAAGTGTTAGACGCTGGCAACCCAATCTGCCTTTTTACCAATGGGCAATCTCCCTTCAAACCCATGGGCTTTTCATGCAGGGCAAATGGGCTTGTTCTTGGGTCTGACCACCACTGCTGCTCTCTGAAATGACATCAACTTGAATTAGGGTTTATTTCATATGGTTGGCATATAAACCTCAGGGTTTTATTATGAGATGTCAAATCTAAAAGTGAAGGTTCCTTGTCAGTTGCTAATTTCTTTGGACAGACTTTGCCTGAAGAGTCGATTGTTCCTGGAGAACAAAGGTTTTGAACTTCAGGCAGTCTTGAGTCAAGCTGTAAGTAGGCAGAAGGAATGAGACAGCATGACCTGTTGCCCTCTTATTTTGAACCATAGTTTGCTCCCACTGGGTATCTACCTGGTATGATGTAATGTTTCAGGAAGGGCACTGTTAGCTCTGACTCACACAGGTATCACTTTTCTGGGCATGAGTGATTTCTATAATTCATTTATCATGAAATGAGAGTTTATTCATAGTGCTTTAGAGCTTAGAAATGAGTTCTGCATATGTACTGATCATTCTTTTTTTTTTTTATTATGTTATGTTAATCACCATACATTACATCATTAGTTTTCGATGTAGTGTTCCACGATTCGTTGTTTGTGTATAACACCCAGTGCTCCATTCAGTACGTTCCCTCTTTAATACCCATCACCAGGCTAACCCATCCTCCCACACCCTCCCCTCTAGAACCCTCAGTTTGTTTCTCAGAGTCCATATCATTCTTAATCATCCAGTTTATTTTTCTCTGTCTGTTCCCAATTCTATATTATCATGTCATTTCCTGCAGAGCAGGTGTCTTTATCACAATTTTTCTCATGAGCTTTGATTACATACAATTTGCTTCGTTGACTTATACTTTGATATCTTTCGTGGGGCAAGCCAGAGATGACACCAACAAGCTGGACGGGCAGGCCTCTTGGTTGGTTTCTCTTGGTACAACAGACATCGATAGACAGTTTCACTTTCCTTAAGTATTACATTTTACTTCTCCTTTCACAGAACCCTGCAGGGTCTCCATGGAATGAGAATATTGCTGATGAAATAAAATTTGAACTTTTAAGAATGTTTCTGATTGTGGATGCCTGGGTGGCTCAGTCGGTTGAGCGGCTGCCTTCGGCTCAGGTCATGATCCTGGAGTCCCGGGATTGAGTCCCGCATCGGGCTCCCTGCTCGGCAGGGAGTCTGCTTCTCCCTCTGACCCTCCCCCCTCTCATGCTCTCTCTCTCTCTCTCAAATAAATGAATAAATCTTTAAAATAAAATAAAATTCGTCTGGTCACTTCCTACCTTCTTGAGGTAGGAACCCTCACTGCATACCAGAACACATGTTCCCTCTGACTCCTGCGTCCAGGTTATATGGTATTTCTCAGAGCTGTTGCACCATCCACTAGTCATCCTTAGAATGTACTTACCCTCCTCCCTAACTTCTGCTCCTTTAAAAATGTTATAAAATGTCCTTTTGTAGATTTCTTGTTTGCCCACAATACTTACTGAACTTACTGTCTTCTGCAAGTAGAGAACAGAAATAAGAGGAGGGTAAGTGTGGTAAGTGTGGCCCCACTCACCACTTTCCATCTGTGATCAGAGAAAACACCAATATCCCCCCAACTATATATGCCAACTTCCTGCTTCAGCAATGTCATATTTTGTCTTCTTTCCTATTATAAGAGATTCTTTGTCCATACTCCTATTTAGAATCAAGCCCTCCACCCATGAACTGGATCCCGTCCTGTCTGACAGCCTCACTTCATCCAGGGTCTCTGCCTTGTTGGCCTCAGAAAGACTTTTTCTAACGGTCTGAAATAGCAGCTCCTCTGCATCATTACCTTCTATCCCCTTGGCCTGTTCTACTTTTCTTCAAGGCATTTATAATGACCTGAAATGATATTATACATTTATCTGACTCCTTCCACTTAGAATAGAGGTTGGCAAACTATGGCTTGAGGGCCAAGTCAGCCTGCCATCTGCTTTAATAAATAAAATTTTATTGGGGGGCGCTTGGGTGGCTCAGTCGTTAAGCGTCTGCCTTCAGCTCGGGTCATGGTCCCAGGGTCCTGGGATCGAGCCCCGCATCGGGCTCCCTGCTCCACGGGGAGTCTGCTTCTCCCTCTCACACTCCCCCGCTTGTGTTCCCTCTCTCGCTGTCTCTCTCTCTCTGTCAAATAAATAAAATCTTAAAAAAAAATTTTACTGGAACACAACCATGGCCACTTGTATGTCTTTCAGTGACAGCTTTCCCACATTTGATGGCAGAGTTGAGTAGCTGTGACAGAGACTGTGAGGCCCACAAAGCCTAAAATATTTATCATCTGGAACTTTACAGAAGATGTTGGCCAACCTTTGCATGGGAATATAAACCCCCACAAAGGAAAGTATTTTGTTTTGTTCCCTGCCTTAACCCCAGTGCCTAGAAGAATAGCTGGCACTTAACAGAGGCTCAATAAACATTTGTGGAAGAGAGAGTGAATAGACGGATCCTCTATGGCGCCATCTTAACTTCACTCTCTCTGATTCGGTCTTCTGTTTTTATTATCCTTCCTCCATTTTCCATAAACTCTGTCCTCTGATTTGTTTCTTCCATTAACCTTTTTCTTCATATTCATCAAATTTCCATTTGGAGGAAAAGTCCTAAAAATAGCTCAACAAATTTTGGAAATAAAGGTTAGCTTAAAGGAATTTTTTCTTTGGCAATAGGAGTAAAAATGTGTCCACTGTTTCTTTGCCAACATCTGTATCATTGTGTTTGTTTTGGAGCAGAAATTCTGTCAGCAAGAAATGATATTTATTTTATTAGTTATTCTTCACAAATAGTTACCTACCATATTGCTCGATACTCTTGGTAATGTTTGTTAATAATGTTGGCATTTTTTGCTAATAATGTTGGCATTCTTTACCATTTTATTTACTTCATATTCTATGGAGTTTAATTTCTGTAGAGTAATCCCCTTTCATATTTTGTTGATTGAGCACTTTACTTGTTATTATTAATGCGTATTATGCTTACCCTATCTTCAGTTTTTGCTCATGAGACTTTATCCAAAAAGTAAACACTCCTGACACATGCAGTTCTTTTGATTTCACAACTTATCCATGCCGGAGATACTTTCCATACTAACTTTGATTTCTTGCAGATGTGGAATAAAACCAGTATTAAATAAATGAACTTTCTATGTCTATTCTTAAAACAAAAGAAAACAAACAAAAATCTCTGCTGGATCTGATTACTCCTAGGTGACTAAAAATTCTGTGAACCTGTGGAGACAGGAAGGTACTGGCAGCAAAGAGCATGGGTTATCTATTAGAATCTTGGATTGTGTTTTTGAAATAGGAAGTTAAAACGCTAATGTGTCCAAAAATAATCTCAAGTGTAAGTTATTATTGTTCCCTTAGAGGGAAATTCACAATTGAATAACATCTTATAAAGGTAAAAACGCGACTCTCAATATGCAATTATTCATGTGTTATGAGTGGATGCATAAAATCTGATGCATCAGAGCTGTCCTGACATGATCATTTCTGTGATTTGGTTCTAATACCCAAGAGACTTTCGTGGTGCCTCAGTCAAGGTGATTTGCTGCTGTCTTACCATGAGTAGTGATGACAATACTTAATTCTTCTCTCTGTGTCAACCTCTGACCTCATTTAGTTAATTGAGTTCTGAGGTTTACTCCTGGCAGGTGTCCAGTTCACATTGAATCTCACCTGTAGCTCTGGTTTCTTGGTTATAATTTATATGTGTCTTATAAATTGTGATAATGGCAGAGAAAGCTGACAAAAGATATTTATTTCTAAATATCTAAACAAATTTCTAAGTTTATTTCAAAATGTAACATATGTAAATAATAAAAGTTTTATCTTTAATAATAATGGCAACTCTAAGTAACTTTGATGTATTCTAGTTTTCTAAATACTGAACTGGTAAGGATAACTAAGATACTGGAAAATAAAAAGATTAGCCTATCCCATGCAATGGAAAGGTTTTTTAAGCTGTTGTTTTTCATTTTGTATTTGAGTTCCAATAGATTGTTTTTGCTTGTTTTTCATAAATCTCTGTTATTAGGTACTCAAAATAAACTAAATTTATAAATTCTACCAAGTTTATTGTGCATGTTTCTCATTTTCTGGTGAAACAGAAACTACGTAGTATATGACAGCATGGTAGAGTTGAATCAGTTCCTAGGAATCAGGAGACCCAACCCTGGAATAGCTTCTATTGTGTGATGTTGAACAGGTCACATAACTTCTCTGGGATTTGGTTTCCTCATCAGTAATGGGAGAAGGTTGAATCAAGTGATCCTCTCTTCCCTTCCAGATTTGTAGTCTCACACTCTATTTTAGGGCCTCTGGAAAGGCTTTGTGTTGTGGAGAAAAAAAATTTCACAAGCTGGAATCCAGGTATATATTCCTACTTCCATTTTTGATTACTTATTTTCAATATATCCTTCAAAATGAGGATAAAATTTAATTTATTTAACTTATTCATCTTTTGTTATTCCAAAGGCACACCCAACCATGGAGTCAGTGAGAAAATGTTCAAACATTTGTAAACAATCAACTTTCCTAATGTGAAGGCCAACTCCACGGAATCTTAAACAGAGCAAGGCAATGAAAACAGTCCAAGTCCTGGCTTCGACTCCTTTAAGGGGTCCAAAATCCAGATTCTTTGCTAACTGTATCTTCTTCATCTCTGTTTCTTCTACACCCAGGTTTTATCACTTAAGGCAAAAAGAGTAGAAAAAGACAATGCACCTGACTCATTGAAATATAAATCTCGGCATAATGATTGAAACACTGTGATGCTGTATTAGGCTGATCACCAAGCAGGATGATCAGGTAACTTGACTCAATATTAGACTGCACAAACTGTGAAGGGCAACCTGGTGTTCTGGGTGCCCAGACCAAGTCTGTTGCTAAAAATAAGTCACAACGTTGGTTGAAAAAAAAAGTCTTGATTGTATTCACAAGCTGGAATACTCAGGCTGTGAATTATATGAAGGTGGGAATGAATCCAGAGAGGTGAGCAAAGGGCATCATTTGAGGGTTTTTCCTGACCTAGATGGACCTCAGGGTTAGTTTTTGGTTCTTTGCAGTTTTATGGGGAGGGGAAAGGAAGCCCAGGGCCTGCCTAACATGGGAAGCTTAGTAAGAGACACACCTCCTCCATAAAACTGGATACCAAAGGACTGTACTCTAATTAAAAGGGTGAACCAGATATAAACTTGCATGTACCACACACACTGCCCCTCCCTAGGTATTTCAAGAAAAACTGCCTGTGTTAAGCCTTGATGATAAGCAGAATTTTTAAAAATCTCCAGAGAATTTCTAACCATAAACTAACCCTCATATGTGTTTGAAGACAGAACTCCCACTGCCAGTGGTGGCCTGAAACATCTTTTTTTTTTTTTTTTAAGATTTTATTTATTTATTTGACAGAGACAAACAGTGAGAGAAGGAACAAAAGCAGGGGAGTGGGAGAGGAAGAAACAGGTTTCCTGCCGAGCAGGGAGCCTGATCCGGGACTCAATCCAGGACCCTGGGGTCATGACCTGAGCTGAAGGCAGACGCTTAATGACTGAGCCACCCAGGCGCCCGGCCTGAAACATCTTAAGCCAAGTTAGTGTCAAGTGATCCAAGACTGGTAGTGCTAAGGCACATGGTAGAAACAAGTTAGAGTCTCTTTCAGACCTTAAAGAGTCCCCACCGATAAAGGCCCAAGGGATAGGAGCACCTCGTTAAAAAAACAAAACAAAACACACAAGGAAGCAAAATACCAAGAGTGAGAGCTGACAGACAAGAGACAGAGAAGTCTGAAAACATTTTGCAGTTAATAGATACGTGTGCTAAAAGAAGTATAAGTTATAGATTTTAAGAAATAAAAGAGTTTTTAAATTATAAGTAAAGAGCAAGCACAATTAAAACAGAATCAAATCAACCAGAGCCTGCAGAAACAAAGCATATGAGTGAAATGAAGAACTAAATGTATGGGTTCGATAGTGGGTTCGATACAGTTCATGAGAGAATTACTACTCTAGACCTGAAGATATTGCCAGTTCAGTGAGTAAATGAGAAGGAAGATAAACAGGTGAGGATGAGAGAAATGGAGGCTGAATCCAAAGTAAATCTAGTCAGCATTCCAGAAGGAGAAGACAGAGAATGGGACAGCAGTATTTTCTGAAAAGATAATGACTGAGACCTGATAAGAGATACCAGGAAAACTAAAGAAGCCCAAACAGGAACTATAAAATGATATCTATACCTAAATGTATCACAGTGAAATGCTAAGATTAAAAAAAAAAGTCTTAATAGCAGCTCTGGGGATGGGGGATGTTGGGGTGAGGGATGGGGCAGCAGAGAATCAGAAATAGCAAATTGCAAAAGGTACAGAAAAATCAAGTGGTGAGCAGTTTGAGGCTTTTGAACTTCCAGGGTAGAGTAATAATGTGAGTTATGGGAAAGGGGTGAGTAGGGAAGTTTAATAGGTTTCATATTTACCAAAGCTCTCCTATGAACCAGGAGGGCTTAGTTCTACCACTTAATTCTCTGACAGTCTGATGATGTGAATATAGATATCCTCATCTTATAGTAAGAAAAATGAAACTGAAAGACATTAATTTTTCAAGATCATAAAGCTAGTAGGTGGTGGAAGTGAGTTTCACATCCATGTCCATTTGCCTCCAGAGCTTATATGTAGGGGGGGGGTTTGCTTTATGGTTATAAGGGACAAGAGAAAGAAGAGAGTAAGTGAAAGAGGAAATCGATTCATAGTGGCATCTTGTATGGGTCCCTGGCAGAGTCACTGGGAAGAAGAGAATTCTGAAGTTAACCACAACCTGGATGAGCTTTATAAAAGCACAGTGAGTGGATCCTTAGCACTAACAGATTTGGCATGCCAGTTTGCTGACATTTGAGATTGGTCACGAAGGCCATGACATGTATTACTTTATAAGGAGGATAGTCAATACTAAAGCCTGTGTTGTTCATTCATTCCTTAATTCAACAAATATATATGGAGCTCCTAACTGGGTCAAGAACTGTGTGGGGTGCTGGGGATGCAACAGCACGGATCCCTGTTCTCACAGAACTTTATATTCTACTAGAGGACATGCAAAATAGGAAATTTAAGTGAAATATGTTGAGTGATAGGTAAAGTCAAGTTGGGGTGCTAAAAAAAACATGTAGGAAGCAGATAGTTTTGTTGAGGGTAGGAGGTAGGAAAGAATGATCACAAAAGTTTGAAACCTGAAGGACAATGGTGAAAATTAAATGCCTTGGCACAACCTTGAGTTGTAAACAGTAAGGTTGCTTTGGAGGGATAAGATGGGAAGAAAATATAACCTGTTATCCAGGATTTTGATCTCACTGAGGGCTAAAGCTTAGTCCCCACTAGTCATATCTGGTGGAAGGAGAGCTGGCTTGTCTGGAAGCTATTTCGTGAGAAGCTGAGAAGCCTTTTGGTGCAGGATTGATTCTGAAGGACTGGTCCTTCCTCCGTTTTGCCACATAGAAGCAGATGGTAGACAAATGTCACCCGAAGATAAAGTTTTGGTAGTGATGGGCCAGTGGGTGTTTTGAATATGAAGTCACAACTGTTATTTGTGTAATAGGAATTTTTGTTGGTGTTTATAATGCCCACCGTCTTCTAAGGAGGAAGCGTCCTGGTAATGCAAGAGAGGCACAGCGAGGCTGGCCTTGCCGGGAGGGGCACCTTTGCTAGTCACCGGGCCAGAAGGGGGAACCAGGAGAAGAGAGATGGAAAAATGTCTATGAGGAGTTTCCAGCGGTCAGCTGTAGAGTATGTGCTATTACTTTCCTCTTCCTTTTTTTCCCCCATAAAATCTTGTATACAGTCCTCAGTTCTCAGCAACGTTTTTTTGTGAAGTGGATTCATTAATTTTTTTGGTGGTGGAGGAGGTTGGGGAACTCAAAGAGAAAGACACAGGAACAGATGAAATCTGGGTTACGTTTACACATGGTCTCCTAATTTAAGCCCCCAAGGATACTTTTTCAGCCAGAGAGGAGAGGGTGAGGAAGAGAGAATGCGCCTGGAGTAAAAACTAAAAAGGCTGTTTTCTCTAAAAACTCAGAATGTGGGGCATCTGGGTGGCTCAGTTGGTTAAGCCGCTGCCTTCGGCTCAGGTCATGATCCCAGGATCCTGGGATCGAGCCCCGCATCGGGCTCCCTGCTCAGCAGGGAGTCTGCTTCTCCCTCTCCCTCTCCCTCTGCCTGCCGCTCTCCTTGCTTGTGCTCTCTCTGTGTCAAATACATAAATAAAATCTTAAAAAAACAAACAAACAAACTCAGAATGACATTAGGGTAGTATGGCTTAACCCAGATGCCAGTGTAAGACACAAACTGGGGAGACAATCTTCCTTCCCTCTTGGGCCAAAGTCTAGGCATGAGCTGTGGAGCAAGCATGCAGCAGTCTCTCTGAGCCCATTGTCTCTGCTCCGGAGCAGCTGCACAAGGTCCATCACAGCAGTCACGCCAATAACCCAGGCTTGGCAGGACATACACCGTGGGCGTGTGGACTTGGTTTTAAAGATAGGAAATAGCAGGACAGAGAGCTTAAGAAACTTGCTCAAGGTCCCTAAGCAAGGAAGTGACAGAACTGGGATTTGAACCCAGGTCGTGCGGAGTCATGCTCTTCACCACCATACTAGATTGTGATTGAGAGGGGGGGTTCTGGAAACCAGACACCTGGGCTGATCCCAGGCTCCAACACCATGGAAGTGAACTGGACAAGGCAAGGAGTATATCTGCTTTGCTCATCACTGTACACTCAACAGCTGTTAAATGGTAGGTATCCAGTAAATATTTGTAGAATGAGTAAAATCAGATGTATCACTGCATACACAGGATGTCCTCTCTCATCCAGACTAGAATTCTCTACTCTGTCCAAGTCATTGGGACACACAAGCCAGAGCAGAAGTATTTTAAATTGTTTTGTTTTGAAAGATTAAAGAGAGCTCTAAGAGACTCAGGAATTAAAGGAACATGACATACCAACTTTATAGATAGAGTAACCAGACCCAGAGTGGTGAGGGACTCTCCCAAGGTCACACCATCAGTACGGGCCAGGATGGTGTTAGAATAGACAAAACTAACACATATCAGCGAAGGAGAAAGTCTGGCTGTACTCAGCATGTCCGAAATGTAAAGATCACAAAATCTAGAAAAATAGTTACCGTAATTTCAGCATAAGGGTAAATTATGTGTCATATAAAAACATTAAAGTGTTATATGAGTTACAGAATGAGAGCAGTGGTGGCCCCATAGTCTTCTTGAAATTGGAATCCTGCTCAAGCCTGACCAGGAACTGGACTCAGATCCCCCACCCCCAACTACTAGTCCATGTCTTACTCTTTCTGCCTATTGCCACATGGAGCTATTGTGCCAGGGCCTGACTTGCTTCTGCAGGAAATGCTAAACAAGGGGTGGGGTAGAGAGAAGGAATGTGTATGACGGGTCCCAGCCCATTATTCCTTTCTCCATGCTCAGGGAAGCCACGAGTGACACAAGGAAGAATGGGGCTCATTAGTCATGTTCTTCACCTTTGTCACATGTCCTTCCTCTCTTTTTCTCTTGCTTCCTACTTCCCTCTTCCCCTTGCTTCCCAACCACAACAAACATGTTTTACTCTGAAACTGTAGTCACGTCACAGGACCCCTGTAAACCCGATGATAACATTGAGTAAGCCAGAGTGATGCATTTTCTGTTAGTAGCTCAGAACCATGGTTTTCTGTTGTTCTTGAGGTGTTTATCTTTTCTTATCTTTTTTTTTTTTAAGATTTTATTTATTTACTGTTAAGAGAGATAGAAAGAGAGCATGAGTGGGAGAGAGGGGCAGAGGGAGAGGGAGAAGCAGATTCCCCCCAGAGCAGGGATCCTGGTGTGGGGCTCGATTCCAGGACCCCGGGATCATGACCTCAGCCACTTAACCAACTGAGCCACCCAGGTGCCCTGTTATCTTTGTTTTCTTTCCTGGTTTTCTAATTCACTCCTCTTTTAGGGGTTTGGGTGGTAGGCGAGGAGGGACACTGTAGGAGACTCAGTCAGAGGCCAGTCACCATCCTGCTTCACTCCAAGGGATTCTGAGGGGAGAGTCTGATTCACTCCCACTCAACAGTCAGTCGGGGCCAGCCCAGAAGGAGACCTGTGCCACCACCCTCCAACCCTCCCCAAATCGCTATTGACTTCTCTCTAAGCTTTGTTTACAAAAATTCCTGACCACAGATAATGGTCCAAGTCCTGGAACCGGGGATGGCTGCAGATTGTGTGGGGCCTGAAATGCATACGATCTGGGGACTTCCTTTAAGAAAAAATGACTTAAAACTAGAAAAATAAAATTAGCCCAGGATTTTAAAAGAGGCCTCTATAAATCAGGTCCCTTAAACTACATTAAACTAGCTGAAACTATATTAGCTGCAGGGTAAATCTTGGGAGAGCTTTGGGACTGAAAAGTCTTATTTTATGATCATAAATAAATTATGAAGGCAAAGATTGTTTTATTTGCCTTTTCCACTTCTCCAACATTTGGCCACGGCATTACTCATGGTGGATAGTAAGTTTGTGTTGAGGAAACAATCAGGCAGGCATTGTGCCCGACTGATGGTGTCACCATAACAAAAGAGCGCTGGAAACGGTCTGCCCTGGAAGCAGTGGGAACAGAAAGAAGGAAAAGGTCAGTTCTGTTTGGGGCAGAGGCACAGTGATCACAAAAAGCTTCAGAGATAGGTCAGTCTGTGAACTGAGACTAGAAAGATGAGAAAAGGTGTGGGGATGGTGTTGAAAGGCATTTCAAGCAGAGAGCAGCGTGAGCAGAAGCAGGGAGGTTTGAAAGCACATAAGGAGAAGGAACTATAGATCCTTTGGTAGTTTGGGGCGGGGGAGGGGGAGTATGAAGTGCAAGGAGAGTAAAGGTTGAAAGGCAGGAAAATAGGAAATACTAGAGGGACATTAGAGGGATACACAGGAGTTTGGACTTTAGCCTGAGAACAAGAGGGGCCATGATGGCTTTAAAAGCAGTAACACAGTGTGCATTTTTGTACTATTATTTTGGCACTTGAATGAAGAACAGTTGGAGGATGTTGGCAGCAAGACCGTAGGACCTTACTGCAATCATCTAAGTATAAGGTCATGAGGGCCTGAGCAGATGCTGTGATGGGCTACAGGTAGGGCCAGGCAGATAATGAGAGACGCTATGAAGAGGGGTTCACAGAGTTTGATGATCGATGTGTTGAATAAGGGTTCGGGTGGGGAAAACAATGAGGGCAATGCATCCAGTCCCGCCTTAAGCAGTGGGATGGGTGGGTGGTGGCACCAGGAAGCGAGAAGAAGAAGCAGACTCTGAGGCGGAAGTGAGTGAAGTCTCTTCTGCAAGTGTTGAATCAGTGGTGTTCTCGCATCACTCAAGCGGTGAAATCTAACTAATGAGTAAATAGACTCAGGGATGGAGCCAAAGAGATCATTCAAGTCAGGTTTGGATATGGATTATCTGTCACCCGTGTGTAAGTGGTAATGATTTAGGTGGTTGTCCATTGGATTGCCAGGAGCGGACCTTCAGGGAGAGAGAAGAGCAGGCGGCCTGGGATGGAGCACTGATGTTCACAACAGGCAAAGGCCATTTCCCTATTTGCTGGGTGGGAAGTTTTGGAAACCTGCTACCTATGTCCAATGGCACAAATGCTTCTGCGCCATTTCCAAAGTGCCCCACCAGCTTCTTCTCTTCTCTGGCTAAGGAATTTTGAGCTGCTTCCTGGTTTAATCTTACTTCCCTTTTTAAGTCTATGCTCAAATATAATTTCCTCCAGAGGATTGGGTGCTCCTGCCCATATCACAGTTTATTTTAATTGGTGGACTGACTGACTAATTTTTGTCTCCCTCTCTGGTCAGAAGTTCTATGAAGTCAGAGAGTTGTAGTCCCATGCTTACTCCAGTACCCAACTCATTACAGATGATCAGTAAATAGTTTCTCAAGTGATAACTGTGGATGTAAGTGGGTGTCTGCAGGTGATTGCCTCCAGGCAAGAGAGCTAGATGGGGATCCAGTTAATTCCCCTGGGAGAAGTCATTGCTGATCGCTACTTGGTCCTACTACGTAATGTCATTTCTGTAAGGGCATCCATGATAAGAAAAGTTATTTTGCTTCAACAACAGAGCTGTCATTTCTTAAAATCAGTGTTTAATAAAAGTTCTCATGTAATATGTGGAGAGTTGTGTTTGCTTCCTGTTGGTCTCATTCAGAAATAAGTAGGATTTCCTGGCACCGGGTCATTCGTTTTTTGATGCAGAGAATAGAAGGCCAAGCTCTGAAGTCAGACTGCCTGGTTTTAAATCCTGAATCTTCCACTTACAAATGTGAGATCTTGGGACGGTAACTTGACTTTTCTTTTGTCTCATTTACTTTTGTCTTCTATAAAATGGAAGTCACAGTAGTAACTTCCTTATAGGTGATTGTGGAGACTATATAACTTAATATGTAAACCAAGTCTGGGACATGTTGAGCAATCCCAATGACTCTTAGCTATTATTATTGTTATCTGGTAGCTCTTTCACTTTAAGAACAGTTTTCCACAGGAAAGCTTAAAATGTCCAGACTTAATATCAATTCAATATGTCCAAATATGGAACTTTTAATTTTCCGGCCTAAATATCTCACTTTAGTCTTCTTCATCTCAGTAAAACATAATGCCCTCCATGCAATGGTTCAAACCATAAAATCTAAAAATAAACTGTAACACCTCCCTTTCTTTTACTGCCCACATTCAGGATGTTTCCAAGACCTGCTGAGCCTATCTCCCAAATCAAATTAGAATCTGTCTGTGTGTTTTTTTTCCATCTCTGGTGACTCCACTTTAACCACTGTTTGCCTGGACTTCTGTAAGAGCTTGCTCACTGGCCTTCCTGCTTTTATCCTTGACCTTCAATCCATGTTACTCCATTTTTAAATGCACTAGGTGTTAGGTTAAAAGGTGAGCAAGTCATTGTCCCTAATATTGAGTATAAGTGAAGGATTATGGAAGTGCAGAGGAGGGAGTGACTAGTAATTTGGAGAATGAAATGCTTAAATGAGTGATATCTGAGCTGCTTCTTGATAGATGAACAGGTTCATAGGCTAGGAAAAAGGGTATTTTAGACAAAGAGAAGAGCATGCCTAGACACATAAGGAAAGGCACATGACCAGCAGGACTGTGGGAATGAATTGTTAAGCAGCTGGAGCGGTGGTGGGAGGTGGAGCTGGAAGGGTAGATCTGTGCTTGATAAGGCAGAGCTGGGCCTTCAGGAAGAAAGAAGAGCAAAGCATTTTGAAGTGTTTAATTAATTCAACATTAACAGACATGAGTTTTAGAAATATAATTGGGATAGAAAAAAGATGGAACTGGAGGCAGAGAAACATGGTCTGACACTATTTTAATGGTTCAGGTGACAGGTGATGAGGACCTGGACTTGGAGAGCAGCAGAAGCAAAGTACTTCTGTACTCCATTGGGTGACCTTGGCCAGGTTGTCCTAGCGAGGTCTCAATTTCCTTTCTATAAAATGAGAGTTTTGACTAGATAATCTCTATGATCCCTTTCAGCAGGATGATCCCATATATGCCTTAGAATGTTTCTTTTGTTATAAATGTATCTGTCTAGTTTCCCAAACATGGAGATACCATGCCATCTACATCTTTTTTATCATGTGTATATAGACAAGTATATATAGAATGGACTGTAGAACAAGTAAATTCACATCCCAGATCTACTACTTTCTAGTGGTGTGCCTGTCAGTTGTTTATGCTTTCTATGTCTGTTTCTTCATCTGTTAAATGGGGGATAATAACAGTACCAACTGCAAAAAGGTGAGAAGATTAAATGAGACAATAGAGATGAAGTATTTAGTATGGGTTTGATACGTTGTGAGTGCCTATAAAGAGTAGCTGTCACCACCATCACCACAATCACCACCTTCATCACCGTCATCACTGTTCTTACTACTAGTAGAAAGCTTACCACCTAAAAAGCTCATAATACATTCCTGATGAGTGACTGGATAAATGCGGGAAATGAGAATAACAATTCAGGTAAATTATTTCAAATAAATCTCTACTTAAGTTTTTCCTCGATTACGTAAATAAGATTTGTGATAATTCTATGAAAGTAGATTGGCAACAATTAAGTCTCCTGTGCAAATCTCCACCTTGATGGATTTAGGAAGCTTCATATAGAGAGACATATATGATGAAGTCACAGTAGGTCACAAGATTATGTGGCAGAATGGTCTGGTTTTTTATTTTTTTGTTTTTATTTTTTAGAATTGTTGGTTTTTAGGACACTAAGATTTTTTCTGTTTTTGAAAATCAACAATCATTAAATTCTTACAAATTTCTGTTTGTCATAATTTTTTCACATATCATCCTGTCAAAAGATTTTCACATCATTCTTGAGCTTGAACTATTTGTGTGGGTATAATAGCCTGGCAATTTCCAGATTACATAGCTGCTTTAGTTAGAATGAGTTACTATTGTAGTCCACTTGGCTTTTTCTGCTTTACTCTTTTAGAAGTACATATTATTATACATCTTCCATTACTATGTTCTTCTTCACTTTATGTTTCTACATTTTGGAAGGATTTCAGGACGGAGATAATGACATAGTGCCACATAAAACTATCCAATCCATTGCCAGTGACATCACCTCTGTCTGTAAGACAGGAAGGGAGGGGGGGATGTTGACATGGGTCATGTCTGGAACAACATGACATTGGCTCAGGTCTATAAAAATCAAGTGCCTTAAGAGCTTAAAATGAAATTAATAATACAACAACACTAATGTTTGAAAATGGCATTGTACCAAAGGTAGGATAATATTGTCATCTTAAATCTAGCAGATGTTGGGTTAAAAAAAGTTCTGTAAACAGTTCTTTGAAGAAAGAACACAACATTGAATGAAAAGAGAACCTGGTACTCATTCTGGCTTTTTTAAGTCCCTCTTGTATTTCATTACACAGTCACTAGGTCCCCTTCCAATTTTAATAGTCTGTGAGTGTATGAACCAGACTGATGCCATGTTGGACAAATTTGCCATGATGACTACTTGATGACCTGAAGCCTTGAGCACAGTCCTCCTCCCCCACCAACACACACATGTGCTTTTTGTTTAACCATAGCTTTAAGTACATTTTTGGGGTATAACCTGCTCAGTGTGCTTTGGAGATGTGACTATGACACACAACTCTTCTCAAACCTCTCCTCCCAGGTGGTCTACCAGCACATACTCCCCAGCCTCCAGGGCTATAAGAGTGGGTCTTATGGGAGGTGGATTTGTTGAGATCTGGGATTGTGGAGATCTACTGGTCTTGCAGCCACTGAAGACACACTTCTGTCCATAAATCGCCTTCATATACCATTTCTTGTCAAGCTGGATTTGCCAGCCTTTTTCTTCCATCCTATGGCTCTTTTGACCTTTGGAGGTTGTTTGGCATATACCCCCCTTTCACAGAACAGTGAATTTTGAAAACTTTCCTAAAATATTCCTATTTTAGCTTTTAATCTCTTGAAAATAATTTTTTGTTTCAAGGCCCTTTTGTGACATGTCTAATTTTAAATGCTTTGAAATTCAGATTATTTAGCAAAGGATAAAGTCTTCAATTATGGTATAGGAAAAGAAGCTAATCATTTCAGTTTTCTGAGATGGCATCACTTTATCTGTCAAATGCAAATTAAAAAAAAAAAAAGACTGCTATTCTTGTCAACAAGAAAATAACTTTTGCAAAGATTGTGACCACATCTGTAACACATATTGGTGGCTTGCAGGAAGGTTGGGTCATCCTAGCACTCACTCAGCCACCACTGTCTTCCCAGAAATTAGGGAAGTGAGTTGCTGGGAGTGACTTTTTCTTTTCTTTCTTTCTTTTTTTTTTTAAAGATTTTATTTATTTATTTGAGACAGAGAGAATGAGAGGGAGGAGGGTCAGAGGGAGAAGCAGACTCCCTGCCGAGCAGGGAGCCTGATGCGGGACTCGATCCCGGGACTCCAGGATCATGACCTGAGCTGAAGGCAGTCGCTCAACCAACTGAGCCACCCAGGCGCCCCTTTCTTTTTTTTTTTTTTTTTAAGATTTTATTTATTTATTTGACAGAAAGAGATAAAGTGAGAGAAGGAATACAAGCAGGGGGAGTGGGAGAGGGAGAAGCAGGCTTCCCACCGAGCAGGGAGCCCGATGTGGAGCTTGATCCCAGGACCCTGGGATCATGACCTGAGCCGAAGGCAGACGCTTAATGACGGAGCCACCCAGGTGCCTCTGGGAGTGACTTTTTCGACACAGTTTCCTCTTATCTGTTCTGTTGGGAGAATTTGAAGGAGGAGGCCAGCTGGCAGCCACAGTGTGTGCTTGGGATGGGGATGGGAGGAGGAGGCACAGTGACAAAGAGAGGGGCAAGTAGTAATAAGGAAGGGAAGGGACACTTTGGAGTAGTTTAAGGTTGATGATTTATTACAGAGTGTTCTAGCAGGCGAACCATGCCTGCCTTTTCACACAGGAAGATTAGACAGCTCTGTGTCCTCCCTTCCCCTTGTCCTGCCCTCTCAACTCTATCTTCCCCAGTGCTGCCAGAATAAACTTCCTACCAAGAAGGCTGGATCATGCCAATTCCTTGTTTAAAATCCTTTAATAGTGCCCCATTGTTGCCCTACGGCAGGAATCAGCAAACTACAGCCAAGGGGCTAAATTTGGCCTGACACCAATTTTTGTACAGTGAATTACAAATAGTTTTTCCATTTTTAACTACTTGAAAAAAATTTTGAAGACTATTTCATGACTTGTGAAAATTATAGGAACATTCAATGACAATGTCCATAAATAACGTTTTATTAAAGCCACCCTCATTCATTTCATGTTAGCCACGGCTGCTTTTGCAGAGTTGAGTTGAAGTCATATGGTTCTGTAAGCCCAAAGTATTTACTAAGTGGCCTTTTACCAAAAAAAAAGTTTAACCTTCCTGGTAGGATAAAACCCACTGCTTTCTGATTCTCACCTTATTATCCAGGGATAACACAGAACTGCCTGGAGTACACCCCGGAGTCTGGAATGGCCTCGCTCTTGGTTGTACTCACCTCTACCAGTTACTCCTACTCAGTCTTAAGATTCAACTCTGCCATAAATTCTTCCAGAAAGCCTTCTGTGAGAACCCTCCCATACTTAAGGTTGAAATATTTTTGCTTGTCTCAAAATACTCTGTATAATCTTATCATTGTTCTTGTCCCTTATACTATTCACCCTCTTGGAACTATCAGCTCCTTGGCAACAGAGGCCACGTTTTATTCACTAATATATCCCACATCAAACACTGGGTATGGCACAGTGATAAAAGAAAAAGAATTGCTGATTGTTTGATAAATGAATGAATCCATCTCCCCTTAACAGTAGTTTCTGGAGCTGCCAATAGAAGGGCTTTATATGCCCATCAAAAGTAATACATTCTAGAAGAATTACTAAGGGTCTACCGATTGGGGCATACCAGTCTCCATTCTAGGACTTTATTCTTAAACTGCAACGAGTCTATAGCCATAGACTGTGGTGAGCCTATTTACATTAGCTCTCCACTTGGGGAGAGGATTTGAGTTTGCTGCCACTTTAAATCCAATTCTAGATATACTCATTGTGCCAAGAAAAAAGTCCAAGGCAGCAACAGAAATGTCATTTAATGTTAATTAAACCTACTGGCTGCTCACGCTGATAAAATTTAATGTTTTCCCTTGTCAGAGAAATTAAAAATCAGAACAAGCATTACCTGCTGACTTTAATTCTTATGTCTTCATGAAAGCCCCAATGTTGTTATTGTTAACTTTAAATAATAACTAAGGGGAAATGGGTGATCTCCCCTAAAGAGAGATTTCTCTCTCTCTCTTTCTTTTATGATTTTATTTATTTATTTGAGAGAGAGAGAGAGAGAGAGAGAGAGCATGAGCAGGGGGAGGGGCAGAGGAAGAGGGAGAAGGACAAGCAGACTCCCCACTGAGTGGGGAGCCTGATAGTCACCAGGCTTGATCCCAGGACCCCAAGGCCATGACCTGAGCCAGAGTCAGATGATGCTTAACAGAGTGAGCCACTGAGGTGCCCCCTAAAGGGAGATTTCTTAAAATGAATGCATTGCACATGTTTAATGGAAATATCTGTGCCATAAATGTCAATGTCTTCATGGTAGTAAAGATATTTGTTTCATACTTATGGCTAAAATTCACACACATACCCCCCTTTTTTTTTTATCTTGGAATGGACCTCTTTTAATGTGCTTTGTTTTAAGAATAATTTTATAGCAGGGTAATGGTGAAATAAAAATGTGTAACAAATTCTTTTGAAAGTTTCTCAAGTAAAATATATTTAGAATTTATTCCTACCTCTGATTTTTTTCTACATGATAGCATTTTAGACCTGGAACAGTAAATTCTTATTTCTTTCTCAATGTCTTCCCTTTTATACAAATGAGAAACCCAGATACTTTGCTTAATCAAGCATATTGTGGAAGAACCAGTTGAGTCTCCACAAGAAATGATTTTCAGACACCGCCACTGGAGAACACTATGAGACATGAAACCTCTGCCCTCTTTTTTGGTTATTTTCTTTTTCAAATTCATGCTGGACATGGGGCTTGGCTTAGCTGAACATTGAAGTTTGGCTGTTTTATCACAAAATCAGGGTTCTTTTTCCTCTTCTCAGCCCGCTAGAAATTATCAACTTCAATAAATTATAGGCATTTTGTATTGCTAATGATCAGAGCTGTAGTTATTGTAGATAGAAATCAGAGAGAGATCATCTGAATTCAAGGACAAAAAGACATTTAAATGGCATAAGGGCCCAAATAATACCAAGTTATGGGAAAATATGCAACCCTCGCCCCTTTATTTATTTATTTTTAAAATATTATTCTTCCCTGTCCTATGTACTAGTCTGGCAGAAAGCTGTGGTATGAATATCATGCAGATCAACAGGCAAAACAACCAAGCCAATCTCTTGAAAGAGGTTAGTCCTGATAGGTCAGGGATTAACCCCAGGAGCTGCAAAGCTTCTGCTGACTTCTGGTTTGGTTTTCTTTTTCTTTCTTTCTTTTCTTTTCTTTTCTTTTTTTTTTTTTTAGATTTTATTTATTTATTTGACAGAGAGATAGAGCCAGAGAGCACAAGTGGAAGAAATGGCAGAGGGAGAGGGAGAAGCAGGCTCTGCGCTAAGCAGGGAACCCAACACAGGGCTCAATGTCAGGACCTTGGGATCATGACCTGAACCGAAGGCAGAAGCTTAACCATCTCAGCCACCCAGGCACCCCTGGTTTGGTTTTTTACACTGCTTTGAAAATGGTTGCTTCATAGAAGTGGGAATAGGGGCAGTGCAGTGTCCCTTCCCTAGTTTAAGGATGGCTTTTTACTTTCCAACACATGCACTATACCTTGTTGAGGAAATATCCCTGAAGAATACACCTATAGCTCAATTGTATAAATAAATAATTTTTTCTAGAAAAGGCAGTGTTGAAGAAAGGCTAAGGAGAATCCTATCTCTACCTCTAAATGTTCATAGTGTGTAGACAGGGTTCTTCAAAGGCACTTTGAGCTTAGATAAGATTTTGCCTTTGTCTACATTATCAGGGAGGAAGAAACTTTCTCTGCCCTTCAAAGTCCTCCTAGTTGGACTAAGAATCAAAATGACATGAGACCTATTAGCAGGAGAAAATCAAATTTAATTTCATACAGGAGAAAAATTCACACAGGCATGAAATTCCAGAGACAGGTAAAATGAAGTATTTTGTCATTCCGACCTTAGGAGATGGGGGTAGGGGTTTGGGACTTCAAAAGGAAGGAATGATATTCACAGGAAGATGAAAAAGAGTAAATGTTTGGTAAATAAATGTTCACTGGGCCATACAGAAACAATGGGACATAGGAGTTTTAATAAACAGATTTTGCTAAATTCCTCCTTGTTTACCCACCCATTCATATTATAATGTAGTTAACTGTGGTGATCAATCTCTTCCTGGAGTGGGTTCTTTACCTAAATTCTTTTTGGGCAGTTGAGGAGGAGGTAAAGAGCTTTTCCTGAATCTGCTGGGTTTTGTTTGCTTTTAACTCAAAATAATCTTCATGCCAAAGTGGCTCATCATGGGGATGGCCTGCCCTTGGTCCTTACAACATACTCCATTAGAATTTATTTGGTAATTTAGGGCAAACCTCACACATATTCAAATCATCATGGTAAGGCAGTCATGCTTTATAAAGCTTTTTCAGACTCTCAGGTAAGAAATAAAAACCGTGATGTGATGAGCACTGGATGTTATATGTAAGTGATGAATCACTAAATTCTACACATGAAAGGAATTTTACCATATATATTCACTAACTAGAATTTAAATAAAAACTTGACATAAGAAAAAGAAATATAAATCTTAAAATCTTTGAAGGGGTGAATGAAGCTTTTTCCTCTTGGGGAAGATGGGAATAGAGAAAATTCATGACCTGGTGACAGAAAAGTCATGGAGAAAGAAGTTACAATATAGCAAATCTTCACTACAACTTTAGAGATAAAAAAATACCACAGCAAGGTTCATTGGAGGCATTTCCTCTTTAAATGCCTTTTTAATAATTACTTAATTTTTATAGAGAGATTGCCAGATCCTTCCTAGAAATATAAACTGTCACATTTTATAAGGCTATAAATAATGAAATGTCCCTTCATGGAAAATACTGTCCTATTAAATTTGAGAAGTCATAAATTGTGCTGTTTTCCAGAAGCTCTGAGGAAAAGGGAGTAGTTTGTACTAAATACTTTTGGTAGTAAGTAGACTCGGAGAAACTGGCTAGTTTTGAATCAGCTCTGTTGTGTTCTTCCCAATGAGGAGCCAGGGAATTGAACTCCCCTTGCCTCAGGCTGTCAGCTCCATGTGGAAATGACATTACCTACTTCTAAGTATATTTTTAAAATTTATAGTCTACTAAGCACTAGGAATTCTTCAGAGAAAAGGGTATTCACTATGGCATTAGCATCTTAAGACAGTATAGTGTTACTACTCTTAGGTCATTTTAATCTTTAAAAGAGTCCTCATTTTTGAGGACAGGGAGCTTGTGTTCCTGCTGATAATTTAATATCATGTAGGAAGAGCCAAAGTCATTTTGGAATGACAAACATGATAGATTCTCCCCAGCAGCTTCAGAAATACAACCAACATGTTATCAAGTCATATTACCATTGGCTATTCATATATGTGTGTGTGTGTGTGTATATATATATATGTATATATATATACATATTCTTACATATTTCTTTTCAATATACTGTGAAGGAAAGAGTTAATAAAGAATAATACTAATTTATGTTTGGACCCCAAACGACTTAACTTATATGTCAAATTGATCCTATTTTTAGTTTTTTCTAAAGTTTTTAAGTGTTACAGTTAAAATGGTGCCAATCAGCATGAAATTCTTTTGATGTTCTGGAAGTTAATAATATAGAAACTAAAATTCAAAACTATGCAGTAGATAAGATTAACAATGTAATGTATATAATATAATTAAGAATATAATGTATATAATATATATCAACTTCTGGATTTGGAGTAAATCAAATCCCAGTTCTTTGGGGTGAAAACTAATTCAAAATAATATAAGGAAAAATGAAAACACTCTTTAAGTTGATTTTCAAGTTACTTTTTATTACTAATACAATTTTGATTTTCAGTATGCATCTTTCAAATACAGTCTTTTGGGATAAACAGTCAGAAATGTCAGTCTAAATAGTCATTTTTAATAGAAAATTGTGGCCAATGTAGACACTTCTACTTTGAACAGAAATCAAATGTGAAAATCTACTTTCTCTTTAAACATTTCTACAGTTCCTCTCTAAATATAATAATTGAGCCTATCTGATACAATCGTTTATCCAAAGTTTCAATTCATTAATACATATATATGCTTGAGCCCTAATAGGGTGGCCCTTTTCAGTGTGAGTGATGGTGCCAAAACATAAAAGAAACATATTCAGAAATAAATGGACTAGAACCCATGCATTTATAAAACTCAAAATACTAGACAAAATCTAAGTCATTTTAATAGCGGACACTTCACACACATGCAATGATGTGATATTTAAACTCAATTTGGCAGAAAGGTGACAAATTAGTGTCCCTATGACTGGCATACTGTAACATTTTAGGGCATGCTTTTTAATCCATGGTAAAATAGGAACTCTGTCTACCTATGTGATTACTACTAGTAGAAAAATATCTTCACAAATGTGGCATATATTTACAAGCAATGGCTCTTCTAAAAATGCTGTTTTGATCTTACAGATATAAGGTATTCTTACCCATAAGAATCAGATCTCAGTGTGGCAGGTCTCCTGTCTCAAACATTAGCTTGAATATAAGCAATCTAACTTTACTCATTTTTAAATAAACTGGAGATTCAATATCTACAATATGTTTTGTAATGATTTGACATTGGCACTTCTGCTTTTCAGAATTCTATCTACAAATGACTTGTTGAAACATCAATTTCTAATAAAACTATGAGATGTTCATTTCTTTGTGAGTGAAAAATGTACAACTTTCCTGCCATGTATCGTCTTTCTCTTGATGTCTAGAATAAATTCAGATAATGTCACACAAATGATAATTTTGATCTAGTACGTTCCAAGAGGGAGATGGCTATTTTATTATAATAATATTTAAGCTTACAATGTCTGCTTTTCTTATTTTGAGTCCAGTAAAAGTTTTAGTGGATAATCTAATATATACCAATTTCTGGAGTTGGAGTATATCAAATCCTAGGAATAATGGAAAACACTTCTAGCATTTATAAAAGAAAGCAATCAAATAGGATCTGATCTTGCCAGGCAGTCTTTTCTGCTAAGTGACCCTTATCTTAAGACACTGACATCTAGAGTGATTCAGCCAATATAATAAAATTTGAAGCAAATAAGACTTTTTGTAGGGGATTCCTAAGAATCTGCTGACATACTGATCAATATACCAGGCATTATTTTTTAAGATTCCATAGAAAGTCTTTGGAGTCAATAATTATATTTTATAATTTGAGAGAATTAACAGTACATAAATTTAAGGGAATTTAACAATATAACTTTAGAAGTATTTATCTTTTCTTTATAACTAAACAAATTAGTATCTGGTTGGGTCCATCAATAAAAGAACATATAATTTCTTCAGATTTTTAATCTTCTACTTCCAAGATAAGGGATCACTTAGACCCTGGAGTTTCTTTTTTTCTTTTTTAAGTTTTATTCTGTGAAAGACACCATTATAATGATAAATTCAAGACTTAAAGAGTAAAACAAAGCCAAATAATCACATTAAAAAATCTAAGAAAAATTTTAATACTCAGAATATTTTTTATTTTAAAATGCTCTCAATTCTTGTTTATGATGTTAAATACTTTGAATTTCCTTGTACTGAATACTTTGTGGGTATGGCAGTAAAAAGCAGGTGTCTGATTGTCTCATGGTCGTGCTAACAAGGCATGGGTCATGAAATTGACCAAGCAGCTGTTCAGCTTCCTTTGAACATCCTGATGATGGCTTTGTTTTCTGTAACTAAATAAATGGTCATGACCTACAATTGCATAATAACAGACACATCCATCTACCACTTCCTTAAATCCATTAACAATTTTATTTTTCTTCACATCAACCCTCCCTCCACATAACACATAGCACAAAACCTGTCTCCCAACAATTCCTTTTGGACCTTTAATTATACTGATGACCTAACCCCCTCCTAAATTAATCCTGCATTTATATGATGAGCAACAAAAATGAATAATGCACCAAAGGCCATTTTACCAATGAGAGAATCTCAGAATATCAGAGCTGTTAAGGATATAAGAGATTAAATAATCTGATCTTCTCATTTGACAAATGAGGATACCTGAGCCCAGAATCTATTCCTGTCTCAGGCTGCTGGCTTTAAATAGATTAAAAATAAATTCTATACCTAAATCTTTCTATTACCCATACATTACACAATTTGCCTCAAAAGTCCTTCTGAATTGTATAATTATCTTTCTGTCAAATATTTCTTTCTTTCTGAGAACACTTATATTTCAATTCTAAAAAACTGAATTTCACTGGACTTTTGATAGTGTTTCAGAGAAATGTTTAAAACAACATCAAGGAAATCTTTTTTTATATAATTATCATTCAATGGCATGCTCTCATTGAAAATTTCTCCCACGTTATGTTCCTTGCTGTTACTGCTAATGATAATTAGTGCATCATATTTCGTTAATTCCTTCCTAGACTAAGACACTTAGAAGAAAATACTTAATTTCACTTTAAATGAGCAGCGTTTAGTTGCCTAGACTACCTCATATTAATGGAATAAATTGAATTAAGATTATGAATTAGATATAAGTGTCAGCACATCAATGCAGAAAGTGAATTTTTTCCTCAAAGAAATTCTCTATCATGAGCAGACAAGGAAGAGATCACTCACGTGTGCATATGTATACACACACACAAACTCAAATAAATGACTTCTGAGAACAAGCCAAGACCAAAAGTGAATCAAAATCTACTGGAAAAGTGAAACACCCTACAAAGGAATATTTTAAAAATTACTATTGTAGATGGCACAAGATCAGTTTTTCTAACATTCATGTTTGGCGCCTCCATCCCCTTGGGTGTGGGTTGTAGTTGCAATCAGCTATTGAAAGACAGTAATCAGACCTAGTTTCCATGGACATTATTGCAGAATCATTTCTGGAAGGCTGCCTATAATATGCATATGGCAACTGTGAACCATATTGGGAGTTGGTGGACATATTATTATTAGGTAAAGATGCAACATTATATTCTTGCCTTGCAAATGCGCTCACATTCACCTTCTGGGCTTGAGGAACATAGGACAGTCCCTCGTTCCAATCCTCTGAGTGCCCTGGAAGCACCTTCCTCCTAGCTGCTGAGACCACATTTGCCACAATGGATTCCTGGATGTTTCTGGGTTTAAAGGCATCATCCACTAGACCAAGAGGAGACTTCGCTGCTGCTTCCCAAGGAGTTAGTCTCTTGTTTGCCTTCTCTAGCTCATCAGTTGGTTTGCTAGAGTAGTTATAAGCAGGCTGGAATACCCAAGGAGATGTTGTGGAGATGGTGGGTGGGACTGGTCTTCCAGGAAGAGAAAGGGAGTGTCCAATCTGCTAGAAACAATGAAAATGTTAGTATATCTCATTCATTTTGGTTTGTGCTGATTGACTGTTATTCCAGAGTAATCTTGGCAACATTACTGAGCACTGTGAAAATCAAACCCCCAAAATACTTAGTCCTAAAGCCAAGACAGGCTGCCTCTGCCTGGTGTATTATTAGCTCTGGCCTGGGACTTGTTCTTCACTTAGGACTTTTATTGCTCTCCATCTCTGAACCCATAGCCCCAGTCACTACCATCTCTCTTGGGCACAACCACCACCGCTGTGACTCTTATCACTGGGAGCTGCCCTTATCTGCCCTCCACATATTCATATCTATATACACAGCCCACGCTCATTCAGGTCCTGTTTTCCCGGTACAAAATAAACAAAACATATTGACTATCCCAGAAACAGACCATGAGCTACTGGGCTTTTTACTTTTCCCAAGTGACTTCCAATCTGTTATCTTATTTTGGGCCACTGAATATAGCAAAAAATAAATAAATAAATAAATAATTTAAAAAAATAAAAAAATCCAAGAGCTACTTAGATGTATTTAATGTTGCTGATCTGAAGGAGTGGATGGACTTATTCTTCTCAAAATCTATTTTACATCGCTGAAGACCGTGTGGATCTTCATTTCCTAAGCATGGGATATTACCCATGTCTCAGACAAACACTCCTGCCCCTTGTTTCATCTGAGATTTGCTTTTTTTTTAGTGTGTATTACATTCCTTACTTTTTTGAGATTTTGTGTCCCTGCAACATTCCCCTGTGTATGTGAAATGTTTGGTTTGTCAGTATGCAGAAATATAATTTACTGAAAGCTCTTGTATTCTCTCTCCTCTTGCCCCTTCTCTATTTCCAGGAACCCTGAAGACTAGTTATCTACATTACGTCCTCACACGTTCCTGTCTGCATGAACCTCTCTTAGACAAACTTCTGGCAAAAAGTAGCAAATTTACACCTAGGGGAAATGAGTCAACTTTGAAAGTATTATAACATTGTGTGTTTCTGGAACAAAAAGCATGGCCATGCTTAAAAATGCATCCAAATTTCATAAACGGTTCCAACAGCTTTTCTTTCTTAACCAAGGCCTTAAATTTAAAGTGAATACCAACACCTGGATTTGACAAACTATCTTAGATTCAAATGGCTTGTTTTTGGTTTTCCGTTAGACACAAAAAGAAGGTAGGTGGTCCATTCTTGGCTTGCATATCAAGAATTAGAGGGTCAATATACTGAATCTTGCCTATCTCTTTTTTATCATTAAAATTTCAGTAATAATGGTTGAGTCCTAACAAATGTTGTTTTCATCAATCTCTTCATCCTAATCTAGACCTAATAATAAGTTCTCTGGACTATATAATCAGGGAGGGGAGAAAAGCCTAATTTTAGTTACCATTTTGGACTTGATTTCCATTTCACATTATTTATGCATTGGTTTCACTCATTTAACAAAAATTTTATTGAACACCTAATACTTCCCAGGCACACTCATCGGAGTCTGGAAATACAAAGATGATTTAAATGAAGTCCTTGCCCTCAAGAAACATGTAACACAGTACTGTTGTTAGCTTTGCAGGGGCAGGTTAGTCAATCATGGAAGGTCACTTTAGATACTCTTTACCTATCTTGACAGGATCAATAGGGAATTTTCTAAACCGTGAGAAATATTAACATTCAATATGATAAAGTCTTTCAACTAGATAGACTAGCTAGACTAGCTAAGGCATAAATGTTAATCAGTTGAATATGTGAGTAAAAAGTAGAATTATGAAGTATGATATTGAAAGAGTAAGGCTCTCTGAGGAAAAAAAATTTTTTGAGGAAAAATTTTAAATAGCATCAAAGTTAAAAAAAATCTCCTGTAGAATAACAAATAGGCCAAATATAGTAGCAGTACTGGCTGTGAAGGAAGAGAGAGCAATTACCTCAATGAACAAAATGACTACTGCTCTCCTACAGATTCCTCAGACTGCCAAACGTGCCCTCATATTCCTTTAAGTGCTAACAATAGTACATAAACTTACAAACTGTCAGAGATGAGAGATGCAAATGTGATATAAATAAATAGTTCTTTAGGTACGTTGTTTCTGTTTGTGCCCAAAACATTACAGGCTTCTGGTCCCTGCCTGCACCCAAACCCCTAATTTAAACGTATTTCCCCAAAGCAATTTTCACATCTTGTTCTTTGGTGCTATTTCCTTCTGTCAGTCTCCGTCCCAAGGCTCAGGCTGTTCTCTGCTTGGCCGGCTAAAGGAAGCCACATGATATACCCTGAGCCAGAAATGACCAAAGGGATCTGAAAATAACAGAGGTGTTTCCTCTATTTTGGAGTTTGAATGTCTGATGGTAGAATCCTAGCATATTATGGGTTAGATCCTTGGTTCTTGTTTCCACCATGGGTTGTATTAGTATCTAAAGAATTTAAATTTTTGATTTGTGAGCACTTAACTGTAACCAGTATGTTAAATTAGCATTACATATTATGTGTCATCAAATTGCTTTTTTCTTTTTGTCTCCTGCCACCCTTTCATTTTTTTAATGAAAGAAGTTTTTCCATTGTCACTAGATGAAAACTTAGTAGGTCCTGTGGCACTCTGCTTTCTTTTAGGAATAGTCCTGTGGTCACTTTAAGTTACCCAAACTAGTTTATTTCAAAATAGAATATTCCATCCCTTGCAGTAACAAACTCCAGTCTCAAGAGTTAAGTCTCTTCTCCCTGGGTCCTGTTTCAGGAAGATCCACTTCCTTCAGGGAAGGCACTGTGGTTGGCTTCTTTATACTTTCTTTCTTCTCTTCCCTCAGCTTGCTAACTGGGACTTCGGGCTTCCTGGGCTTAAAGGACAAGGATGGGGAAGAGACAAAGAGCAGCGGGGAATTTTTACTTGATTTGGTAACATCATATTCTGGCTTTTCACTCTCAGAGCCAGGTAGGCCCAGACAAGGAAACTTTCACGGGATCTTTGAAGATTCCTATCACTGGCGACATTTTTCTTGTAGTCCTCAATTCATGCCAAGTCATCCCTATTCTCATGGGTAACTTGTGACTCATTCTGCACCCCCAAGGAAGCTGAAGCTATGAGACGGTCTATTTGAAGAGGCCTCAAGACAACCCCATCCAGCTCTCCTTTTCTCCTGGCCTGCTGTGGTCCATGGGGAACACACATCATTTGCCTTTGGGATGACAGCAGCAGATTTCCTGGTTCTTTGCCAAAACAATTTGTCAGCCCATGTCTCACCGTCCAGATTTTTTGGGAGAGTGTCAGACCCCAATCCACTCTGCCTTCCTGTCCTTCCTCATGCAGACATCTCATATCAAGCTCTCTAAGAAGCTATTTAAAAAAAAAAAAATTTTTTTTTTTTTTTTGAGACACAGAGAGAGTGCAAGCAGGGGGAGGGGCAGAAGGAGAGAGAGAATCTCAAGCAGACTCCATGCCTAGGACACAGCCCGACACGGGGTTCGATCTCACGACTCTGAGATCATGACCTGAGCCAATATCGAGAGTTGGACTCTGAACCAACTGAGCCACCCAGGTGCCCCTCTAAGAAGCTACTTTGAAACTCTTCTCTCACAGGGGTGGAGGTGAGGGGGTAGGACCCTACTCCAAACCCAAATCCCGTGATCTATGGCATCCAGAATTCTTCCTCAAGAAATCCTTTCTCCTTGCTGTCTTCTGATAACCTTTTAACAACCTAGACCTGACTGGGGGGTTCCAGCGGGAGTGGCTCCCTGCTGTGTTCTTTTTTTTTTTTTATTCTTATGTTAATCCCCATACATTACATCATTAGTTTTAGATGAAGTGTTCCGTGATTCATTGTTTGTGCATAACACCCAGTGCTCCATGCAGAATGTGCCCTCCTCAATACCCACCACCAGGCTAACCCATCCTCCCACCCCCCTCCCATCTAGAACCCTCAGTTTGTTTTTCAGAGTCCATCGTCTCTCATGGTTCGTCTACCCCTCCGATTTCCCCCGCTTCATTCTTCCCCTCCCACTACCTTCTTCTTCTTCTTCTTTTTTTTCTTAACATATATTGCATTATTTGTTTCAGAGGTATAGATCTGAGATTCAACAGTCTTGCACAATTCACAGCGCTTACCAGAGCACATACCCTCCCCAGTGTCTATCACCCAGTCACCCCATCCCTCCCACCCCACCCCCCACTCCAGCAACCCTCAGTTTGTTTCCTGCAATTAAGAATTCCTCATATCAGTGAGATCATATGATACATGTCTTTCTCTGTTTGACTCATTTCACTCAACATAATACCCTCCAGTTCCATCCACGTCGTTGCAAATGGCAAGATCTCATTCCTTTTGATGGCTGCATAATATTCCATTGTATATATATATATACCACATCTTTTTTATCCATTCATCTGTTGATGGACATCTTGGCTCTTTCCACAGTTTGGCTATTGTGGACATTGCTGCTATAAACATCGGGGTGCACATACCCCTTCGGATCCCTACTTTTGTATCTTTGGGGTAAATACCCAGTAGTGCAATTGCTGGATCATATGGTAGCTCTATTTTCAACTTTTTGAGGAACCTCCATACAGTTTTCCAGAGTGGCTGCACCAGCTTGCATTCCCACCAACAGTGGAGGAGGGTTCCCCTTTCTCCGCATCCCCGCCAACATCTGTCGTTTCCTGACTTGTTAATTTTAGCCATTCTGACTGGTGTGAGGTGGTATCTCATTGAGGTTTTGATTTGGATTTCCCTGATGCTGAGCGATATTGAGCACTTTTTCATGTGTCTGTTGGTCATTTGGATGTCTTCTTTGGAAAAATGTCTGTTCATGTCTTCTGCCCATTTCTTGATTGGATTCTTTGTTCTTTGGGTGTTGAGTTTGATGAGTTCTTTATAGATTTTGGATACTAGCCCTTTATCTGATATGTCATTTGCAAAGATCTTCTCCCATTCTGTCGGTTGTCTTTTGGTTTTGTTGACTGTTTCCTTTGCTTTGCAAAAGCTTTTTATCTTGATGAAGTCCCAATAGTTCATTTTTGCCCTTGCTTCCCTTGCCTTTGGCGATGTTTCTAGGAAGAAGTTGCTTCGGCTGAGGTCAAAGAGGTTGCTGCCTGTGTTCTCCTTTAGGATTTTGATGGACTCCTGTCTCACATTGAGGTCTTTCAACCATTTGGAGTCTATTTTTGTGTGTGGTGTAAGGAAATGGTCCAGTTTCATTCTTCTGCATGTGGCTATCCAATTTTCCCAACACCATTTGTTGAAGAGACTGTCTTTTGGCATTGGACATTCTTTCCTGCTTTGTCAAAGATGAGTTGACCATAGAGTTGAGGGTCCATTTCTGGGCTCTCTATTCTGTTCCATTGATCTATGTGTCTGTTTTTGTGCCAGTACCATGCTGTCTTGATGATGACAGCTTTGTAATAGAGCTGGAAGTCCGGTCCCTGCTGTGTTCTTTGTAGAGTCTGTAGTTTCATCTGAAATCAGACTTTAGTGTACAGCATCTCTGATATCTGAGGGCCTTGGGGTATCTTTCGCTTTAATATCCTGTCATGTAACATTACTATTTTCAGAACACTAAGGCCTTTCTCTCATTTTTCTTTTAAAAATGAAATATAGGCTAAAAATAAAAATGATTAATTTCAAGAAATTCAAATAGTCTTAAGAGTTGAAACCTTATACTTCACTCAGGCCTTGCTCTAGAGAAGGGGGCTCACTTGTTTTCAGGGCATCTTGGTCAATCCTTAGGCTTTAACTGTTGAGAACTTCCTCCTTACATTGAACCAACTTTTGCCTCCCATACTTTTACCCCAGGGATCCGAATAACATAAAATACACCTACTTCCACTTCTATATGCCTTTTCTTCACATATTCCCAGTTGCTTCCACACTCTTTAGACAACTTCACTGTCCTATTGCTATCCCTCATTTTCAAACTAAGGAGAAATAACATCTGTGGTGGTCATTCTCTCAAGTCTTCTGCATCCTTCTTCCTCAGTTTGTTAGGTAAGGCTAATGCAGATATACTATCTTGATCTTAAGTAGATGTATACACATAAACACAAACACTGAAAGCAAAACAACAAAAACATCATTCAAACTGACTTGGGGCCTTGTCATCTGGCAGATGGCACAGTTCATATTGCATGTAGAACATTCAGTCTGTGTGTATTTAGAGTCATGTGTCCTTTAAGTGTTCAGTGCAGGAAAGTACATGCTAATATTCAGCCAGTCCAATATAATGGCCGCAGCAACGGCTGCAAAGAACTGAACTCACGAATCACCTGGTGTTATATGTTCCCACCAAAGGCGAAACCCACAGGAGGCATTTTCCTACCTCTGCCTTTAATAATAGCCAACACTGACAGCTCATACCGTGTGCCAAGTGGTGGCTACTAATTGCCTTACATAGAGCATAGAGCATTTCATGTAATGGTTTCATATAATTCTCAAAACAAGCCCATGAAGTAGGGTCTATTATTGTCCCTATTTTCAAGGACAAAGACAAGGACAGTGAGACTTAAAGATGGTAAGTAACAAGAAAGAAAGAAAAAAAGAAAGAAAGAAAGAAAAGAAAGAGAAAGAAAGAGAGAAAGAAGAAAGAAAGAGACAGACAGAAAGAAAGAAAGAAAGAAAGAAAGAAAGAAAGAAAGAAAGAAAGAAAGAAGAAAGAAACCTCTCTAAGGGTAGAAAGCTAGTAAGTACTGGAGTGGGGAAGTTGGCTGCACACACTTTCACACCAGAGTTCTTAGTCAAATATTAGACCATACTTGTAATGAAATTGCTTTGAGAAAAAGTCCTTTTTAAAAAAAAGATTCAAATCCAAGCAAGCTAAATGAAATGAGATCTTAGACATTTTGGAAAGAATCATTTAAATTTTGACTAAGTTTGGGTTAATTACTACTGCCATCTTGCCATTTGTCACAAGCACGAGTAGGTGGCAGGGAATAGGGCGGAGCTCACATTTAGATGCGCTCCCTTCTGTGAAGGTGAGACACACATGGGGCTCTGCCCTCGAGTCAGCTGAACAGCTCAGAGGAGCTGAGGGCCTTTCTCAGCTTACCTTCACCAGCTTTTCATGTCAGTTCAATGCTGATTTATCCACATAAAGCACTTAGTGAAGCAGCTTAATTAGCTTCCTTATTAAACTGTCTGGGTAACCGATTTAACTGGCAGGAAACACTTGACATTTAAAAAGGAAGTGTAGTCTGAGGTTTACATAGGACAATGAGGTGAATTCTAAAGCAATGCAAATAGCCCTAGAAGCCAAAGAAGTTTAATAGGATACATTCTGAAGTTCAAACTATTTTATACCATAAACCTTGAAAGCCAAAAACATTCTCTTAACTGACTTACTGCTTAAATACGTCATAGTAGTGGAAGTGTCTCCAACAAATGTTGTTTCAGATGTTATTTCAACTCCTTCAAATGTTATTTCAACTCCTTCAACAACTTTCTCTCTTAAACACATGATCAGTGAATATTCATCACAAATATGTACTTTATCATAGGCAGATTCCAACAGAGGCAAACAGAAATCAAGGACATTTCATTTGCCTTTTAAGTCATTCATAAGAATTTCTAAAAAGCAGAGGGCTATGAAGAGGCACATGAATGGAAGAAAGCACCAGGCATTCTCCAGCTTCCCATGAGCTCAGTTCAAAATCTTGAGAGTCATTGTTGACTCTTCCCCGTCCCTTACACTCCACCTGATCTGTCAGCACTGACTTTAAAATACATCCAGTCTGCAACCATTTCCCATGCCTCCGCTGGTACCATCCTAAACTAAAGCCGCATAATCTTGCCTGGATTATTGCTACGATCTCCCAATTGATTTCCCTGGTTCCACCCTTGCTGCTCTCATCTACTCTCAAATGGCAGCCAAAATTACCCTGTTAAAGCCTGAGTCAGATTATGCCACTTAGTCCTCTGTTTAAAATCCTCTCATGGCTTCTCATTTCAAAAAAGGAAAATCAAAGTCCTTTTATTGACCCACAAGGCCCTATAAAATCTGCTCGGGCCCACCCCTCCTTAATCTCTGATTTCATCTCCTCCTGCTCTTTCCCTCTCACCTGGATCTAGCCACCGGCCTCTGCTATTTTTTTTTTTTTTAAGATTTTATTTATTTATTTGACAGAGAGAGACACAGCGAGAGAGGGAACACAAGCAGGGGGAGTAGGAGAGGGAGAAGCAGGCTTCCCGCGGAGCAGGGAGCCCAATGTGGCGTTCCATCCCAGGACCCTGGGATCATGACCTGAGCTGAAGGCAGAGGCTTAACGACTGAGTCACCCAGGCACCCCATCTGCTATTTTTGAACACACCAGACACACTCATGCCTCAGGACCTTTACACTTGTGATCTTTCTGCCTGGAACACAGTACTCCAGATATCAGCATGACTCTTATTTCTTTTCCTTCGGGCCTTACTCAAATGTCATATGATCACTATTTGACTATTGTCTATGTGTCTGTCTGTCTGTATCTCTCTCTCTCTCTCAAAATTCCCTATCCTGTTCCCTGTTTTATTTCTCCCTTTAGGCTTATGTCTATTAAACATACTAAATGTTTTATTTATTTTATGTGCTTCTTCCCACTAGAATTTTGCTCCATGTAAGAGTAAGGGTTATTGTTTCATTCTGTTCTGTTCATGAAGACATCCCTAGACAAAAAAACAGTTCCTGGCAAGTAGATGCTTTAGTAAATATATGTTGAATTAATGAACAATTTCTATATCAGACTGCTATAACCAGGAAACTTGGTTAGCTTCACCAAAACTTTTCATCTTGCCTCAAGATGTAGACCTTCTTCTCACAACACTTACACGTGGTGAGGGACTCACACAAATAGACTTATCCCCACCACCCTCACTATACACACACCAATATGCACACCAAGCCATGTTTGCCAAAACAAAGAGGATGAATCAATATTTACAAACAAATAAACTTTTCTAAGCAGGTAGAAGATTTTAAGGTACAAGTAAAATCATTTGCATTTTAGGGCAGTGCAAGCATGAGGGCTTAAATAGAACTGTTCTGACTCCCCAGATGAGAAAAGTCCTAGAATTTTATGCATGAATCCTAAAGAGAGCCTAAAATATATTTGCAAGAGTGAAAAAAAAAAAAAAAAAGACCTAAGAAGAAAAAGATAATGGACATTGGGATTAGTTAGAATTGCAGAAGGGAGGGGTGCCTGGGTGGCATAGTCCATTAAGAGTGTGACTCTTGGGTGCCTGGGTGGCTCAGATGGTTAAGCGTCTGCCTTCGGCTCAGGTCATGATCTCAGGGTCCTGGGATAGAGTCCCGCATCGGGCTCCCTGCTCCTTGGGAGGCTGCTTCTCCCTCTGCCTCTCTCTCTCTCTCTCTCTCTCTGTCTCTCATGAATAAATAAATAAAATTAAAAAAAAAAAAAAAAAGAGTGTGACTCTTGCTTTCGGCTCAGGTCTGATCTCAGGGTCCTGAGATTGAGCCCCTTGTCCAGCTCCAAGCTTAGTCTGGAGTCTGCTTGGGACTCTTTCTCCCTCTCCCTCTGACCCTCCCCACTGCTCTCTCTCTCTCTCTCAAATAAATAAATCTTAAAAAAAAAAAAAAATTGCTGAAGGGAAAGCTGAAAGTTGATTTGCCATTTATCATGAGACTGCAAACAGGTATGGGAAATGGCATTTTCTACTAACTGATCTCTTAGGGGCACTCCCATTTTCATGAGTCTTGGATTAATTTTCCTGGTAGAGAAGCAGGCTAAGAGGAAAAATGTTTCTCCATGGAGATGTAGAACTCCTATATCTAGAGATCTTTAAATGTAGGATTAAAAATAAATAAATAAATAAATAAATAAATAAATAAATAAATAAATAAATGTAGGATAAATGCTCCTTTGAGGTGATTCACATACAGTCAAGCTTGACGTCAAGGAATAAGGAGCATTTTAAGGTCATTTTTGTTCTAGTCTCTTAATAAAACAATCTTGATCTCATATTTCCTGGGATCTGCCTTCCTAAAGTGAATCTTAAGTTTTCTTCACCAGTGGAGTTTTTGGAAATTCTGTTGTAGCACTCTCATCGATAAAATGGAGGAGAGCGTCCATTTCTTTAGACAGAAATCTGCAGCATTATGCTGCTCATCAAGAATAGTGCAGATCAGGACGAATGAGTTGTATTATTGACTAGAAAAGTAGCCAAGTAACCATACATTGCTTAGATAAATAAAATAAACGTACTTGGACATCAGAAAAAGAGATACCATCTTGTAGCTAGTGCTTCTCATCTTGGCTCTGCCGCTGACTATTCATCTTTATTCACTTTAGATTAACTTTTAGATTAAATTTGGGTTCTAACACAATACATGTTTTAAAAGTTTATTTTATGTTTGAAGGAAATTCCTTCGTGAGAAAGGCTAAGGGCTATAAATGACAATGGAAGCAAGCATGATACACTGGAAAGAATGTGAACTCGGGTAACTTGGATGTCACACTGACCCGGGAGTCCTGCCTCCACCTCTTGCTACCCCTATGCTTCCCCCTCTCCAGCCAGTGTTTTCCTTGGTTGTAAAGCGGTAACAATGCCGGCTACAGTTTCAAGAGCAGGGGTAGAGGAGAAATTTCGTTTAGAAATCGAATGCCCCACAACAAACGGCGATTATTCTTGTTTTTGTGAGAAGAGAGAGCCTGTGAGGTCTTAGAAGGTGTCAGAGACCTGGCAGAACCTTTTGTTCAAGAGGCAACTGCAGAGGCAGGCTGCCGACTGGGATAAAAATAGGAGGGAGCCTTGCCTTTGAAGTGGCATTAGCACCACACGCCTCAGATACCGCAGCAACAGCCCCCCTCCGACCCCATCTCTACTAGCTCCGGGCGGGGGCGGGGGGACAAAATACAGACTTCCTGATCTTTCTTTTCTTTTCTTTTCTTTTTTTTTTTTGAGATTTTATTTACTTGTGAGAGAGAGAATGAGAGAGAGAGCACATGAGAGGGAGGAGGGTCAGAGGGAGAAGCAGACCCCCCGCCGAGCAGGGAGCCCGATGCGGGACTCGATCCCGGGACCCCAGGATCATGACCTGAGCCGAAGGCAGTCGCCTAACCAACTGAGCCACCCAGGCGCCCTTCTTGATCTTTCTTAACCCTCTATTATAAAAGAATAAAAATAACCACATTCAATGGAAGGTCATGAAGACCGATGTTAGGGAGGAATCTGCATATACTTCTGTGGTCCCTTTCATCTTAGATAGCGATGATAGCAAGACCTAAAATGTATAGAATTTTTACTATGTACTAATCACAGTGCTAAGCAAGTTTTTCTATGAACTCATTGAATCCTCTCCACAACCCTCTGATCCCCAATCTTGCAAATCAGGAAACTGAGGCATAAAAATGAGGTAATTTACCCTAGGTCGCACAGCTGGGATGTGTCTGTATAGGGAAATTTAAAAATGAAAGTCATAGGTGATAAAATTGTATCTAAATTTTAAGGCACTAAATCTATTAGTGAAGAGAAATTAACTACACAGCAATGTTTTACCCTCTCACCTCCCTTTATCCTCAAAAAAGTATGCCATTCTAAAAACGATAACCTATGAAAACACTCCTATTACTATACTGTGTTCTATTTAAAAAGCTAGAATTGCCATTTTAATTTTTTGTACAAAAAAATATAGGCAAAATAAAGGCTTGGGGAAAAGCCTTAAATATGTTTTTATAAACGTCTACTTTAATTGGTTTGAACATGATAACAAAATTTTTTAAACACATTTCAAAATATTTTCTGAAGATCTCTCTTCTCAGTAATTTAAGCAGTAAAAATCATATGGATTCCCACCATAGAAAAAAATGAGTAACATATCAAAAGTTCAAATTTCATCAGTTTCTATAGAGAAAAGAAGGGAACTGTCACAATTAACAAAGGCTGATGATCCTATATGAAATAAATGAATTGTTGACCTTTTGGATAACTTTTGTAAAGAAAACTGTCAGTGTCTGGCATGTAGTAAGCACTTAAGGAGAGTCATCATTATTAGTATAAAATTATTACTTACACCTAAAGCCTACTTAAAATGTATTTCACTATCTGAATATAGCCTTAGCTGTCCATTGTATCCTAGATACTTTTCCTAAAACAAATCCAGGTAACCATCTCCTCCTCCCCTCATTCACAAAAAGGAAAGTCACCATGAATGTGCACTTATCCCTAGGAAAAAAAGTGGGATGAAGAGAAACAATTTTTTAATATATTTTACAGATTATGTGCTTGCTATCCGACATGGAGCTATAATATCCCTTAAGCAAACTCATTTCCAAATAGAATAGCTTTGACTTTCTCAGAGGAAAATTTTATCAGTTAAGAGTTTAAGAAAAATAATTCTTAAGAAATGTGTGCATAGCATGTAACAACCTTGATCGGGCCCTTTGCATGATAACATTCTCCAAATTTCTCCCTGACATGTTTTTAAGCCATTCTTCTATCACAGCTCCTAATCACATTAAAAAACTGACAAACCAAAGCTGGTTAATGGTAATGACAAAGACACATCAACAACTATACAACATGTGACAATATTATTTCACAAGGATGTGGAAAATACAGTATGAGAAAACTGACTTACTTGATCTTTGTGACTGTTTTTCTCTCCATTACGTTTTCTAAGCTTATGAAATAGATCCTTTGATTCATTTCCTGGTCCCTGGGGAAAATGTTTAACCTACTGTTCCTGGGAAATTTAAGATTGACTGCCAAATCATATTTATGTTTCCTTCGTCAAAAACATGGCCCCAGAGTGATGTTTAAAATTAGGAATAAAAAAATACAACTCTTCATCCAGGAAATAACCAATAACTTATTTTCTTAAGCACAGAATAGGAAAAAGTTTGCTTAATTGCCTTACCACATCTCTCTGGTGCAAGGAGTAAGTTTTATTTCATGATGTCTTTCTTGTCTGAGGAATTTGTGTAGTAATTCCGTGTATGTCATTTCATTTTATAGACACGGAGATGCCATAGAGTAATTGGGGTTTTCAAAGGAATGATTGTTTTTCTGGAATAGATAAAAGGCCACTCGGGAAAATACAGATTAAAGCAGAGTATGCGGTGAGAGTCATGATGGTGTATTTTTCAAATACAAATGGAGAACGTGGCAACATCTATTACCAGTAGTGTTCCAGGAACGTATCTTCAAAATAGGAAGAATTTACTTCACTTGAAAATACTAATTGCAGGTGTATCTGGAATCCAATGAATGGTTCAAGGAGGTGTCTCAGGAGGCATTAGTATGCTTTACTTCCCCCTCTTGTTAGCTATTATTACAGCTTCTCTTATTGCTGTAACTTTCTTAATGTTCTCACAAAACCTCAGTATGTAATTTCTTAGACATAATATTGGATATTAATACTATAGCAAATTTGGCTATTTGGGCCACACATTTATTCAAAAGATCTCATTCCTTATCATTCCCCAGACTACTCCTCATTCTCAAGTTCACTTTCATATTGATATAATGTTAGGTAGTCTTGACTATCAATTGCTAAACAACTTTTTCCTCTTTCTGGATAGATTCATGCAAATCACAAGTGAATTAACAAAGCCTGGTGAATTAGCTACAAACATTTCATCAACCCTCTAAGCCACATTGGATGTGTAGTCTTAGCCTAAGATAAAAGATAAATTCTTCTGGAGGTACTAAAATGTCTAGGTCCTTATAAATACACATTTGAGATTGAGCGAAGGGACCCTTCGGTAATATGCATGTCTGAAGTTCTTAAGCAACTATCCCTTAAAACAAGGAAACAAAAAAGAAAAAACTCTGGGGCAGGGATGGAAAAAGAACTGGGGCGCCTGGGTGGCTCAGTCGTTAAGCATCTGCCTTCCGCTCAGGTCATGATCCCAGGGTGCTGGGATGGAGCCCTGCATTGGGCTACTTGCTCAGCTGGAAGCCTGCTTCTCCCTCTCCCACTCCCCTTGCTTGTGTTCCCTCTCTCGCTGTGTCTCTCTCTGTCAAATAAATAAAATCTTTAAAAATAAAAAATTTAAAAGTTAAAAAAAAAAGAAATGTCTAGAGCTTATCTCTTTGTAAAAAGATTCCTAAGTTACACCCGTCAAAAAGGTCCTCTCAACTTTGTTCTGATCTATTTCTTAAACATTATGAGACACTTTCTGATAGTGATGTGCAGACTTTTCAGTTGCATCCTTGCTATTAACCTTGCCTGTTTTGGAAGTGGTAAGTCTAATGCAGGTAAGTTCTTTTTAAAATTTAATTCATAGATCAGCAATCATTGACCATCTGGAATCACACATGGGTATGACCTAGGCTAGAGCTTTTGTGTGTGTTGTAGCTGGGGGGAAAGTTATCTCCAAATTCTTTCATTTAAAGGGCCTGAAGGAGGTGGGGACAGAGAGGACGATCACCTACAATTTATCACTGTGGGTCAGTTATTCCCAGGCAAAATGCAACTTTGATATTATAACTAGTTGCTAAATGAAGTTCATTCTAGATCAGTACTTTTTTTCTTTTTGCAAAAAAATGAAGTCTACATGAGACCAGATGAAGTCTGACAATGCAGTGCATCCCCAACAATACACTGATAATTAAACATTTATGCACCATTCATAAGACAGGATTTTGACTTTGACCATGGTTCACAGTGCTAGGTAGACTATATATAGAAGTTTAAAAAACGAAACAAGAGGACAACAAAACAGAGGTTGAACAATGAAAGCAAAGAAGATACATACTAAATGGTTCTTTTTATAAAAGATTGCTTTCTATATGAATGAACGGTACATTTGACATAATTTTATTTATTTATTTATTTATTTATTTTATTATTTTTTTTAAATTTTATTTATTTATTTGAGAGAGAGAGAATGAGAGACAGAGAGCATGAGAGGGAGGAAGGCCAGAGGGAGAAGCAGACTCCCTGCTGAGCAGGGAGCCCGATGCGGGACTCGATCCAGGGACTCCAGGATCATGACCTGAGCCGAAGGCAGTCGCTTAACCAACTGAGCCACCCAGGCGCCCTTGACATAATTTTATACAATGGAACATGGGCGTTTTGACAGCAAAGGATGGGGATCTTGTGATGCAGGTGAAATGATAAGCAAAGGGTACTGGAAATTCTGCTTTACAGCATCACCAGCTGTTTCTCACCTTACTCCAGGGTGCCTTGTGGCTCCCCGAGGCCTAGAGGTCCCTCTGAGCTTCACAGTGCTCCCCCTTCTCAAGAAGTATCTGTGTATGTTTCAAGAACAGTCAGGAGGAATTATAATCACGCTTTACAGACACTAGAACCGAAGCAAATCATTCTAGTCATGGCTTGGAGAAAAGAAAAATTATTCTCACCTAAGCTCCGCTTTTCCTCATTAGAAAAATGATGTATTTAATTTTAAGATGCGTTTCCTGCAAATATCCTGGAATTGAAGGGGTAAGGAAGAAACAAATTTTGTGAGGTTTTAAACTGACCTTGCTTCTTTTCTTTCTTTTTTTTTTTTTTTTACGATTTTATTTATTTATTTGACAGAGAAACATAGTGAGAGAGGGAACACAAGCAGGGGGAGTGGAAGAGGGAGAAGCAGGCTGTGGAGCAGGGATCCTGATGCAGGGCTCGATCCCAAGACTCTGGGCAGATGCTTGACGACTGAGCCACCCAGGCACCCCAAAACTGACCTTGCTTCTTAAAAAGTATTGGACTACAGGGCGCCTGGGTGGCTCAGTTGTTAAGCCTCTGACTTAGGCTCAGTCATGATCCCAGAGTCCTGGGATGGAGCCCGGAATTGGGCTCCTTGCTCTGTGGGAAACCTGCTTCTCCCTCTCCCACTCCCCCTGCTTGTTTTCCCTCTCTCGCTGTGTCTCTCTCTGTCCTGTAAATAAATAAAATCTTAAAAAAAAAAAAAGTATTGAACTACATCAGAATACTCACAAAACCTAAAAACCCAATTTTTTAAGAAGGTATTTATATATTATAGAATCTCAGAAGTGGAAGGGATTTGAGATCTGCAATCAAGCTTCAATGAGGTACAGGAGTTCCTTTTACAACACACCTGATAGGCATTGTAGTGGGGAAAAGCACAGGCTATGAAAACAGATGAACTTGGAGTCAGCTGGTGGGTCTGCCATCTTAGGACTAGCTGTGTGACTTTGGGCAATTTTCTTAACCTCTCTGAGCTCCAGGTTCCTTATCAATTAAAAAAATGATAATTTTTCTCCAAACAAGGTTGTTATGAGAACTAAATTAAGTACATGTATTAAAGCTCTTAACACCTTTTGTATGTCCAATATATATGTTAATTCCTTCTCCATCTCTTCCCCACACGATTTTTGAAGTTTTAAGTTAAACTGAAACTTACTGTCTTGTAACTTCTGTTCATTACTCCTAACTTTTCTTTTTCATCAATAGACACATTTACTCCCTCATCCACACCATAGTTCCTCAAATATCCAGCTCTCCTATCTCTCATTGGTCTCTTCGCCTCCCACTGGTAAAAGTACAAACATTCATCTCATATTACGGAACTTCCGACGTCACCATCCTTTTTGTTTTAGAAATAAACTTTAGTGCATCAAAGATCTGAAAACAATGGTCTTGTTGGGATCAAAGCTGCTACTCAGTGGGTCTACCTGTCCCTTTGTTCTGTACATTCTTCTAGTATTTAAGCATCCTCTGACTGATTTTGCATTTTGTCAATCTACCACACCATTTGATCATCATAATGCAACAGCGCAGCAAAAACACTGGGATTTTCCCCGGTGAACCTTAAAGTACACGAATTTGGGGGTTTTTTTAGTTTTGAAAATTCTACAATCATATTTGTTTTCCTTTTAAAAGGCTAATTAGCCTTCAAAGTGCTCCAAAATTCTACTTTAGCCTAGATCCCCAAATAAAAATGTTTTGATTATGGCCAGAGAGATTTAAGTTAATTATTAGGAAGAACATTTTTGATCGGAGATAACAGACTGTATTGCCCTACAGCCAAGGGAAGTCATACAATCCCTTTCCCCAGAGATAAGAAAAAAGGGCCAAGGAACTTTGTACAGTCCCTTCTCTAGATGATAAAATTGTATGATTCTATTCCTAGAGATATTTCTTCTCAGCCTTGATTAGAAGCAGGGGTCCGATAAAATCACATCCGAAGGCCCTCTTTATTCTCCTATTTAAAAAAAAAAATAAAGAAAAAGCACGTTCAGTGCAAATTATTCGCAAGTTTGAGAATGGCTGCCTGCGAGGCGCTTTGGGAGCGGGAAGAGGGTTTGCTGCCATCTGCTGGAACCCTGAGGTCAAGCCCGCAAGATCCGTGCTTCACTGCCCACTCAGCGCAGACTAGGCCTCCAGAACAGTGGGAAGCAGGTGCCGTTTACAAGTCTGGCTGTGCCTGACTGGACAAACTGGAAAACTACTTATGGGTCTTAAAGAATAAGGTTGACCTAAGTGTTTTGAGTGTTAGAAAAGTGTTTTACAAAGTGCGGTTCACAACCACCAGCATCACCTGGGGGTGTATGTTACAAGAACAAATTCCTGGGCCCCATCCAGACTGACTAAATCAGAATTTCCACTGTGGGGCCAGGAGGGGGAAAAAAAAAGGTCTTAATTTCCTTCTGCGAACAAAAGTTGGAAAATGGTGTGTTAGAACCCTCTGAAGGCAATGGTTGGCTAAAACTAAAGTGCTGTATATAAAGGAAATCTTGTTAGTTGGCATACTGAAGTGTAAAATTAAAATAAAAAAATTCTAAGTGATCTATTCTGCTTTGCTTTTTATTTCAACAATAGCACCCACTCTGGGTTGTAACATTTCGCTGGCTGTTTTGTAATGGAGAATTAAAAATCTAGTTAGCTTATTTGGGTTTATATAAAGAATTATAATTGGCACCATCTGATAAGCATTAACAAGTAGTCAGTGGGCCAGACCATCAATTAACTCTTGAGTGTGATATAAAGAAAAAACAACTAGTAATGGAAGGATTGGTATGACACTTAGCACTTTATTTATATTAGTGCAGCCTAGTCTTTGGTGATCTTGAGCTCTAGAGGACAGTTTTGTGACTATTTCATTACCAATCTGAGACATGTTAGGAGAAAACAGAACTAAGGGGTATGCAATTCAAGAAAAAGATCTAGTTTTTTTTACTTTCCAAGAAAAAATGTAATTAAATGGCGCAAAAGGAAAACAGAACTAAATCAATTTAAATGTATTTGAAACAAAAGCGATTTGAGATTCAGATAAAATTTTCCGCCTCTCAGCTTGTTTTGATTTTTTTTTTTTTTTCTCTTCAAGATTAGTCCCAACTTCTGCTTCTGACTCAGAAAGATTCTAGAGGCACACCAGAAAACCCACAAAAATGCCCTGGGTTTGAAAAGCAGCTGGAATTCTAGGTTCCTCCCTGCGTCAGTCACTCAACTTCTGAGAATTGTTTTTCATCCCTTGCTCTGTGAACTGGGAGTTTGCTCTGTTCAGAGAGAGGGTTCGCTCTGTTTTTGGAAACCGCTCATGCTTCTCAGGCAAGGGGATCAATTACTCTGAAACGGCCAGGTTGCTGACCCTTTGTCCTGGGACAGTGTTGGGGAGGAGGGATAAGAAGAGCTGTCTGCAGCGCCTTCCGAGGTCAGCCAGGTTCTGTCAGAGCCCCAAATGTTGCAGGCCCGAATTGGGGCATCCTCGGCAATCGGGTGGCCAGCTGTTCCACGTTCTGTGGGATGGGGCCTATTTAAGTTTCAACTATCCTACCAGAACCTTCCTCAGGAGACCAACCACCCAAATTTACAAGCATCCCCCCACATAAGAATTCTCTGTACATTGCAAGGGCACCACACTTGTTTTATTTAACATTGATACTTTGAATTGAATGCAGTCCCTTTCTAGCCGAGTCTCAAAGCTGATGTTAAGGTTTTAGGTTTTTTGTTTTGTGTTTTTTTTTTAAATATTGTACCATCTCTTTGAATCCTGGTCTCATTTTGTACACCATTACAACACCAGGACAATAGATGAAGACGAAGAAAAAAATTGTCCAACAGGCTGAAGAGAGAGGAACATAGACATATAAAGGTTCAGTAAGAAGAAAACAGAATACATAACACCTTCTCAGTACAAGCCTCTTGAGAAGAGATTGCTTGTGTCTGTAGATGTACAGACACCGTTTCCGCTTTTTCTAGTTTAGTTGTGTTCGATCCCTAAAACTGGGATGCACATTAACAGAAAAAAACAGAAGAACTTGTCTAATGGTTGTGTGTGTGTTTTCCTCCTTGGAAGTTTTTGAAGTAGCTACTGTTTGTTAAGTGGCCTTTGCAATAACACTGGTAGCTAACACTTGTTGAATGCTTTCAATTTGCCAGGCACCGTTCTATACCCCTAACACTATGGATTCATTTAACCTGCACAACCTGTGATGTGCACCCAGTACTGTCTCCATGTCACAGGGAGGGACACTGATGCTCAAAAAGGCGGAAGCATCTGCCTAGTCTCCTTACGAGCCAGAGGCGGGCCTGGATGCAGTTGCAGGCACCTAGGCCCAGGGCCACACTTACCCACTACAGAATGTGCCTCTGTACATTTGGGGTTGCGTGTATGGTGAATTTCACTTAAGAAATGGTTCTTGCCATTTGCAACAACGTGGCTGGAACTGGAGGGTATTATGCTGAGCGAAATAAGTCAGAGAAAGACATGCATCATATGATCTCACTGATATGAGGAATTCTTAATCTCAGGAAACAAACTGAGGGTTGCTGGAGTGGTGGGGGGTGGGAGGGATGGGGTGGCTGGGTGATAGACATTGGGGAGGGTATGTGCTATGGTGAGCGCTGTGAATTGTGTAAGACTGTTGAATCACAGACCTGTACCTCTGAAACAAATAATACATTAGATGTTAAAAAAAAAAGAAGAAGATAGTAGGAAGGGAAAAATGAAGGGGGCGAAATTGGAGGGGGAGACGAACCATGAGAGACGATGGACTCTGAAAAACAAACTGAGGGTTCTAGAGGGGAGGGGGGTGGGGGGATGGGTTAGCCTGGTGATGGGTATTAAAGAGGGCACGTTCTGCATGGAGCATTGGGTGTTATGCACAAACAATGAATCATGGAACACTACATCAAAAACTAATGATGTAATGTATGGTGACTAACATAACATAAAAAAAAAAGAAATGGTTACCTTTTTCATCCCTTAAACCAAATCATGACTTTTTAAATTTAAAAAAGGGGGGTGGGAATATTTTTCTGCATATTGTTCTTAAAATTTGAGAGATTTCTCTTCATCACTATTCTTTTTTCCCTTAATTTACCTGGTGTAAATGAGCACAACCCTAGTAGTAATATACAATGCTAGTTGGCTGGAAGTGGGTGTTCGAGGAGTTTGGTCTAGTGCAAATTCTGTTCAGTGGTAACTAGCAAAATGTTAGGCTTCCCCCCTACAATGTATTGAGTTATAAGCAAATAGGCCGACGGAAATAAAACTATAGCTTTTCTTCTCCCCTTGTACCTGTTTACAAGTGTCTATCATTTGGGGCTACCAAACTCTAAGAAATCTTTTTAATATTTCTTACTTTAATTTAGAAGATTTATTTATTTATTTTTAAAGATTTTATTTATTTATTTGACAGAGAGATAGCGACAGCAGGAACACAAGCAGGGGGAGTGGGAGAGGGAGAAGCAGGCTTCCCTCGGAGCAGGGAGCCCGATGTGGGGTCCGATCCCAGGACTCTGGGATCATGACCTGAGCTGAAGGCAGACGCTCAACGACTGAGCCACCCAGGCGCCCCATAATTTAGAAGATTTAAAGTAACTTTTGAGTTATTTCTAAGACAGGTAAAGCTTATCGCTGTGATGCCACAATTCCTTTCATCCGTGACCTTTGTCTTGCGATCAAGAGAGGTAATGTAGCCTTGTGGTTAGTGAATGGCTCTGGTGCTTGACTGTCAGGTCTTGAGCCTTATCCCCACCTCCTGTGATAAGTTCCTTAACTTTTCTTTACCTCAGTTTCTCATCTGTAAAATGGGATGATCATAATATCTACTTCATAGTCATTTTGTGATGACTAAAAAAGTCAATGTTTGTTAAGTATCTAGAATGGCAGCTAGCATATATCTAGCATATAGTAAGCCCTCGTAATGATCACCTTAATTAGTGGCTCTATGATTTTTAAATTAAGGCAGTGGAGCCCTGCAAATATAATGAGGGCGTTTTTACAATGAACTTAGAAGTTCATGTCTTCTCTCCTTGAAGTTAGTGATGGGAATGTTCAAACCCCTGTCTAGAATCCATTACACCAGTTCCTCAGGAGATGTTTTCAAAATAACAATGAGACATAGTTGAAGAAAAAAAGAAAAAAAAAAAGCTACTGGAAAAAACATAAGGTGTAAAACTGTCCTTGCTGGGAAGTCTTTGACAGAAATAACTGTTGAGAAATCTTCCATTGAGGACACAGTGGCTGGAAAGTGTTGCTGCCTCATGCATATCCAGGAGAGACTTAATGGAATGCTAGGATTCCAGTGACAACTATATTTTAGATTTGAAACACTGAAAGTTTGTGACTCTCTCATTATTATTCTATTTAGAATTATTCTTATTGAAATGTCTTAAGTTATTATGGGTTTAGTAACAAGCCAAGCTGGGTACGGTTTCACTATTTAATAAGAATATAACCTGAATTACATGTAGTCAGAATGGCATGAAGCCTAGGAGAACACTTCCTTTTACGTAGAGACTCCGATTTTACTTTATTTTTTTTTATTTTTTATTTTTTTTAAAGATTTTATTTATTTATTTGAGACAGAGAGAATGAGAGATACAGAGAGCACATGAGAGGGGGGAGGGTCAGAGGGAGAAGCAGACTCCGTGCCGAGCAGGGAGCCCGATGCGGGACTCGATCCAGGGACTCCAGGATCATGACCTGAGCCGAAGGCAGTCGCTTAACCAACTGAGCCACCCAGGCGCCCCTTACTTTATTTTTTTAAGTGACATTCCTCCCCAATCTCAGCCCATAAGTATCACCTATTCATCCTAAAATAAGAAAATAAGAGAATTTGGGTAACTAGTACAAAAGCACTGTCAAATTCACCTTTTTTACTTATAAGACAGATGCTTCTTTCTCAGAGACTGGTCTTCATTTCCAACATACTATCAAAGCATCTGAGTTTATGTGCAATCTTCCGAAAGTAAGGGGGGTCTTTCTAATGTCATTCAACAGGTCAGAGTCACCTATAAAGCCCATACAGAGTAGGCTCTTGCTAAACAGTTTGGGGAACACACAATTAACAGGTCTCAGGGAGTGGTATTTTGGGGTCTAATGAGACTGTGGAAACCATGCAGTACGGAAGGGAGGGTCCAGGCTTGGATGTCAGACAAAGGTCTAGTTCCAAACCTATCCTACAACTTAAAAGCTTAATGACTGTCGGACAAGTTGTTTAGCCTCTCCGAGCTTCAGACACCTCACCTGTAAACTGGGAATAATACCTTCCTTTCAGCATCATTCTGAGGAGTAAATGAATTCACAGTATAATCAATTAGGAGTGCAAGTCCACATTGAATACAGAGTCCACTAATGAACACTGTGTGATCTTGGGCAAGTTATTTAGCCTATTCGTGCCTCTGAATCCCAACTATAATTTGTCAACTGGGGATAATGATAGTAGCTATTCCATAAGGACTACTGATTAAAAGACATAATCTGTGGTGATCACGTATGGGAATGGAGGGAGGTGTGGCTGAAATGGGTGAAGGATGTCAGAAGGTACAAACTTCCGGTTTTACGATAAATAAGTCTGGAGAATACAATGTAGAGCATGGTGACTATAGTTAATAATGCTATATTGTATATATGAAAGTTGCTAAGAGAGTAGATCTTAAAAATTTTCATGACAAGAAGGAAAATTTGTAACTGTGTGGTGATGGATGTTAACTACACTTATCGTGGTGATCATTTCACAATAAATACAAATATCAAATCCTTATGTTATACACCTGAAATTCATATAATGTTACATGTGGATTGTATCTCAATAAAAGAAAAGAGATAATCTATGAAAGATACTTGGCACAACTCAGGGCCCCAAATTTGTGTTCAGTTAATGTTAGCTATTGCTGTAACTTATGGGAAATATTTAACACAGTTCTTGACACATAGTAGAAAGGTAATACATGAACCCCTCCCCCCCAACCTCCTGCCTTTTCCTCGGGCCTCATGAGGTTGTTTGAATGGCTGCCCAGCTTCCATCTCCATCCATGTAATCCTGCATTGGATCATAATACTTGACTCGAGGCCTTTGGGTGGTTTTGAAAACAGATTACTGCATCAAGTAAGGATATCAAAGATTCCTTGACTTCTAAAATGTCTGCTGAAGAACAAAATACTTTGCTGCTTGATATTTATTCCCAAGAAGAAAAATTCTCTCAGTTTATTCCTAGATTGCGCACTACTTTTCAACTCAGAGCTAGCTGCAATCCTTTGTTTTTTGGTTTTGTTTTGTTTTTCCATGAATGAATCATTAATAGTTATCAAGGAGCTCAAGAACTAGAGGCTGTGAAAGCAGGATTCCTCCATGGCACATATGAATGTTATTATTCTGGGTATTATTAGTGTTATCAGGGAGAGGAAGGAAGGTAGGCTGGAAAGTAGGTCCTTGGGACCACTTTTATTAGGGACCCTGAATGTATATTTCACCAGTCAAAAAACACACATACTTTAGATAAACACGCCAAGAATGAGGTAACAGGGGTAAAAGAAATTCTATGTATCAATAACAAAAAATGACTTAAACTATAGGACCCCATAATAAGCCTAACTTTCTTTTTGAGATATACTTTATTAGCTAGCAAACCTTATATAAAATCAGGAGTCAGAGAAATGTCTGACAGGATTTGATATTTTCAAATTAAATTTTTTCTTCACTCAATTGCCTCTGAGCAATAAGCTCTGTGATTTCCAAGTGCCAAGAGGTAATTTAATGTATAGATATACATACCATAGAAACATTAATTTTTTGAAAATTTAATAAACTGGCTGTACCTGATAATGTTAAGGAAAGAATAAGTCTGATTTGGGGGGCTCTTCCAGAAGACTTATTTTTTTTTTTTTTAAAGGTTTTATTTATTTATCTGAGAGAGAGAATGGGAGACAGAGAGCATGAGAGGGGGAGGGTCAGAGGGAGAAGCAGACTCCCTGCCAAGCAGGTTGCCCGATGCGGGACTCGATCCCGGGACTCCAGGATCATGACCTGAGCCGAAGGCAGTCGCTTAACCAACTGAGCCACCCAGGTGCCCCCCAGAAGACTTATTTTTATTGGCCTGCTGCTCCATAGGATAGACTATAATTTTCATACTTTTCTTTTTTCTTTTTTTTTTTAAACCGTAGAGGAAGAAAAGGAGACTGGCCTCTTTTAGTGATTTTGCCTGGTGTTTGGGTCCTGTGGGAATTTGTGAGTTTGCTTTATGGCCTTTGGCCAACCCTGGTGGGAAGTCTAGAGAAGAATTCAATTCTGCTTTTTCCCAGAATACTTGTTGACGAACTTAGTAGCACTGAAGTGTTACATGAGTCTTTGTGTCCCCCAGAGTCCAGTGATAAGGGGACATGAGACCAGTGAGGGTCAGTGTGTCTGGGAATATAATGTTGGTTCTTAGAATTTATATATTTTTCTCATGAACTCTTAGCAATCTTTAAAACAAACTCAACAACTCTGATTTTAGGAGGGAATGAGCACCCTCGCTGCCCACTGCTTCCCTTTGAAGCATTTTAAGCATTTAGCTTTTCAGAAAACAATCACTTCTTGTTGATAACCATGACTTCAAATAGCCTTCCTGCTGGGCCGGTTGTGACTCATAAAACAGCAGGGGATTTCAGGAACTCACCCTTAGAATACGGGTGCTTGCAGCTTCTCAACTTTATAACTGGATAAAATGATACACAGCAAGGGCTTTTGCCTGAAAGGTTAAATCCACCCTCAGACACTAAGAGTCCTGTGTCTTCTCGGGCTCTTAAGAGGCTGAAAGTGCCCAAAGAGTGTCAGTGTTTGATATGCCTGTCAGCAGCACAACGACCTTCAAAGTTCTTTAACCTAGTAGCTGTAAATAGGACAGTGGTCCCAAGTTTGCTTTAAACACAGATCATTTGTTTTTGACATCTCAGATGTGACTCGCTGCCAAGCTAGAATTCAGGCTGTGTGATAATACTGAGCTGCCCTCTGAAGGAGCCCTCTTCTAGAAAGGGGTTGGCACGATCTAGAAGAATTAAAGAACCCTGGCTTGCTTGAAAGAACGATGTGTAACTCGGATCGGTTTTCCTATAGTTAAATGAGTTGCTTCTTGTGCAGATTAAATGAGATACATGTTACCATTAACAATCATGCTAGATATATTTTGAAGTACAAACTTTTACATGCTCCAGAATGACAACCCAAATGTGTCTTATAAAATACATTCCTAAAAACTTATGCTTTATGCTACCAACAAATGGTCAAAATGCAGAAACAGTGTGATCCTTCCTCTCTCAAAACAGAATGTGTTTTTATCAAAATATTAGAAACAATATCATAAATGTTTTAAGATTGAAGTGTCAACGCTCCGATTCCCAGTCTTACCAGTTCTGTGATTCAGTCTATTCTCCTACAAGACTGAGAGGCTTATGCTGTGTTTCGATTTACATACGCCTCTCTTCCTAGAATATCTAGTATTGTGCACATTCGTCATGGCACAACGGTCCAGGAAGAGAGGTTTGAGACATTGTTAAGGGGAAACTCACGGGGAAAACATGGCATGAGATCCTGCAGCAAGTCAGTGACTGTGGCTACATTTTCTTTTATATGCCAGCGCCTGTAAATCATGCAGTGGGTTCCTTGGGATAAGGTACATAAGGCCCCGAACATAACACAGGCCCTCAGTAAATGACCATTGCTATGGTGTTGATGATGAAAACTTGACTTCACAGGTGCTCTGCCTAGAAACTAAGCTGACAAAGGACAAGGGAAAAGGCAAGGTGCTAAAACTAAACCAAACCTGCCTCCTCATACCCCACAACCAGCCAAACATCTGCCACCACAATGAAGCAAACAACACCCAGATTGCAAAGGGTGCCCCGTGGGCGGGAAGCTGAGGTCATGAGTTCTAAGTCTCCCACCTGCCACACTGACATCATTCCCATAACTCCAACCTGAAAGGTGGTACATACAGCTTATTCTGCATGCAAGTTCCCAGGAGGCTCTCTGGTTGAGGAGAAGAGGCAAAGGGAATCCCTCTTACTCCAGGGAGCTGGCTTGGGCCTTTTCTTTCCCACTCCCCCAGCCTCACGGTGTGGTTACACTCCGTCACGGATATAGTTCGGGAGGATTCCACCCCTCCTCTATAATGTAGGACCATACGATTCAAGATGAGACCTATGCTTCTAGTTCCCAGTTGAGGTTGTGGATGCTTTGATTGCATGCCTGGCATGTTTCTTAGAAGCATTTTTGGGCACCCTATGACACTCCCAGTTATGCTAGTGGTGTGTTTAGTCATCAACTCCAAATAGTGGCTCTGCTAAGATTGCCACCTGTCCTACAGGAAATGGACTGAAAACACTTCTCATTCCTACATACCACAAACCCCTGGACAACTGGGAATACTTGTGGGTCATTACTAGCCCAGGCTACATTTGAACTGGTCATCTCAAATTAACTACGCTGTGTTCCATGATCTTTCCTCTACTTCATACTTCATTCTTTAAATGCTATGTCAAGAATGCAAAGTTATAAAAATGATCTCCTTTCCTGCTTCACCTTATGAAGCCTTTTTTGGCTGTCCTATTAAAAAAGAATGCAAAATGCACAGCATTTAACAGACTTCCTTTGCAGGGAGCAAGTAATCCAAACAATAGTGTTATATAATGGATAGATTGCTTTTTCCTTTACCCCGTATTAATCCTCCTAATTGATTTCCAAAAAAGGCAAATGAGGGACCTAGCTGCATCCTGTGGTTGTAACCTCTAGGTAAACTGCCACCAAAAGGTAATGGAAGATTTTCCAGAAAAAAAGCAAAAGAAACAGCTCCATTGTCCTGCAGCTGACTTAATTCTTTTTGTACGTTCTGTCGTAGAGTTTTACAATGTACAGACAAATGAATACGCTCACAAAAGGAAATTCAGAGGTTTGGGGGAGCAACAGAAGAGAAACATCAGCGAAACGACTTAGGTCAGAACAGTCCTACAGGGAAGATTATTTTTAGAAATATGTACATTAAGCAGATAAAGAAGGACGTGATATTTTAATAGGATAGTGAAAAATAGCAGGTTGACAGTGATAGCAGTAAAAGAACAGGAATACAGACATTTTCAGAGGATTAAAATGGTACCATGTACCCTCAAAGCCGACAAGATTTTATAAGAGGTCTCTAAACATATCTCCTGTATTGAGTAGATGGTTTTCCTCGGAGCTGTCAAAAACGCTTTGTGGCTCTCTACATTAATTCCTGTTGAATATTTTCCATGGTTGGTCAGACTTGGACTTAAAATAGATATGAGGAAGGTCTTCAGGTTTACCGTCAGTAACATTATTAACTTCATAGGCAGCTGGATGATGGCATGGTGTGTGACCAATCCAAATTTACAAGGTAACCTTGCCTGAATCCTCCTGGTCCATAAATTACAAAGTGAAGGTATGAGAATATAATTGCAAGGAACAGTGGGAGAAGCAGTGGCCAGAAAGCAAAACAAACACAAGGAAAACAATCTGTGAGGTCACTCAGAAGTGATGCTAATCATTGTGTGTTCTCACCCTACGGCCTCCGCACACATGGGGTTCCTCGTGCTTCACAATCAGCCCTGTAGTCGGTAATCCTTCATGCCTCAATCGTGTGCTTTCCCAAGGGAAAAGAATAGTCCTATGTACCTTTATCTGCAGCCTGCTCACCCTCTTTCACGTTATTCCTTTACACTGTACTCTACCACTTGCCTCGGCTGAAGAACACAAACTTACACTTTCATGCGCAATTGGTGATACACTCACTTCCTTTCTTAATCAACTGGGAAGAGAAGATGGAAATCCGTCTCTAAGGATAATTATCCTTCTTGCCCTATCTCATTTACTTTAAGGAAGTCTTCTGAAATGAGTTAATACATAGAAAACCTAATACATAATAAGTGCTCAGTAATCACTGACCCCCTGTTCCTCACCCTTCTGATTAAACTATGTACATTTCAACAATCCCCAGAGCACCTCCTCTGCAACATCCAACAGGTGGCTGAGGTTGACAGACCAGAGCTGATCCCTGTCCTCAATAAATTTCTTATCCCTTACCACTAGTATTAGAGATAAAGCACTACCTAAAAAGGAAATCTCCATCAATACGTGTTCTATTTTCACTACATTTGACCCTTTTCACCATAGAAGCAGAGCTGTTGTGCTACGTAAAGGCCGTGTGCAATGTCTGCTAACACCGATCACTGTCTTTCTTGTGACTAAAGCATAAATCCTAAGCATCCTGCTTACTTAATATAATGGCACATGTCTATTTTGGGGTGCTCCCATATTTTTTCAGTGTGCAAAGGAGATAAATGTGTTTTAAGTCAATCTGAGTTAGATTTTTGACCCATTAAAAATAGTATGCTCCTTGGACCCAGATTGGGAAGTGACATCTGAAATTAAGTAAGCTGAGGACTTGCTAGGCATTCTCGGGGACTCAAGTAACACTGCAAACAACTTGTTTCAAGCAAAGTGGACACTCAGCTTCGGCTATAAGGTTACTCTTCCGCGATAGATGGTTTCCACACCTGAACTGGGACACCACTTTTCTTAGCTGAGAACTTCGGCCTCGGTGCCACAAAGTAAGACGTTGCGGCTGATTCTTGCTTGGGAGAGGTGGCAATGCCCACGGGCACTGGGGATGCGCTCACCGGTGAGGTGGCCTCTGCAAAGAACGCAGGCGGAGAGCTGTATGCGGGCACCGAGTACACAGAGGAGGCCTGCGCAGTAGTGGGCGAGGCAGCGTTCACGGGCCGGGGAGGAAGAGCTTGCTTCATGGCTGGCACTGGACTGACCTTGGCGGACGACTTCTGGAGGAGGCCATCCTTTGCATCTGGAGGTTGGAAAGTAAACAGGGATGCGTTTAGCTGATACGGTTGGTGCTTCATGACGTCCAAAGCATTGAGGGGTTTTTTGCCCTTTTTCTTGCTTGTCTTGGAGGCCTGTGGGGCTGGAGACTGAGACTTGAGAGCAGCCAGAGGGTAGGAGGGGGAGTGGATAGGATTGTAGGCCACAGGAGGAGGTGCGCGGACGTTGGAGGAGTACTTCCAGCCGGCCGGTAGGGACGGAGTGGGAGACTGGGCGCGAGCAGCATGGGCCTGCACCGTGTCTGAATCGACCACATACTTCTCCATCCTCGACTGCCTTTTTGCAAAGAGCTGGGCTCCTTTCCCACTCATTCCTGGGAGCTCATTGGATGGTCCCGCTGCACCAGCGTGAGCAGCGTTCGCTGTTGCTGCGGGAGCCGCCGGCTTAGGTGTGTAGTTGGGACTGGCTACTGCTGGTTGTGGTCCTTTGAAGGGACCAGCCAGGGTCAGAGCGCTCGCGGGCCGGGCAGGGGCGTGGGCAGGCTGGGCTATTTTGATGGAGGAGACACGGGTGCCCTGCGACGGGTTGGACGTGGGGAAAGCAGGAGGCTGGGTCGGAGGCACGCCTGGGGACCAGACCGGAGACACTGGAGTTCCTGGCTGGGAGGACGAGGACTTGACTGCGGGTTTCGGAGCAACAGGAGGCGGAGTCTTTTGTTTTGCCGAGGAGCTCTGCATGAAATTACAAGCCTCTGCTCCTAAACTGAGGTAGTCTTCTTCGGGTCCGGAATCGACTCCGGCTCCAGCGACCTTTTTGCCTTCCGAATTTTGAAGAAGTGACAAGAGTTCAGGATTTGGGCTTACTTTGGGCTCTTTAAAAGTGAACATGGGCTTCGTCGTGCTTCTCCTTTTGGCCTCCTGCAATATTCCTGTTCTTTTTGCGGGCACAGCGATCCTTTCATCCCGGGAGGCTATTCGCTCAGATGAGTCGTAAAAGGCTGGCTGGGACCAGGGGGCAGGCTGGGACCAGGGGGCAGGCTGCGGCCACGGAGGAGGCTGTGCCGGGCCAGCTCCCGGACTTGATACCGCTCTGGAGAAGGCTTCAGGTGGAGGTGTGACTGCAGAATAAGGTGGAGGCGCCGGGAAGTCCGCCATGGGACTTGCCATGTTTCGGGTTGGGGAGAAGGGGGTCGCTGGCTGGTTCACGGACCCCGGGAAGGGTTTGGCTGTTCTGTTCATAGGGATCATCCTCTGGGCCTCTGCTGTTTCGGACACCCCACTGAAGCCATTCTGTTGGGGCACATGGCCATGACCATGGCTCACCTCGATGTAGCTTCTGCTCACAGAGCTCTGCACTCTTACAGATTCTTCGTCCTTCCTTTGGTAAGAAGCCATGGTTCTCAGGCCCTCCGACTGTGCAACATCGGGTTCTCTGCTTGGCACTCCACCCACCCTCTCCTCCTCTTTTTGGGCTGCGATCTGATCCATTCGCTCCCTCCTCTTGGCAAACATGAGGGCGCCCTTGCCTGAGGTGTCTGGCAACATCTCCATCTTGTCGCCTCTGTTCAGTTTCTTCTCGATGTCCACTAGTCCGGAATCCCAGTCAAAGTTCACAACTTGTGCGCTGTCGTCAAGGTCAGACAATAACTCTTCATCCACCTCTGATTCACTCGTGCCCAGAAAAGCTACTTCACAGGTATCCTCTTTGTCACCTCCTTCGTCCTCGTCTGCCTCGCGCTCAAGTTCGCCAGTGCCGTAGCTGACTAGGGTGTATTTCTTGGCCCGCCTACGACGCTTCTTAAACATCAACACCCCCTTGGAGTTGGGGTTGGGGGCATCTGTAAGAAGGAGGGCAATGCTTTTGCATTTAGATTTTGCTTCTTTCACCTGCTTTTCTGATAGGCTTTCACTCCTCCTGAGCCCTAGGGAAAGTACAAAAATTAAATTGAGTTGATGAATTCCAAGAAGACCTCATAGCAACCCAGAAATCAACTCTCCTGGGGGAAAGTAAATATGGAAAAAACATGCTTACAATTGGCCGCTGAATTTTGAAGCAATCTAACTCATTTGTCTTTCTTATTTCTTTTAAAATGTATACTTTTATGATGGTATACAATGAAATATATAACTGCACAATGGTCTGTTTCACTTGCTCATATAAATACATCTTTATGTATGGTGATTAGAATATATGCAATATATGGATCTTTCTACTTTGACAATAAATGTTGGCTACTAAAAGTCCATAGGATATAATCAAAACTAAAAAGGAAACAATTTAAGGACATAATATAGTCTGAAAAACAAGGTAAGACATACCTTGTACTTCCGTATTTAAAAAATAAAATGTCAATATAAAACTGTCTCCAAGCATTTTTTAAAAGTGGGAGTGGGGAGGGCAAGAAACTGTTATTTCGAAGTGTTTCAGTGTAATGAATTTAAATATTTAAGTTTTCTTCTTTTTTTTTTTTTAAACTCTGACATCTCCCCAGAGTCCCTGTATTCATGGTGACTGGATTAATATAAATTCAAAAAACTGAATGAATAATAATTGAAGGCACTGAATCAATAATTGCTAATGATTTGGAACATGGGATCATTGTGAATACATGTAAGAAATTCAAGCTACTAAAGCTGTCTAGATAAATTTGCTTGAAATGGATTGCTATTTTGGAAATATAACACTGCTTCAGTCGCAGCAAGAATAAGCATAAATCTTAAGGAAATTTAAAAATTATGTGACTAGTGACCCTCTTAATTGTGGGTAAAAGCTGATGCAGAAATTCAGTCATTTAAAATGAGAGTTTGACAGTTTTAAAGTAACAACATTTATATTTAAATTTTTTATTTTCTCATGACTGTTATACAAAATAAATTGGCGGCAAACTAATGTATAGCATCAGTTAATTGTCATCATGTATTTAACGATAATGAGCATGACTCACAAGCAAGTTTAGAATTCTTCAAAATAGTTCAGTGGAAATTTCAGAAAAACTTTTTGAATATTTTATGACTGAAAATTAGGTGTTTTTTTTTGTTTTGTTTTGTTTTTTTGTCCCTGGAAAAAATCAGACTTCATGATTCGTTTTTTTAAAAAATAAAATAGAATCAGAGTGAATAGTTTTCTAACAAAGTTACAGATATTCCCTGGCAATCGAATTTTATTTAGAGAAAACAGTAAAATACGTAATCATTACTAAATGTAACTCCTTTTTTTGACCAGTGTTATACAACTTCCTATTAAATTGACAGTCACAGTTGCACAGTTGTTGCTCACTTCATTGCCAACATGTAAAGTATGGGAGGGATGCCTTAACACACTTGTTTAATATGCCATAAATGTGATGCTTCAAGTCTAAGGACGATTAACAGCACTTGCCAATAAAGCTACAAATGGTTATGCTAAAGATATGCTTGGAAGGGAATAATGAGAGGTTAGAAGATTTAACATAGTACTTTGAATAACTGAGTTCATTACCGTTGCGTATCGTTCATACCTTCAAGTGCTTTTGCTAGTCAGCCTTTACCTCCTCAAATGAAATTCTAAAATTTGTTTAAAAAAAAAGAAAAAGAGAGAGAAGAAAATAACAAAAATCATAAAACCTAACTGACACTCTTATCTGCATTCTCCTTTCTGTAATCACTCCCTTGGGTAAAACAAAATACCGTAGACAGCCTTGAATTTAAATATATTTTACATTTGGGGACATTTAAATGCCTCCACGGGTCCCGGGAGACTGACTCGTGTGTCTAGAAGGTAGATGAAATGCTTTGCAGTCGAGTGAAGACATACAAAACGGAGAGGATCATGTAACTGCTCAGTATGCCATATGTCCTTGTCTGTCAAACTCACTTCTGCAAGCATCATCAAGCTGCACGACAATTTTTTTTTTTTTCAAAATGAGGATCTGCTTTTAATATCAGTGGTGGAGCCTGTATTTTCAAGACACCACTCAGCAGCAGACTCAACCATTTTTGACATTTAAACTCCGAGTCCACCTGACTTCAGATACTCCCCTCTGCTATTTTACCTGAAATCTTACAACATTCTGAGACAAATCAAAGAGACTCGTTAACAATATTATTTTCTTGAACAGTTCCTGGCCCTTTGGGGATAAAAGAAAGTGCCTTAAATACATTTAAATCTATGACAAACTTCCAACTTATTGCCTCCTCCATTTCAGAAATTGGTGTTCTCCACAATTTCCCATTTGTTATTCTGTGCATTAATTAAAAAAAAAAAATTTTTTTTTAAACCACAGAGAGAGACATAAGAAAAATCTTAAAAAGAAAAAAAAAAAAAATCCATGTAAGTGAAGCAGTAGCAAAATGCCCTAAGCTCCCAGGGCCCTTCCAGTAGCCCAGCAGGGGCCCTGGGCCGGACTTACGTGCGTGGCGCGCTCGGTGCTTGTGAGGTCGGCTGTGATCCCTTTCCGAGCGTGGATCTTCTCCCTGCTCTGTGCCTTCTGATGAGACTGCAAAGGATACCAGAGAAGGAGGTGCTTCTGACTGCCCTCCTTCCACTGGAGAATCCACACACCCCTTTCCTGCCTGAAGCCTGCACCCTTCCGTCTTCTGCCTGTCCAAGCAGTCGAGTATCACTTCCACTCGGGGCAGCCCCGAGTCTCCTGGTTCACTTCCCTGGATCACTTTTAACTCTTTGCCACTGGAGAGCTGGATTATCTTGCTGGACCTCAGAGAAGCCTCCCCTTTCTCCTTTGTGGGGACTGAATTTATGTGGACGATCCCGCTGTGGTGTACAAGGGGAGGATCTGGGTCAGGAGACTTGGATTTTTCAGCTCCCACGAGAGCCACCACGGGGACATTCGTGACCTTGTGTCTCTCTTGTGAAAGGGACAGTTGTAGCTCAACCACAGGGCCTGGCTGCCCAACTTCTGCCTTCTCCCTTAAGATAATCTCGTCTGCTAAGCGTCCTGTTTGGGAGTCAGGCATAGGGGGTGCCACATGGTAGCTCAGGCCTGTTTCTTCTTTTATGCTCCCAGAAAAGCCAGGACCACTCCCTTGGTCCTCAGCTAGAGGAGCCCCACTCCTGACTGAGGCAACGTACAACTCTCTGTGCTGGTTCTTTGCGGCTGGTCGAATCTGCAGGGTGGTACTTTCCACGCGCCCCTCATGAGTGAGATGCTCGGGGGGGTTGTTTTCAGTTTCAGAGATGGAAGTCTCATTTACTCCACTGGATGGTCTGCACACAGAAAAAGCAGTCCAGAAGGTTAAATCAGAGTGTTACACCTGCCAAAGAACTTTCTGACACTTTCATGATACATGATACAGTCAAAATATTTCCTCTTAAATGTCAACTGCAACATATTTGAGAGCAGAAGTTGGCAACAGGTTTATATTATTATTTAAGGATCTTCCAAATAAACTTTTCTTTAAAGCAAAGCAAAAATGCTTACAAAAGATTATGGAACCTAAATCCATCCTAAATTCAGCTTTGATTTTTTAAAAGCACAGGTTATAGCTACACGGATGTCCAAACTTTATCTGTAATTATTTGGGTGTTTTCAAACAACCACGTTCGTTCTAATATGACAAAGCATTTCAGTGTCTTACTGACTCTAAGTTTAGGTCTGAACATTGCAATGTCATGTAAACATATTCAGCAGCTTCAGAGTAATACTAATATACAGATAATTCAAATAATCCTTTTAGAGGCTGTGCTTTCTTGAAAGGAATGAAATAGAAGCTGTTTTTCAAGCTCCAGAGAGCATGTGTTTTGTAATAAGTGGACCCCAGCCCAGTACTCTTGTGTAAAGAGAAATCCTTTCCATGCTGCAATGAACCATTGAGTCATGGAGTATTTATAATCGGAGATGTCTTCCCTTCTCCCATTTGAACCTGTCTCTCAGAGCATTTCCTTATAGGATGTCTGAAGTCAAACTGTTCCTTTATCTCTCAGCTAAGAAGCCCGGCTCTGTTCACCACCATCCTTTGCTTTCGGCCTTAACCATTCCCAGCTGGTTTTGCGAATCTGGGTTTGCAAGAAGCAATGCCAGTTTAAGAGTCAAACGACTTCTTGCTAAAATGCTAATTTAAACTCTGCTTTTAGAAGAGAAGCATCACTCACAGAACAGCTGTAGGAGATGCCTTCATGTTTCACATTTGTAAGTTTTTTTTAAAAAGCAGCAGTGTCCATCTCTGCCCCTTTCCTCCTCCCTCAAAATGCCCCCCTGATTAATGCCAGATCATCATTTGAAGGGAGTGAACCCCTACTCAAGGGGCTACCCAAAGGAATATACCTTAGAATCTGTCTGATAGAGTTTCTGACTAATGTTCAAAATCATTTTTCCTAACTTTGCTTTTGACTGCATTTAGTAAAGCAAAACTAAACAAAAACAATAAAAAACTAACAGTCAAATGAATTGCGGCTTTCTTTAAGGAAGTAATCTGTAAACCCTCCTGGTAATTAAAAAAAATTATAACACAGCATTTTAAAAACATGATGATAGCAAATTAGATCTTTCTTATATAGGAAATGATTAATACACTCTATGCAACTAAACTTGATGGTACCAAAAGGTCAGAGAGTTTTAATTTAGGAGGGCCTCGGATGGAAGTAGATTAAATCACTTTGAATTATGTTAGCAATCAAATATGAAGCTGAGAAGAGAGTCATTTGAATTTATTCCAGTCTTACAAAGTGTAATACAGGCAAATGGATCATATAAATGTTAACATTTACTGGTAGCAGAAGCAAAATGGATATACATGAATACAAATCATGAGAGCACTAAAGGTTAAAGATTTGTCCTTAAAATGCTCAGTTCCTTTCAGTCTACATAGGGACAATGTTCAGATACCCAGAACGGTGGTGGTGATGATGATGATGATGATGATCATCATCATCATGATTGCCTTTGGGCTGATTTTAATTTGAGATTCCATTCAAACCTCATCAATTAATTATTTATTTTGCCGATGTCAAAATACTTAAGAGAAAATAATCATCATCATAATTCCAGCTATTAAAAGTAGCAGAGACCTAGTTCATTTATTTCTGGAAGTAAATATGTACCTAAGGCTCAGCTTTAAATCACCATGGATTTTCCCAGTGATAGCCATTGTAATCAAAACAAGAACCAGCAGGGAATGTCCCAGACCACAAATATGTTCCAAAGAAACTGGCCTCATTAAAAGAGTAAAGACACTAAAAAGGGAACAAATTAGAAAAGGTTTTCCCCTTATTTGGGATGTGATTAAACCTTTAACAAAGATGGAAGTCTTCAAATACCTCAGAGATTTATGGATGATAATGGCAAACGCTGTGTCCACTCTTGGCAAGACACAGTTTTCTTTTAAACGTTTAGTTTTCTTTTAAAAGCAAAGGGCAGCTTTATAATTAAGTAGGATCCTAAAGGCTTAGACATTGGGCTTGCTGGGTAAATACTTAGATGGGAGAGTCTAAGAATAGTGCTACATTTCTTTTATTTTCACAAGATGATGGCCCTACCGAGTTCATGTGTGAAATAGAATCAATAGTGAATGATTATCAGAAGGGTAATGCCACACGTCGTGTTTCTGCAGAGTTAAGACAAAACCTGGAGGGCTTTCAATTCTGTGTGAGATTGTCCTCTGGCATCTTCCTGAAGGCTGCTCTCCAGGAAGCCAGAACTCTCCTTTCTGGAGGCATTACAGTGCATGGTCAGAGCCTCACTTGCAAAGTTAGCAGGGATTTGTACATGGTCCTGTGGTTTGCACAGGACCGTAAAAATGTTGATGCTGTCGCTTTTTTGTGATTGCCCTTGTTTTCTTTTGTCTTAACGTTTAAAGTTTACTACTGCGTTTTTAAGCAATTACGTAGGGAGGGTGGTATTTGGGGAGATCAAATTAACCAGTGATTTCCATTAGTAGTCCACCACCTTTATTCTAACCATCTGCTTTTGTCCATACTCAGAAGGTTTTGCTACAGGTCCTGACAAGCAGAAATTGAGCTGCTTTTAGGGGGTTTTGTTGTTCTTTTCCTTCTCCTAGGCATTCTCTTTGTATAAAAAAAAATTGTTGTACAGTGTAACAGTTTAACACTTAAACATTTTTTAATGGAATTGATTGCTGTTCTTTTTTAAACTTTTAATTCCAGTATAGTTAACATACAGTGTAATATTAATTTCAGGTGTACAAAATAGTGATTCAACACTTCCATACACACCCGGTGCTCATCATGACAAGTACCCTTCTTAAGCCCCATCTCCTATCTCCCCCTCCACCACCACCCCCCACCACCCCACTGGTAACCATCAGTTTGTTCTCTAAAGTTAAGTTAAACATTTTTAATTCATCAGTGAATCTGGAATTATAATGTAGTGATCCTGACCCACCACAAAATCTTGACCTAGAAGTATTAAATTATGTTCAACATACTGAGCTTTCTAAGGAGCTCGTCTAAAATACCTAAGATTTTCAACAAAGTTCATGACACAAAAATTTTCAAGTTAATTCTCAATTAACCAGAAAATTAATTGCCATTTTTCAAATACGGTGGTTCTTCTGTTTAACTATACTACCCTTCTACAGAGCAACCCCAATTTCTCCATAAATGACAAATCATATATTTAGTAAAAGCTATAGTCATTCCCATCTAACCTCAGGAGAAAATCAACATTCCAACAAATGTTTTGTACCTTTTGATAAGCATTTGGAGAGAGTCCGTTATGCTCTCCATGAGCTTGATGACTTGGGGGTAGGTGAGGTCTGCACAAGGGTTGCCATTGATAGAAACCACTTCATCCCCCTCACAGAGCCCAGACCCAGAGGCTTTGCTCTGGCTTCGGATCTGAGTGGAGTGAAAAAAGAAAGAAAGAGTTAGAATCACATAACTTGTAAAAAAAAAAAAAAAAATCCATGACACCATCTCTGAGAAACGTTTATTTGGGAGGTAAATAGATCTGCAAAGTATAAAATCAGCCCTGGTTTTTAATCCATCTGTTGACCAAGAAGACCATCTTAAACCCTTCTGACCCCTTTCACGCACACAATGTATTATGCACCATCATGTCAACATTTAATTCATAGCATTGTTAAGTGAATGGAAAAGGAACATAAATCTATAGTAAAGGAACTGGAATAAAAGAAATAAAGAATAGAGAAGAATGAGGGCAGACATGTGAAAATAATTGAGTTTACATTAAAAATAATTGTCACACTGTGAAGTTTGATCCCAGTCAGAGAGTGACCGCTCACATTCAAAAAAATGTTAAAAGCTTTTCCATTGTAGAGGTGGGTTGAACACTGACTGAAGAAGGAGATGTAGGGCAGGACAATTTAAGGAGAGAGCAGTACAGCTAAATGAACTAATGAAAGCTGTCCCAGCATAATGGGGAAGTTAGGCAGCCAATATTAAGAATTATGTCAAAGAGAAAAATCCTTTATTGAAATCAACTATTGAAGTCTCGGTACGAACCAAAGTTTAGCAAAAAAGAAAGAAAGAAAAAGACGATTTTGCAAATAATAAAAACATCCCTGCTATAACAATTGTATCATATTCTTGCCCAGAATGACGTGGAACAAAAAACTGGCTAAACCTAAAAGAGAACTTTTAGAACCTGGAAAAGAGAAACTTAGAGAAGTAAAATAATGGCGGAGAACCCCCACCAGCTCCTTAGTGAGGAATAACTGGAGGTTTATATCACGTATAATTCGGATTATGGTAAAATGTCATGCCGATTATTCTCCCTCTGCCCTTCCAGGTTCCTTCTCCCCCTCCTCGGTGCTACATCATGCCAGTGGGGGACCGGCCTCTAGAGACAGCACTGGCTGAGCTCCCTGCAAGCTGCTCCTGGTTGGATTTGGTCAACAGTAAGCCCCAACAAGTGCTCAAAGAGCAAGAGGAATGAGAGATCAGGTAGACAGATGTTCTCCCTACTGAATGTGCTTGGTCGTGGTTTGGCAATGGCTCCATTCCTCCATCTAGAGAGTCACGGCTCCTGTCTGTCTGCCTCTCTCCCTTGCCTTAACTCTTGCGAGATTCCAATTAACGCGTACCATCTTCTTGCCTCTTCAGGCTTTTTATCTCCAGGTCCTTCATTATCATTTGGTGGTTCACTTAAACCTGCCTTTAGTCCCTGCATTATATTATCTTCAGTTACCCCTCTGAGCATGCCACCTATTTCCTGCTGGGACCCTAAGTGATACTAATGTGGTTAGATGTCACTTTATAATGTGAGTTTACTAGTTCTCCATGAGCCATGTAACATGTCATACAATCTGAAACTTAACGGCACTTTAAGATCCTATTCTAGATATTTTCCACCAAGATGATCCCTTTCTCACTATTAAAATCAAGATTCTTTTTTTTTTTTAAGATTTTATTTATTTATTTGACAGAGAGAGACACAGCGAGAGAGGGAACACAAGCAGAGGGAGTGGGAGAGGGAGAAGCAGGCTTCCCGCCGAGCAGGGAGCCCGATGCGGAGCTCGATCCCAGGACCCTGGGATCATGACCTGAGCCGAAGGCAGACGCTTAACCACTGAGCCACCCAGGCGTCCCTAAAATCAAGATTCTGAGTCCAGAGAGATCAAAGCCTTGTCAGCAATACTTCTTGAAGAATGTTTTCATAGCCAGGCTCATTTCGGACTGGGCGTGAAACGTATTTCAACTTACCTCCAACAGCTGCCCACTAATCGATAATCGGCTGTTGACTAATAAGGTTTAAGTTTCTATCTCCAGGTGCATTTACATGTTAAGTGGCACTCTTGAAAGTAAAAGATACCTTTAAGTGCCAAAACAATGACACTTGTGAAGTTTAAAGTGATTCAGGTAGTTTTGCTCTGGGAAGGTCTGTCCTTTGATGGTCATAAATTATAATCTACAGTGGTTTCCTGTTTTCTGACAAAATTATCTCATTTTTGTTTTGGAAGAACATACTAGTTTATTGCAAAATATTTGCAAGGCTATAAGGAAGCAACAAAAGCAATGAGAAAGAGCATATGCCCCCAATTTTGAAAAATATCTATTTACCTGCCAAATATATTTGTTTTGTTTTGTTTTGTTTTGCATGAAATAATTAAAATAAAGACTCACAAGAGAGCTGTTAATAAGTCAGGGATAAAATAATATCCAACAGTGAACACTTAAGTTAAGGTTAGAGTTGTTTGTTCACATTTCAGTCATTTAAATTTATTTATTTTTTTTTTTATAAAATAAGATGAGGTGGATAATAAAGCATTTTTTGAAGCGTAAACCCATTCATTCAGTTGAGTCAGATGTACTAGAACACAGACAGGAAATTCATCCTTTGGAGGACCAAAGAGGTTTTATGTTTCTAAGACAGATGTATCATTACACCTTGTACCGCTCAAGGCCCAGTCTCAGGGGTGGGGAGAGGGGGTTTCCCTTTTATCGGCAGTAAGTTGTGTGAGTTTTAAGCAACTTCATGGGTTTGCAGAACAAGTTGAAAAACTGATCCTTGGAAGAGAAATAAATCCCCAGCTTAACAGAGCTGTCTATCATGCAAACATTTTGCTTGATGGGAAAAGGGCAATTCATCATTATGCTTGTCAAGTGGAGCTTTTAATGGTATCCGAATAAGCAAAAGCATTATGGGAGGAGTAGTTAGCATTCCTTCAGAGCATGCATTCTGAGGTCAACATTCAGAATCAACTGCAGCTATTGTGTTTCACTGACCTTTTACATCTGTCTGAACAGCAGGAAATATTTTCCTCAAGAACCATGTTAAATGTGGGGATACTGTCCTTGCCACAAAGTAGTTGTGAAAGAACTACTCTTCTTCCATTTCTAATAGGACTACCAAAACAAACAAGATGGTGCGACAGTGTCTATCACGCCCAGACATATCCTTTGCAATCACCAACTTCACCAATATGGCTCATTTATTAGTGTACAAAAGATCCTTACCTTATGTTGTGTGTAATCAGGTATTTTAGAATGTACATATTTGTGTATTATTACGTACATGAGTAAAAATTCTGACTCCCAAAAATATTCTTATTTGTGAAAATGAAATACACTGTCAGTAGTAAGTTTGGATATGCAGATCATTAGCATTGACAATGCTGAATCTCAGTGAATTTATCAACCAGTCCTCTTCTTAGGCTATTAGTGCTAGAGTCATAAAATACGTAGTGGGAGAGAATGCCAACTCAGAAGGAAGAGAGGGTTCAATTGCGTAGCTCCAATGATTACTGGCTGACTGAACTTAAATAAGTCATATTACACCTTTGAGCTTTAGTTTTCTAAAGTGTAAAATAGAGCTAATGAATTCTATTTCCCTAGATGGTTAAAAAGGATTAGAAATAATATGTACTAAGTTTATGACACACACACAGCTCCTAGAGGTACCCAAGAAGGGGCAAATGCATAAAAATGAGTTGGTTTCACACACACACACACACACACACACACACGAAAGGAACATGCCAAGTAAAAAGAAAAGCCATAAAATGTTGGTACTTTGTCTACAAGATGTTTGAAAATAACTGGATTTATTTTCAGTTTTTATGCCTATATTTGGCATTAACTCATCATAATCTAAAGATAAATGTTATATCTGTCTTTTCCTCAGTAAGTACACATTTCATAACTGAGAGGTGAAAGAAGACAAGCCTATTTATTGTTTCCCAGCAGAAATAACAATACAAATATTTAAATACTAGGGGCTTATCTTCACTGAGCACTTACTATGCTAAGCCCTCTACATGCTTACACCGTTTATTCCTACAAAACCTCAATGAGAAGTATACGTCCACTTCCATTTGTGAATGTTCAGATGGACTGCACCCAGGCGCCCCCTATCATGAATCTTAGGAGTGTAGCAACAATTAGCAGAGGCCGTAAGGAAAGTCAGGGAGGAAATAAAAACTTGCCAAGTCAGTCCATAACCTGGGAAAGAGAGATTTTGTTTTATTTGGTTTACTTTCTTCTTCTTTTAAGATTTATATATATATACAAGGTATTCTTGAAAGATTGGAAAATAATCAATATTATGACCCAATATGTTAAAAGTTCAAACTCGAGTATAATTATCTTTTGCAAACTGTGATTTGACTCAATACGAGCATGCAGTGTATGCCTTTGTCTTGAGAACATTCCCTTAGACACTTCATTCCACATCTAATATATTAGACAGAGAAGGAGTTTCTATCCATAAAATACTGTATTTCCTATTAGCATCTCTCAGTTTGATCAGACCACAGAACTAAGAGATACTGGTAATGTAAATATTTACCAAAGACTGTATTTTTTTGCTTACTGCTTCTTGATCCATACCAGGAGAGATTTATTTTACTACAACCAAGTGAAAATGGAAAGTTAGAGCTTCTCTGGGAAATTCAACAACGTTATTTTCATTTCACAGAATAAATCTGGGAAAGGTTTCAGCTATGCTAATTTGGTTTTAGGAGTTAATAATTCCCTGGCAAAATGCAAAAAGTTTCTTTTTCTATTCTTTATCGTCACTTCATTTCTAAGTCTTCCAGAACCGACTAGAAAGCAGGTATCAGATTTGAATTCTCATAGAACTTTGTAGTTGAACTATTTTGTCTTGTGTAAATGGCATATCAGTTATGTCAGCTTGCTGCTGGTGAGACTAAATCTTGTCTCAGGGGCTGCATTTTCACGTATAGCTCATTGACAAGTCCTGTCGGAACATGTCACAGTAAATGGCAGAACCAAGACAAGTAGTAGATTCCACTACTCTATCTAGTAAAATATATGAAAAGGAAAGAGGAAATTAGCATAAATCTAACCTATCACAGGTGGGCTATTCTCAATCCATAACATGAAGTCCCAGGGACCTGGAGATAACTAAAAGAGGATGAGAGAGATGATCTCAGACAAGTAAAATTTCAGAAATTAAAACATTCTGATGGAAATTGGAAAGTAGTCTATGATCTAGCAGCTCTTTCTGAAGCTCCAGGCTTTCCTCAGTTTTCCGCTTCAGGCCTTCAACAAAATCCGCCTCGTATCTCTGAGACGAGACTTAATAAGCATTCCCTCAGCCCAGCTGGCTCTCACACGGAAGCCCCAGGTAGGTCTGCATTCCTCAGCTGACCAGAGAAATGGTCGGAATGGTCACGGGGAGGTACAGCAAGAGCAGTGATGATGGTAGATTAAGTTTTAGAAATTAAGGAAATAATCCAACTTTTAAAGGACCAGATTCTGAACTACAAACCTCCATCTTTGGTGGTGAGTTTCCTAGTACCAAAGATGAGGTCACAGGATGCTGGGAATTCATGTTTACGGTGGTACAGTATTTCTGGAAATCAATAGCAAATAGCAGTATAGCTTCAGGATGACAAGGCAAAAGAAAACAAGGACCAGAATACAGTGGAATAAAAGCAGTAAGAACCCCAGGAAACTCTTTATTGTGGGAAGCAAAAGGCATCTGGATCTTAGTGCGAAAATTCAAACAGTGCAAAAATTCAAACGGTAAAATAGAGGGGGAGAAAAGACTTGAGAAAATACCTAGAATATGGTAAATAAATATGAAATATAACTAGTAACTGAGTAAATCAAAAGTCAGTGGAGAAGACCGTGGCAGCGTTGGACGGACTGCTCAACTTGTGTCCCAAGCTCATTCGTGTGTGCCTTGGATGTCACAGAGGCTGAGAAGATACAGCATGTCCCAGACTCTCCTGCAGCCAGGGCCCTGGGTGTGATGTAGTTCTAACCCAGCGGGTGTAGCTGCAAGAACACTTGTATTTGGGATTGAGTTCTGCAGAGAGGGACGTTAGACTGTGAGGCACCCATTTCGCTGGTGCAGATCTGGGAGACGATTTTACTCTGGATTCAACACTTTTGCTGGCAGCTTCTTTTTTTTTTTTTTTTTTTTTTTAAGATTTTATTTATTTATTCATGAAACACAGAGAGAGAGAGAGGCAGAGGGAGAAGCAGGCTCCCAAGGAGCAGGGAGCCCGATGTGGGACTCGATCCCAGGATTCCGGGATCATGACCTGAGCCGAAGGCAGACGCTTAACCATCTGAGCCACCCAGGCGCCCGCTGGCAGCTTCTTAATCCCAGATCAACGCTAAGGTGTGTAACCCTAGACCCAGCGCTGGGCCCAACGGCTCCGGACTCCCCTGCTTCCGTATGGTGGCAAATGGTGCCAATCCCTTGGGTAGCCAGTCGTGCAGTGTTGTTTGAAGTCATTCCTGGAGGCCCTGCCTCAAGCCTGCCTTTCCAGATCGTTCAACAATTCTACAAGTACTTATTGAATTCCTTTCTGACTAAAATAACTAGACAGGTTTCTATTTTCTGCAAGTGAACCCAGAACTGATACAGAATGATAGAATGAATGGCAAACACAGAAGGTTAAGAGAGGAGCGGCAACCAGTCAGGTACAGATAAGAAAAAAAGACGGATACAGACTCCGATACTTCAAGACAGGAGAGACAATGCAGAAACGTATACCAGATAAATGGTATGAGGTCACCATCTGCTAAGAACAAAGGAGGAAGGGCAGGCAGAGGGGATGAAAACTTGAGGACAATGAAGGAAGCTCAGAAAAGCCATTACAGAGTACATGCTAGGAAATCAATACAAGAGAAAGAAGAGCTTTGTGAAGAATTTGTAAAGAAGAAAGTGAGATGATTATCAACATGCACAGTTACCTCAGACAAATGTTCTAAAAGGACAGTAGTTGATTACTAAAAGGAAATGAGGCTTTTCTCCATGCAAGCATTGACAAGTGCATAAAAAATTGAATAAGGCATTCAATTTACAAAATGTTTGTCTAAATAGTGACAATAGATCTTAAACTATATTCACATCAGGCCATGAGTGCAAGTGCAAAGAGACACTAGGATTTTTCAGTTATTCTATCCTCAGTACCTCAATTCAAGCTCAATAGCTTGTTTTCATGTTAAGTTTTGGTTTGAAGGCTATGAACTTTACTGCTCTGGTCACTAATATATATACAGATACTAGGCAAAAAATTTTCCTTTTGGACGACTGTCTTTCCCCGTAGGGACCAAGTCACCATAAAAGTAAAAAGCATTCCTGGTAGCAACCTTGGAAACATTCCCGGAGTAAATAACTATCTTTGACAGGAATGAGGGCCCTAATCCATGGGGCTGCATACTTCAGGATCTGCATACCAATGTGATTTCACAGGCAGAAACAATGCTGCAATTTAACTACTATGAGCTCTTATTAAGCAGCCACCATGATGCTAGAAAACCAACAAGTACAAATATGGAATGGTATTCTTTGCTCTTCTTTTCTTCCTAAGAATGTAAACATCCTAGCTCTTTCAGGAAAACACTGATGGACCAGAGCCTATGTGGACATGTCATCCCTGTCTGCTTTTTTGTTGGATTAAATGTGAAAGACAGCATAAAGATTTTTGACCCATAAGGAACATTCCTTCTATAAGCATTTATACAGAATATTTTTAAAAATGCTTTTTAAAGAATTCATTAAAAAGCCTATGTGAAATCTAAGACTAGATAAATATGTAATCAGTAGAAGCAAAATTACTCAGAAAAGACAACAGAACTAGAATTCACTACTTTCAAATATCTGTTTATTTTTATGATTTTGTTAGCTGTACACACTACTATTAGCTAAATAATTATTATGCTGCAATACCTCACCTAATACGAATTTAGTCAGTCATCTAAAGAACCTATAAGGGGAGCCTGGGTGGCTCAGTCAGTTAAGCATCTGTCTTCGACTCAGGTCATGGTCCCAGAGTCCTGGGATTAAGTCCCACATCAGGCTCCCTGCTCAGCCAGGAGTCTGCTTCTCCTCCCCACCCCTTCCCCCCCCGCCCCCCTTTTGTGTGTGCATACTCTCTCTCTTTCAAAAATAAATAAATAAAATCTTAAAAAAAAAAAAACCTATATAAGTAAGCTCAACAGTCTTTTGAGTGGTCAAAATACAATAATAAATAAAGCTCACTAAGACTTCTGTGCATCACTGTAAGGGTCTGGGGCCCTTTCTCATTCTATTTGTTCAATTTTATATAATTCTGATAAGGTTTTTTATTTGGTTTACAGAAAATTAGAAATAGAGAGGTAAACATGCATCCTGTATAAAGAAAGATGTTACAGTTAATACAATGCCAAAGCAAGAAGGTAAAAGCCAAAATTTAAAAACACATCAAAATCTTAAAAGAAAAAAAAAAAAGACTCCAAATACAGGATCATTTAATGAAGGTGTAAAAAAAACTCTCACACGCTCAATGGGACTTGATGCCTCTATTGTACTTGAGTGAAAGAGTGAGCATTAATAATAATGATCTCAAGTCATTTAAAAAGTTTCAATCAACTTCACTAGATTGATTAGATGCAGAAAAACAGGTAATACCTTTTAGAGAGTATCATCCCAAATAGCTAAAACAAGATTTGCTATTTAAAGGTATAACTGGATCTCAGGCATTGCCACATTAGGTACTGGATTAGAGTTCATAATCTGAGGTCCTAAATACTTTTCTTCTATTGGTGTTTTTACTGAAATGGATTAGTTTTAGACACTGACTATGTCTCACATATCCAGAAAATGTATCTTTCTGGAATCCCCTTTGGCCATCTGGAGTTTTACTATATTTGACTAAACTAGATAAAGCAGTTTTTTCTTCAGATGGCTCATACATAAAACTACACATAAAGAAGGTAGACATAACATTAAAAATGTCCTCCCCATGACAAGGGTACAGATTTTTAAAAAATGTATAAATTCTATTATTTTGCTCTAGTAGCAAACCAGAAATCCTACCTTAATTAAGCAACCAAATCACGTGACAAGGCATTTAGGGTTTCAGGGAATCGTTTGCCTTTCAGGAGAAGGAAGGAATCCCCACCCAGATTGCTAATTCTATGCCTTGTTGAACTGCAATACACACACACACACATATACACATACACACATACATACATATAAGATCTGTCATGGTGCTTCCATTTTGGAAAGAATCATTTAAAATTTTTGAGGAGGTTTTAATTAGAAAACTGTCAACAGTACAAATTTATAAATATTTTGCATAGTTTTAATCCAAGAAAGTCACTGACTGCACTGAACATTTATTTTAGTAGGAAAGTGGGGTAAAAGACAATGCCAATGTTGTCTTCACATAACTAGAATACTTGCCACCAGCCCAGCCACAGGACCTGCTGAGCCATCTGGCTGCAAAAAGGAACAAACTAACTGATGAGGAAGCCAGGGGAAGTTAATCAAGGACTGTGCCCTTTCAAGGAAGGGCCTGGGTTAAATGATCACTTCCAGAGCTTTGGTTAACTGGAATTTCGTTTAGCCCATCATCAGTATTTAAGAGTGTGTGACCCAGAGCAACAATTCTAAACCTTTCGGTCTTAGGACCCATTTGCAATCTAATGAATGATAGCAAACTTTAAAAATATTTTGTTTTTAGGGGTTCTATTGATACCTACCAAGTTAGAAATAAAAAGTGAGACATTTAAAAATTGTGTTCATTAATTAATTATAAAGTACAATAACTGGTATGTTAACATAAACAGTATGTTTTTATGAAAAATAACTGTGCTTTTTAACACTAAGATAATTTAGTGAGAATAGTGACATTGTTTTCCATTTCTGTAAATCTCTTTAGTATCTGAGCTTAATAGAAGACAACTGGATTCTCATATGTGCTTCTTCATTCTGTTGTATTAATGTTGTGTTGATTAAAGTGTATGAAGATCTAGCCTCATACAGATATATGTATGTGTACATATATATATTATATATATATATATATAGTTGGAAAAGGGGAGAGTATTTTAATAGCTTTTCAGATAATTTTGGATATTTTTCTTTGATACTACATCAAACTCAACAAGTGGTAGTTTCTAAAGTTGCAATGTGAAATTTAAAACCATAGCAATGAACTTTTCATACTTGGTTACATTAAAATCCATTGGCGTATTTTGCACTTTGAATGGACCTTTTACTGATTCATGATTCTGTTACACCACACATTGCCATTTGGAAAATATTGATTCACTGAGTCAGGCAGATCTTCCAAATGTTGACACACTTCATTATACAAATACACAAAATCACCCTCCTTAATATCATTAATGTTCTCATCAGAGAAGTCTTTAAGTATTGAAAAGCTGTCAAATTCACAGTGGCAGATGAAACTTAATTTTCCCTTGAAAGTTCAAATACTGGCAGTGTTTTCCTTGAAGTGACAGGTTCATTTTGCTCATTTTTTAGAAGGTATCTACTGAATACCCAGTCTGATTAACCACAGTGTGTCTGTCAGTCATTCTTTAAAGTAAAAATGGTGAAAAAAAAGGCTAGTAGAGCTTGCAATTAAAAGGATTGTCCAAGTGTTTCCTCAAGACAAACATTGTTCTTCAGTATTCGGTCAGAGTGCTTTATGTATATTTTCATTTTGTCACACAGGATATTAAAAATATGTATGCTGGGGCGCCTGGGTGGCTCAGTCGTTAAGCGTCTGCCTTCGGCTCAGGTCATGATCCCAGGGTCCTGGGATCGAGTCCCACATCGGGCTCCCTGCTCGGCAGGAAGCCTGCTTCTCCCTCTCCCGCTCCCCCTGCTTGTGTTCCTGCTCTCGCTATCTCTCTCTCTGTCAAATAAATAAATAAAATCTTTAAAAAAAAATATGTGTGCTGAAAATTTAATAAAATGCAAGCTTTGGGGCACCAGGGTGGCTCAGTCGGTTAAGCGTCCAACTCTTGATTTTGGCACAGGTCATGATCTCAGGGTCGTGAGATCGAGCCCCATATCGGGCTCTGCGTTCAGTGAGGAGTCTGCTTGGGATTCTTTCTCCCTCTCCTGCTTCTCCTCCCCCACTTGCGTTCTCTCTCCAAAAACATAAATACAATCTTTAAAAAAAAAAAATGCAAGCTTTTACTGCCTTATCAAGAATATCCTGATATGAAACCAGAATCTTGTTTCTTAAGTCACCTGGTGACAGTGAGGAATACAATGACTCCTAGTACAGGTAGGAGTCATTGCCCTGAAGGCTACGGTGCAAGTGGCTTCATCCACCTTTGCTTTTTGCGTCATCGGTGCAAATGTCAACACAGTGAAAAAGAGAAGCAACAATCTTGGTATTATTATGAAAGTCATTTTGAACTCATGGATCTCCTGAAAGCATCTCAGAGCCCCCTGGAGGACTGCAGACTACACTTTGAGGGTTACTGATATAAAGGGACAGACATATATGATCTGCATCTTCGGCATCCTGGGTCTCTGCGCTGGAGAGAAGGAAATTCCATCAAAGGCAATGCAAGGGCAAACAGCCCAGGGAAGAAAAGGCTGACCGAAACCAGGAAGGGATGCCTTCTGAAAACCTTGCACTGAGACAGCACACCTGAAAGCAACCGTGAATTCCGACTCAAGGCAACTCTGGTGACCTAGGGAAATGAAGAAGCTCACTGTTCGGCCCAGTTCTAGAGATTCAAAGTCTACTGTCTGTGGGAGGAGAGACAAAGGGAAGGAGAAACTCTTCTCCTTGGGCTGGAATGTCAAGATTGCATTGGAAATAGTCCCCATCTAGTTGCCAAACTAGTGGCTAATTCAAATTCATTGAGCACTGTGACCACAATACAAAGATCTTTGTGTTGTTTACAACCCAAAGTATGTCTTGCACACAGTAAGTGTGCTGAATAAATGACAATATGAGAAAATCGAATTTTACTCCGATGTCTGTCTCACTTCCCTCAGTACCAGGGCCAACAGTCACTCCCAAACCTACAGTGTACTTTGTATTTATTCTCTTTCTACTGTCTTGCAGGTGTGAGATTACAACAAAGGTCTCATGTGAGAAATAGGGAACTCCCGGTGTATTTGGGGAAATGAATCGGTCTTATCCGATACTGCACAGCCGGGAGAACGGAGTTTTCCCCAGCAGGGGCCATGGTCACACCACGACTCCATAAAGCAACTCTGCAGCTGCTCCTGCCAGTCACTCCATTTCGCCATCATCCCTCTGGCCCCAGAAGAGGTGAAGTCACAAGGCAATCAGTAAAACCTAAACCTTTCCTAAGTATGGGCGTGGTTGCAATTTATGGAGAAAAGCACATGAGCGGAGGCAGTGCGAGGCGCCCAAGCTGAGGCAATGCGGCAGGTGCCACCGAAGTTCAAATGTGCCCTGTCTGCCTTGGCAGGTCCGCGGGAGTGCGCCAGGGCTAGGGGCGTGCTTTCCAAACCTAGTACTTCAAGAAGGGAAATCGGGGTCATGCCAAGTGCCCTCTGTGTCCACGCAAGTGTTCTGTTAATGCATTTTAAAACCAGTCATGCCCCCTGCTGTGATTGGCTAATACTTCTGTTTATTTCGGATTGAGGAGCGCCTACATGAATGTCATCATCTTGCCAAAAAATCTTGGGCCAGAACCAGCCAAGGAGAGCCTTGTGGGGACAGGCAAGAGCCTACTCTCTCTCTCTCTTCACCTAGCCAGAGGTCTTTCTTGAATTTATGTAAGAAAATGGAGCTGGAGCTTTGTTTTTGTTACTTCATTTGATGAATTAGTTAAGTAAGTAATTATGCTACATATTTACTGATTGTCTTTAATGTGACTGATAGTGTTTTGGGTTCTGAAGTCAGTAATGAATACTGTCTTCGATATCTTTATATTCTTCAGGGGCCTGGATGGCTCAGTCGGTTGAGCGTCTTGACTCTTGGTTTCAGCTCAGGAGTTGTGGAATCGAGACCTGCCTGGGCTCTGCGCTCAGCGGGGAGTCTGCCTGAAGATTCTCTCCCTCTGCCCTCTACCCGCACTCTCTCTCTCCCTCTCTAAAATAAATATATAAATCTTTTTAAAAAATCTTTATATTCTAAGATAAATAATTTGGTAGATAAGTGTAACCCCACATGATAACTGCTATCATTCAAGTCAACACAGTAAGCAATGAGAGCACACCCAGGGCAGTACTGACAAGGATTCTTGGAGGAGGCAAGGTTTCCTAAAGGACAAATAAACGTTAGCCTCATGAGGAGGGGGCAAGGGAGATCTGAGATGCACAGACATAGCACCTAGGACACAGTGAGTGCTCAGGGAGTGCTGTTGTAGGACTATACTTTCACAACACAATGCCATCTCCAATTAATACTATAGTATCTCAAAGAGTACTTCAAAGCAATTGCCTGTTAGCTTGCAATTCAAAGTGAGGTTCCCAGACCAGTAGCCTTGGAATCACCCCAGAACTTGTTAGAACCATCGAATTCCAGCCCCCAACCCATATGGATCAACTGCATTTAACAAGATCATCCATAGAGGCACCTGGGTGGCTCAGATGGTTAAGTGACAGCCTTCAGATCAGGTCATGATCCTGGAGTCCCGGGATTGAGTCCCGCATCGGGCTCCCTGCTCGGCGGGGAGTCTGCTTCTCCCTCTGACCCTTCCCCCATCATGCTCTCTCTCTCTCATTCTCTCTCTCAAATAAATAAAATCTTTAAAAAAAAAAAAAGATCATCTGTGATTCATATACGTATTAGGGTTTGTGACATGCTGTACTAAAGGCTCATCAACCAGTGATGGCCTTCTAGAATAGTGGTTTACAAGCTTTGGTGAACATCAAATCTCCGGGCAGGACTTCCAAAATGCAGAAACCCAGTTTTTATTCCCTATCCTCCACGGAAACCAAATCTCAGAGGCTAGGACGTGTATATCTGCATGTTTAACAAGCTTCCCAGGGGCCCCTGAAACTGGTGTTATTTTCTATAAAATGCTGTAGGGAAATACGTTGTGGGGCCAACCATTTCGTGTGTGTGTGACAAATAGACTGATCTGTACTGAGGAACTTTCTTTCGAGGATCATCTCATTAACTCTATTAAGCTCAAATAACCAGACTTTTCAAGGAGACTAGAAGATGAGTTTATGATCATGATTTTCAGATTTTTTGGCATATTCTTTTATTTTAACAACACAACTTTTACTATTCTGAAAACAAAGATGTTCCAAAGCAAGACTGTCTGGACTAGAAGTGGTAAATAAAATGTGAGCCAGAGTGCTGCTAAAGACTGCTTACATGGAAGCACCATTAGCTAAATTTTATCCATAAGGAGTTCATGCAGACAAATAACTAGTTCTTCAAAAATATCTTGTGTAGCCTCCAGCCATAGAAAAAGCTCCAAGTACCATTTGAGAATACTTGTGCTAAATGTACAATGCAAATATGACAACACATTCAAATTCTGATTTACCCTAACTATAATGTTTATTCTCTAGCTGGTCACAAAATCTAACATGCTAAAGACAATAGATTTCCATTTGTTCTTGATTTTCATTTGAAACTAAATATGATGAAATTCCAATTTCCTCTCTATTATTACATAAATCTGAAGCAAAGAAATGGAATTACCAAGTGCTTGTTTTATAGGAAAAATTGTCTCCACATTAATTACATTAGTTGTGCATAATATTTGGAGGAAATGGAATAGTCAAATGGCAGATAAATATATTAAAGTAATTTGATGAATTAAAGTTTGGTATAGAAACATTTGAAATAACTCAAGCAAACTGTATATCAGCCTATATGAATTATAATTTAAAGGAAAAAAATAAACCACACTAATTTTTTGAGACAAGGACTTTCATAATTTGCAAATTATAAAAGAAAATTTATGAAATACTGAGTTTTCTCCTCGTCCTATGAAACAATTTGGATTTCAAAGAAAATATCAAATTGTTTCAAATTTTTTTCAAATGAATGGGAATCATCATTTACAATACCACAACATAATCTCTGTCACTGTTTAATCTCATTTATATTTGCTAAGACATGCTTTCTTTCATTCAGAGTTTGCTTTACAGAGAAATGAAAAGCCAGTGAAAATTAGACCAATGTGCTTACAAGTTTCCACAGCTCATTTCACCTCACTCCTGAAGGCATTCATTCATCTACCAACTACTGAGTGTCTCCAGCAGCAGGTACTGTTCCAGGCTTGCCTTCCAGGCTAGCCCTGGAGACTAGGTAGAACTTGGCAATTGGACTTCCATCTTAAAAGGCTGGTTTTCTGACATGCCCTGATAACCACAGATAATTACCAGGACCAATAGTGAGAGGGGCACCTAGCCCCATGAGAACTGATGTAATCCAACAACAAATATGCTGCTTTGCTTCATTTATTTGTTTGTTTGTTAGTATGTGCTTTGTTTCATTTACTTGTTTGTCCCTCCCCATCCCCTTCCCTGTTCTCTCTCTCTCTCTAATAATGGTGTCTTACAAATTCTTCATGGACTATAATTATAGTTGATGGACTCAATTTGCTTGCTATTTTCAAGGGTGTAAAGAATGGTTTCTTGTGCCTGGCTCTATATCTTACAGATTCCTTTATTAGCACATTTATATCTGACATGTTAATATTCCTTGAAACAAAAGCAAAAGTATGAGATGATGTTAACATTGAAATGTATAAACCAGATGTTCTGTCCAATATCAGTGTTAAAAAATTCGAAACCTATATCAAAGTGGGAAAGAGTGTGATTAGAAGAAATATAGATTGACACCCCTGCACCAAGAAGTTTCTTTGATGTTTGAATTATTAAACACAAATGTACTGGATAATTTGTATTCTAGTAAAAGACCTTCTTTTCCTAAGAGTGTTAGTTGTGTCTCCTTTTCGATGAACACTCTGACTCCATCTTGAATAAGTTCTTCATCAAAATCTCCTTTTGTCTTCATATATTGTAAAGTGTAAGAAAGGCAATGGTTAGGACACCAACTTTCATGCCGTCAAGTTCAGGCTTATCTGTAAGAAGTTTTGTATTGTTTATTGTTGATGGTGTCAGGGTGAATGTGGCCTGGGTGGGCTGTCGCTTCTCCTTTCCCTCACTTACAGCTTCTTCTTGCCATGGAAGGTGACATCTTTGCCTTTCTGGCACCCCAGTGCCTCTGGCTAAAGCTCTGAGGACACCCTAGCTTCTCTCTATGGACATACTGCGGGCCAATGCATTTTCTTTTTACTATCAAACCATTTATTCTCTTTGCAGGATATAATAGTCATAGTTGCGGAATGCTCCAATTGGATATGTGTTCCTAGACTAGCTTGATGTTAATGCTATTTTGAAACGATTATTTAGTGGTTTGCAGCAATGCTATTTGCCCATACTGTTTTCCAAAGGTAGATATTTATTTGCCATTTTAAAACTTTTCTCTGTTATTAAAAACAAAGGTAATTTTTAACAGTTCCTACAAGCAGGCAGACCTGAGAATGCTAACTCCTATGTCAGGAAAGGAGAAAGCCAAAAAGCAACACAATTTGCTCTGTAGAATTCCCTCAACTCTCAGGAAGTTGCAGGAACAGCTCCCTCTTGAAGGATGGGGGTAGCGATGAAAACAGGAAGGTTAAGAAGACATTAGAAGCTCCCAGTACCATTTCCTAACCCCACTCAGCCAAGCAAATGTCCTCTATTAGCCCTACAGGACACTGGGCACAGATGAAGGTGGATGTGCCAAATGGAAAAGAAGGACTTAAGTAAAAGAGTAACTACTGGATAGCGAGACACCCCCCACCCCCACCCCAAGCCCCCTTCTGTCTGCCAGGACTCTGGCAGCTGGACTTTATACCCTTTTGGAAGAAGACTGAAAGATTCTGATTAGCTAATTAATGAAAGGAGAGATATTAGGGCTTCACCAAGAAATGTTTCAGTTTGATCACTCTACAGTAAGCAGATAGCCAAGGAAATCTATCTACTAATCTAAAGGAAAGCTTCTACTGTAAAAGATAGGCCAAAATGAGCAAAAAGCAAACAGAAAAACTGCTGGGAGAGGAAAACACCAAAAACCATTATCACTTATATCTTCAAAGTGATATGAAATTCATGAAACAGAAATAGAAGGATATAGAGAAGAATGAGACAGACTCTCAGAGATGAAAACTATCTCAGCAGAAATGAATAGCTCAACAGAGTTTGGAAGATAATGTTGAGGAAATTTTCTAGAATCTCCTAGAAGCTAACAGGTTTAAATATCAAGACAAAGAGATGAGAGTAGAAGGAAGGAAAGAAGGAGGGAGGGAGGAAGGAAGGAAGGAAGAAGGAAGGCAGGGAGGGAGGAGGGAGGGAGGAAGGAAGGAAGGAAGAAGGAAGGCAGGAAGGAAGGAGGGAGGGAGGAAGGAAGAAAGGAAGGAGGGAGGGAGGGAGGAAAGAAGGAAGGAAGGAAGGAAGGAAAGAAGGGATACAAATAAGTGTGTAATTTGAAAATAAGAAGGAAAATAGCCAAAGGTAAAAAAAAAAAAAAAGGGAAGGAGGAGGGAAGGAGGGAGGACGGCGGTGGAAGGAAGGAGAAAGCACAAGACACAGACCTTCCGTGCAAATGATAAAACTGAATTCTAAAAAGTGGAATTAAATGTTTTAATTCGTTCAACCTGCTTATCTTTGCTTCCTGTCCGTCCTGTCTACCTCCCTTCCCCTTTCTCCTGGAATCCAGCCCTGGCAACTCAGACCGTGATGAAGTCAGAGGCTCCAAAATATGGCCATGGTATGAAGGCAGCAGCACAAATTTTTAACCAGCCTTTCAGCACCACACCATAGTGCCGAGAAGGGGACCTTGTGTCATGGGAACAACTATGAGCTTGTGCTCTTTTATTAATCCAGCGTGGTGATCCCTGGGTGTTGCATTACCTGCGTGTGTGTGTGTCTTCTGAAATCTCCTATTTATATGGCAGTCATCAAGAAGTCTTCCTCTCCTTGACATGGCAAAGGCAGAATGAAGATAACTCAGTATTAGCCCTAACTCTGGGGTTCTCACCTATTAGCAAGGTCTTTGACATTAAAAGCAAAGAAAGGTTCTCAAATGATGACCTTCTCTGATACCCCCTTCTTTTGACTCCGCCTCAGCATGTGTCAGTTTCTTGCTCCTTATCACCTCATTTAGTCACCAAACATTGCTACCTGGGAGGAAAGATTGATGGAGTGATAACTGGCAGCTCTCTCAGGACCTGCAGCCAGTGCATTTCCATTTGCTTGTTAAAAGAGTCTTGCTTTTCCCCAAATAGACCCATATTTTGAAATTCCTTTCTGTTTAATGTGCCATTCTCCAAAGCTCTTTAACTTTTCCTTTGCCAGATCCTCCAGGGGAAAAATAACTTCTTGGGCCAGAACATGTTGGTATTTAAACATCTCTACTTGAAAACCTTTTATAAATGTCAGGCAACAGTGCAAACCTTGAAGAGAGTAGTAGATTAAAAGAAAATTCTCTGTGTTTAGAATCCACCCTGTATTTCCCAGAATGTCCATCCTGTCTTGAAATCTGATTTCCCCTTCAGAGTCCACATTAAATGGCTCTCCTCCCTGAAGCTCTTCCTTTCATTATTCCCCTTGGCCCTGCAGACAGAAATATTTGTGGTCTATGAACTCATTAAAAGTCACTTTGAATTTCTCTTGTGGCACTTTATAACTTATATTTTAATTATTAGAAAACATGGTATCTGCACTCCTAAACTGTATCTTCATGAAAACAGGAACCTTGTTTGAATCTCCTTATCATTTGACGTGGTCAGTTAGGAATAACAAAAACCACAGCTAAACCATTGCTTTGTACACACACTCTCTAATCCTCATGACAGTCCTGAGAGGCAAGGAGTATTAAGGCCATTTTGCAGAAGAAGAAACTAAGTCTCTGAGATGTGAAGTGGCTTGCCTAAGATCACACCTTCAGTGAGTGTTGGGTATTTCAAGAACCTGTCATTTCAACTAGAATCTGTCCTCTTCATACTCTGCTCTAAGAGAGGAAAGAAGGAAGGAGGGAGGGAGGAAAGAAAAAGTTTAAAATCTCAGGCTTTGACCTACTTATTGGAATAATACTTCACACAAACTCCGAGAGTTGCAGAGTTGAGAGATTGAAGAAATTAACACAACCTGTCCTCTGCTTTTTACAGAGAGAACAACAAAGACCAGAGAGGTTAAGATCCCTGTTCAAGTTTGCACAAGCAATGACACAGCTAGGACTAATGCAGCCCTCAGGGATCCTGGACTCTCACTCCCAAGTTCCTTCCGATGTAAATTTTGAACCAGACACTAACACATCAAGACATTTAAAACAGGACAGCAACTAATAGACATATAAGCTTGTTTGTTTAAACTTTTGTCTACTAAAGTCCTCTGGACACTAAGAAGCAAGAATTATAATTTCTAAAAGTCTTCATGAATAGTTTTCTCATTTGCCAAATATATAAGGATAATATCTAAATATACAAGATAACATAATTCTCTTTTGTTGGTTCACCAAAATGGAAATATTTTGCCTTTAAAAGGTGCTTTGCCACTTAGTAGTCATTACAGTACAAATAGTGAATGCTTCATCTGTCAGCAACCTGAACATCACAGAGCCAGCAAAGTTTAGAATATGACCAAGCCAGGGAGGTGAATATGTACATTCAGGGCCAAGTTCAGGGCCTTGTAATTTTCCCCAATTAGCTGATACATACTTTCAGAAAAATGTGATTAGCGAGCAAGGACAATAATTAACCAAGTCCTAGATGACCCCCAGTGTAGAACTGTGGGCTTTCCGAGCTCCATGCCATGCCCCACCCCTACCCTTCTCCAGAATCCTAACACCATCTCCTCCAGGAAGCTTTCTCTCCTCTTCTTTCTCAGTGCCTCCCCTCCATCCCCAGCAAATGCACTGTGGCAGGAACCAGGGATGTCTAAGATCTTGGAAACAAGGAAAGGGGGTTGTATGTGAGAGTTAACTCTGAGGTCAACAGTAACAGATGAGGACAGGAATTCTCAAAGTAACTTTAGATAAATGGACTGAGCGTCATCCAGAGCAGCCTAATGGAAGGTATTACCATATCAAAGAAAGAATGTGTCTTTCTGAATGAGTTGTCCAGAAATAGAAATTAGAAAAGGGTTAGAGACAAAGCAGTGCCCAAAAAAGTACTGCCCAGAAGAGAGCTCTCCAGACCAAGGGCTTGTTGTGCACAATACCAGGTGTTTTCCAACTGTGGAGGGGAGCACGGCAGGCATCCGCCATCGAAGCTTTCAACTTGTGCACTTTGTTCTGATTCCACACTCACAAATTCCGGATTTACATAATAATTTGGTTTCTAAGAGAAGACAGGCACTGGCCAGAGATGCAAGTATTCAGTCTTCTTGTCATTATGATTTTCCCTCTCTCTAAAGGAAGAAATCAGAATTCTAGCTTACCCTTGTCTTCTTTGTCTTCAGGTAGCATGGGTTAGTATCCCCAGATGGGGTTACTGCCTGAACAATGACAAGATTGCTACAGAACCTGCATAGCTGAGAGTCAGGTCCTGGACTATGTTAAATTTATAAAAGACCACCTTTGAGAGACCTTTCCTCAGCCGGTCAGTCAAATCTGCCCTACCTCATCATACCTTCTTTCAAATTTCAGTCAAAATTAATTGACTTCTTGTCTTCCCACAAATAGATATTCATCGACCTCTCTCTTAGGGCACAGTTTATGCCTTGTGTTATTTATATCTTACAGATGTGTATCTCTTTTTGAGAGCAGGTTGTTTTATTTTACTTTATTTTATTTTATTATTTTATTCAGTCACTGTTTTTTTAATGACAAAATAGAAATGAGTAAGTTACAGTCATGTCCTCTGTAGATTCAGGTTAGCAAGGGGCGACAGATATAGAAACAAGTTATACATGTGGAAAGGCAATAACAAAAGTAAAAAGAACAAGACTATTGCAAAAGAGGGAACAATGAACCTTGTTGGGAAGTCTCCCAGAGGAGGTGATGTCTCAGATTTTGGAAAATAAGTAACACTTCACCAAGAAAACCAGAAAGAAGAGTATTCAAAACAAAGGGGAAAACATGTGCAAAGGCAAAAAGTAATGAAATGGCCTGGGAACCGAAATACAGTTCAGTATTGCCAAAATGTGAAGTGCAAGGAAGAGAGTCATGCAAGATATGAGGCTGGCCAGGTGGAGAGAGGATGAAAAGTTGGTGTATGCCCCAGATGCAGTTTGGACTTTCCATTGTAGGTGACCATCGAAGCCAGCCAAGGCTTTTAATTACAAAAAGAGACTGGACCAGATTTGTGTTCAGGAAGACATATTTAATATTACTATGGACAAGGAAATAGAGGTAAAACAGAAAAAAGTAGGATTAGCTATCTAGATGACTAGATACATAGATAGATAGACAGATAACAAAAGAAGGCATTTGGAAACATACAGACCAGCACTAGTCAGTACAAATATAATATGAACAACAAATGTAAGTCACATGTATAATTTTAAATTTTCTAGTAGCCATGTTAAAAACATAAAAAGAAACAAGCAGAATTAATTTAGATATACATATTTGGGGCATCTGGGTGGCTCAGTTGCCCCAGTGCCTTCAGCTTAGGTCACGATCCCAGGGTCCTGGGATCGAGACCTATGTTGGGCTTCTGTTTCTCCCTCTGCCAATAACCCCACCACCACCACCACTCATACTCGCTCGTGCTCTCTCTCTCAAATAAATAAATAAAATCTTTGGTATATATATACATATATTCCAAAATATTTTTCTTTCAACATGTAAGCAATATAAAAAGCCATTAATGAGATAGGTTACATTATTTTCTCATTCTAAGTCTTTGAAATCTCTACTATAAGAATTTTATACTTAGAGTGCATCTCAATTCAAATTAGCCACGATGCAAGTGTTAAATAGCCACATGGGGCTGGTGGCTACCATACAGCAAAGGTCCAGATGATACATGATGAGGCAGTGACTCATGCAGAAATGGAAGGATGGAATATGTTTATAATGTATTTACAAGATGAATTTGACAGAAATTAGGTACTGGTTTATATCAGTAAGGAACTACTAGTCGAATATAAGGTTTTCTAGCTTGGAAAACCTGTGGATGACAGTTGCTCAGGCAAACCCGGAAAGCAAGTCTAGGGGAAATAAGATGATGAATGCGCTTGGGACGTGCTGAATTTGAGATGTGTGGGGGCTGTCATCACTACGGGTACAGTAATGCACACACAAATGTGAACAGCATATACTATATAATACCTCTGTGTTTCAAGCTCTGTTCTGTTTTTTGCATATGAACACATTTAATCCTCAAAACAACACTACAAGACGGGTATTACTACCACGCCCCCGACCCCCATGTTACAAATGAGAAAATCAGTTATTTGGCTCAGGTCTCAGAGTCCTCAGTTACCAAGTGGCAGAGCAAAGACTGAAAGCCAGTCTGGCTTCAGAGGCAAGGGTTCCAGCCACACACAGTACTACCCCTCAAACGCAGGGCCTCTGGAATCACACAAACCTGGGTTCGAATTCCTCCTTCACGTACTAACTGGGTAAATTTGAGCAAGTTATCTAATCATTGAACTTCAGTTTTCTCACCCATAAAATGGGTATAAGATGCCTATCGTAACCATGGTTGTTGAGAGAAATGACTGACTGAAATACATAATGTATACAAAATGTTCATCACAGCAATGGGTATACAACAAATAATAAATAGTAGCTGCTTCGATTATTACATGCACTGGGTTTGGAGCTCAATGTAGAACTCCAAATTGGGCTATATATTTCTCTTCAAATACCTAACACACGAACTGGTCTGAGTTTCACCTTTTGAAGAAATGGCTTTAGCTCTTTACAAAGACATATATTTAAAGGACTTCACAGATGAGAGCTATAGGCTGGGGTCATCTTGCACCAAAAGCTGAAACAATCACGGGCATTTAGATCATGAGACAGCAGAGCTGAGTGTTCACAGCACTTGGACATTGTGGAGACTTGCTCTGGAAATAAAACCTTGCTCTTACCTTTTTTTTTTTTTTTTATCAGAACACATTTGTTTGTGTGCACTTTTATTAATTAGTGATTAAAAAAACAGCAAATGAAAAATATTTATCAAACAGAGATCTGCAGTTATTTGGTTAAAGTCCAAGAAAATTTAGTCATAAGGTCTAGGTTTATCACATTTCCCCCCAGATAATCTCATTTCTTGTATGGGCAGGCATTTGGATATGAAAATAAAAGACAAATTAAATAAAATAAATAACCAAAACCATAAACAGAGGACATCTTGCTCTGCAATCCCTGGCATCTGTAACTTTAGATTTCCAACATGTTAATGTTAATTACATGCCATTTTCTGCCAAGCTTATGGTCATGTGATCTAAATTTGCATTGTAATTGGCTTTGCCTTTCATAAAACACTCTGCCTTTTTTCTAGATGAGGAGATGTGGATGCAGAACCTCTTAAATAGCCTTTAAGAAGACCTCAGCAGCCTGATACCACTCAAACTCTTCTAATCCCCCAGTCCATAGGTTGAATCAACAGGTGCTCCATTGAACCATCCAATCCAATTGTCATTCCTTCCCTCAACACTTTAAATTCCATTTAGGTGGTAGGTCTCCTCTTTCAAATCAGGACTAACCTAATCACCCACTTAATGCTCTGAATGCCGAGCTCATTTGATTCTTCTCATCTCAGGTTCCGTCAGGTGGCCTGCCTAGGAAACCTCTCCCCTACAAGATGTTCAAGTGGCCCACGTATCTGGCTTGCTCAACAGGCACAGCAGATGAGTAACAAGTGTGTTTATAGACTTTGTGGTGCTCCAGCTGTCGCTGATGTGTTTTCTGCTAAAATTGGTGTATTTTTTGCTATCTGCCTCATCCCCTGGGCCGTTCAAACATCACCAGCAGGGCCCAGTGGTCTGGGGAGGCCTTGCTCCAGAGAAAGCGAGTAGATTCTCTGTAGGAATAAGACTACTTGTCAGAATGTTGCCTAATATAGTGGCAGTGACTGAGCCAGAGGCCTCCTAGAAGAACCAAATGTTCAACAAGACTAACAGGGACCATTAATTAGTTCAAGGACAGTGCACGGGACTACAGATCAGCCAGTCAGGCTTTGACCCAAGCCTCTCCCAACTTGATGAGTTCTAAGACTAGGAAAAGCATTAAATCATGTTTCCATCACTATAACTCGAGGGATTAAATTTGTTAATGGAATACATTTTCACCCATCTAAATATAAACGAGCATTCATTTGAGACTCTTACAATTTGGAAAATTCAGAATAATATTTCAAATGCAAAAAATATTATAAATATTGAGAGGAAAATTGTGGGGAGGGAGAAAAGACCCTCAGAGCAGTTTTAAATAGGTTCTCAAACAGACTTCTAGAAACACCTTGCTTACTAAGCTGTAGGTTATGCAAGGGAAAACCTGTGTCAGGAGTCTGTAGACTAAGAGTTTTGTATGCTAAGAGAATTGTGCTTTTAGAGCAAAATGGAGGGGGGAGGGAGCTTGCTGGCTCATACACAAGCATTCAGTAAGAGCATGGATCCAAGAATTGAGTGGTGAGTTGTTAGAAGACCTTAGAAATTCATGTAGACATGTTAATAAGCTGCACTTGACAATTTGATCCAGTGAAATAGGTTTTTTTCTCTGACTTTTAAACCAAATTAAATCAAGGAGGGATCATAAAACAAGGTAAACTTGTCTAAAGGAAAAGTTTTCCAAATAAATGTCAATCCTCTAAAACTGCATTTCTTGACAATGGCCAATCCCACACACTATCGGATTTGCTATTTCAGTTCCACGTTGTAAAGGACTTTTTCCTTTAAAAAAGAACACACACACACACACACACACTACACATTTGGCTTCCTGCTTTTAGTCTCTTCCTTCTTTAATGAATTTTGCAAATCACTGTCAAATTAATAAATACTTCTCTTATGTTGCTTTCCTATTCAAGCACTAACACGGGCTTCCCATTAACTCTCCCATTAGCTCTACTCTGCTTTCAACAGTCTTTTTAAGAAGATGAACCTAGCTTTGTCTGACCACCTGCCCAGAGTCCAGAGCAGAGAATGCTCTTTCTATGGTCAGAATGAGAGCTCCTTCTCGATAACAGAAGATGCCTCAGATCTGAGCAGCAAGACAAACCGAAGCCATGCAGAGGAGTAAGGATCCAAACCTTGGGAGACTGTCAAGAAGCCACCATCAGTGGGAGAGCTTCAAGACAGGCTTGGAAGTTTAGGCAAGGGTCGTTGCCCCAGCCCAGGCGGTCCAAACTGAAAAGGCCAGAGCAAGTCCAAGTGCAAATAACGGCAGATCACGTGCATTTATGAGGTTGTTGGTGGTGAGTCGTTTATGAAGGGAGGTCCGAGATGGCGAAGGGAATCCCAAGTAACTGCCTAGAACAACATGTCTCAAAGCATGGTTCAAGGACCCTGAGAGGTCCCTGATGCCCTTGCAGAGGGTCTGTGAGGTCAAGACTATTTTATAGTTAATGGTAAGGCAATTTTTGCCCTTTCCACTCTCATGAACACACAAGGGAGTCTTCCAGAAGCTATATGCTATGTGTGACACCGTCACTCAGACGGCTAATGGAATGTGTGCCTCCCAAACTGGAACCGTCACTGTTGTCCTAACTCTTCCATGCCCTCACTCCGTATCTTATCATATCCTATTGCTTCTACCGCAGGATTGTCTCTTCAATCTGGTCCTCCCCACCACGGCCTTGTTTCAGTCTTTCCTCAGACTGTTTTGGCAGCCTGCCATTTGACTGCCACCTTTCCAGTCTCTTCACTTTATATCCATTCTCCACAATCAAGTCCTGCATCCACACTCCCTTGTAAAAATCTCTGCAGTCTTGCTTATGAACAGAACTAGATCTAAACATCTTCACATCACACAAGCAAGATCTTGCACAATCACACCCATCTACCTTCCTAACTCCATCTCCTGCCTCCCTTCTTCCTCGCTCCCCTCCTTCCTCCAATCTCAAGTGCAGCTGCAACGAAGTTCTCAACATTCTTAGAACATGCCAGACTCTTTCGTGACTCTGTGTCTTTGTACATGTGAACTCTCCTGAATCCTTCATTGTTGAACTTTATTAAATGCTATCTTTTTCCTTTTTTATTCTATTCTTTCACTTGCTCAGTCCTGCCGTTCCCTGCTTCAGAGCAACTAAACATGCTATTTCTGCTTAGAATGTTCTTCCCTTCACTCTTTACATGGCTTGGTCCTTCTCGTCCTTTGGTTCTTGGCTGATTATAGGTCAGATGCCCTGCCAGCCGTTTTCCTAGTAAATGCAGATGTTAAAGCTACATGAGCTTCACATGTGGTTCTGCCCAAGCACTGTCTGGTCAATGCAAATGTCAGTGGCTAAGAAGTCTCAGTGGCAATATGCATCTCTCTCTTTCTCTCTCTCCACCCCCTTTCTTTTCTATTTTTTGTCTGTCTCCTAAAGTCTAGTCACTTCGGTCTTAAGGGTCTCTGAGCTTTGACAGAAGGCTCAAGTTTGATGAAAACTTCTCTAGAAGAACACTCAAGTGGCATTGATGATGAACAGCACGTCAGACAGTTCCTTTCTTTAATTTAAAAGAAAATGAATAAGGTGTACACACAAAAAAGGAGTCATTGAATCAGCCAGACCTGGATGTTGGATATAGAATGTGAAGCCCTGGACCCAGTGATCTTACCTGCATGATTTCATGTTACACACAAAGGAGCTGAGTAGGAAAGGCATCTCAGCCTGGTCTGGGCTGAGTTGTGGGCTATGTCAGCTTGGTGCTCTTGCCAGAAAACTGAATACATGTGAGAGTCACAGTTCTCCATCTCCACTGCCTTGCTTATTCTTAGTATGTCCATTTGTTTGGTTTTGGTCTGTCTCCTCCTCTGGCAGATAAGCTCTATGAGGTCCAGCATTGTCTGTTTTGTGCACCATTGTGTCCCCAGCATCTGGTATAATATTTGGCACATAATAATGCTCTGTAAACAAGTGCTGAATAAATGATTGAACACGGGACTTACTTACTCTTCAGGATCAAACAGAAATGTTATTTCCTAGGGGAATTCTCCTCTCCCTTTCTCAAGCAACCATTGGGCCTTGTCTCCGAGCATCCATCACACTGCAAAATCTATGGTTACCGAGCATGGAATCAAATGTTTTCTGACGGTTGGGAGCCCAACACAGGGGTGATCATGACCTGAGCCGAGGGCAGATACGTAACCTACTGAGGCACCCAGGTGCCCCAACATGACACATTCTTTTATCACTTGGAACATGAACTATTTCTCTTTATTTGCAGCTGAAGTCACTGCTATCAGTGACTGTCAACCAACAAGGTGAGCCCATGACTCTGACAGAATCTTTTGGGAAATCAAAAATAGCACTGTCTCTATCTTCGGAGGCTTTCAGGCTTGCGAGGGACACATGAGCACACATGAAACAATTCGAGAATGATACAAACAAGTTTTACATCATATGCCAATTTGAGTCACAGTTTGAGGAACTGGCTCTCAGTCTCAAGCTTGCCAAAGCCTGAGCTCCTCTCAGTTGCGCTCCAGAAATCTCTGCAATGCTGTTCACTCCCCTAGAAGCTGACAGTCTCCTCCCCAGCAATGGGCACAAGGTCTCACAGGCATAATCATGACCCAGAGTCTGATGTTTTCAAGTATTTTCAGAGGCTTCTGGTGAGAGCACCAGGCTAGCACAGCCGGTGTGATTCAGCCCAGACCAGGCTGAGATGCCTTTCCTAATCAACTACTTGGCGTGTAAGCATGACATTATGCAGGTAAGATCACTGGTTCCAGGGTTTCACGTGCATTTCCAAAGCCCAGTTCTGGCTCATTCAATGACTGCTTTTTTGTGTGACCATCCTCCTCTTTTTTTTAAAATTTATTTATTTGAGAGAGAGAGAGCACAAGCAGGAGGGGCAGAGGGAGAGAGAATCTGAAGCAGACTCTGTGCTGAGCACGGATCCCAATGTGGGGCTCGATCTCATGACCCTGAGATCAGACCTGAGCCGAAACCAAGGTTCAGCTGCTTAACCGACTGTGCTACCCAGGCGCCCGCCCCCCCTTTTTTTTAATCAAAGAAGGGAACTAACTGCCTGAGTGGCTGCTCATCATCAACACCACTTAAGCGTTCTTCTAGAGAAGTTTTAATCAAAGTTGAGCCTTCTGTCAAAGTTTGGAAATTTAAGATCAAAGTGATTAGACTTTGGGAAAGAAAGATTTAAAAAAAATAGAAGAGAAAGGAGAGAGAGAGAGAAAGAGAGAAAGAGAGGAGGGGTGCCTCTTGCCTATTGAGGCTCCTTAGCTGTTGACCTTTTGCAGAGAAGCCCGAACGGCGCTTGGACGGAGATGAATGTGAGATTTGTTGAGTTCTAACGTCTGTGCTCGCAGGGAAAGACGCTGGAGGTCTGATCTGGGACTCTTCATTGTAATCAATCGAATCCCCTTCTTCTCTCAAAATGAAAGCGATGGCCACTTATTAATTTACAAATAAAAGTCCAAATTCTTACAGACTTTCTTCAGAATAACTCATAGAATCCCTGGAGTTCTTCTAAAGGAAATGTTGGATGTATTTTCTAAAATGTCAGGTCGAAATAAAACAGAATCCAAATGTCCCGCCTTGTAGTGTCCAAGCAAGTCCTATTTTTAGGATGAGGTGTCACTCAACCTGCTGTATAAGGCCGTGCTAGGAACCTCTGCTTTTAGGGAAGTTCCCGGCTCTTCTTGGAGCAGGACTGTTTCATTTCACACATATATGCCTCTTGATTAATACCTTCTTCCCATTCCCAGGGGGAAAAAAAAAGCTTCACTCTAAGTCCAAAACTTTTCTTAAACGTATGATGGTGTACAATATAAAGACCTAAAAACAAAACCAAAACAGAACAAATAAAACAAGAAGACATACAGATGTACATGCACATAAATTAATGTTAATGAGATATTGACAGATAAATATAGTTTATGCAATATTTGCTCTCGCTGGTCAAATAAGTAAGATTTAAATAACTTTGCTCATAAAATCAAGTGTGAAAATTGAGGCAGTGTGGACAGTGACAAAAGCATTCTGTTATATTTGACTTCAAATTCATATTCTCCCATGTAGTAACCGTGTGACCTTGGGAAAAATAATGATTCCTTTTACTAATATTGACTGAGAAATTGTTACATGTCAGGCACCGAGCTCATTAATTCACATTGCATAACTTTCTGGAGTCATTTTCCTTTTCTGTAGAGTTACAATGGTAAGATGTACTTAACACATCATTGTGAAGAATAGAGAAAACACATGTAAAACACCTAAACATGGAGGCATTATAAAAATGAGTATTTTAAAAATAAAAATGGAACAGTAATAGCACTGCTAGGATATTTAAACCACAATCTAATTTTTTCTATTCTTAGGTGCATCAGTATTAAGTAAACGAAATCTGGAAGCAGCAATTCTGGTGCATATTAGGTATTTTAATAAGTGAAGGAAGTAAAATAAAAAATAACTAAAGCCACATTATCTTTAAATCAAAGTGAAATCCTAAAGAATGAAAATTATTCAATTTCTCTTTGATGTTATTTGTGTGAGACATTCTATGTTACAAGAGAAGGTGTATTTTATTATGGCCTTTGAAGAAAATTATTAGGCCTTAGTTCTTGGTCTGTTCTGCCGTTATTAAGTTGTTCTGTGAAATCAACTTTTTCCCATGTCCATTTGGATATCTATAATCAACTCATTATAGATGTTACTTATTTGTAATTCACCTAGAACAATGACAGGATAATGAGATATCTAAGGAAGACTTGGTCTTGGTATAATTCAGCAAAACTGCAGTAGTTTTATTGAGTGAGACATAGAACACATTTGCAATACACATGAATGGACAACAGCAATCCACTGGAATTTTTTGGCCCTGTCAGAGATGTTGATAGGGGAAGTTGTTGGAAGCTTTAGGGGGCAATATCAATAGCTCACTGAGTAACATTCTGCTTCCTGGTTCCTCTGATCCAGCCAGGGCATTTATTTAATGGCTACATGAGATGGAAAAAGGAAGAACATGTTACAACATTAAGCCTGAAATAGAATGTCGAACAATGTAGAGGTAAAATTACTGGCCCAAATCCCTCTCAGCAAAGGACCAGACTCCCTGCCACCCAAGGTGATTTGGATTAATTCTCAATCCAGCCTACTTACAGACTAGATAGAGAGTAGAAATGGCCACAGGTGCCTTTTATCACCTCTCAAACCTGAGATGGGCCAGTGATGCTCCCCATAGATACCTTTGGGGCTACCAATGCTAATTGAAAATCAGGGTCAAGTTTACGGACTATTTTTAAAACCATATGAAATCAGGGGCGCCTGGGTGGCTCAGTTGTTAAGCATCTGCCTTTGGCTCAGGGCATGATCCCAGGGTCCCGGGATCGAGCCCCGCATCGGGCTCCTTGCTCCACGTGGAAGCCTGCTTCTCCCTCTCCCTCTCCCCCGGCTTGTGTTCCCTCCCACTGCTTGTGCTCTCTCTCTGTCAAATAAATAAATAAAATCTTAAAAAAAATATATGAAATCTAAGAAAGGAAGAAGGCCAAAATTTTTTCAGATCTTATCCATGGGAGTTTGGTTCAGATACTAAGTCCATCCAAGTAGTCTGTGATAGTTGAATTCTGATTTTCAGCACCCAGGATGACTGTGTGTTAACCTACAGAACACTGGGCATAGATAGTCCAGTTTGAGTTGGCGTTTTTAGACAGGTAGTTGAACTTACTTTACTATCTTTGGTTCATAAAAAAAAAGTAAGCTGGCCAAAAAGAGCAAACTGGGTTTGTGCACACGTGGTTATGGTTTCCACTGTGACTGTTAGAAAATTAATGAAAATACCTGTAAGTGTCAATAAAGGCAGCCTGTAGCACAAAAATATTCTTTTTGCCTTTTGGTTTTAGGAAGGGGTATAGGGTTGGGGGCCATGGGGTAGAAGTAAATAATCATCATAACATATAAAAGGATTTCAGATTGTGAAAATGAAGGCCATTTATGCTGAGGGTAGAGGTTTTTGAATGTACATTGACTGGAAGGGGAAAAGAAAAAGATTTCTTTCACAGAGTCACATACTTGTCTGCAGAATTTTTTTTAAGATTTTATTTATTTATTTGACAGAGAGAGAGCACAAGCAGGGGGAGGGGCAGGCAGAAGGAGAGGGAGAAGCAGGCTTCCCACTTAGCGGAGAGCCCAATGCGGGGCTCGATCCCAGGACCCTGGGATCATGACCTGAGCTGAAGGCAGAAGCTTAACCGACTGAGTCACCCAGGTGCCCTCGTCTGCAGAATTTCTACTTTTAATTCAATGGAAGTCCAAGGAAAACTGAACATTGTCAGAGGCACAATGTCAAGCTAAGATTGCCAAATAGTCGGTCATGCTGGAGGGGCTGGCTTAGCCCTGTTCCACTAAATTTCATTAAGGGCTATAGAATTATGTAGTAAATGGTGGTAGTGAGGTGAAATATAGCTCAGCAACCACAACGGCAGCAAACTGTGCACAGCATGGTACACAGGGATGATGTAAGGTCACTGAACCAAGTTCCGCACCAGCCAGCAGTTGTTAAACAAGACACTTCTGGACGCCTATTTGGCATTCAGTAAATACTTGTTGATTAACTGATTGACTTACTGATTGACAAAATGGCCACTGGGAGTGCCAAGTTGGATGACAGGGCTTTTGACATTAACTCTATTAATATGTCAGAGGCTTAAGCAAGTCTCAACATTTTCCTGCCTCAGGATCCCCATGCCTACAACACAGAGATAATCACTTGCCCACAGCAGTTACAGGAAAAAAGAGAAGAGTGAAAAAAGACGAGATTATTGTTGAAGTCTGAGGCACTCAGTCGGGAGGTGCCAGCACCAGCTTCTGCAAGGAATCAGAGCTTGACGGCTCAGCTGTCAACCTTCCGAAAGGATAGACAGAGGGCAAGCCCTGTTCCAGAAGCAAGAGACACAGCCAGGTACATGGAGCAGGCTGGGCCACAGGGTGGAAGGACTGGCAGAAGCTGAGAAACACTGAGCACATGAGCAGGATTGCACTGAAGAAACCTCAGGGATTCTCTCTGCTCAAACCTCCCCCCTAAACCCTGGTATAGCTTTCGAAGGCAAAGGCTTTCAAAACTGAAGGTGCATAAAGATCACCTGAGATGCCTGCTTAAATTACAGATTGCCAAATCCCACTCCCAGAGACTCCGGAACCAGCAGGTCTTAGTTGGAGCCCAGCAATTTACATTTTAGTGAGCTCTCCAGGTGCTCCCGAAGCAGGTGGTCTAGGACCAGAATTGCAAAAGCACTGACCGCAGAGGGAATCATCAACTTTTGTATTTCCTGATGGCAATGACAAACACCAGGAGAGACAGACACAGAGGGCCCCCTATCCAAACAGTCTTAATTTTGGTGGTGTCTGGGGCCAGGGACATTCAGAAACCATTTACTGAGAACCTATCATGTGAAGAGCATTGAACGAAGGGGTGCAAAATATACAAAGATAAGAACAGTCACGTGCATAGGGCTGGCTCTGATAGAATCAAGTGCGGAGGCCAGGAAGCCTACAGAAGAGAAAGAGTGGTTTTACATGCTGGGGTCCGGGAAAGCACTTTGGAATTGGTGACATCTGAGGTGAAACTGGAAAGAAGGAAAGACTGCATCTGGTCTGAAGCAGGGCACCGCAGGCAGACGGGATGGTTTAAGCAAGGGCATGGAAGCCTCGGAATCCAGAGCAATGGCACGTGACCGGCCTGTGCAGTGGAGACAGCAGAGAGAAAGCAGACTAGAAGGGTGGGTGTGGTCAGACCTAAGGAAGCTTTCAACGATGGGATGAAGTCTGATTTGGTTTTGAAGTCAACGCATGTAGGATTTTGAGAAGAACTGAAAAAAAAAATGTTTTGTTTATTTTTCTAAACTTAATTGGCAATACTTAATGTTTAACTTAAACATTATTTTTGTTTTATTTTTTTAAAGTAGGCTCCACGCCTGGCGTGGCCCAACGTGGGGTTTGAACTCACAACCCTGAGATCAAGACCTGAGCCGAGACCAAAGAGTCGGTGGCCTAACCAACTGAGCCACCACCCAAGCTCCCCTAAACATTATCAATAGCTGATATATTCATGGGGCACAGAATTTTAAAGGAACAAGAGGTATATAAGTGTAAATTTCCCCTCCCTCCCATCCTTGTCCCCCAGCCATTTATTTTAGAAGCAACTAATATTACCACTTTCTTTTGTACTGGAGAGACTGTTTGGGAAACTAGCTAATGGCCAAATACTGACTGGGCTGGAACAAGGAAGAGTGAGATGAATGACAGAGACACTAGTTTGGTGATGGTTTCAAAAGTCCAGGTGAGGGGCGCCTGGGTGGCTCAGTTGGTTAAGCGACTGCCTGCGGCTCAGGTCATGATCCTGGGGTCCCGGGATCGAGTCCCGCATCGGGCTCCCTGCTCGGCGGGGAGCCTGCTTCTCCCTCTGACCCTCCTCCCTCTCATGCTCTCTGTCTCTCATTCTCTCTCTGTCAAATAAATAAATAAAATCTTTAAAAAAAAAAAAAAGTCCAGGTGACAAAGGCCTGAAGTGGAGCACTGTCACTGTGAATACAAGGGAGATTTCTGCAAAAGCGTTTCCTAAGCCCTTATGTCCCATGTCCAAACAATTTACAAATGGCATAGAAGGAGCTGAGGATGACTGGAATTTGTCTTGAGACTTGAGGGATAGTAAAATGGGAGAATGAGTTTGGGACAGACAGATGGGGAGGGAGGCTGTGCAGCAAAGTGAGATACAGGACATAAAAGTGGACATGACAAATATTCCATCGGAAGGTGAGGTACATAGCTTGGAAGGGAAATGCATACTGGGGCGTCAAGGGCAAGGAAGTGGTAGTTAAAGCTGTAGGAGTAGACAAGCTCAGGAAAAGAGGACACAGAAGATGGAGGGGATGAGTACTGAAAAATCCCTACATGTAAGGGGGAAGGAGAAGAAGTGGGGCCAACAGAGACTGAGGAGAAAAGGTCAGGGAGCGAGTATGTGTGTTTTCGAATCCAAGGGAAGAAAGAATTTCAAAGAGAGAAGCGGGGGCCCGGGGGGGGGGGGACAGAATTTGTCAGTGCTGCCACCATGGTGATAGGCGTGTGATGTCGTAAAGAGAAGAGCTGAGAAGAAATCACTGACCACCTGGTGATGAGCAGATTACTAATGAGCTTTAAAGGGTGGTTTGTGAAGAGTGGGAGCAGCGTGGAATAATGCAAGGGAGAGTGTCAAGGGAGGCGAGGACGTGGTCTGCCACGAAGGGAGGGAGAAAGGATCAGAGCTGGAAAGGTGAATAAGGTGGAGAAGGAAACTTTTCCTCAAGTGTGGGAGAAAAGAGTGGAGTTAGGGAGATATTTGATGGAACAAAATCCTGGAAGAGACTGAAGGAGAAAAACTGAAGTGAAGGGAAGAAAGCCAGGGAGTTCACACCTAATTACCTTGGCCATCTCAGCAAAGGAGCTGAGGCCTCCTCCATACTCAAGGGAGAAAGAGTTTGTTTTTGGAGATTTGCAAAAAAATACAGAAAGGAATTTGATAGCATATGGACTTGAGATGAAAGAAGGGATTTTCAAGAGGCACTGAAGGTCCAACTGAGCTTGGACTAAAAAAGCTCCTCATATGAGTTGCTTCCAGATCTTTCCTCCAATTCCTCGCCACAATCACAACCTTGAAAACAAACAAACAAACAAAAAACATGCATTGAGTTAAGACTTTGGCTTCTTCAGATAATCTGGGGAATGTATTCAAGAATTATCATATTCTTTCTACAGCCCATACAGAGGAGAGGAAAGCATGTAGAGTGCCTTCCAGACAGCTTTCTGGGAGTCAGTCATCTGTCTCTTATTTAGGTAGCTTATGCAGTGATACGTGGAAAGAGAACATAAATATCTCAGGCTGATCAAGTGCAATTTGTTAATTAACAGCATATGAAAACTACCAAAAGGTATCTACAGACAATATATTAGAGAGGGTTGGAGACGAATGGAGCTAGTATAGCTTCCTATGATTTGGGCCAATGTAGACCTTTTCCTACAAATCACTACTAGTGATTCTCCAAGGACAGAGTGCAATGCCTCTCTACTTTTCTTTCCCCCTAAACCTCCTCTTTTTATCTTCTCTTGCTCATCCTGGATTTACTCTCAAAATATAGAATAAAGGCAGAGAGGCAGCTTTCCTGCTTAGCTTAAAAGAGGTAGTAACAGGAACACGTTAGTTGTGAAAAACCGATTCCCCGGGAGGAACATAAACACCTGCAAACATATCCAGGATTTTGTTCCCAGGTCAATTGTGGGGCATATGTTATTTTTTTTTTTAGATTATTTATTTATTTGACAGACAGAGAGAGAGAGCACAAGCAGGGGAAGCGGCAGGCAGAGGGAAAGGGAGAAGCAGATTCCCTGCCGAGCAGGGAGCCTTATGAGGAGCTCTGTCCCAGGACCCTGAGATCATGACCTGAGCTGATGGGAGACGCTCAACCAACTGAGCCACCCAGGCACCCCTGTGGAGTATATTTTAGTTTAGTCTTTTTTTTTTTTTTTACTGTCTGGGACCCCTTTTTTTTCTGAGAGCACTTGGTTTTATGTATTTTATTTTATTTTTTAACTAAAAAAATGTTTTAAGTTTTTATCTTAATTCCAGTTAGTTAACATAGTGTTATATTAGTTTCAGGTGTACAGTATAGTGATTCAACACTTCCATACAACACCCGGTGCTCATCACAAGTGCCCTCCTTAATCCCCATCACCTATTTCATCCATCCCCCCACCTCCCCACTGGTAACCATCTGTTTGTTCTCTGTAATTAAGAGTCTGTTTCTTGATTTGCCTCTCTCTTATTTTTTTCCCTTTGCTTGTTTGTTTCTTAAATTCCACATAGGAGTGAAACCATATGGTATTTGTCTTTCTCTAATTTATTTCACTTAGCATTACACTCTAGCTCCATCCATGTAGCTGCAAATGGCAAGATTTCATTCCTTTTTAATGGCTGAATAATATTCCACTATCGATCTATCTATACCGCTTCTTCTTTAGCCACTCATCAATCAGTGGCCACTCGGGCTGCTTCCACATCTTGGCTATTGTAGATATTGCTGCTAGAAACATAGGGGTGCATGTGTCCTTTGAATTAGTGTTTTGTATTCTTTGGGTAAATACCCAGTAGTGCGACTGCTGGATCTTAAGGTAGTTCAATTTTTAACTTTTTGAGGAAGTTTTCCACAGTGTCTGTACTAGTTTGCATTCCCACCAACAGGAGAGCACTCAGTTTTAAATCTCTTTCTCATGTGAATGGTTTATATTGTGCCTGCCTCAAGTAACTATGTTATATAAGAAAACGATGTAAGTACATTTAAAATTAGACATGTATTCCTTCATCCTTAAATTTGAAATGACTTCCAAGGAGTGTTTTCTCGTTATTTACGGTTTATTCCCTGAATTACAGCAATATGTGTATGAAAGTCACAGTGCATATTTCCTCCTTATGCTACATATCAGTTGGTCAAAAAATATGCTCCTAAGGCTATGCTGCCCTCAAGTGGTCTAATTAGAGAATAATCAACTAGTTTTTTTCTGGATGGAAATTTTTTTTTTCAAGATTTTTTTTTAAATTTATTTATTCATTTGAGACAGAGAGAGAGAGCATGAGCAGGGGGAGGTGCAGAGGGAGAGGGAGAAACAGGCTCTCTGCTGAGCAGGGAGCCCGATGTGGGACTCGATCCCAGGACCCTGGGATCATGACCTGAGCCGAAGGCAGACGCTTAACCCTCTGAGCCACCCAGGCACCCATCTGGATGGAAATTCTAATCTAACCAGTTTTGATTTAAGCATTAGCTCCTAACAAAGAAAGAAAGAAAAAAAAAAGGATGGGATGGGATGGAATGGGATGAGGTGGGGTAGGGTAGGGAAGGGTAGGATAGGAAGGAAGGAAGGAAGGAAGGAAGGAAGGAAGGAAGGAAGGAAGGAAGGAAGGAAGGAAGGGAGAAAGAAAGATAATTATGTGCCAAGTCTGAGAGGCATGAAAGAAAAGAGATTTTAGGTCTCAATATTCCTCTAAAAGGTATAGGAGTAAAAAGTACAATAACAACAGCCACAAGCTTGTTTTGGTTAATGATAGAGTAATTGGCTGCATGCATGTGGCCATGGGGATGCAGCTGTGGGATATAAGTTGAATTGGCTCCTTTAGGTCTTTGGGGCCAATCCTCAGCTGCTCTAGAGCAACCCCCTCATCAGAACTCATGACATCATCTTCCACAACTAGGGACTTAGAGTTGTTTGGAAACAATGCATTCAGGGAAAACTCTTGCTCTTGTGGCCAAGACCTCAAAAGGGAGGTCAGTAATTATTGTGATTACATTAATCACAAGGAAGGCTGTAGAGGATGGTATTGATGTGGATAGTCTCTAATGGGGGGCTCTGTGCTAATTGGCCACCATCAAGGCCCTCTAATATGTGGTTAGCTTCCCAGGTTGCTGATGGAGAAAGGAGACCACCCATTAAAGTGACCAGTAGACTCAGGGTTTGCTGAGCTGCTCTGGGCTGAGCTTATGAAGGAGGTCGGTTGCAAGGCTTTAGGCTACTCAGCTAGAAAGCCCATCATGGAACAGGTGGGCCAGCTAAAAGTGCATAATGTCCTGTCCCTTGTGATTTGTCACACAGTTTCTGGTACTTTGGGGATTTCAGTGAATTGCGAATCTCCTTCAGTAGTAAAAGATTTGTAACAAGGAAAACACGAGTTCTCATACACTGCTCTTGGGCACAGAGATGAATTGCACTAGTCCAATGAGTAGAAACGAACTCTTTACTTAGCAGTTATCTGTGGGGAAAGCCCTGGAAAGCACTCTGTACTTGGTAAGTTGGGATCTACTCTGCCACAAACTCGTTCATATGACCATGAGTGAGTCACTTAACCTTTCTGGGCTGTTTCTTCATCTGCAAACTGTGATATTTAGTTCAGATTAGTGGTTTACGGACTGGTGTGTGCAGAGGGTGTGCCTCACGGGCTATCACCAGCACAGGGTCCCTTCTTCCCCGCCCCCTTCACCCAGCCAGGCCCGCTTGATCCGTTTTCTAAATCAGACTTGGAAAACCAGTGGATTAGGTGGTCTATACATCTTTGCTTTCCAGCGACACTATAACGTGATAGGAAAAGATGCTCGAAATGGTGATGGTGACACTCATTGATGAAGTTCTTTTTCTTTTTTAGTGCAGCTTTTAAAAAATTATTGAAGTATAATTTACATACAGTGTTATATTAGTTTCAAGTGCACAATATAATGATTCAACACTTCTATACATTTCTCAGTGCTCATCATAACAAGTGTACTCTTTTTCAGTAACCTCTACACCCAACATGGGGCTCAAACTCATGACCCCGAGATCAAGAGTCAAATGCTCTTCTGACTGAGCCAGCCAGATGCCCCATGGCAAGTATTCTTAATCCCCCTTATCTATTTCACTCATCCCCTCACCCACCTCCCCTCTGGCAACCACCAGTTTGTTCTCTATATTTAAAGGTCTGGTTTTTTTTTTCTTTTTTTGTTTATTTGTTTTGTTTCCTAAATTTCGCACTTGAGTGAAATCATATGGTATTTGTCCTTCTCTAACTGACTTATTTCACTTAGCATAATCCCCTTTAGTCCATCCATGTTGTTGCAAATGGCAAGATTTTAATCGTTTTTATGGCTGAGTAATATTCCATTGTATATATACACTACATCTTCTCTATCCATTCATCTATCAATGGCCACTTAGGTTACTTCCATATCTTGGCTATTGTAAATAATGCTGCAATAAACATAAAGGTGCATATATCTTTTCAAATTAGTGTTTTATTTTCTTTGGTAAATACCCAGTAGGAATCATGGAACACTACATCAAAAACTAATGATGTAATGTATGGTGATTAACATAACATAATAAAATTAAATTTAAAAAAAGGAATTACTGATTCAGATAGTAATTCTATTTTTAATTTTTTGAGGAACCTCCATACTGTTTTCCACAGTGGCTGCAGCAATTTGCATTCTGCTGACAGCTCACATGGGTTCCTTTTTCTCCACATCCTCACCAACATTTGTTATTTATTGTGTCTTTTTTAATCTTAAGTGAAATCACATATGGCTCTAAATCTAAACACTTTCCCATAAAATGAGCCCAATCTGACTCTGGAATGATTCCCATGTATGTGCTGGAAGAGAAGAGAAAAAAGGAGTATGAACCACCATGGTCCCACAGCTCCCTGGAGGACGCAGGCCAAGGAAGGAACTAAGTAGAACTTACCAAGCAAACACCAGACAGTTCTAGGAGTGTGGGTATGTGTGTTATACTCTGCCAGGAAAGCCAGCCAGAAAATGGTCATGACTGAGGAATGGTCTGGAAAAAGTATGAGGAAAATAGGCAGAACAACATCTCTTTTCACTGTGTGAAAATACATATTATAAGGTCTTATATATTGCAAAGAAAAATACACTAAAAAGAGTTGAAAAATCAAAATTTCTAGAAAATAGAGGAAAAGGTTCTACTACACTGTACATGGGGATATGTATCATTATTAGTAGTGGCCATCATTAATAAAATTAATATGATTTATTTTCATCTAGGAAATTCTCCTCTTAAGTTATTTAAAAACAGGATACAAAATTAAATGTGTACAACTTCATTTCTCAAACACGAAGAGTGTTTTTTCCTCTGTAGTGTTTAAGTCAGGATGATATAAGTGTGGATGAGTGATAGCTGGGCTCCAGTCTCCTCTCTTGACAACATAGGATATAGATTAAGCAACAGACAAAGAACTCAGTCCATAAACAGAACAAGATAATATAAATTACCCTGCTTCCTGGTGACAAGAATGATGTGTAGCCAAAATTTCCCTGCAAATGAATTGTCATGCTTTTCTTACAAAAAATTGAGTATTAGACTCAACTCCTTTGTGTTTTACTTCCCTTTCTATTATGCTAGTGAAAATGTTAAATTTTATTTTAGATGTAACTAGACAATGGAAGAAAATGACTATCTAGAATTCCAAAAACTGAACAAAATGGTAACAAGAGACACTCATTGAATCAATCACCAACTGCAGGTTGAGTCCTCAGTATGAAGTCAACTTTGGGCTAAATTTGGGGGGAACCATGTGAGAGAAGAGACTCGGCTTAATCCTAGAGAGGCTTGAAATTTGGTTAAACAAATCTGGCTAAAGTACAAGAGGCAACTAAAAATCAACAAATTATAATATTGTAGGCCATTGACATTACCAAGGAATTCATCCAGAGAACTTAAAAATCCCCAATCCTCAAATTCCAAAATAGGATATAATTCTCCCCACAAAATGTTCAGGCAACAACAAATTGGTATCATCAAAATTATGTTGGACAAGATGGAGGACAACTTGCAGGGTTCACTCACTTGGCTCATTTTGCAGAACTTCTGTGGAAGTTATATCTTTGCAACATTACAAATGGCAATGCCATGAACCTCAGGGTTTACTTGAAAGAAGTCAAAACTGGGATTGCTAATATTATACATGGTCAAGTAATTAGCAAAATGCCAGTCCAAAAGGGGCCAAAAGAATGGAGAAATTTCGAGAACAGAGTTGATGCTTCACAGAAGAGGTGCAGTTGTGTTGAGAATGAGTCATGTTCAGGATTGGTAGAGATAAGAGGATGGGGGAATGAGGAGGGGAGAAAGAAGAGGGAGGAAGGAAGGCATCCCAGTGAGGAGTCAGGCCATGCCTGATTTCCTGCCTCTGGACTCTTCTCCACCATCAGTGGAATGGCAGGTTCCCACCCACAGGCTTAACACCACCTCAGCCTCGAGGGTCAATCCCTTTTTCGGGCAGGAGAGATTTCAGGAGTCTGGCAAAGAGCAGCAAGCCCATTATGAAATGGCAGGTGCCATAGCAGCCACTTTATTTAATCATCATACCAAATCTATAAAGTATTAATTATTTTCCTCATTATTATATATGAAGAACTCAAGGCTCACAAAAATTAAGGACATTGTACACGATCATACAGTCAGTGGCAAGAGGATATAATTCAAGTCCAAAGGTGTTTATGATGGTAGATTCCCTCTCAGCCTCTGGAACACAAATTCTCAGTGCTGTGTTCTTTGGGGCACAGGACTGGGTCACTTGATCTTGGTTGGCGCTGACTGGGTGACCTAGTTTTCACAAGCTTCTATATTGTTCTAGGGAACAAATCCTGTAACCATATTTCTGCTTGTCTAACCCTTTGTGATTTAATCCCGCCTTTGATGATCCCAGCTCTTCTAGGATGGGAGTCTTTTCTTGCCTTGTCATATCTCCTCGTCCTCCCAGGGATGAAAGTCCTACTCCTGGATTTTACCAAGAAATTACTAGACTCTACTACCATAAGTAGATATTCCAGATGCTGTTTGTCTGTATGTATGCCTAGATGTCTCAGAATGGCTGTCCTGGATCCTTCATCTCTGTCTGTCATCCCTATACTAGTCCATTCCCACTCTTGAAGGCTGGGTTTTTCTCAGAGGAACTGCTTGCCCGGACCGTCCCAAATTTTCTGTTCCCATACTTGTCCCAAGCCCTATTCTATTTGTTAGACTTGTCTTCTCTCTAGTACTAGTACTAGCTAGATTTGGGAATCTGTCTCCCAAATTATTTATTGTTCCATGTGCAGGTCTTTGTCCAGCTCCTTCAGCCATGAAACTGGACTGTGTGTGACTCGTAATGTAAGCTTGGCAGAACAGGGGTGGGGAAAAGCATAGTGTGTTCTGGAGAGGTGCACAGCTGACCTAACAAGGGTGGGAGGGTGTGTGTGACAGGTCATTGAAAGTAAAGATGGATCAGTGGGGTGGAACCACATTAAAAGCTGTTTTAAATGCCAGGGTGAGATACTGGATATGACCCAGTAGCGATGAGCAATTATTATTGGTTCTTAAGCCCCCTAGAGAGATTAGTCAGTGTGCAAGATGGACTAAAGAGAAGACTGAAGACAGAGAAATGAGGAAACCATTAAAGTTGTGCAAACAGGAAGTGATGAGAGCCTGGATTAGAGTTTATCTGTTATAACCCACAGGAAAGAGATAAGAGACACAATTTGAAGCAAAAACTATAGACTCAGGAAGGGACCGGATTTATAGGGGAGTGGAAATCAAGAATGACTGCAAATTTGTAATCATGGTGGTGTTACTGGTAGAGGCAAGGGAATCTCAGAAGCGGGATCAAATATTGGGAAATAAAAATAAAACCCAAGCTCTCTTTCCAATATGTTTCATTAATAACACCGATTATACATGAGAGCATTGCTAGCAGGTATTCAAGCAGAGGGTTGTGTTAAAATCAGTTGAATTGTTGAAATTAGATTAGAAGCAAATGAGAGATCGGGCTAAACACATCAATTTGGGAATGGAAGTCATAAATGTGGATCAGGGAACCGTAAGGGAATTAAAATCTAATTTGTCAAAAATCCCACAGTTTTACACAATATTCTGGGTCTGGGCCTCTTCTAGGCTGGTGGCCAAGAACAGGCAAAGGAGTTACAGATGGACTGAATATGCATAAATAAGAAAATCTGTTGTCTAATGTGGCTCTAAAAAAAATCCACTCTCTACCTACACATGATATTTCTAGTGCATGAGAACTCATGGTATCATGCCTGTGTGAACACTTCTTATCTCATCCCACTGAGAAAAGCTGCACCTGCCCCTCAAGCACTGATTCCCTTTGGGTGCTAAAATGTACTCTCCCACGAGAGGTGTCCACATGCCTCTTTTCTTAGCTCAAATGCAATAATTACTTGAGTTTAACCCTTAGCTGTGCTTATTTCTTATTCTTCATTCTCCTTTCCAAATTCCTATCATCTGACCATGATAAGCAAGTCATTGACTGTTAGTGTCCTCACCTGTAAAACGGAAACATTAAGAACCAAGTTCCTTTTTGGTGAAGAAAGGAATCTTAAAACAAGTCAATACAGAAAGGACACTTTTAACAAGATGTTCTGAGGGACTGCGGATTGCTCATTTTGGTATGATTCTTTTAGCTTGTATGTTCAGAGACTACTGACTGGTGTAGCCCATATAACTTTTATGTAACTTCAGAACCAAATGAGGCTTCTTTTAGTTCTGATCCTGATTAAAATAAAAAATTAAAGGAAGAGAGAAAAAAAATGTGCATCTTTATGGTGGGTTCTTTTGTGGGGAGGGAACTTTTTGGATATGAACTGGCATTTGCCCAATAATATTCTGAGTTCAGTAAATAACTCAGCACACATGGATTGAATTTCCAATGAAAAACATGAAGCTTACAAAGTAAATGGAAAGTACTTGGCAGGACGCATACTTCCATTTGATGAAGGGAAATCTGGGGGGTAGTTGGCCAAACCTGACAGGCTCAGGGATTAACCCATCCTCACTCATCACCATAACAGAAAATGCCAGTTATCACCAGCACTGGGCTGTGGCTTTCTCAAAGAAATCGGCACTCTCCTGAAAGGAAGCTGGCTTCCGTGGGAGCTGTGTGTGTGCTTGTGTACAAATTTAGTGCACAGGTATGCCTTACAAGTGAATCAGTCAGTGAAGAAATGAAGACCTCATATAATATATAAACCACTTTCTAAAATGGAAGAACAAATCTGATATCTGATGTGTATACTATGATTCTCTGCTTTAAGATAGGACTCTGAATATAGGTCTCTTTCCTCATTATGATTAACATTGTTAGCACAGTAAGAGAATGAGACCCTTTTGGTGATTTATCCAAAGTAACACAGCTAATAAATGATACAACAGTAATGCAAACCCGTGGCTGTTTCATTCCAAAGTTCACATTTTTCCACTGCATTTGCCGCCTGCAAAAAAAAATGCGGTGAGTGGGGAGACAAAGCAGGAGGCTGGTGGGTACAGCCAGCTTATAAAATATATATTGCTGATTCTATATCTAATTCATTTCCCACATTCAGAGGAAAGGCACGAAAATTAGTAAGCACTCACCCTGTGATGAAAAATCAACTCAGCCTCAGACAGACTGTAGCAGTTTGCCCAAGGTCACAGAGCTAGCACAGGGCAGAACCGTGATTCAAACCCAGAGACGTGCAACTTTAACTCTTAGGTAACAGGCAAAACATTTTCACCTATGACACCCCTTTAAAGCCAATGACAATCCTAGGAGAAGAGTGTTGGCAATGATAGAAAGAAACTGGAGTCAGCACGTAAGAGACAGATTTGCTAGGCTTCCTAGTGGGTTACTTCGGACAAATAAGCTCCTGCATTTTGGAAGGAGGGGGAGGTGGAAAGAAAAATATATATGAAATATTTTATTTTCCCAAATGGGAAACATAATGGTACAGATTTTGCTTGTAGGCTCGGATTTCCTTTTGTATGTATGGTAAATAGTATTCTGTCTTCTTTCTTTTATGTTCTGATGAGGGTCTCCATGAGAAGAAGTTAGGCTAACTCCTACATCAGAGTTTCTACAGAGATTAAATAGAGTTCTACGTGTCAACCCGCAGTGGTGTTCAGGACAATGAAGATCACCAGGACTGCCTGGGGAGATCTACCCCTGTGGAATAATTCAGTGTTGGGGAGACCATTATTTCCCTTTTCTTACTTTCTCCATGAAGGGGAAATTCCATTCCTCCCACAGATGGGACAATATACTTCTAGATGTCTCCTGTCGCTTCTCCCATGGGAGGAGTAGCTAATTTGATTAGTGGAGAGCCTGAACACCATTGAACCAGGATTTTTCCAAATACTATGGTTATTGAATGGAAAAGTTTGTGATGGCCCATCCTTTCTCTTACTGTCTTATACTGGCTGTGCCTGTGGGCAGTGGGCTCAGTTGTGCTTCAAAATCCAGCCCGGGTGGCTCAGCCGTTAAGCGTCTGCCTTCGGCTCAGGTCATGATCCCAGAGTCCTGGAATCGAGCCCCGCGTCGGGCTCCCTGCTCCGTGGGAAGCCCGCTTCTCCCTCTGCCTGCAGCTCCCCCTGCTTGTGCTTACCCGCGCTCTCTCTCTGACAAATAAATAAATAAATAACCTTTAAAAAAAAATTAAAAAATTAAATTCACTCCTTTAAAAAAAAAACAAAATCCAGAAAGCAATTAAACTTTCCCCAGGTAGGCCCAGGTAGGCTTCTGTTCTCCTTGCCAGTTTTCTCGTCTATGAATGGGTGAAGCAGGTTGGCCTGTCACCAGAGGCCAAATAACCTTAATAAATGTTAATTCCCAAGTTCTGGTTTAGCCTCAGGTCCAAGTCCCATTGTCAAGTCCACCTTTACTGTGAGTAAAATTGATAATTTGAAGTTAAAACCTGAAAGGAAGGTGGATATGTATTGCTCTAAGCCTAGATCATTTGGGACCTTTGAGGCAGGCATTTCACGGCTCTGCTGTCTTAAAAATGTTGGCATAGCATAATCATCAGCAGGATCTGGCTTCCCATTCTTTTCTTTTTTTTTTTTAAATTTTATTTATTTATTTGAGGAAGAGAGAGAGAAAGCACGAGGGGGAGGAGCAGAGGGAGAAGCCGACTCCCCATTGAGGAGGGAGCCTGATTCGGCGCTCAATCCCAGGACCCCGAGATCATGACCCAAGTCCAAGGCAGACACAACTGACTGAACCACCCAGGCGCCCCTGGCTTCCCATTCTTTTTTTTTTTTTTTTTTTTTTTTTTTTTTTTAAAGATTTTATTTATTTATTTGAGACAGAGAGAATGAGAGAGAGAGAGCATGAGATGGGGGAGGGTCAGAGGGAGAAGCAGACTCCCTGCTCAGCAGGGAGCCCGATGCGGGACTCGATCCCGGGACTCCAGGATCATGACCTGAGCCGAAGGCAGTCGCTTAACCAACTGAGCCACCCAGGCGCCCCTGGCTTCCCATTCTTAAGAGTCATGGGTTTGTTCTGCTTTTCTCTTTGTTTTCTGTATAAAAGGCACATAATAAATATCTGTTGATTGACTTGAGTAAGTTGCTAAACAGCAACTGGCGTTTAAGTTAATCCTACTTGAGCCACAACAGCTGGCCTAAGGCACTGAGCAAATCTCTGAAATCAAACAATATCTTCACATCAGAGAACAACATGTTGTATTTTCAGATGAAGGGGGGAGAGAAAGAGGAAAAGGTGCTGAGGGGACCTCTTGCTGGTACCAAAAGTGCTCTGTCCGAAAGCCACTCGAGCTTTCTGTCACCTCTGAAAGCAGCTGGGCAGGTCCAAAGAGGCAGATGGTCATGGGGGTCAAAACAAATGAAAAGATTTCCTGTACTCTGGAATTTATATTGACATTCCTTTGAGAAAAAAAAGCAGGAGTAACCTTTATGATTGATGGGTTCATTCATTTATGTATTGACAAGGAGTTATAAAGTACCTACAATTATGGGTAGTTTTCCCTACACATGCAAATGCTTCTGGGAAAAAAAGGGAACCTGTAGGAAGACTGATGTGGTCACAGGTCAAACCATACTCTCCAAGTCAAGTTTACCAATAATAAAGCTGATTTTTTTTTTAGCTCCATCTGTCTAACTCTGGTCTATTTCTTAATTGGTTGTGAAATTAAAAGAGGAAGAAGAGGATGATTAATTATTGCCCCCTAAAAATTTTACAACATGCTTATTGAATGAAAAACAATTTATGGAACTTTTTCTTAAAATATTTCTTAGTGTGGACAGGTTTCCATCAAGCACATTTTTGGCAAGTGCTGATGGATAGTAGTTGGATGTTACGCTCCCTGTGTTCCTGGGATGCAACTAGCTGAAGAACCATATTGACCACAGGATGGAGGAGACTAAAAGAAGTTGTCCAAATAGAAGACTACTCTGTTTCCTCATGGAGGTGACCACTGGAGACAGGTTGGGCTTGGCTAAGGTTCTCAAGAAGAAGCTTAAGGTTTCCATTTAGGGCTCATATATATGAAAGGATGATCAAAGGTCCCAGTTGCACACCATACAGTATGACTTCAATGACTTAATCCTGGAAAACTTTTGAAGCAAGTATAAGTAAATGCCTGCCTTAACCATAACAAAATGAAAAACTTTATCAAAGCATTTAACTTTGAGCAATCACTTCCCATGCATTCCTTATATGGTATTTGAGGACTTCAAGTAAAGCCCTTTATGTATTCCTTGTGTTTTCAAAACATACTCTTGGTAACCAAATAAACTAACTTGCTAAAGAGGTTTATTGACTCCTAGCCAGTTAAATGTCAGAATCATCCACCAAAAAATACCCACTTTGGTTCTGGAGTGTTGGATCAATAGCTCTCTGTTTTGGCAGTAATTGGATATAACAGAACCAGTTTTCTATTACTATCCCTTCAGAATTATAAAAATAAAATAAGGTTATCTGCCCTTGGAAGTATATTTATCTTTCTATTGTTTACAAACACATTTGTGATTGGAGAGGAAATGGGGTGTTTAGGGTATATACTGACATTTTGTCCAGAGAAGGTATCAAGTTATTAAAAGGTATATATATAAAAAACAGAGAGAGAGAGAGATTTGCAAAACCCATTCCTGTTTTTCTTAGTGAGCACTGCGGAGTACTACAAGCAAATTAGTCACTAGTAACTGTGCCATACATCCCGATCAAGAACAATCAGACTACTGGGGCTCTTGATTGGCACAAATGGGAGCACTATCTTTGGAAAATTCTTTTTTCCCTCCCCCCCCCCAAATTTCTCCAAAAGACATGTTTATTTATATTTTACACCCATTAAATTGTGAGCATCTTAGGTCAGAAATGCAGTTTACATTCATCTATAAGTTTGTTCCTGATACATAACAGACATTTGACACATTGTTGTTAAGTGAATAAAATCTGTTGATAATTTATAATTCAGGAGTAAAATAGATTACAGGTAAAGCTTTTGCTAGGTCAATAATGAATACAAATAACAAGCATATCTCCAGGAAGGCTCATGAGTATGTTATTAATTTTCACTATTATTATTAAATAGAAGCCCTAGAGAATAGACTGACATGGCACTTAATGTTGTTAATTAAAAGTAGATGAAGATATAATTGAAACTATGAAAATACTCAATCTTTTCCTTATGCTAAGCACCCAATATTTAAATGCAAATAATAGAACATTCCCACAAAGCAATTCTATTAAGCTTCATTCCACTTTTTAAAGAAGCAAGGTTCTCATCTAAGGTGTTTTATTGCCATTTCTATTAATTTTTCATATTTTAAAAAATAACAGGTATTGGGATGCCTGGCTTGCTCAGGCAGTGGAGCATGTGATGCTTGATCTCAGGGTTGTGGGTTCAAGCCCTATTTGGGTGTAGAGATTACTTAAAAATAAAAATCTTAAAAAAAAATAACAGGTATTAAAAACCTTTATAATCACCTCCTAAATAAACAGCTATTTCCATATATATTAGTGATCTTGTAGAAAGAACACCCAGAACTTAATAAAACCCCAGAAGATCCTGACTCACAAGAACAGAGTGCTTATTTGGTTTTGGGTCATTGGCTGCTTCATTATTGAGATTTTCCAAGTCAGATAGTGTTACATGTGGAATATGCCAGTAAGCATTAATAACAACGACCATAAAGGAAAAGTAGGCCTTCCCCAATCAGATGTAAGACTAAGCTCTCCAAATTCAGTGTTCTCCTTAATGCAGCAGAGGGCAGTGAAAGCACTGTTAATTGATCATATAAACCTTTTGTTACAATCTGGAGAGAAATACTGTATTTCCTTATCATTGCATTTTCCATTTTAAACACCATACATGAAAGTGGTTTGAAAGACAATACATGTTTAGTCTCAGATGTATTTTTGAAGGCATATAGAACCTTCACAAAGTGCAATGAAATACCTATCTAGCACTTCAGGGATTCACAGTTCACTTGAGTGTAACAGAAAAATGTTTTAGAGGATAATACTACACTGTGACCTTGGTCTAAAATTTACCTACATGGTGTAGGAGACCCTAAAACTGTGGAAACCTATCAGACAGAGTGCTGTGCTTATATTAGCAGAGAATTTAAGAGCTTCAAGGGGTCCTTGCGGTCAACTAATGATCATGGAAAAGTTACTAGATTCTCTCAACTAGAGGAGGCTAAGCTATAATCAGAACAGAGGTCTTCTTTCTCCTCTTACTTTAAAGTTTTTATTTTGCCACACCATATTTCATAATATTTAACAGTTAGACTTAGGACTTCTGATGTGCTTCTTTCTCAGGGTTCAAAGGTCTTAGGAAACCTCACTTGAAAAATGCAGTAGAGGGCACCTGGGCGGCTCAGTCGTTAAGCATCTGCCTTCGGCTCAGGTCTGGTCCCAGGGTCCTGGGATCGAGCCCCACATTGGGCTCCCTGTTCCGCGGGAAGCCTGCTTCTCCCTCTCCCGCTCCCCCTGCTTGTGTTCCCTCTCTCGCTATGTCTTTCTGTCAAATAAATAAATAAAATCTTAAAAAAAAAAAGGAAAGAAAAATGCAGTAGAGGGGCGCCTGGGTGGCTCAGTCAGTTAAGTGGCTCAGGTCATGATTCCGGGATCCTGGGATCAAGTCCCTCATTGGGCTCCCTGCTCAGTGGCGAGCCTGCTTCTCCCTCTCCCTCTTTCTACCACTCTGCCTACTTGTGTTTGCTCTCTCTCTCTCTCTTCGTGTGTCAAATAAAGAAAGAAAATCTTTAAAACAAAGAAAACAAAAATGCAATAGTGTTCACACTCACTCTCTGTAAAAGTTCTCAAGAGGTGAGGAGATGTTAATGTTACACATTTTAATCAATATTTATTTCACAATTTTCAAAAATAAGACCTTGTCACTCCCTGACCCCAACCCCAACCCCAACTAAGAGGAAGACACTGTTCTTTTCACCTCAGCTAATGCATGCATATCTGGTTCCCTTCTTGGCATGCCCCAGCACTGTATCATGGTTAGAAATTTTACTAAATGGGACTGGACCTGGCTACGGATGCTTTCTTAGCTGTAACCTTCCAAGCCTGGGCTTCGGTCTGGAAGATCTACCACTCGCTTTCCCTACTGAGTTAGGTATGTCAACATCAGGGGAAAGGGTTAAATGGCTAATGGTAAAATAACAACCTCTGGGAGAGAAGACATCTCAGAGAAGCCAGGACACTGCTGTATCAGTTACAATGAAACATTTTGCCTCTGGACTTTGTTGATCTGTCTGGAGTACATGATGTCTGATTGGCGTTCCCAAGTTCTGGGGCTGCCAGTGACATTCCCCTGACCCTGCAGGAGTTCTTCCTTATTTAAAGAACACACACTAAGCATCTGGCCCAGGACCTCTTACTTTCATTTTCGCTAGTTGGCTTCTCTGCCTGCTTGCTCTAAGTCTGTAGTCTTTCAGCGAGTCAAGGGCCAGGCTGAAATCCCAGAGCAAATTCCTCCAAAGCCAAACAAGGAAATGTTCAACGAGTCCTTGGAAACCAATAACTGAGAGCACCAGGTTATCTTATTTGGAAGTTAATATATTGGATGTTGTACATTTTTCACCAAAATTAGACATTTTCTGGATTAGCTATGCATCTTCATTATATCACAATCTTTAACAAAGGTTAAAGGTGCATGAATAGATCTATGTTTCAAGGAGACGCTACATTTTTTTTAGAGTATAAAGGTTTTTCAAAGCCAAGTCAAGGGGAGTACCACTATCGTGGCCCCAGTTTTTATCTACAAACTTTGGTTAAAATGTTGTGTATCTTATGATTTTTGAGGAGATGGCTAATACCTAAGGGAATTATCCTGAGGTGTGCCAAAAACATAAGGAAAACATGGAGCCTTTTGCAGAGAAACTACCAGGTACTATTCTATATCTGTTTTCCCCACATGGCGAAGAGTTCTCTAGAAATGACCATGGATGGGGGCTTCTCCATTGTGCCTTTGGTTGGGCTGGCCAGAAAAGCCACAGAGCCTCCTGCCAAGGGCCTAGTACAGCTGTGTTTTCTTGTGTGGTGACATGTTGCCACCCAGCAAGGATTAGGCTCTGGGCATGACCTACTGGTTTGGAAACCTGAAACCAGGATTTTCAGAATCCTGAACTCTTTGGCATACCCCAAACAACAAAGGGAAGCTATTTGTTTAGAAAGCCCAGTCTCGGGGCCGTTCAGAAATCAGAGGTCAATCATAGAGTTATCAGGAAGCACAATGCATACCTCCTTGACCTGGCTTCTCTGCAAGGGTTTGTTCCCATGGGGCAGGAGAGAGAGGGAGGAGAGAGAAAGGAAGAAAGCAGGGAAAGAAAAGAAAACAGGCGGTATAGAGTGGGAGTTAAAATGGGCTTTAAGTTAAAACCCACTCACTAGCTGAGTTCAACCACCTAAGCCTCTGTTTTCCGAAACATTAAATGGGACTGATGATGTGTAAGTCATAGGGTTGTTGTAAGAATTCATGGAGTTAATCTCTATAAACTACTTAGTGCAGTGCCTGGAACATGTCAAGTATGCCCAATAAAGGTTAACCATTATTACTGTTACTTTTAAGTAATTGGATAAGAAGAACGGAAAAGATGTACCGATTGTGATGCACAGTTCCTTAAACACTGCCATTTTATCAGCTAATCATTCAGAGCCTTGTGAGGAAAGACCTACAATTTGAGTATATCCATGGATTTAGGTACTAGAAGAACCTCATCGATCTATTCAAACTACATTTATAGAATCTGCACAACCTGGGACAAAGTGGATTACCTTCCGTTTAGGCAGCACCCCGGTAGAGGGGACCTTTCCCTTCTCAAAGCCTGTACCCTGACCATGGGTTGCATCATCCCAGAAGAAGTGGCAGGGTTTTGTTTTGCTTTGTTTTGTTTTTCAGTTTTGCATAAATGTTCCATATAAACTAACAACAGCCCTGGGACCCAATTCCAAATCTCACGGCTCTTTTTTTTTTTATTCTTATGTTAATCCCCATACATTACATCATTAGTTTTAGATGAAGTGTTCCATGATTCATTGTTTGTGCATAACATCCAGTGCTCCATGCAGAATGTGCCCTCTTTAATACCCACCACGAGGCTAACCCATCCTCCCACCCCCCTCCCCTCTAGAACCCTCAGTTTGTTTTTCAGAGTCCATCGTCTCTCATGGTTCGTCTACCCCTCCGATTTCCCCCGCTTCATTCTTCCCCTCCCGCTACCTTCTTCTTCGTCTTTTTTTTTCTTAACATATATTGCATTATTTGTTTCAGAGGTACAGATCTGAGATTCAACAGTCTTGCACAATTCACAGCGCTTACCAGAGCACATACCCTCCCCAGTGTCTATCATCCAGTCACCCCATCCCTCCCACCCCACCCCCCACTCCAGCAACCCTCAGTTTGTTTCCTGCAATTAAGAATTCCTCATATCAGTGAGATCATATGATACATGTCTTTCTCTGTTTGACTTATTTCACTCAACATAATACCCTCCAGTTCCATCCACGTCATTGCAAATGGCAAGATCTCATTCCTTTTGATGGCTGCATAATATTCCATTGTATATATATACCACCTCTTCTTTATCCATTCATCTGTCGATGGACATCTTGGCTCTTTCCACAGCCAAATCTCACGGCTCTTTATGAGCATGACCAAACCCTCCAGCCATATCCTGACTTCCATTCTCCAAGACAAGACTGCAGAGAAGCTCCTTCCCTGGGATCTACCTGGGTGAGGAGAGAGCTGTGCTCCAGGGCCCAGCCTCTGGGAAAGAGAAACCAATTCAAACCAGACTCTCAGACCCTTGACTCCACCCAGAAACTGAAAAGGGTAGGAGACTGTGCCTTGTCTTCCTCATTAGAGAGCTCATACTTCAACTCTGCTCAAAAGCTATTGCTTGAGTATGGAGGTGTGGGAGCTGGAGGGAGAGATGTTGGAAATAAACCACAATTTCTGTTTCCCTTTCCATTCCAGCAGCTCGACTGAATGGTGGAGAACTTCAGAGCCAACTTTTGTCATTGAGTCCCTCTGTCTGAAATGCTATCCTTTGAGTGACCTAGCTTAATCCTGCTTGTCTTGTCAGACTTAGCTCTCCATGTTGTGCAATCCTATCCCAGAATGAAGTAGGGCCTTTCTGTTTCTTCTTAGCATCTTGTACATTCTTCCTGGAATGCAAATTCATGAGGATAGGACCTGTGTCCATCTCGTACACAGCTTTACTCTCAGCATCCAGAGTGGTACCTGATCCACAGCAGATATCCAACAAATATTGTTGAATGAGTGTATAAGTCAATCAGTACAGATAAAAGAGAGGAGAAAACAGTATGCAGCTACACTGCCTTCGATATGGAGAACAGAAAGTGGATTCTAGAACATGAAAGGCCCACTGCCTAAGTACCAGGAAGGATTTAGGTGTGAACAAGATGGGCTTGCGCTTGAATTTTGGAGTGCATGACAAGGAAAGCCTTACTCTGGACAATAGAGAGCAAGAATATTACAGAACTGGAGTGTGGGGGGAGAGGCAGAATACAGTGCAGGAGGGATGGCATGAGGAAGAGAATCAGGAGGCAGAAGAGAAGGCAGGAGGACATCTGAGTGTTCTGTGAAGTGAAGCAGACACTGAGAAGGCCCCGGTGATGGGTACCAGATAGACCCCACAACAGAAATGTGCCCTACGTCATTTGAAGTTTATTGCTGTGCTCTCTCATGACCCCAAAACTCTCAGTTCAAGTTCTAAAACATAGTATCAGTATAGTAACCTTATTTTCATGATTCTTTTGTGTGGGAGGAAGAGAGGCCCACCCGGGTGTGGGAGGGAACAGAAGATGAGTTGTCCCAACCCTGGGTCTATGTCAGAACAGAAATAAAAGAACATCTACAAGATGCAGAGAACATCAGAAAGCAGGAAATCAGAGCAAAGCTGACTGTGAATGTAACAGGAATCTTGGGAACATGCTTTGGCCTTCAGAGAGACATGAAATGGGAGTTTTGTGAGGCTCGTCTTTGCCAGGTCCCAAGGGGCCAGGAGGTCCCAGCTAATACCTGGGACACATTATGCATCCTGCCATAAAGGTTATTTTTCTTGTCTGTGATGCCTTTCAGATTATGAGTTCCTTGAAGGCAGGGGTTTTCTTATTTGTAAGAGCATCAATATCTCTAGCACAGTGTCTAACAGAGAGTGGTTAGTATTTGTTGAATGAATAGATGAATGCTTTTATCACAGATCTTCTTCATTAAGAACCACCTATGGTTAATGAAAGAATCCAATGGGAGAGAAGGAGGAAGGAAGAGAGAAATAGAGACAGAGAGAGAGAGAGGGAAGGATGGAGGGAGAGAATGAGAATCCAACCCTAATATATAAAACCTGAAGGTTTCCTCAGGCAATGTTTTTGTTTTGTTTTGTTTTTTTCCTTTATCTCTGGTTTATCTCTTACCCTCTAAAACCTCCTTTGGCATCTGCTCCATGTTCTAGAATTAGGTTGAAATTCCAAAGCCTGGTGGATGGTCTTCATAAGGTGATCCTCCTCTAATGCAAAGGCCATGCGCACCCTACTAGGCCTGCTAGGCCTGTCTCAGGGAAAGGCATGCATCGCCTGACCAGCACTTGATTAGAAATATTCACATTTCAAGGACAGGATGTTCCCAGAACAGTTCTGGTCTCTAAGCTTCTGAGTTTGCCTAGAGCCAGTACTTAACTGGTGAATACAGGTTTCCCAGAACTTTATGCAAAACACTTAATGCAAGTTGTTAAGTCTGAAGATTGGGAGAGACACCCTTACAATGAAGGTTTTACAGACAGTGGAATGAATCCTAACAACATTTAATAATACCAATTTTAAAAAGCCAGTTGATCCTCATTTCCTTTTGTTTTTGATCAATCGACAGAAGGAATAAGTAAAATCTAATGTTTTTTAAAAAGTTAAAGATACAAAACTTAAAAATAATTGTTGGGACCAGGTCTAAACCCATGAAAATCCCAATGTCTTAAGTTTCTCTTATTGTTGAAGATATATTGAACATTGAAACAGCAGTTACTGATCAGTAAGTCGGGCAAAATGATTTCTGAGTCTGCTGGCCTGTATCAATATGCCCTTAAACTGAACTAATCCACCTCTGAAATTGTAGATAGGATTAAAGTTTAGTTTCTCCTAGATGAAAATGTGCTTAAGTAGGACAGAAAGAACGGTCTGCCTACTCACTGTAATGGTCTAAGGGGTTAGATCTCTGCCCAGGATGCCTCCTGCAAAGTATCTGACTTTGGGCACAACAATGTATTCTCTCCCTAAAAGTGTTACAGAAGTGATTCTTTCTTAGAATAAAATGTAGTAATTGAGTTCCTTATCAGATATATTAAATTCTTCTGTACCCATGTTTCAAAAACGTCCTCTCCTTCACTTCTCTCTTCATATGATGGGACAAAATACGCCTCTATAAGGCAAGCTCAGTGATGCGTGGTTGCAAAGCAGTGAGTTCATACACAATGGCTGCACCCATAATTTCACTTGGTCCTCAGTTTATTTGCCCCCTGATTCTGGACATGACAAATGGGTTGCATTCCCCAAGGCCAGGATCATGGCTAGCGGGTGGTCGAAAGAAAAGTGCCTGTCATCCTGCAAAGATATGACCTGCCAACAAAGTGTGGATAAGCTCAAGAAACCATTTCCAAACATGGAAACAGGACTGGATCAGTTTGGGGCAGATGGAAGCTTTTGCCAATTCCTAATTTTGCCAATCTCCCTTGATGATTTCTCAACCACTCAACACAGGGTGAAAGGGAACAGGATAACTTCTATTTCTAACACTTTGAAGCTATTAGAAATTATCAGACTTTTTCCTAATAAGTAAAATAGATAATAGAAAAATTAGCGGTCTGAGGATTATCCCCAAACCCTTTAGGATTACAGGAATTTCATAGCAGGGTTAACATTTTTAGAAAGTAAGAACTGAGTATTTTCATTACCTTCTCTGTTTGTAGGTACTTCTTTATAGCTAAATTTATTTTTGCTTTGCCAAAAACTTTTCAGTTATTCACTGCTTAATGGAAGGAACGTGTACCCTCAACACAAAAGCACAAAGTTCCAAAAATGCATCAGCAATTCTTCTTTTATTTATTTATTTATTTATTTTTACCGGTGGTGCGGGGGGGAGCACTGGCAGAGCCGTCGGAGGCTTTATTTGGGAAAAGACATTTGAATTGGCTTTTAGTTGGGGGCATGGGCGAGGGGGTAACCAGGGCAGTAGACCCCCCCCCCCAAGGGTAGGCTGAGGACTGGGGCTGAGCCTTAGGTGGCTCTCCTGTTCCTGATGCTCCCTGGCACAGCTCCTTCCACAAGGCTCTATGGCAGCCACAGGAGATGGGAGGCTGGGAGGGACCACAGTGGTTTTTCACTTGGACAGGACATGAGACCACTCAGACACTAGCTTCCCATCACAGTCTCGATCTTCACAACCACAGCCTTATTGGGGTTCACACGGCTGAAGGAGCTGGAGCCCCTGCTGAGCCAAAACTAGGCTGGAAAGAGCTCGGGCCATAGTTGAGGCCAGGACTGGTGAGGCTTCCTTAGGCCCAGCTCAGCCCACTGGAATAGCCGCTGGTGGTCTTAGTATGGATACTCATGTTCGGTGGCGATCTCAATGTCCAGGGCCAGCTCGTCGTTCGGGAGCTCCCGGTATTCACACAGCTGCCGCACCATGTCCTGCTTGGCTTGCTGCAGGGTAGCCTCCAGCTCAGCCAGCTTGGCATTGGCATCCTTAACAGCCAGCTCCCTGTGCTGCTCACCCTATAGTGGCTTCCAGGGAAGCCCTCTGGCCTTTGAGGTCCCCGATCTCAGCCTGGAGTTGGCTTATATTTGTTTCTTCTCAGAAAACTGTCTTTATGGGATGGAGGTCATCCCTGTGCTTCCCAGCCAATGTCTACAGCTCCTCGTACTTGATCTGGTACATGGTCTGGCCTCAGCCTGGCTGTGGTTGGTGATGTCCTCCTCATACTGGGCTTTGACCTTGGTGATGATGCCGTCCAGGTCCAGGGAGCGGCTGTTGTCCATGGACAGGACCATGGATGTGAATGAGATCTGAGACTGCAGCTCATGGATCTCCTCTTCATACAGCTGCCTTAAGAAGCTGATCTCATCGGTCCGCCCTTCCAGGCGGGACTCCAACTCTACCGTGTTCATGTAAGCTTAGTCCACATCCTTCTTGATGAAGACAAATTCATTCTCCATGTCTGCATGCTCTTTGATCTCCTCCTTGTATTTATTCTTTTTTTTAAATTTTATTTTATTATGTTATGTTAGTCACCATACATTACATCATTAGTTTTTGATGTAGTGTTCCATGATTCATTGTTTGCGTATAACACCCAGTGCTCCATGCAGAACGTGCCCTCTTTAATACCCATCACCAGGCTAACCCATCCCCCCACCCCCCTCCCCTCTAGAACCATCAGTTTGTTTCTCAGAGTCCATAGTCTCTCATGGTCCTCCTTGTATTTATTCTTGAAGTCCTCCACCAGCCCATGAATGTTGCCAAGCTCCACCTCCAGCTTCAGCTTCTCCTGGCCCTGTGTGTCCAGCCGCCTTGGAAGGTGGTTGATGGAGCTCTTGAACGTGCTGTCCATGTTGCTCTGAGCTGTTTTCTGCTGCTGTAGGAGGCTCAACTTGGTCTCCAGAATTTTGTTCTGCTGCTCCAGGTGCTGCATCTTGTCGATGAAGGAGGCAAACTTGTTGTTGAGGGTCTTGATCTGCTCCTTCTCTGGGGTATGCACAGCCTGGATGTTGAGGTCCACCCCCAGCTTAAGGGGGCTCAGCAGGCTCTGGTTCACTGAGACAGCTGTGATGCCCCCCACACTCCGCACCCTGCCGTAACTCCTGACCACACTCATGCTGGTGCCTAGGCCACCACGGAAGCTGCTGCTGCAGCCTACCTGAGAAAAGTGGAGAAGCTGATGTGGGCGCCAGGCATGCTTGTGTAGGAGTGGCTGCTGAAGGCCCTGGGGGCCAGAGGTGGACAACTCATAGGACTTCTGGGTCACCCTGATGGTGGAGGCTGGAGAGGAAGCCAATAGACTGAAGCTGACAGAGGTTCAAGAAGGAGCTGAGAATTGGCTTCTAGGTGGGTTAACAATGTTTTTTTATAAATTGGCTGTCTTCTCTCACTCCATGACCTGGGCCCTCAGAGACTTTGTTTTGTTTTGTCTTCCTATTACTTTTCTAACCAGTTTTCTCTATTTCCTTTGACTCTTCTTTCTTCTCTGTTCCTAACACTAGGTTCTTTCAGAGCAAATTCGTGATTTTTCTCTCCGAAAGCAATCCCTCAGTGGACTTCTCTGCTTTTAAGGACTCATCTGTTACTTCTATGTGGATGCTTCAAAATCCACAACCATATTAACAACTGATTACCAGCCATCTACTACCTGAAAGCCTGCTTTGTCTTCGGAACAATAGAGTCGAAGGTAAAATTACATCTTTTCTACAGACAAGGTAGGCTTAACATCCCAACCACTCCCTCTGTCAGTGGAGTTAGATCTTTAATGGAGGTAACACCCAGAGCCATATACTTGAAATTAACAAGGGCTAGAAATAAACCTGCCTTCCTGGTGATTCACCGCATCACTTTTGGCACCAAACGTTTATGAGCTATTTAATTATCCTCTATGGCTTTACATTTCTGTGCCAGTGATTTGATAAATATTCACTGAGCACTTACTCTGTGCCAGGTACGGCAGCAGGTGCAACTAGCAAAGAGCTTGGAAGACCTTAGAGGACCTTAAATCTTTGAGCAAAGAAGCCAACAGTAGACAAACACCGATATAATTAAGTTAAAGTACCAATTAGAGCAATAATATAGAAGGTAAAAAGAGGCTAATGTGATGGAGCAACTGGGGGTAGGATGGTTTAGGCCACTTGAGATGGGGAATTCCTCTCCGAGGAGGTAATATTTGAGCTCACACCTGAATAATGAAGATACAGAGATGCAAAGATCTAGGAAAATATGTTTCATCCCAAAGTCTATGCAAAAGCTCTGAAATGTGGACAAGCTTGGCGTATTTAAGGAAGAGTAGAAGGAAATGAGACAACAGAAGGCAGGTAACAATCAGCTCTGTGTACTCCGCAGGCCAGGATTTCTCAACCTTGGCACTACTGACATTTAGGACCAGATAATTCTTCACAATGGGGAGCTGTTCTGTGCGGTGTAGGATGTTTAGCAGCGTTCCTGGGCTCTACCCACTAGGTGCCAGTAGGCTCTCCCTAGTGACAATCAAAGAACCTAAGCATCTGCAATTACCAATTGGGGATTGCCAAATGGGCAAGTACGAAATGGGGAGCAAAAAAAGCCTCCAGTTGAGAACCATTGTTGTAGACCAAGGTAAGAAATTTGGATATTATTCTAACTGTAATAGAAAGCTATTAAAACATCTGAGGCAGAGAGTAATAGGATCTGAGTTACACTGTAGGAAGTTTATGCTGGCTTTAGTGGAGAGAGACGAGAGTAGAGGCAGAGAGAATTAGAAGTCTATAACAGTGGGGCGCCTGGGTGGCTCAGTCGTTAAGCGTCTGCCTTCGGCTCAGGTCATGATCCCAGGGCCCTGGGATCAAGCCCCGCATCGGGCTCCCTGCTTAGTGGGGAGCCTGCTTCTCCCTCTCCTCCCCGCTCAGTGTTCCCACTCGCTATCTTTGTCTCTGGCTCTCAAATAAATAAATAAAATCTTTAAAAAAAAAAAAAAGAAGAAGTCTATAACAGAAACCTGAGTCAGAGACGATGGACTAAGGTAGTAGCCAGGAAGGATTCATCTAGGAATTAGGTGGCAGGTATTGAGAAGAAGAATCAAGCATGGTGTGGTGCCTGGTTGGCTCAGTCATTAAGGGTCTGCCTTCGGTTCAGGTCATGATCCCAGTGTCCTGGGATCCAGCCCTATATCGGGCTCCCTTCTCAGCAGGAAGCCTGCTTCTCCCTCTCCCACTCCCCCTGCTTGTGTTTCCTCTCTCACTGTGTCTCTCTCTGTCAAATAAATAAATGAAATCTTAAAAAAAAAAAAGAATCAAGCATGATGCTTAGGTTCTTTGCTAGAGCCATGAAGTAGTTAGAACTAGCCTTAAACCTTGAGGTAGCAGTGCCATTTATTGATGGGGAAGACTTGGAAGTAGATTTGTGAGTTTAAAGGTTAGAAGTCAAGAATTCCTTTAGCTATATTAAATTTGAGATATCTCTTGATATCCAAGTGGAGATGTCCAGTAAGCAGTTAGATGTATGTTGGGTGTGGCACTCTGAGGAGAGGTGAGGTTTGAAAATTTGAATCTATGGATGGAATATGAAGATGAGAGATTAGATGAGGTCACCTAGTGATGAGTTTCCTGTGGCTGCTGAAACAAATGACTATAAACTGGTGACTTAACACAATAGAAATTTAGGGCACCTGGGTGGCTCAGTCGGTGAAGCATCTGCCTTTGGCTCAGGTCATGATCCCAGGGTCCTGGGATCGAGCCCCGCATCGGGCTCCCTGCTCAGCAGGAAGCCTGCTTCTCCCTCTCCCACTCCCCCTGCTTGTGGTCCCTCTCCCGCTGTGTCTCTCTCTGTCAAATAAATAAATAAAATCTTAAAAAAAAACCACACACACACACAATAGAAATTTATTCTCTCACAGTTTGGAGGCCATAAGTTCAAAATCAAGGTGTCTGTAGGAGCTGCATTCCCTCCGGAGACTCTAGGGGAGAATGCATATTTTCACTCCTTTGGCTTCTGGAGGCTGTCAGCAATCCTTGACTTGTGGCCTTGTGTGACCATATCACTCCAAGCTCTACCTCTTTGGTCACATTTCCTCCTCCCCTTCTGTCTGTCAAATCTCCCCTGTGTGTCTTTTTTTTTTTTTTTTTTAAGATTTTATTTATTTGAGAGAGAGGGAGAGAGAGCACAAGTGGAGGAGAGGGGCAGAGAGAGAGGGAGAAGCAGGCTTCCTGCTGAGCAGGGAGCCCGATGCGGGGCTCAATCCCAGGACCCTGAGATCATGACCTGAGCCGAAGGCAGATGCTTAACCGACTGAGCCACCTAGGCACCCCTCCCCTTGTGTGTTTCTTATAAAGACAGTTATCATTAGACTTAGGTTCTACCTGAATAATTCAGCATGATCTCTTCATCTCAAATTCCTTAACATAATTACATCTGCAAAGACCCCTTTTCCCAAATAAGGTAACATTCACTAACATTCACAAGTTCTGGAAATTAGGGTGTGAACATATTTCTTTGGGACCACCATTCAGCCCACTACATGTAGGGAGAGAGCGTAGAGAAGACAAAAGGTTCCTCCAAGGCCGACATTCCAAGTATAGGGCCTTAGACTCCAACATGCATAAGTTGGTAGAGGAAGGGGAGCTAGGAAAGAATGGCTGGGCAGCAGGATGGTCACAGACAACCAGAGAGGGCCTGGGGGTCGTTTCTTCTGTACCTCGCATGTTTCTTTGTACCAGATTTGTCCCAGAGTAAGTTTAAAAGATACTCCTTGAATTGAAATGAGTGTTTATAGTGATCTTTTAAAAAGCCCATTGCCCATGCCATTAAACTGCCTTGAGATTATCGGGAAAACTCAGGGGTAATCACCCACACACTTATTGCTTTAGGTGAGCACATGGAAAGAGAGAGAGAGAGAGGGAAAACCTGTTTCATTTCGTGCCAAGTTTTTTTTGTAACGGTAATCATTGCTCTTCTTTTAATCCTTCATTCCCAAGCCCACAAAGCGCTAACATTTGAAACCTGTTTAGGGAATTCTTTGGAACTTGCAGCAAACTTCTAAAGTTAAATTTAGGATGCAAACCTCCATGATTGGTCCCTGAAGTGAAAAGGATGGAGAGTGATGATTGGAGGGAGCTGCTTTCCTTCGATGCCTTGATGTGGGGATGGGATATACATCTCGGTGCTGCAATTTATTCCTCACTCCCAGGGAAAATATACTCCTTGTCTTTTCATGAAAATAAGAAATTCTGTGTTACCAATAACTTTATAGTCAGTACATCTCACCTTTACTTACTGACGAACAAACATATCCTAAAATCCTTTGAATAGAAATATATCACATAGGGTCAAAATATCATCTGTCCTAGAACATAAAAATTGGTGCTTTGGGGAAACATATTTTAAATCAAAGTAAAACTGAATGTATGACTTCAGAATGCAGGAACACTGATCCTTTTTTTTTTCCTTTTTCCCAAGTGTGTCTTCCTTGGTAGCTGGCAGATCATTCTAGGACTTAACCCTCAAAAATTCGAGGGGGAGCAAATTGAGGGAAAATTTCAACTATTCTTCTAACAAAGTCATCTTGCTTCTAGAAGAGAAATGATGACTGAAGCAGTCTGAGATGGCTGAAGACTGCCAGAGGAGGTGTGGAGAATTTTCTACAGTTTCCCTCCACTCATGCAACTATGGACAAGTTGCAGAGCAGAGCTGTTTGGGATCCTGATCTCACAAGAGATGGATTCAGAAATGGCTGTCATACTTTTGACCCCCTCTCTTTCCCACCCCCTCTCCTACCTGCCACAAGGTCCTAAGAGGTAAACAAAGTTACCTAAGACTGAAACCTGCTTGTCTAGGACCTTATGCTTCCCAAGCAAGTACAAAATTTTATTAAATAATGGACTGGGGGCTCCTGGATGGCTCAGTTGGTTAAGCGGCTGCCTTTGGCTCAGGTCATGATCCTGGGGTCCTGGGATCGAGCCCTGAGTCGGGCTTCCTGTTCAGTGGGGAGTCTGCTTCTGCTTCTCCCTCTGCGCTTGCCCTTCCTCCACCCTGCTCATGCTCACTCTCTCTATCTCAAGTAAGTGAATAAAATCTTTATAAAAAATAATGGACCAATTAATTAACTTGGTATACAAAATTAAAGAAAAGCATATTTTATATTTAAAATCAGAAGATTTAGAGTAGTATGACATATCTCAAAATCTTTGAGATTAATTTCACTCGCACTTTCCTTTTCCTCATGTTAACTAACACACGCCCCCCTCCATACACACACCACATATATCCAAACCAACATTCTGATTTGAGTAAGTATTTGGATGGGTAATGTGGACTTAATGGGAACATAACTACATACTTTTTTGAGAAGTGAAAAAAATTTTAAAAAATGCCTACTCTTCAAGAATGCTAAGAGTAAATTTAAAAGGGCCTTGAAAACTAAAAGTTAAAGTAGAAAGAATGTCAAGGAACTGCTGAGGCTAAGACTTGCCAAAAGTCAAAAGTTCAACAAGCAGCTCTTTGATGTGACTAGAGAATTAGCTCATTTCTGCACTATGTTCACTACATAAGTGGACGGGTATTTTCACAAGAAAACTGGCGGCAGGCTTTTTCCCATCAGGCTCTGACAGGAGTGAGCAGCCCTGGGTTCCAGTTCAGGCTCTGTGACCTCATTTAGGATTGAAACAACTCTTTGCCCCTTTCTGAAGATCCTCTCCATCTGCAAAAAGGAGGACTAACAAACACACTGACTAACTCACAGGTCTGTTGTGAAAATAACATGTATTAGTGGGCATGGAAGGGCTTTGATAGGGTCAAAGATGCAAGCCATTTTATTATGTAGTAAAAGAATCTGGATTGAGCCCTTCTGACACTACTCAGGGGTCAGAATCAACTAAGATAAGCACTCTTCTTTCCATGGACCTCCTTAAATAATAGAGTAGCTCTCATGTATTTAGTGTGTCACATGGGGGTGCCTGGGTGGCTCAGTCGGTTAAGCATCTGACTCTTGATTTCTGCTCGGGTCATGATCTTAAGTTCGTGAGATGGACCCCATGTTGGCCTCCGTGCTGAGTGTGGAGCCTGCTTAGTATTTTCTCTCTCCCTCTGCCCCTCCCCTCCGAGCATGCTCACTCTCTCTCTCTCTAAAATAAAATAAAATAAAATAAAATAAAATAAAATAAAATGTGTCACATGAACAGAGCATTTAACAGTAAACATTGATATAGGGTTATTACTTCCATCTTTATAGATGATAAATGATTAAATGACTTTCCAAATCATAATTCTGATAAATGGAGGAGCTAGGGTTTGAATCCAGATCTAATTCCCAAGCACATGCTCTTACATACTGACCAAAGGCCAGAGAGATGTGAGATCTGGCCTCTGATTTCCTGGGTGGGTGTGTTGATGGACCCCAGCGCACTTCCTAATTCTCTTCACTGATTCTCAAGAGCCTTTCAAATCAGAAGCACCCAGGAGGTCCCTGCCATGGAAGATCACAGTGAACTTCCCTTGGGAGGAAACTCCCGTGTTTAGGGGGATTGGGTTTTCTAAATAAAGACCACAGATGCCTTTCAACAGAAGAATGGATAAAGAAGATGTGGTACATATATACAATGGAATATTACTCAGCCATCAGAAAGGATGAATACCCAACTTTTATATCAACATGGATGGGACTAGAGGAGATTATGCTAAGTGAAATAAGTCAAGCAGAGAAAGTCAATTATCATATGGTTTCACTTATTTGTGGAACATAAGGAATAGCATGGAGGACATTAGGAGAAGAAAGGGAAAAATGAAGGGACAGAAATCGGAGGGAGAGATGAACCATGAGAGACTATGGACTCTGAGAAACAAACTGAGGGTTCTAGAGGGGAGGGGGGTGGGGGGATTGGTTAGCCTGGTGATGGGTATTAAAGAGGGCATATACTGCATGGAGCACTGGGTGTTATATGAAAACAATGGATCGTGGGTCACCACATCAAAAACTAATGATGTATTGTATGGTGACTAACATAACATAATAAAATTAAAAAAAAAAATAAAGACCACAGTTCAAAAATCCATTCCATAGATGAAATTTATCAGGACACTCCTGGGATCTATTGTGTGAGTCCATAAGCTTGTTATCACCATGTCACCTTCCTACATCTATTGTCCATGTACCAAAAGAAAAGGAAATTAGAGCTAAGATCACCCAAGCTCTACAGTCTTTTTTACTGTGAGTTACACTTGCCTCTACCTCTCCCACCAAGCTTCCTTCCTCTTGTGTCCTGAATACGCATGCTCAGTAAGCATTACTGATTGGTTGGCTGAGTGAGAATTGACTTACCCAATCAGGAATAATTTTGATTATGATGAAATACAAATAATCTCTCTTCTCATTTCAGTTTGTATCTTCTTCTCACATGGACTCCATCGTACTTTGTGTTACTCACATTTAAAACCTTTGAAATAATCTTTGATGTTTTCCCTTGGGTTTCCTTAACCATTCAGACCACTCCTACTGATATTTTCTTAGTAATATTTCCAGATTTATGCCATCCTTCCTTTTTATTTATTTAAAACATACCTATTGAATTTCGGCCCTCATCTTGAAAAATATACAAATTCCTGAGTAAGGCCCTGCTTCCCTTTTTAACTATCCCTTCTATTAGTCTTGCACATGGTTGCCAGATTAATATTCCCCAAATCCTGTTTTTTCACTTTCCCATTCTTGATCTTGACCTCTTAAGACGACGCCACTTTATCTATGAAATGAAGCCCAAATTCTTTGCCTGATAGTCACACCCTTGTAACATCTGGATTTAAGCAGCCTTTCTAATACATCTCCCATCTTTCTCTAGTTGACCCTGTTGCTTTGAGCAGACTGGCCTTCCTGCAGCTCCTCTTTAAGCTTTGTGCATTTCGGTCCCTGAACAGTGGCCCAAGTCCTTTCTCCCCCTTAGAAGGCTGTTTTCTGCTTCTCTCATCCAATTCTTCCACTGAAGAAGGCCCAAAGTCAATTCGTGCCTTCCTAAGAAGCTTCTCCTGGTTATGTCAGTCCACAGTAAGATGGCTGGGAAACCGACATTGCCAACTTGCAGCTACCCCTGCCCCAGGGTCCACGCGCCATCTAGGCACACACTGTTGGGGGATGCTTCGTGTTGTGGAATGGAGGCATTTCGCATTTCATATGTGACGATTTACACTTCCTATCATGTTCTACCTTCTCTGAGGACAGAGGCAGTTTGGCCTGGTGGAAAAGAGCATGAAGACTAGAGCCAGACTCTTTGGGTTCAAGTCCATCACTTACTACCTGTGTGATCTTGGGAAATGTATTTGCTTATGCATCAGCTTCCTCATCTGTAAAACTGAGAACAATATCATACTTCCCTCATAGACTTATCGTGAGGATGAAATGAGTATAATATACATAAGGTGCTTAGACAATGCCGGGCACATTGTACATACTTTGGAAGTGTTAGCTGTTATTCTTCCTTGCATATTTCCCAGTGTGTGTGTGTGTGTGTGTGTGTATATATAGAGAGAGAGAGAGAGAGAGAGAGATCTATACACACACATGCTGATATATCTATACACATATATTTATATTCATTTCTATATCTATATGCTGAAGGACAGTTGATCAACTCACCTATTAATCTGGGAAGATGGTAGAAATACCATCCATTTCAAGAATATATATATATGTTCCCCTCTAGCTCAGTTTTATGCCTAGGGTTGCTTCAGCTGCTCATTCTCTTCCAGACTGAATGTAAGCGTTCTTCTGGGACAGAGAGATGGGCTGCACACTTACTTTCAGACAAGACTTTCATTAGCCCAGAAATGCCCATTTTTAGTTGAATATACTTCCACATTTGAGACATACATATTCCCTACACGGCAGTGATGAGTCTATATATAAGTGTGCTTTGTATTATAATTTGTGTTTAGTTTGGAAATAAGTCCTAGGACTTTCCCCATGAATAATCTTCCCAAAGTTAAAAAAAAAAAAAAAAAAAAGACAGACAGAAACTGGGGAAAAGCCCCCACTGTTGAATAATGAAGACTTTAAGGTACATCTATAGGTGAAGTGTTAGTTTTTAAGGCATCTTTTTTTGTTTTAAAGATATGTACAGACTATAGGATACGATTACATGGAAATCCATATATTTAAATATTTTTTAAAAGATTTTATTTATTTGAGAGAGAAAGAGTGAGCAAGTGAGAGAGAAAGAATGAGCAGGGGGAGGGGCAGAGGGAGAAGCAGGCTTCCTGCTGAGCAGGGAGCCTGATTCTGGGCTCTATCCCAGGACGCTGGGATCATGACCTGAGCTGAAGGCAGACGCTTAACGATTGAGCCACCCACACATCCCTAAATATTTTTTAAAAACTGAAATAAAACTGTGATTTTACTAGCAAGTAAATCCTGTATGAAAAGAGCGTATGTAATTGGTAATAGCTGAAGAGAAGGTAGGTACAGTATCTGAAGAGAGAGCAGCAGTCGCTGTGTAGACAGACATGGGCTATTTGTCAGGAGGGGCGAGCACCTGGGAGGAATCCTGGCTTTCTGGGAGGAGTGAGGGGGAAAGGAGACCAGTGGGAGGGGTTGATCCATTCCTCACCAAGCCCAGAGGGGTCCAGCTTTGTTAGAGGAAAATTCACTGGAGAGGACCAAGGGAGATCAGTATCCCTGATTCTCTGTGGAGCTCATCAGCACTCAATCTCATGCTTGCTTATGATCTTCACTTTGGTGATCCTTGGCCGTCTCTATTAATTCCTAGGAATCTGTAATAAGCATGGTGGTTTGGCCGTTATACATGCAAATTATGGAAATATAATAACATATTCTATATGGTACAAAGTGTTGAAAGCCTCGTGATGTGTACAATTATGAGCAATTTTTAATTTTCAAAAGGAATGGCTATAGTTGGGAGAAAGGTTGGGTTCTGCAGAATCTCTCCTTTTCTTGCCTGAAGTTGATACCTCTAGCACTCATTTCTAAGAACCCCATGTCTTTAATTGTTAATTAGCACATCCAAGTAGTCCGTGAATATTTAACAAGCACCTAACCTGCCCCAAGTGTGATGAAGCCATAAGAAGAGAGAAGTACGAGATATTATAGAACCTTAAACCAATGGTGTGCCCATTAAAAGCTTCAAATTAGAATCAATGCAAAAAAAAAACCCTTGTTTCATATTTCCCTGAACTCTCAACACAGTTTGGATAATCAACCAAACATTTTAGCTGAAAATAAGTAATGTGTTTAAAATAATATGTGAGGGTTAAAAAAGGCTGTCTTCCGTCTTCATTATACTTTCACTAAGTGAAGTTCCAAGGTCACTTCTGTTAGTTATGCTAATGGAACCACAACGTTATTTTTTTCTCTTTTCACATGAAGTTTTTTCCCAGGGGGACGCCAAGGACATATTTAAAGGGAAGAATGTGGGCTTTACTGGATTCTGAGTTGGAATTCTGACTTTACAACTTTCAATCTGTATAACTTTGGGGAAATGACTCAAACTCTCTGAATTTCAGTTTTCTCCTTCGTAGAATTGGGGTAATAATAATTCCTTCTAGAGTTGGTAAACAATTAGGACTAAAGCTTTATAAAGCACCTGGCACAATGCCTGACAGATAAAGCACTTAATAAATAGTCTGTTTTAGTATCATTGTTGGAAAAGTTCTCGTTTGCTGACGACCTGTACATGTATTAATGAAGACTGTGCTAATTTGTTCTATGTGGAAAGATGAATTAAATATCTACCATCCAAAGCGATCAATTAAAATACCAACAAGAATAATGGAACGGTACAATTTAATACTCATGTTTAAAATTGCTATTACATTATTTCTGGCATTTTCACCAATCTGCAATCTTACTGGAATGGAATTTGAGAATCATATGAGGTAATTCAGAATACATAATTACAAGTAACTTGGATTCAGACAGTACATCCCCTTTTCTCATAAATTAAAAAACTTACTCTTGGGTATTGTATAAGAAAAAAAATAAAGACAAAAAAGACAGCCGTTTCACTGAATTTCAGTATCAGGAGAAGGAATAATCCATATGTGCTAAGTGAAGTCTTGATCAATTTATCTATCTCTTTCATTTAAAATGCTTACTTTCTGGCTAGGCCTCTTGCATATTTTATCTATAATCTCTCTTCATAAGAATCCTCGAAGCAGTGAAGGGGGATTTCCAGTCCCCACTTGTACTTTTTCCAGAGCAAGGAGGTGGGGACCTACTGTCTCCTCTCTCACCCCTCCTCACTCACTCTTTAAGCAGGGGCATGTGCCCTCCCTGATCCTTGAGACTGGGAGGAGGTACTGAGCAAGCCTCGATGAAGTCAGCCCCCTCTGGTTCTTCCTGCCCCAAGAACCCTCCCTCAGGATGCATTCTCAGCTAGTCCTTGGATAAGTTTGAAAGAATGGGCTCTCTCCAAGCTTTGCCTGAGACTGGGTGAGGAAGTTTAATTCTGGGGTGAAATATTAAAGAAGCTCATTATGGCTACACATCTTAGCCACATCCTCAAATTCATCTTACTTTAGTTTGTTTTTTTAAGTTTATATTTAAATCTTCATCTGTTTCCTATGTTTTACTTCTCGGTTGTTTCCAATCTCAAGAATAGATATAATTTGCATTTTGTGATGAAACCCCCCCCAAGTCTATGGGGCGCCTGGGTGTCTCAGTCAGTTAAGCGTCTGCCTTCGGCTCAGGTCATGATCTCAGGGTCCTGGGATCGAGCCCCACACGGGGCTCCCCACTCAGCAGGGAGTCTGCTTGTCTCTCTCCCTCTCCCTCTCCCCCTGCTCAAGGTGTCTCTCTGTCTCTCTCTCAAAGAAATAAATAAAATCTTTAAGAAAAGAAAAAAACCCAAGTCCAGAGAAGTAACATCTGTAGTCCAAGCTTATGTAGCTAGTGAAGAGCTGACTTAGAATTTCAGCCCTGGCTTCCTTTACTACACAGCGCAGTTTCTTTTCAGGACACAGTGCTGCCTTCCTCCTGTTAACAGTAAAGAGAACCACTACAGCAATAATAAAGTCCTATTCTGAAGCCATAGATTTTCACGGTTGGGTCCCAACACACTTGCTGTCTCTTCATGTATTGCTATTGTCTGGTAACAGAGAGTGTCTGCTCTGACTTCCATCTGCACACACTGTGTCTGCATGAGGCAAGCACACAGGGAATAAGACGGGTCGTAGAATTATCCAGGCCATAATGTCCATCAACTCCTCCCGCCATGGGCTTCCTCTCGCCAACAGTCTCACTGTTCGGGACAAGTGGCTTTTCTTGATTTATGTATACAATATCAGGAAGATGTGAACATCTTCACACTTGGTTAAAACTCTCTCCTTGTATAGAAATAGACTGGAAGACTTAATCGTGTCTGGTTACATGATTTTTACAACATTCAAATATCTTCCTCCTTTTCCACAACCAAGCTAGTTTACAGCTCTGAGTTTCTGGGACACAACTTTGTATTAACTATATTTTTTTAATTTTCTGTGTTCCTGATGCTCTGACATCTGAGGTTTTACCAACTAGCAGAAGCACCCTTTCCCAGGTTGACTAATTCCCAGAGATAGTAAACAACTTGCTTTGCATTTGAGCACCCCTTTGATGTACAAACCAACCAATCCAGAGTCCAAAACCCCTCTTCCTCCTCTGTTTGGCACTCCAGGAAGGAATATTCCTTTGCTCCTAATCATCTTGAGGCCGAAGTCCCAGACAATAGGAACCACCCCTCCTTCTCCCACCACTATAGCCTACAGCACACAGATGATTCAAACTATCCAACCCTAAACCTGCTCACCTTGCCTTGCCCATTCCTTACCTGGGAAACCACACTAAAGGCTTTTGCCCACATTCTCCCCTGTCTCCTTCTGCCTCCTGACCAACCCCCGCTCTTCCCCTGTGGGCTTTCATGGCTTGGCGTGTCCCTTCCTCTTGGGACCTGTAACAACAACCTTTTTAATGGTGATCGTCTCCTGATTTGTTGGCCTCACCATACTTGAATAACAAAATCCTGGGTACCTTTTAAAACAATCTTGTACCCTTGCAAATAGCAAAAGAGCATATGCAACCATAGGTATTTTAAATATTTGCCCATTTTATGTCAAGTTATACTCTGAAAACTGTAGTAGTACAAATTAATGAAATGGTAATTTTCTAGACTTCCTTAGAAAAATAACAGTATTGAGACGAGGGTATAGAGGTTGCTTGCTTTTGCGATTTCTTCTAATGGAATGTTATGTTTTCCAAAATGGATTCAATGCATTTGATAATGGTTTAGAGTGAAAGCAGTCTGAAGCCATCTGGTTGCCTCCCAGCTTCCGATGGAACTTTTCACTAAGCCTCATGAAGACGGTAATTATTTTCATTATAAAATACTTTGAAAAAGGAGTGAAGCCAGAATCAAGCAAAACTAAATATAATTTTGATGCATATTCTAAAGGAAAAATACAGGGCAATGAGGATTAACTCAATAATACATGTAAAAGTACCTCGCTAGATGATCAACAGGTAAGAGAATTAAAAAAAAAAAAAAAAAAAATTCCCTACCAGTGTGTCTGCAAGAGCACTCGACTAGATTCGTGTTGCGTTTTAGAAGTAACACATTGGTAGGGAGTTTGTTTTTTTTTTACCAGAAACTCACAGCAGTCTTTCAGGGTTAGGGCAGTATTTCTCAACCTGTTTTCATGATCACTTCCTAAAGAATCTTTTTCTCCTACTTTGCCCCCATCCCCATGAAATGCTAATGCTATAGACATACTATACATCTGTGATGTACTGTGGCCTTTGGGGGTCCACAAGCCATTATAATACCTAAGATATATTTTGCCCCCCAAGAACTAATTTTCACCCCTGTGAGGGTGATATCACCCCACTGATAACCAGTGAGAAGACATGGTCAGGGTTACCACTGGTCTGAACCCTGGCTGCACATTAGAACTATCCCAAAGGCTTTTAATTGCCAAACCCCCACTTAGCGATTTTTACGTCATATGTCTGAGATGGGACCCAGGCTTTGTTATTTTAAAGCTCTCTGGGGGGGCTGGATAAAAAAGATCCTTCAACTGCTAAGCAAAGAGGACAAGTCTAAGCGCTACTCCATGTGTTAAGCTGTGACAAGCGAATCGAGTAACAGGACATGGTATGTTTACAATTACCTTGATTACATACATCGATTCTTTCACACTGTAAAAAAAAAAACCTTGTACATTTGTTATGGATACCCCATGCACAGTCAGGAGATGGATGTAGTGGAGAAAATACTTCTGGAATAAAAAGAGGAAGTAAGCCATGATCACAATTCCAAGAACATGGCATTCAAAGGAGAAAATCCCCCCTTTTCATTTTGGGGTCAGCACAGGGATGTTACCCAGGCCTAAGAGTGCTGGCAGGAGAGCACCATTTGGCCTCTGACTCCAGGAGGGCCTGGTTGGGTAAAACAGTAATTTTCAAAGTACAGACCTTAGAACTTGTTAGAAATGCCAATTATCAGACCTTACCCCAGACCTACTGAATCAGAAGTTTGAGGGGACAGTGCGATCTAGTTTAACAAGCCTACCAGGTCATTGCAACACACTCTGAAGTTTGAGAATCACTGTGATAAAACCTGGCTCTCAAGCACTTTATGTCCCAACCGCTTTTTTTTTTTTTTTTAAGATTTATTTATTTATTTGAGAGAGAGAAAGAGAGCTGGGGCAGGTGTAGGAGCAGAGGGAGAGGGACAAGCAGACTCCCCGCTGAGTACAGAGCCAGACTTGGGGCTCGACCCCAGGACCCTGAGATCATGACCTGAGCCTAAATCAAGAGTTGGACGCTTAACTGACTGAGCCACCCAGGCGTGCCCCCTCCGACCACTTCTATTCTTCTCAAGAAAAGTGACCTTTCATTCCTACTGCTAATTTTTATCCTGTACTTGATTAATTTGTTCTTGATTCTTATGAACAAGGATCTTAACAACCTGGATCATATTAGTGCACTCAACCAATTTTAAAAAGTTCCATCTTTCATAAATCACAGTTGGTTATATTAAACCAGCCAGGGCTCTAAACCAACCACTTTGAACCTCTCTTTAAACAAATTCTACAGAGAGGGAGGGAAGAAATGAGGGTTTTTGTTTTTGTTTTCTTTTGCTTATAGGGTTAACTAGCCAAAGAAATTTCCTTTTGGACCATTATAGACAAGTAAAATTCTTTATGTTTTGCTAGAAATACCAAACATTAATCAGGTCCCAAAGCTAGGGTGACATTAAACCAAAAGCAATTTAGGCGATGGTAATAATGGTATCCTGTCTCTTGGTATCACTTAAATCATGCCAATTCCTGACCTACGCTGTTCTTCTAAAATTATATATGTACAGTGCCATGGTAGCACTTCCTACTAGAACTTAAAATGTATCCCACATGCTAGAATTAAACTATTTCATCCCCTTAAGTTGTTTTCATTATTGTTTTACTTTTACATATAGTTTAAAATTGCCCTCTAACACAGGAATAGATCCTAAAGCAGAAGTGTGATGATTACTTCTTCAGGTCCGGACTTATTAATATAATACTGATTCTGTCCTTACAGGGCAGAGAATGCTGAAGATCCCAGAGGATAAAAAGCAGAATGTGAGACAATAAACTTATTTCAGGTGGCTTTAATCAAATTTAGGACGGCTGGAACTGAAGGCCATCCTCCCGCTCTACACTTCAAGAGGAAATGCTACTTTAAATAAGGCTCAGGTTGACGTGAATGAGCTTAGAAACTAAGATCATATGGGAATCCAGGCATAAAAACAAAGTGCTGTATCAGATTTGCTACATAGCTTAAAAGAGAAGGCTGCAACACATTACATGTCTCCCTGCCCATAAAAGGTAATGTAACTCTGCTTGTGACCTTATTGTTCAAATATATATTGTGCCTGATGTAAACCATTTTCCCCATCTGGTTGCAAAAGAGATAATACAGAGATGATGGAGAAGTTTATCACGAGAGACTCTGAAGTTTGTAGAATTAAGTCAATCTGCTTAAAGATGAATTAAACTGACTGGAAACCTAGCACATATGTGATTTAAAAAAAAAAAAAAACCTGAAACACCAGGTTTTAAATAGCAAAAAAATTCATCTTGATAGAAGAGAGGGTAGAAAGGTATTTGTTCAAAATTCTTAGCTACACAAGAGCAAGACAATCAATTCAGTAAAAAATTGGTCAACTCGAAGTACTTGACCCAAAAGTCCTAGCCTAAATGGATTTCCCTTAATCATACTGATTTTTACAGAAACATAAAAGCCTTTCATTGATTTTATTCTTGAAATAGTCATATAATTCTCTCTACACTTTATATAAATGATTTAGAAAAGAGAACGTGCCAAACTATTTCATAATGGATGGGCAACGTTAGAGGGAAACTAGAAGGAGACTAACACATTTTAGTGTAATTTTCTAGCATTTTACAGTCTACAACAACATTAATGAAGACATAAAATGTATTGTAGCAATTCAAATAAAGTTTAAAGAACATAAAAGGAATAACCAATTACTATTTTAATTGTATAGTTAGAATGCAATGGAGAGTGAGCAATGATATATATGGGCTCATCGAGGAAGGCAGAGCCTAAGCCAGGACCTGATCGCCAGACTGTAACATCCTTTGATAGCTGTTCTCTTCTTTTTGGGTAGCAGTTTTCTAAAACTGGGTCACAAAAAGAACAAGAAAGTCAGTGACCTCTCCTAATCATCTGTCAACTATTTTCATAATAGCACTGGAATTTACCAAACAGCACACCTTGAGCCCTCACTTGGCAAGAAAGTGTTGTTTCTACTCCATGTCTTACCTTTCTTTCTAATGTCAGGTCTCACACAGAAAATAAAGCCCATATACACTGCAGAAGAACACATATTTTTACACTTATGGCATCTGGACCTACTTACAGTATTTTATGTAGGGAACTTTCTGGGTGGAAGTTGCTTTATGTGCCTACCCTTCCCTTTCCTTTTCTTTCAGTCGGCCTCTGATTAGCTTGGTAGATGACCACGTGATCTCAACCTACCTTTATCTACAATGCCCTACAATGGACACATCTTGCTTTCCCCAGGTATTTTCAGATTAGTGTTTTTCAAGAGAGTGTTAAACTATTCAGTCAAAGAGCTGCTTTCAAACCAGCTATAAGAGAAACTCGGGAGAGAGAAATTGTTGATTATTTTGAGCCCATATATGCAACACTCTAAGTTTGAACTCAATAGATCAAGGAACTTTGGAAGATAGCTAAATAGGAGAATTTGGGACATATCATCTTACTTTTTAAAACCCGCAGAGTGGGGCGCGTAGGTGGCTCAATCAGTTAAGCGTCTGCCTTTGACTCAGGTTACGATCCCAGGGTCCTGGGATCAAGCCCCACATCAAGCCCCATATCGGGGTCCCTGCTCAGCGGGGAACCAGATTCTCCTTCTCCCTCTACCCCTCCCCCTGCATGCATGCTCTCTCAAATAAATAAAATAAAATAAAATAAAATAACCTGTGTAGCAACTACCTTGGAATGTCATGTCTTGGTTTCTAACATCTTTAGCTTAATAGATATGAATAACAGATCTTACTTTCTTGTTCCAAGTAACATATGTTTTGATGTGTCCTGCCTTGCAAGATAAACTAAAGATATACATAACGTCATTGTAAGGTATACTTGAGAATAGTTCAAATTTGATTCCAATGTTACTAATTCAAGTCTTTTTTTTTCTTTTAATTGTGCAGGTTTAGTTTTTATAATTTCTTTTTTTCTTTAATTCATCTTGTTTTGGAGACAATTGCAAAGAGTTTTATGTCATGGGTGATTAATTTCTATCAATATTCTCCTATAGTAACACTACACTGATTTTGGAACCTAGACTGATATATAGTAAAACGTCTTTTATCAGAATTCTCTGTGCTCTTTGTATATTTTAAAAACATGATCCTTCTGCAGAGTAATGGATAGGAAATAAGAGATTAAAGAGACAACATGACTCAAAATATAGCCAGAATACATTACTATCGAAACCTGTGGTAGGTGCAAATAATCATAGCTTACATTTCTTGAATCCTTCCTATGTTCTGGGCACAGCATTAAGTATTATACATTCATTATCATTTAATAAACAGCAATTCCAGGAGACCAGTACCATAATTGTCCCTATTGTTTGTTTTATGAAGAAGCTGAGGTTTAGAGCAACTAATTCAAAGTTATACCCTGGTAAATGGCAACGCAGGACACAAACACAACTCCTCCTGACTTCAGTGCTTTCTCCTATCTGTAGAGCCCTAAATTCTCCCTCAATGATGTACATCTTTAATGTTAACTCAAACTCCACCATAATTTATTTTTCAGGCATCATGGATAATTGTTAGGTCTACTTACAAAGCCTTTGAAGAACTAAATAAGCCAATTATTTCTTTGCCCAAGGACATAAGTTGTCAAAATATCTCCACTCAAGAACCACAACAAATATGGTAAGCATGATGGGTAAAACTTCTACAACTGTATTACTATCCTTGTAATTGTTGCTGTTATTGATTAGTAAAACATGGCCTTAGACATCACCATAAAGTAGAATTTGATTTCAGTTGAATCAGCATAAAAGTTAGTGATTAGCCCAACCTACTTTCAGCTAAATTATGTTGCTGTTTGAGTTGAGTTGCTATGCTACTCCCAAGATGTATGTGTCCTGTCCTTTGTTTATGATGAAGAGTCATTGTTTCGTTTTCACTGCAAATAGTCCAAAAAGAATGGAGGAGTTAGCTAAGAAGCTGGGAGTGGGTAACTGTCTTGATTTGCCCAGGACTGACGGGTTTCCCAGGAAGCGAGACTTTCGGGTTTAAAATCGGGACAGTCTTAGGCAAACTGTGATGCATCAGTACTAGGGGTGGACTTGTAATTTCATCAATTCTTCCATTATAACACCAATCTATCCTCAAGTACCCTAAACATGATCTTGATTTGACACTGAAAACCTGTTCTAGATCAGGCCTAGACGGCCAAAGTAAGGCTATCATCCGAGGAAAAAACTTAAAGATAAATACCCCCTTGCCTGTTGTAGAAATTCCAATTCTGAAATGTGGGGTCACAGCTTAAAAATTAAACTTTAACATATAAAAAGTGTAATAAGACCTGTCCTAAACATTTTTGCTCTATCAGAAATTCAGTTGTACACAAACTTGGTGCTACTTCTACCCGTCTGCGGTACTAAAAGCAACATGACCATCAAGTAATGCTTTGTGAACACTCACATCTCAATTTGAGCATTCCTCCTGCAAACTCACTCAAGTTTGATGTTGACTTAGCTCAAGACATTTCTAAACTCCTTTTGGAATTGCCTTTAGAGTCAGATTTATTTAATTTACAGCCCATCAGATTTATTTAATTTATTTAATTTACAGCCCATCTTCAATTTTTATGAACATGGCACTAGGAACATGGATTATTTTCCTTATTTGCCATATGCTGTTCCTAAAAACTTGATATGTTTCCTAAAATCAAACTCTTGCCTTAGAGGGCAATATTTGCACGTTTGCAACTCCTAATGTTATTCAGAAGACCATGATAGTTCCAAAAAGGTGTGACAGCATTGCTTTGACCGAGGGCAGCATGTTGTCTTGAGAAAGCAACTCCAATTTAAAGAGAGCCATTTTGGAGTTATAAGCTCTATATGAATGATTGTTCCCTTCCCCCACATCACTTATGTTAACTTAAAGTCATACCTTTTTTTTTTTTTTAAGATTTTATTTACTTATTTGACAGACAGAGAGAACACAAGCAGGGGGAGCGGCAGGCAGAGGGAGAGGGAGAAGCCGACTCCCCGCTGAGCAGGCAGCCCCACGCGGGGCTCCATCCCAGGACCCCAGGATCATGACCTGAGCCAAAGGCAGACGTTTAACTGACTGAGCCACCCAGGTGCCCCCAGTTAGTAGGTTTTTTAAGCAATATAGGAAAAGATTGATAGTGTCCTGAATGAAATTGGTGACTGGGAATGAACAGAAGTTGCTAAATTAAAAAGATGTTCAAGAAGAACCGAACAGCATTGCTGAATTGAAAGAAAGGAGCAAGGAAGAAGCCAAGATTTCTGGCTTAAAGAATTGGTTAAATGGGTCTAGTAGTTCCTTTCACTGAAATAAATCACCCAGGGGGAGAATCAGATTTGGGGGGAGGTTGAACTTGAGATGTCTGTCAGACACAAAAACAAATGTCCAGCATTCCTTTGGATATGATGGTCTGGAATGAGAAGAGATGATGCTCTAGAGATAGAACACTGAAAAAATCAAGTCTAAATAATTGAAAAGTCATCTCCAAGATATAGAAATGTCAGCTATGAATGACGCTGGAAGAGTGAGCTGAATGACAGGAAAAGAGTTCAGTTAGAAGCCAGAAAAACATCCACATTAATCAACGGGAAGAAGAGGAGCCATCAGGGGAGACTGAGTTGGAGTGACAGGACAGGCAGGAGGGCAAACTTTTGCCTGGAACTCTTACTCCTCTATCTCCTTCCAGCTTCAGCCCATCATCACTACCTTATTCATCTGAGAAACTATTCTGTCTGGATTCTTTGTTGAAAACTCACCTTCAAGCACTGCCTCTTTTGTGGTGCTTTCTCTGACAACCCCCAGGTAGGAATAAGGGTCCCTCCTCAGTTACAGTATGGGTCTCAGCAGATGCATGTCCCCCCGATGGCAGAGACCATTCTTACCACTGTGTCCCCAGTCCAATAATGAGCACATGGTAGGCGTTCAATCTGCCTTTGTTGAATCAAAGAAGAAAAGTAAGTTCTCATGCTTGATGCGTAAGGTAGTCCTTATGTAATCACTTGAAGCCAATTTACTCTTATTTTGGAAATAATTCTAATGTATTTTCTAACCCACAGGTGATTAAAAACAGAGGGGGTCTGGAACCAGAGGCACACATACTCCCCCTCACTGACAGAGCACTTAAAAGTGACAGAGCTTAGGGACGCCTGGGTGGCTCAGACCGTCAAGTGTCTGCCTTCGGCTCAGGTCATGATCCCAGGGTCCTGGGATTGAGTCCCGCATCGGGCTCCTTGCCTAGTGGGGAACCTGCTTCTCCCTCTGCCTGCCATTCCCCCTGCTTGTGCTCTCTCTCTCTCTCTGGCAAATAAATAAAATCTTTAAAAAAGAAAAGAAAGGAAAAGTGACAGAGCTTAAAAGTGAAAGAGAAGACGCTAAAAAGCTTTGTATGTGGCAGTTTAGTGGACTTCAGTGTAAGTGCCAACATGCTCACAAATTTTGACACAATACAAATCAGAAAGTGATGTTTGTGTGAGAACGTGGAGTCTCCAAGGAGGCTAAATTATGACAGGTGGAACTTGGAGTAAGCCAAGAGAATATGTGTATATTTTTGATAGATTTATAGCACAATGGAAATTATTTTTAGTTTTTAGCTTTTAAAGCAGAGGTTATATAAATGTTGGAAAGATTCAAAATGTGATTACGCATGTTAGCTGAGCTTCCAGCTATCTGGAATATGCACATTATGTGTAGCAGCTCATTCTCGAACAATGGGAGTGCCTACAAACAAGTTGCTCCCCTATGTGGCTATGCATTACTCAGAATTGCAGAATGGAATCTCTTGCTTTTCTCATTTATAAACTCATGAACACAATGTTTATTACAAAAGCATATTAAGCATAACACAGCATTTCCAAGTGGCTGTTCCATTGTTACCGGTGTCTTCTATGTCAGGATGTGCAAGAATTTAAGATTTCTACAACGTGAGTTCCCTCTCTGTCCTTCATAGAAGAGCGTAGAAGTGTATTCTGTTGCTTTTTGCAGACTGAGCTGCCACCAACTTATGACTGGGTTCTTGGACATGAAAATAAAGCTCACTCAAAAAATATTCCTAAATAGGGCACAATGGTTAAACTGGCAAGGCTATAAATATTACGGGACCAAAGTATATTTTTCTCTTTATTTCTCTATGCCAGACACTGTTAAACTAACTGTTAATACACAAACTTTTTTGTTGTTGTTGTCAAGGAGAGTATGCAGCTTCTTTAGGGCTATTTTAAATTCTGTGCCTCGTTTCATATAAATATTTACCCAAAGGAAGGTGTCTGACAGTGAAAATCTATACACTGTCATAATCCTTTTACACAAAGCAGTATTTTTATTCTATAGATTGCCCCTTCCCCCCTGCTCATGCGCTCTCTTTCTCTCTCTCTCAAATAAATAAAATCTTAAAAAAAATAATAACCCATCACATATAAACAAGTATATTTACAACCTCAAAACTCTTGGCTCTATATATTTTTTAAAGATTTTATTTATTTATTTGACAGAGAGCGACACAGCGAGAGAGGAAACACAAGTGGGGGAGAGGGAGAAGCAGGCTTCCCGCCAAGCAGGGAGCCCGATGCGGGGCTCGATCCCAGGACCCCGGGATCATGACCTGAGCTGAAGGCAGACACTTAACAACTGAGCCACCCAGGTGCCCCTTGGCTCTATATTTTTGACAGCAAGGATGAGACACTTTTCAGAGCACTTCTTCTAAACCAGACTCTTCTTTGAATCCCACTCTACATGCTACCTTATCCCCTGTGGATCAATGCTGCCTCTATCTCAGAACAGATAAGTCAAAGAAAACACTCTCATCTATTTTTGAACATTCTGAGATCTTTGAAGTGAAAACTCTTATAAATAGTTGGAAGCATATTATTAGAAGTCTGCTTGGAAACCATTTGGGTCAGGGAAAAAAGATAACCCACAGAGGGAAAAGATTACACAAAATCAAATGATTTACAGCCCCTAACACACTTACTTATGCTCCACTGTGCTAGATTCACCTTCCAAAATGAGTACTAGAAACAGAGTGGTTTTCAAACCTATAGACATGTTGAGCAGTGAAGGGTTTAATTCAAGGGGGAATAAAAAGCCCATGTACCTCAATAAATTCAAACTAATGACTGATAGAGTAAGGAGTTTTCACCCAAAAAATAAATATTTGCTGATTATTTAAATGATGCATAAGACTGACCCTGTATTAGGTGTTCCATAAAAGCCTGAGGCATGCATTGGCAATCCCAGCCAAAGATTCAATGAGCCACAGGAATGGAAAGAGATTCACTGTATATAGGTGGGTAGTAATAGATTGGGTGTAGACCTGGTTCTGGAGAATCTGTGATCCCACTGATTTGCTTACATCATTTTCTATGCCTCACTTACTCTGCGATATTTTTCTTTCTTTCTTTCTTTCTTTCTTTCTTTCTTTCTTTCTTTCTTTCTTTCTTTCTTTCTTTCTTTCTTTCTTCCTTCCTTCCTTCCTTCCTTCCTTCCTTCCTTCCTTCCTTTCTTTCTTCTTTCTTTTTATTGGAGAGACAGAAAGTGAGGGAGTGAGTGAGACAGAGCACAGCAGGAGAAGGGACAGAGGGAGAGGGGGAAGCAGGTTCCCTGCTGAGCAGAGAGCCTGATGTGAGGCTAGATCCCAGGACCCCAGGATCATGACCTGAGCCGAAGGCAGACACTTAACCGACTGAGCCACCCAGGCGCCCCAGTCCGGGCTATTTCTGATCTGTGCAGCAGAGCTAGATCTTTGCACAGTTTAGATCACAGAGAAAAGAAGTGGTATGGATTCATTTCATATAGAATAGCTTTTTTTTTTCCTTCTAGGAGGAGTCAAACTTCTTGGGAGTATAGGACGGATGTATAAAATTTTTCACAGTGCAGCCTACCATTTTGTAAATGTTCAATAAGTATTAAAAACAAGAAGAGCCAAATGACGCTGGATATGGGGGTATTAAGTGTGCTCATAAATTGAAATGTCAGCTGTGAAATATTTTAATATCATGACAAGGACTCAAACTAGTAGTCAGAAGACCTATATTCTCATCCCAGCTCTGCCATTTATAGCTCTGTGAATGCGGACAAGACAAACTCTTTGATGGTCAATATTCCTTACCTATGAGCTTCTAATTTCTCAAGTTTATTTTGAGAATACAACAATGTTCTTTCTAAATTGGAAGGCCTTATAAAGTATTGTATCTACCCTTTTGAAAATCTGCATAAGATGTGATTGTATTCTCATACCTTAGTTAATACAACATAATAGCACTCATTTTTTTAACCCTTAATTTAACTCAGTAAATATTCATTTGCGTCATCACCATGGGTAAGGAATTTACAAGTCAGATACTTCTCTATCCTCGAGGTAGTCATAATCTAATGAAGGCAATAAACCCAAATACAACCACTCATTTCTTGGCAAGTATTTATTAAATTCTTATTAGATGACAGGCGCTATGCTAGGCCCTTTGCTAACAATATGAAAAAGTCCTATACCATGACTTCAAGGAATTTGTGTTCTAATGAGAAAGACAAAGGTTTTTTTGTTTATTTTTTTAAAGATTTTATTTATTTATGTCAGAGAGAGAGAGAGAGCACAAGCAGGGGGAGCGGCAGGCAGAGCCAGCAGAAGAGGCAGAGGGTGAAGCAGGCTCCCCATAGAGCAGGGAGCCCGAAGCAGGACTCGATCCCAGGACCCGGGGATCATGACCGGAGCCGAAGGCAGATGCTTAACTGACTGAGCCACCCAGGCAACCCAAGCCAAAGTTTTTTTTAAAGCTGCAAACTGTGCGCATACACATAATAAATGTGATAACAGGGGCGCCTGGGTGACTCAGTGGGCTGAGCTTCCAACTCTTGATTTCGGCTTGGTTTGTGATCTTGGGGTCCTGGGGTGGGGCCCCCCGTCGGACTCTGCACTCAGTGAGGAATCTGCTTGGGATTCTCTCTCTCCTTCTCCCTCTGCCCCTCCCCCTTGCCTGCTCACTCTCTCTCTATCAAATAAATGTGATACCAGAAGTATGCATAACGTAGTTTAAGAGTAGGGGTGGGAAGGAAGTAATGGAGAAGATGGTAAGAAAGTTCTAAAATAAGATAGCCAGAGCAAAAGATGAAAAATCCAGAATCAAATCTGTGTTAAAATTCTAGCTATGCGATCTTTTCCAAGTTACTTGTTTCATTACTTTCTGGATGTATAAAATTGGAAAAAAATAATATTATCTTCCTCCTAGGATATTTGTGTGGATTAAATGAGGCAACAACCCAGATAAAGCTTTAGCACTGCACCTGGCACACAACACGAGCCTAATCAATGTTAACACGGCAGCACATACATGCTTCTGCTTGAGTACCTAATGCAATGTTATACACATAACAGGCTCTCTATAAATTCTTAGTTATAATCTTATGGGGCAGTATGAATGCTAATCTAAAGGATTATCATCATAAACATCTATTCCAACAATATACTATTGAAGATGTAGTTTTTGTTTACTAAATTAATACCATCCACATGTTCTCTTAGTTCTTTACCTTTTTCTTCTAAATGCAGAATGTAGAAAATAAATAAATCACAAACAAAATATGTGCATCCATGATAAATCAGTTAACTGAGGGTTCTAATTAATGGAATTTGATTTAATTCATATCAATCTAGCTATAAGTTACAATAATCACTATATATTTTTATCTTACAAAGTACACATATACTTTTCGGAACATTCCATCATAATTAACCTAGTGAAAGATTTAATTTTGTAGGGTCCTGGGAGATCACTAAAGGACTCTATTTGTGTAAACAACAAAAAAAATGAGGATTAAAAGATATCATTTGGCTAAAGTGAGGGGTAGGATTCAACTAAAGAAGAAATGAAGTATAAATTATTTTATTAAAAATTAAAAGCCAGCTCTTCACTACTTGGGAAAATACAACCAAATGTATTCTTTTTTTCTGCATAATTAGCTAAAACGAGATTAGAAACCCCTTGATTTTTAAAACTTTGAGAGGGTACTTGATTTTCTCAAAGGACATACTGAAGTCTTTATGTTGATATAAATTTAGAGATATAAACAACTCAGTTTCTGATGCAAACCTAGAAACATTCATCTGAATTTTTTAAAGGCCCAAAGAATTGGCCAGTTCCTTGTTTTTATTGCGAATAAGAAATAGCCACTCAGCTAGCTTTATTTTTTTTTCAAGATTTTATTTATTTATTTATTTATTTATTTATTTATTTATTTATTTAGGAGGGAGAGCAGAGGAACAGAGGGAGAGGGACAAGCAGATTTGGGGCTCGATCACACGACATTGAGATTATGACTTGAGCCAAATCAAGAGTCGGATGCTTAACTGACTGAGCCACCCAGATGCACCTCAGCTAGCTTAATTTTTGTTTCTGCTCTCCCTTCCTCTTCTTTCCCTTTCTCCTTTCTCTTTCTCTCCCTCATCCTTCCCTCCTTCTCTCTCTCTTTCTCTCTCTCTTTCTTTCTTTCTTTCTCTTTCTCTCTTTCTTTCTCTCTCTCTTTCTCACCTCTCCTTTTTCTCCGTTTGGCCACAGACCAGGAATTTTCCTAAGTTCTGGCAAAGAAACAATGAATAAAACAGACATGGTTCCTCCCTCACAGAACTTACAATCTTCTATGGAAAACATTTAAACAGGTGTGTTTATTACAACATGATAAGTGCTATAATCAGGCAAGTACAGTGGAGGAGGACAAGAGCACATTGCTGTGGAATGTGGCGTAGTTCGCGAACAAGAAACAATTCATTACCCAGGGTTTTTGAAGTTGCCTTACATCTTACTATGTATCTATAAGCAAGTATATAAATATAAAAAAAACCCAACATAGGCAAACTTTGCCTCACAGTATCCCAGGATAATTAGGTTTAAGCGTTGTGGTTCACTCTAATAAATGGGCTAATCCCCTTCACCAGACATGTATAAAATAAAGGAACAAATAATGGAGGTTTTCTTGAAAATCTCTTTTTGTAATGATCTGAGACTTTCTGAGTAATGTCTAATCTTTCTAAAGAAATGTCACTGCGAACATTTTTGGATGTTGTTGGAACTGGTCTGGATTTTCAAGTCTCAGAGTATCAGTTATGACCTAATAAGACCTCTGCCATCTGTTTTTTCCTTTGCTCAGAGAAGCTTTTTTAAGTTTACTATAGAAGGACATATTTTAAATGTATTTCTTCCCACACAAATTTATATGCAGGTTGGCAAGCTTTCTCAAAGATCAACACTTCTGACTTCATCATAAGGGTTTTTTCCTACAGTGTAAGCACAGAGGACTGTTTTCCAAACACTTTTTATAAGTTTTGATCCTGACCAATTAGCTAATAAACCCCTACATGGACTGATTAGTTCTGTACAAACAAACCTCTTGCCATAAAATATCAACACTTCTTAAAGGGTAACACGTCAGCCATTATGGTCAGTTCTAATTTACCGCGTCTACTTGCCTTCCTAGAGGATGGCAGCGTGCCAGGCAGGAATATCTAAGCTGGTTTGAAAGCTCGCTCTGGTTGCCTAGCAAACCTCCTGTCACGGGAGCCAGGCAGCCTGGCCTCTCAGATTCCAGCAGCCTGCAGACACCCTCCCCCTCCCAGGATGTAGTGCAAGAAGTATTCACAAATGCTTTTTTTTTTAAAAAAAGAGAATACTTTATTCATTTCTGCCATCAACCCATGCCATCAACATATTTAATACAGAACATTATAAACGTGAAAATGGGGGAGAAGTTTAATATTTCTCGATCAACACAGTCTCCTGACCAATTTCTATACAATACCAGTACAACATATACAAGTAGAATGTTTTTTTCTCAAGACTGACAGCACAGCTAAAGTTTCCAAAAATTCAGATTACACCAATAGAGTACATACGTAAAGCCAATAGCATTTACTAAGTACCAAGAGCAGCAACAACCTTTGCAAACTCTACATTCGTCTATAGGACAGCAAACATCCATCAGTTCCCAAAGTTCTGTTACAGTTGTAAATCCTCAATCATTTTTAGGAAAAAAGGAAGCTCTAGAATAGCATCATTAAAAGCACCCCTGGTTCAACATGGTCAGCAGTACATATCATAAAGCAGATACAAGTTCCTACGTTCACAAGAGGCATAATGCAATACCATCTTAAAGCTACACTACTAGAGTATACAATCCAAATGACATTTTTTGAAAATTCTACTTTTCCAGCCCAGCAGAGAGGGCCAATGTCTTTAAACCTAGGAGACACACCTCTTTCCCTTTCCCTCTCTCCTTCTCACTTGTTCTCTCTCTCTCCCTCTCTTTCATTCCCCCTCTCCCTCTCTCTCTCCCCAATGCAATTTCAAAAAAGCTGTGGGAAGCAGTAAGGTAATATCTGAGAGTGAGCGTGCTTGAGTCTAGACTTGGCCCAGATACCACCTGGTTGTAGAGCTAAGTACAACTCACAATTCACTACGCTCATGGGCCTCATTTTCCTCATCTGTAAAACGATAGCTTTGGTCAAGGTACTCCTCAGGGTCCTTCCTGATTCCAACATTTTATGTCTTGTTAATAACATAAAATCAAGAGAATCTCGCAGTCACTATGAGTTAGGAAAATGAGAGCAGATATCTGAATAATGTCAAATTTCAGATTTTTTTTTTAAATGCAGAAAATACCCATGGCAGGAATTTCATCTTGCTTTTGCACCCAGCAGGTGCTAGAGTCCAGACAAGACTAGGAATATTGGGCAAACTAGTGAGACAGGACCAAGAGGAGTTCATTGGCATGTAAGGGCGCAGGTCTTGGATTTTACTGAAGGGGAAAGGGGTAGGAGAAGACTCCAGAGAGAGCAAATGTGATGGAGGACAGCTGGTGTGTCCCTAAGGATGCCTCGATCTATGGACAGGGACAGTCCAGGTGCGGACGGAAAGAGGGAACCTCAGTGCTGCTTCCGCATCGGCTTGCGGAGCCAGGACCCTGGGAGACTGAGAGCATCCTCACTCTTTATGGAGCCCCAGGGCTCTGCCAAGCTTAGAAGGCCTGAGAGACAGAACTCTGGCTCCTCTATAGTGAAAAACATATTTAACTACAATAGTAATAATTTACATTCATTACACTTTATGCCTTATAGCACTTTGCCGTGTTTGTTTTATTACACCTTTTGCTATGGTGACTCTTTAACTGACTGTAATTGTCTCTTCGCTTGGACTGCTACAGACTTTGGGGCCCAAACTGCAGCCCGGCTGTCAGGGTTCCCTACGTTGCTGCACAGGTTTGCCAGCACCATTTAATCAAGGCAGAAAGAAATATGCCTTTAATCACCCTTATTATGCTCTCCTCCCACTTCCAACTGATCATCAAGACCTTTCCACCGCATTACCTAAACATTTCTTAACCGTGTCCCATTCTCCTCAGCGCCACCGCCCGCCCCCCTACTGCTGCCACAGTTCAAGTCCTTGCCATATTCCATGGTTGCAATAGCTTCCCAGCAGCTCCAGACATGTATCAAAACCTAAAAGATTTTTTCTTCTCCACGAGAACCCGAGAATTATGTAAATTTCACTCTTGCTAACAGCTCCCTATCACACACTCACAGGACAAAACCCAAGATCCATATAACAGCTTACAAAGGCTTTTCTAATCTGGCCCCTACCTACCTCTCCAGTTTACTTCCCATGATCCCCAGCTCTGTTTTCCATTCACATGGACGGAAACACAGCACACCATGCCGTGTCTCCTTGCCACTGAAAATATTGTTCCATCTGCTCCAATTGCATTTTTCCTCGTCTGCCTGGTAAAAATCTACTAGCTTCTCCCCTACTGGACTGTGTACATTTTGGAGGCAGGATTTGTGCCTAATTTATCTTTGTTTTTCCCAGTACCTAGCAAAAACCTTGGTACTGCTTAGACATTTTTTAAATGTCTTGGATTTCTGTAACATCAAAGTAGGAAATCGGCACATGAGCTTTCAGGGCACCAATTCCCTATCAGGCTACCTGGGCAAAGAAGTATTATCACACATCCCACTCCTATTTCTACTCTCTTAAGGGCCATGTTACTACTAACGATTAACTCAGAATGTTCATGGCTTTGTTCCATCCCAAACGAGAGTACCAAAAAGCAATGCCAATTTCAAAGATGTTATATTTCTCATTAGTCATGCCACAAGATCCTCTTCTGCCAATTCTCAATCAAGAAGAATGGGAAAAGAAGAAGGAGGAGGAGGGGAAGAAGAAGAGGAGAGTGTGGAGGGGAGGGAGAGGAGCGGCGCCTGGGTGGCTCCGTTAAATGCCTGTCTTCGGCTCAGGTCATGATCCTGGGGTCCTGGGATCGAGCCCCGCATTGGGCTCTCTGCTCAGCAGGAAGTCTACTTGTCCCTCTGCCTCTGACCATCACCCCATACCCTGCTCATGCTCTCTCTCTCAAAAAAAAAAAAAAAAAGAAAGAAAGAAAATCTTTAAAAAGAGGAAGAAGAAGAAGAGGAGGAGGAGGCGAAGACTTCCTACAGACCTGTATAGTCCTGGAGTACGGGTATACCTGTACCAGAAGGGATGGTTTTGATATGTCTCTAACTTTGCATGATCTGTTGGTCCTTAATCCACTGGGGAATGCTACACACCCACACAAAGCCCCTGGGGACTACCTCTCACATTCACTGACAGATGTGTAAAATCTGAGGTATCTAGACAGCTCCTGTCACCTACATGTGTACTGAAACACAAACAACAAAGGAGTGCAGATTATTCCAGCTGAGATCAGCATTAATTGAAACTTAGTATAACAATCCCCTTAAGACTTTCTGGAAAAACTTGTTGTCACATGAACTCGGTTTTGTTGTTGTTGTTGTTGTTTTAGTGCACCCTGTTGGGATGTCTGCCCTTCCTCATGCAAGGATTTTTCCATTAGGAGAGGTTCAAGAAGCTAAGGAGAGGCAACTGTATTCCGGAGGAGCACCAAGGTTACAGTGATGTTACGAGGCAGCATTCTCTCCAACAGGGTGCCGTCTGCAGGCATTTCCTGCAAGCACGCAACAGTCCACGTCTGCGTGCTGCAAGGGATGACCATCACGTTTGTACTCAGAGCTAGGAATCAGTCCCCAACTTCAGTATTTGGGTTCTCAGACTATATATTACGTGTGCAATTTAGCTAAAACACCAATATTCTGAAGCGGCCACCATACTGTATGTATGGCAGAGAAATCTTTTTCTCCCCAAAATATATACAAGGAACCTGGATGCCACAGTTCCTTTATTGGATATCCAGGAAATTTCTTATTTTATTTAAAAGATTTGCTTTGTGCTATTATTAGCACAGGTGTATAATTCAAGATACATGCAGCCAATCCAAATCTGGCTAAACTACACCATATGGATGATACTTCCGATAAAAAACAAAACAAACAAATAACTTATTTCTTCTTGACAGGCTGAGCTTATTAGCTGTCTGAGATCCCTAACTATACTGTGATTCCTATGGGACATTTTTCCTTGGAACTTAAAATGCAAAATAGCAGTATGTCTTTCTATTCTACTATAATAGCAGTCTTAGATTCACAACTGACAGAAATTTTAAAATGCCAGGAGTTAATATACAGGGAAAAGGCTGTTAGATTTTGTAAATAAATATGGTATGTGTCTCTCTGTATGAACATGTAGGTTCCAATAGACTATGTTAGAAAACATGTACATCCCATGAATCCACGCATCAAAAAGAGTTAGGAGCAAAATCTACTGACCATCCTGTCAGTCAGGGCTGGAGTTTCTTCAGGGAATTCTTTAGACAATAAAGTCAGGAGCACCACAAATATAGCATGTTTTTACTTCCAGAAGGGATCATTTACATATAGGTCTTGGAACAGAAAGCCAATCTTTTTTTCTCTAACATGGAAGGATTTCTTGAGAGAATGAAATCGCCTTGTCCATGAGACAGATGTATGTGTACTTCAGGCAGTATCTAATTAGGACCCAATTGTTAGAACTGGTTACAAAAACCATTTGACACTAAACAAATCTGTATGCGGTTAACTGGAATTAGTCAGTGGCCAAGACATTACACTGAAATACAATGAGGGTGAAGTTTGACTTTGACCTTCATTCTTTCCTCATTTATTTAACCATTCTACAAGCACAATGGTAGACACCAAGCATACGAGACAAATAGGATATAGTTTCTACCCTCAGGGTGCTCCCAGGGTAGTGAGGGAAAAAGTCATAGAAACAAATAATGGTGAAACACTGTGTTAAGTGACAAAGATACACAAAGAGTATTATGAAGACACTGAGATAAGGTAATTAATTCAGGGCCAAGCCAGGCTATGTTGGGGAGGTGACGAAGTCAGCCAGGTGGAGGACAGAGAATTGCATATTGAGGGAAAAGCAAGAATGAAGATTCCAGTCACCTGGAATCTTACCACATAGCCAGCATATAATGACTATGTCCCAAGAACGCTGACTGCAGGAAGTCATCCTTGGGGATGGCCCAGGGCAGAGACACCAGAGGCTGCCTGAGAAGTGGGGTCAGGTGGATCATGTCATGAAAGGCAGATCCTTTTGATCATAGAAAGATGAGCACTCAGGGGCTCTTAAAAAAAAAAAAGAATGGTGAAAGAAGTATATTATAAATTAATTAATAAATTAATTAATTAATTTAAAAATTCTATGAAAAACAACTATAAGCAGTTGGTATTGCTAGAGTTTAAAGCTCAAGTAGTTTAAAAAAAAAGATAAGGCTGGAGCATTAGAATATTTTTTTTTTTAAAGATTTTATTTGACAGAGAGAGAGACAGCGAGAGAGGGAACACAAGCAGGGGGAGTGGGAGAGGGAGAAGGAGGCTTCCCGCTGAGCAGGGAGCCCGATACGGGGCTCGATCAGGGCTCAATCCCAGGACCCTGGGATCATGGCCTGAGCTGAAGGCAGACGCTTAACAACTGAGCCACCCCGGTGCCCAGCATTAGAATATTATTAACAAAGGATCAATCCTCCCAAATTGAAAAGCTTTGGCTTTAGCCTGGAAGGGAAGGGTTTTAATCAGAAAAGGGACATGGGTCATATGTGTTTCAGACATCAGCTTGGCAGTTGTGTAGACGACAGGTTGGCGGGTAAGGTCTGGGCTAGAGACAGGGGTGTGGGCATTATAAACATGACGATGATAGTAGAACCTCCGAGAATGGCATAACATGCAAGGCATAGTGCACACAGTGAGAAGGCAGGGGCTGACCATGAAGCCCTACAAAAACCAATGTTTAAAGCCTAGATAAGGAACTTAGGGGAATCTTAATAACAATCTTCCCTGGCCAGAAGAGATTATTCTTGATCAGGCCAGCGTGCCCACCTTCGGCTTGGTTATTTCATGATTAGATTGGTATCCAAAAAAGAAATGGTTTCATATGTGTATTGTGAAAATGTTCATTTGATTTAAGAGTTATTTCACCCTTGGCAAAATTGTTCCCGTATGCAATCTGAATAAAGCTGGAATATGAAATACATATTTCTTATTATATCACACTACTACTACAAGGAGTTTTTTTTGATACTTAAATTACTTCTCGGTTTTGAGAGAGAATGCCTAAGGAAGTGATTGCTTTTCCTTTGTTCCATGGTGGAATATTTTGTTCTTAGAGCCCATGGTCCAAGACAGGACAAGTACCTGGTGATGTGCCCACTGTAGGTGCCAAGTATTGCTGTATCTACTTTAATATGTGTGAAGCTGGATCACTTAGATAAAAGTTGTTTTTCATGACGTGGGTGATCTCACCCACTCCAGTGACTTCAACCACCAGCTGTACACAGATGAATTCCAAATCCTTCCCTTTCTCCTGAGTTCTGGATCCTTATGCACAATTACTGACAAGGCACTGTGGATGGCTTCCAGGAACCTCACATTTCAAATGCATAAAAGTAAACTCATTATCTTTCTTGTATACCTGTTCCTTCTCCTATAGTTACTGTCTCCAAGAATGATGCTTAAATTTGCTCAATCACGCAAGTCATCTCAGATTCCGTACTCCTTCATTGTTTTTCACATCCCTTCAACCACCTTGTCTTACAAAATCGAATTATTTTGATCAGTGATATCCATCTCCTCTTCTCTACCCCTCATCTTCTGTCCCCTATTACTAGGACAATAATCTTATACCTGCTCAACTAGCCTTCAGTCTCTGACTCAACCAATCCTCTCTCCATGGGTTGATCATATTATTCCTTAAATGCATAAAATGTTTTTAATGGGATTCCCATTGCCTTTTGGGGCCACGAGTCCCCCCATGATGCACCTCTTGCCTAATTCCCCAACTATATCTTTGTCTGCTGATCTCCGCCCTCAGCCTGCTCCACAGAGTTAGTTACATCCGAAGCCTTGCTTGTAGCCAGCTCCTGAACTCAGATGCTCTTAACAGGCCATGCTGGTTTATGCCTCAAGGTTGTTCTTAGGACACTTTGTGTGACCCTCTGCTCCATCCTGATAGACATCTTGTATTTCAAGCTGAAGCTTGTGTATTCCATCTTCTAATGTTCCCATCATCTCTATCGCCCTTCCTGCCTCACTGTTCCCTATTCGGCCTTCTACAACAACACTTACAAAATCTTATTACATTGTATCACATATTGAACCCCCACTACTATAGTGCAAGCTTTCTGAAGAAATGAACCTTATAGGATTTATCTTTGTGTTCCTGGGACCTAGTTTGACTCATGGTGAGCCCTTAATTGGTGTTAATGGACATCAATAAACACATCAAAACAGCTTTAAAAATTGATATTTAGATGAATGCATTTTTTTGTGTGTCTCTCTCTCTTTTTTTTTTTAAAGTAGGCTCCACACTCAAGTGTGGAGCCCAGCCAGGACCTGAATTCATGACCCTGAGATCAAGACCTGAGCTGAGATCCAGAGTCGGGTGCTTAACTGACTGAGCCACCCAGGTGCCCCATGTTTTTCTCTTTTAACTGAATTACTTTGGTACATAAAAATAGCCAAAATATGAGGGGGAAAGGGCTAAGTATGGTGATTGCAAAGAGATTTTGGCTCCAAGTCCAGCTCTTATCAACTGCAAATGGCTGGTAAGGCACAAGCCTGAGGGGCAGAGAGGTCCAACTGAGGCACTGAAGAATGAGTATAATGATCTGTTAGCACTTTCCGTCATGTTTGTGCCTTTATTTGCTCTCCTTCACTTAATGCAAGTGTTCAACAAGCAGGTCTTTTTTTAATAAGTATTCAGTAAATATTTTTAAAGATCTCACTTTGTGCACATGAGTAGGCAGTGTCTGCATTCTGAGAGTATATCACATTGGGACCACTGCTAAAACTGGCTATTGATACTGCTGTTTGATACCATATAGTATTCTTAAATGTATATTTAATTTTATAATAGCCTTAATCTTGGCCTGTGCAGTCTGGTTGGCACAATTATTTTTTTTTTTATGTGATTTAATGGACTTGAAAATCTAAAATAGTCATTGCATTACCTCTGAAATACTTAAGAATTAAATTATCACTACCTAATATAACTATGTGTCGTGTCTTTTGGCAAATACAAAAACTAGATATATTGAGTTAAAAAGGCAAATGAAAATTATTCCAATGTTTAGATTAAGTCATTTTAAAAAAGGAACAATTTATTTTATCTACAAAGTAAATTTAAGAAAATGCAATCCCTAAGATTTCCTTTTGAAAATTACTCTCTTGTTCCACACAGTCTAATTAGGGTCTGTTTCATTATAATTTTATCTGAACTCTATATGCTGTAGAGCTGCTCTGCAAATGAGTCATAGGATCACTATTCCCAGTTTGTAGCCAGTTCTCCCGAGAAGCAAAGGAAAAAAGAAACAACTGCCTTTTAAGGAAATCAAACCTGTTTCTAGAGATAAACCTCTTTCTGTTTCTATTTGAACACAGTCTCAACAACTGAGAATGAGAATCCTATAAAATACATGACCTACTGGAGGAGCCACCCAGCCAAATACATCTGTAGGTTTGTTTAATGCTTTTCCTAGTCCATAATCTATTATATAAACACATTACAAATATATGCACCTGGGCGTACATGAAATGGTAAAATAAAAGGACATTTTTGTTTCTGCAAACATTAAGACACCTGGTTGCAATTTGGAATTGTATTTTGGCTACTCTGTTAATTTGTTTTTTAAGTGAAAAAAGAGAACTTGCAGTTTCTAGGAAATTTAGAAAGGAATTTGTATTGTGAAGAGTTTGCATTGAAAGCTAAATGGTAAAGATTGTTAAAAGAAGGCTTCATTGGGGCGCCTGGGTGGCTCAGTCAGTTGAGTGTCTGTCTTCGGCTCAGGTCATGACCCCTCAAGCCCCTGAGGCTTCCTACTCAGCGGGGAGTCTGCTTCTCCCTCTGCCTCCTGCTTGTGCTCTCTCTCTCAAATAAATGAATAAAAGTCTTAAAAAAAAAAAAAAAAAGGCTTCATGCAGCAAGCACCATTTAACTAACCTCCTCTTTTAACGAACTCAACAATTTGATGTAAAAACTCACTTCAGTGTGGACTTCTCTGTAACTCTTCTCATTCTCTGAATTTGAAGTGAGAGAGCATAAAATTTTAGTATATGGTGGCTGGATCTTTATTTTTCCAAAATTTTGCAATTGTTTTATTCTCCTTACATTATACCAAAATATTTCTAACACCAATCTTTTTTTGTCAGTGTCTTAGAATAGACTAGAAAATGACTCCTGGCATAATGAAATTCTTCTTTTAAAAGCACAAGTAATTGTTTATCCAGTAACACAAAATCATTCCTACAGATTGAAATATTTTTTAGTGTCGCCACCTCGAAGTCATATGTAATAAGGGATATATATCTACATGTACGCACACATATCTACATAATATAAAACTGGGATTTTCTTTGACTAAATTCTTTCTACTCTTAGCTGAGCAACAAAGCTACAGCTGAAAAGAATTCAAAAATTAAAACACTTGATTTCCATCTACTAAGTCACAACATCCTGATACCATTATTCAGTCAGGGAATTACAATGGCTGAATTTTCTGAATCTAAGGGGTTTTTTTGTTTGTTTGTTTTTAGCCAAATTACTTTTAATATCCAAAACAATTAAAATTTTTAAAAGCAACAAAAATTTAAAGAACAGCATTATCTAAGAGAAATTAAAAGTTTATTTAAAAAACATATCTGGCGGGGCGCCTGGGTGATTTAGTCGGTTAAGTGTCTGACTCTTGATTTTAGCTCAGGTCATGATCTTAAGGTCAGGGGATCTAGCCCCGAGTGGGGCTCCTGCGTGGAGCCTGCTTAAGATGCTCTCTATCCCTCTCCCTCTGACCCTCCCCACTTCCCCCTAATTGTGTGCACACTCTCTCTCATAAATAAATAAAACCATAAATGGTTACCTCAGGTGGGGAGAGGCAGAGTGATTTGGTGGGGGCGCATAACGTTAGATGTAGGTTATTGTTTTAGTTTTTGTTTAGAGAGTTGGGGGGGTCACATGTGCTTATGATATTATTAAAAATAATTTAAGAAATATTCTCTGAACCAAGGAGTATAATTATTCCAATTCTGGGCTCATGTTGTCCAAAGTATTAAAAAAAAGTTTAATTTAAATAAATAAATAAATAAATAAATGTTAGTTAATTCACATTCCATGACTCAAATGCTTTAGAAAGCTTTCAAATAAAGATCTTACTTGTTTTTCTTTTCCTTTATAGGTCATTTATTTTGTGTGATGTATAATTCCATTGTGTGAATAACCCATAGTTTTCTCACCACTTTTTGTCAATTTTTAACATTTAATATTTATTATATAATAAACACTTCCAACTGTCAAAATGAAATATATAAAATTTCAACATATTTAGCACTAAGTTCAATGGATTTCATCCTTCCCAGCTCCTCTGATCTTGCTATAGGAATAACTACTTTGTCTTACTTAGACTCTTTTTCTCTCTTTTTCCTTCCACTGTTATGAAAAACGCTCTCCTAGACCATCTTCTCCCTCGAATGGATGGCATCTTCACTCTTCTTGTATTCTCACCACTCACATCCTACTTGCTATCTTTCCTTCACTGCCAAACTTTCAATACAACTGTCTATGTTCATATCTCCACATGCCCTCCTTGAATTCCCGTTCACTCCCCAGCCAACTTCAGCATGGCTTCCATCCCCACCATTCTAGAGAGAGACAATCACCAACAACCTCCCAGGTGTGAAATGTATGTATGGTCTTATAGTCCTCTTCCTTGAAATACTTGTCACTGATAACCCATTCCTTGAAATAGTCTCCTTTCTTAACTTATCAGAAATACTTATGTTCTATCTCTCCAGAGACCTCTTTTAACTTCTCTCACTGTCTCCTCTTTCTCTGTTCATACTTTATATATTGGTGTTTCCGTGTTTCTGTCCTCTGTCTTCTGCTTCTTACTTCCTCTATTTCAACTGTTACCCCAGATTTCCTCTAGCACTGGCCACTCTCCTGAGCCCAAACTGATTTTCTTAGCTCTTCATTATATAGCTCCTTCTGTGTGTCCTACAGAGAACTCAAATTCAATTTATTCAAAATTAAATTGATTTTCTTATCCCCATAACTGCTCCTCCTGTTTCTCCATAACTATTCTTCCTACACATTTCAATAAATGTCATATCCATCTTCCAAATTATTGTCCACTCTTCCCCTATTCTTGCCATCCACATCCTGTATCTTTCTAATTTGTCTGCTTCTTCTTTTCCAGCCCAGTGCTTTAGCCCAATATAGTCTAAATATCTGTCATTGGAGTATCATAATCTCTGCCTCACTGGTCTCCATCCTCCAAGCTCTGCCCTTCAATATCAAGCTTCATGCTGCCATTAGGTCATATGTCTGAGCACACACCAGATCTTACCATGTCCCTGATGAAAAATCTTTAATGAGAATTTGAGAGAGTTTATAGTGAATAAGATGATGAGTTGAAAGGAAGAAGACAGTGACTTTCAATCCCCGGTTCTTCTCAATTTCTGAGATAACAAATTCAAGAGGTTCTAAATTAGTATCTTTTAACTCTTTCCATGATGGTGAGGTGGCAAGCTCTTCATTACAGCCTTCCTCACGAAGAGTTTTCTGTTGACTGTGACACAAAGATTTCATGCAAACTATGGAAAATGAGTGTAGACTTTTGAACGTTATCAAAGGAACATGCCGAAGAGCCTTTATGCAAGCACAAAGAAAACAAAACAATAAAAAAAAGAAGGCCCAGGCATCAAAGAGGAACATTTTGAATCCTATCTGATTGCATTCTGTATTATACATAATTCACAAAGATTTATCCAATACTCATATAAGAGATCACTACAGACCCAGAACTGAGCAATATCTCAGTTCTGGTCTCTGTAGCCACTTGTTGTTCACTGAACAGGCCTTACTCTTACTGGCATTTATGTCCCTATTGAATGGGAGCCTTGTTGAATGGCTCCCAAGGCCTGGAATGTCTTTGTCCAAGTCAGAGTCCAGTTGGAATGGTGACTCCTCTGTAGTGCTCCCTGATGCTACCATACAGAATGAGGTTATTCGTGGTTTTTATTTTATGTTATATATTTCTCTTTAAAGCCTTGTCACCATGTATAATAATTATAAATCTGCTCTTCCATGGAAGTTGAAGTTTCTTAAGAGCAGGGACAATGTCTTATTCACCTCAGAATCAAGCATAGTTGTGGTATAATCAGAAATATAGTTAGTCTTTGTCCTTGCTACCTGGCATGAAGCTCCTAAACACTTGGAATTTCCTGAGTGATAGGAATGTTTTTAGTTACTCATAAGGATCCTTTGTAAGCACACCTGAGTTTATTTAATGAAGCGACTTAGGGTGGGATCCCTGGATAGGCTCAGGATGGGGTGGTCACCAGAAAGACCAAGTAATTTGAGGATGGTAGCTTTCAGCCCCACCCACCAAGCCCTGGGAAGAAGGGGCTCTGGAGATTAAGCTCTATAAAAACTCATGTATAACAAGATTTGATGAGCTTCCAGGTTGGTAAATGCATCCACTTGCCAGGAGAGTGGTGTCCCCCAGTTCCATGGGGATAGAAGCTGCTGCACTCAGGATCCTTCTTGACTTTGCCTTATGTACCTCTACATCTGGCTGTTCATCTCTATCTTTTATAATATCTTTTATAATAAACTGGTAAGTATAAGTAAATGTTTCTCTGAGTTCTGTGAGCCCCCCCTACAAATTAACCTAACCCAAGGAGGGGGTCTTGGGAGCCTCCAATTTATAGCCAGTTGGTTAGAAGCACCCAAAACAATCTGGACTTGTGATTGGAGCCTGAAGACGTGGCAGTCTTTAGGACTAAGCCCTCAGCCTCTGGGATCTGATGCTGTCTCCGGGTAGATAGGATCAGAATTGAGTCAAATCTGTAGGACACCCAGTGTCTGCGGAGATATGGAGAAATGCTTCTTGGTACTGGAAAAACACATTGGAATAGTACTTTTCATACAGCAAGTGGTGAAAATGCTTGTTGAATTAAAATGAATAGCCAAAGCAGAAGCTAAATATTAGATGGAATCCATAAACCTGGGAAGTATGGTTGATTTTACCCTGAAATAGCAACCCTAATAATGATTACGGATGCAACTTGGAAAATTACATGAAAAAAAAATCTTACTACGAAGTTGAAGCTATAAACATAAATAATAACCATGCGCTTAGCTCAACATTTTCTTCATTAATGATGCCTGAGACTATTTTATAACTGAGGAATCTCAGTGTTAATTAATAGTGAGCTTAGCGAAGCAAATAAAAGCATGATACAGCTAAAGCTTCGAGGTAGCTTTGAGGTTCCATTACAAGGATAAATTACAGGGAAGGAATGATTGATGTTTCTGGAAGTCTTTATTTGAACAGTTGTCATAGGAAGGAGTAGACTTATTCTATATTGCACTAAAGGCAGAGTTTGAATCAATGAGCAAGAGTTATAAGGAAGAAGATTTCATCTAAATATAAAGAAAGTTTTTCTTTGGGTAATGGTGACCAACAATAATTTAGATTTCATTGGGTCCCATTATCAGAACTATTTTTTAAAAGGCTGGTTGTTTATCAGTGGTGGTGTAAAAAGAAGTCCTCTATCGAGAGGCAAGCTATATCAAATGAGAGGTCTCTTTCAACTCTAAGGTTTCATGATCCCATTAATACTTTCCATATTTTTCTGTTGTTGCCATTCTGCAATCGATCTTATTTTGCATGTAGACTTATTCCTGTCAATTGGCGTAACCTGTTAATTCATGTCTGTGCCTCAAGGGAAATTTCTCTTTATAAAATAAGTCTGTGTTCTCATTGTATATACATCTATTATAAAGGGAGAAAAAAAGATCTCTGGATAAAAATGAGACTTGTAAACAAAACGATTTTTAGTACATGTCTCACCTCAACTCCCAGAAATAATGAGCTAAAGACCTTCTAAATGTTGTATTTCTTATCTCTTCCCATGATGGTGAAATGGCAACACCTTCATTATGACCTCTTACACAAAAAAGTTTTCCTTTGGCTTTGACACAGAAATTTCATGCAAACTATAAAGAGTGTAGAGCTTTTAATGTTATCAGTGGAGCATGCCAAGAAACTCTTTTGCATGCATGAAGAAAATAAAACAATAAAAGAAAGAACAAAGGATTAGGCATCCAAGAACATATTGATATTTCCACTCCAGCTGCTTGAAAGGTGACTACATTCAATAGAAAAACAAATGGTGAAGGGGGAAAAACAAAGATTGAATTAATCTCAGACATACATCTGGAGTCTATAAGAGAGAAGCAGAGAAGTCTATGTGACTGATCCATATTAATGGATACCCAAGAAAGTTCATGCAGGTATATAACACATGCAATTGCCAATTCTCCGTGATATTGGAACTAAGGATAGTGTAAGATGATTTGAATCTCAATAATTCAAAGATAAATTTGCTTCAAAATTTCACCCACATATCCATTAGCTTTTCTTTTTTTTAACATTTTTTTATTTATTCATTTGAGACAGAGAGATACAGAGCATGAGCAGGGGGAGGTACAGAGGGAGAGGAAGAAGCAGGCTCTTCGCTGAGCAAGGAGCCCTATGTGAGACTCGATCCCAGGACCCTGGGATCATGACCTGAGCCAAAGGCAGAGGCTTAACCATCTGAGCCACACAGGAACCCCTCCATTAGCTTTTCTTAAATCAAAATATTTTCTTATCTTTATCCATATGACAGTAAAAGTGGTACCCAGCAATAAAGGAACTAAGGATCAGACGATGAATAGAAAAATCCAGAATAGATCTCTTGGATATTTATTGAGGGTTTTTTATGTGTAAGAAACCATGAGAAAAAAAAAATGTAAATTATACTCCTTGCCTTTAAGGGACTTAGCACTGGGGATGGGAAACCACACACTTGTGAAAAATCAAATAAATTAACAGTACATGATCAAGCACCAAATGCACAGGCATTGACAATATACAGCATTGACGGTTTTAGCAAATAAAGTGCTCATATTTTGTTTGGAAGGATTCAGTAAAAAAACTGGGCTGAACTAAACTTTAAAAGATTATTAGGAGAGCGGTGCCTGGGTGGCTCAGTTGTTAAGCATCTGCCTTCGGCTCAGGTCATGACCCCAGGGTCCTGGGATCGAGCCCCTCATCGGGCTCCCTGCTCGGCGGGAAGCCTGCTTCTCCCTCTCCCTCTCCCCCTGCTTGTGTTCCCTCTCTCGCTGTGTCTCTCTCTGTCAGATAAATAAATAAAATCTTTAAAAATAAATAAATAAATAAATAAATAAATAAATAAATAAAAGATTATTAGGGGAGAACATGGCTGCATAAAGTAAGAAAGATTTGTTCTGATGCTGTGTTCCTTTAATTTATCTTAAAATAAACTATTGGACTGGAGTCTCCCCACCCCCGCAAGCATCCACCCACACACTAAGCTTTAAACAATGTAGCTGTTTTATGAAATGTTTACAGGTGGGGGGTCAAAGTCCCCTAAAAGCCACTTAGTCCCTGAAAGCACTCTTCCCTTTTTTTGGAGATCAGTGCACCGGTGTTCCTCTCTATCTTATCAATTAGTTGAAACTGGCAATTCTTAAAAACACCATATTTATTTCCCATAAACACATGAACATACACCAAGTTAAACAAGTCATTTCTAAGCATTCGTGCTCATGAAGACTGATCTCGAATGCTGTGAAACTGGAAATCCCCAGTGCAGTGCTCCTCTTTTAGATACGAGAATAGGCATGTTCTGCAAGGTCAAAAGCAAATGAAGGGACAGAGGGCAAAACAGGCCCAGCACAGAAAAGGCGAAGCTGAGTGATCTAGTCTGCATTCTCCACTGACATCCTTTTTTCAGAGCGCCATCCTATCCCCAGGAGGAACCGGTTCAAAGGAAGCATTTGAGCTTACCATGTCAGGGTCTGTCTCTGCACCTGGAGCAACTTTTAGCAACATGTATTGCTGCAAAGACAGAATGGAAGATTAAAAGCAACACAGAAGGGACTGGTGAACCTTCAATACTTGAGCTAGATTAATGATTTGGGGGTCATTGCAGAACACAGACTCTGAAAATGGAAAACAAAAAAAACTGGGGGCGGGGGGGCGGGTGGAGATCATGTTCAGTTCCTCTGTTTTCAACACATGGGAGAGACCGAGAACACACTGGGAGTGATCTGTACATGGCGTTGTGCAATTGCTGTGTCATCTCATTTGTACTTATTTTAGTTTACAGATAGCTTTTGGTATGTGGATCCTAACTTCTGGGAAGGGTCAGAGATGTGAGCCCAGGCCGTTGGTACTCTGGGAACCACACAGATGTAAGTGGAATCCCAATGCCCCCAGGGACACTAATAATTGGAAGTTTGCTAGCCCCTCCTCCATGCTCAGGTAGAGTTCACTCACATCCTTCTGCTCCCACCTCCCCACAGATGGGTATGGCCCTCCATCCATCCATGGCTACCTCTATCGACCACTCTTTCCAGAAGCCTCCATGACAAAGCTGCCTTTCTGCTAGAAGAACTGTGGTTCCTGTGTACGAAGCTGCAAAGCTGCGAAGCCCTCAAGGAGATAAACTGCCATATCTTCAGCCCTGGCCATCCCCTCCTTCTGCCCCAGCCTCACCACACATGAGAAGAAATGGCCAGAACACCCCGCCCCACAGCACTGTGTCACACGTTGTCATCTGGACTCTGGCACAGCCAAGGCCCGGATTTTCCCAGAAAACAAGTTCCTATTGCTTCCACCTAATCTCTCTCTACTAGAATGTAAGGTTGTCCCAGGGGAAGGCTGGGGAACAAGCCTCTCGGTTTCCCACAGGCTCTCCTCCCCTCCCACACACGCAAACAGGTCAACCCCTATAGGTCAAGCCCCCCACCAGCACATTTTTAGCTTGGGCTGCCTCTGGACCACTCTGTTACTGCCACAAAATTAAGCTAAAGGGGGAAAAAAATTAAACTAAACATGTAGATGGAATAGATGGTTCAGACATATGTAAGTTCCCGTTCTTTCGATGTTTCCCATGAACGAGATTTATCATACTGTGTTTCCTCAGAGTGAATTTACCATCACTGGTACTTTTTGTTAAGTTCTGGAGGATGTTTGAGAGTACACATGAGCCATGCACTCTTCTCTCAGCGCGAAGTCATTCCTGGGGACCTGTGCTCTGGGCCAGGCTGCTGGGCCTGGCCAGGCGCCCCCGGTTGTGCCAGAGAATTGAACAGGGGACCAGAGATGGTCATTCCTCCATGCTTTATATTACGCAAGCCCGATCTTCTATGAAATAAATTATCTTTTTCTAAGAACCACACAAATTAGGAACCTTTAAACTCTATTAAGACAAAACTATATGAACTGTATTAAAAACTAAACAGAGGTTTTGCAATACTTTTGAAAATTAAAACAAACAAACAAAAAAGCATTCTAAGACCTAAATTTCAATGATGATGTTTCCTAGAAAGAACTCTTTCTCTCAAAACTGACCCTATAACTTTAGGAAAACAATACTGCAATGACATTTATTACAATACTTCTATATATGGCTTTATCATGTATACAACTTATTTTCATATCTCTCTCCAAAGAGAAATATCATCCTTTTGGAACTTGCCTTATGTTTACTTCTCCTAACCCCAAGATGAATAATCACTTGTTCCTCCTAATCCCAGAGCAGCAGCTCTTTCTGCCCAGGGTCCTGTCCCCACCATTTTGCACCGGAAAAAAAAGAGAGAGAGAGAGAGATCAGAGTTTAATTGTTTCTTTAGGACAGGTTGGGATGTTTTTTGTTGTTGTTTTGGGGTTTTTTATGTTGTTGTTGTTGTTTAGAGAGGGAGAGAGGGGAGAGGCAGGGCAGAGGGAGAAAGAGAATCTTAAACAGGCTCCACGCCCAGTGCCAAGCCCAACGTGGGGCTCAATCCCAGGACCCTGAGATCATGACCTGAGCCGAGATCAAGAGTCAGACGCTTAACCGACTGAGCCACCCAGGCACCCCTAGAATAGTTTTTTTAAAAATCTGATTTATCTGATTATCCTCTCTTGATAATTCCATGGAAAGCTGCAAACCCTAATTCCCTGGGCATTAACTGTTTTTTTTTGTTTGTTTTTGTTTAATATATAACTACTTTATTTCTATACATTCTCTCAAAATATATACTAGTTTGCTTTGTTTTGTTTTGTGTATTTAGGTTAATCATGAGAAATATTATTTCTTTTTCATACCCATACTTCATGGATGAATTTATTTTTGTCCTTCTGAAAGCATTTAGGATATTCTCCTTATTTTTCATGAGACTGTCAAGGCATGGGATCTTGGTAGGCCCACAAGTAGACCATTTCAATCTGAAACTCAAGCCCTTCAGCTCTAAGAAAGTGTCTTCCAGTATTTATTTGATAATTTCTTTCTATCCATTTTCTCTGTTCTCTTCTTTTGGGGTTTCTATTAGATACTGCATCTTCTGAATGGTTTCTATATGTTTTTGTCTTTTTATCTATATTCTGGAAGATTATCTCAACTTTGCTTTCCACATTTTCTATTCCTTCATGTTATTTGTATTTAATTTACCAATTTAAATAATTCTTTTTGTTTTATGGTTATAAATCTTGTTGAATTTTGTTGACTATATTAGGCATCTTGTCTTTTTATTTTTATTTTTTTTAAGTTTCTATTCCTGGGGCCTCTGGGTGGCTCGGTCAGTTAAGCGTCTGCCTTCGGCTCAGGTCACAATCCTGGGGTCCTGGGATCAAGCCCCACCCACATCGGGCTCCTTGTTCAGCAGGGAGCCTGCTTCTCCCTCTCCCACTCCCCCTGCTTGTGCTCTCTCTCTGTCAGATGAATAAATAAAATCTTTTAAAAAAAGTTTTAATTCCCTAAATTGTCTGTTTCCTCTAGGGTCCTGTTTTCTATTTGTATATTTTGGTCTTTCCCTTCCATCTTGCTGACGCTCTTCATACTCTTGGTGATCCTTGGGTGGCCTCCCGTTTGTACAGTTTTTGACTAAGAGCTCTGTGTGGTGAGGGTTCGAAGAGTCCAGTGTCAGGCTTCAGACCACAACCCATTTCTTCCTGTGCCAGAATGAGAAGGGCTTCATTCTGGGGTACTATTATCCACACAAAATGCCTTCATGTTCCCCACACATTTTTTCAATGTCTTTAGAGAAACTCCACCTTGGGCTTTGCCTGGAAGAATACTGTGTTACAGAGTGCCCTTCAGTGGGAATGGTGTTGGGGGGCGGGGTTGGCTACTGGGTATAGTGGTACAGACTGCCAGTGAATTCTCTTGCTTCCAACTTCTTCTCCCTCCTCCTCCCCTCCTCCTTTTTTCCTCCTCCTCCCCCTCCTCCTCCTTCTTCTTCTGTCTTTTAAATAGCCTTATCGAGGCATCTTTGATATAGGCATTAATACCTTTGTCCATTACTTTTAAGACACTAATCTTTTTGCAAAATTTTTATCCTGAAACAAGTGGGAATTTTTTTTTCTCTCAAAAACTTTTCTCCAAGACATTTTTTAAGGTACAAATCAGTACCAATATTTTTAAATGTTCAGAGATGAAAGTACGTTACATATATTTACTTATTTGATCAGCTAAAAACAATTATACTTGCCAGTGTAATAATGAGTAACATATGCATGACAAGAAAATTTCTCTTTATATATAATAGTTGCCCTCACAGATAGTCTTCATTTTCACCAAAAAAAAAAAAAAATATATATATATATATATATAGCATGCCCTCAGACTTATAATTCTACTTTTAGAGATTTATTCTCCAGGAATGATCAGATGGGTACACAAATATATTTTATATATACAAAAGTATTCATCTCGGCACTATTTTTAATGTTGAAACATTAGAAAGAACTTACATGTTCAAGAGGGGATGGATTATATAAATTGTGATGAGTCCATACAATGCAATAGTATGCAGCCATTAAAAATTACGATGTACATCAGTATTCACTGACACAGGATGGTGTTCATGCTGTGTTACTTAATAAGGAAGTACATGTAGTACCATTTATTTGACATAGAACTGAATGTAAGTGTGATTGTAAGTTAGCACGTGTGCTGGGAGAGGGGTCTAAAATATGGTTCATTGAAATGTTAATAATGTGTCATTCCTGGGCTGTATGATTTTTATTTTATTTTTATCCTTTCCTGTAATGTTTGAATCTTTTTTTTTGTAAGAACAATGTGTCATCTTTTATAATCCAAAAATAAAAGCTATTTTCAATTCTAGCTATTTTCTTTTTAAAAAAAAAAAAACATAAACTGTGAGCAATCCATTTGTGGGATAGAGACATGATTTGATTAAAAATCCTGCACTTTAAGATGAGGAACTAAACTAATCAAATCCAAGTATGCTAAAAACTCTCTTTTTTGGGGACACATTTTTCCCAAATGAGAGAGGTTTAAGGAATAGATGAGGAATATCAAATACATTCCCTCTTCTCCATCTAATTAGAATACCTCATAGAAGGTATTCTATGAGGTCAGCTAGGTCAAAATGAGTGGTTTTACTTGATGAGATGGTTCATACCCACTGTCTCTTTGGGGTTTCTAGTAAAGTAAGGAGAACAAAACTTAAAATTATAAATTATGTTAGATCCAGAGTCTGAGTAAAGAAGTTAGATTTCTAAAAACATCAATTGTGTTTAAATCCACAAATTCTTAATGATATTTTAAAAATATATTGGTTACATTAGCATATGCTAGGGAACTCTCTCATTATTTAGAAAAATATAAAGAAAAAGAATCAAGTATTTACGGGAAAAAAAAGCACAAGAAAATGCAATGGTAATTCACTGCAAAACAATTTTAAGCATAAAAAAGGAAAATCCTGTGAAAGAATACATTAAATTGATACCATTTTGAGAATTTTTGTTTCGTTTTTTTAAACAAATATGTCTTGTAAATTATAATTTGGAGAAAGGCAAATCAAATTCCCATAAAATGCCGTATAAAGAATTGCTCTTCCAGAAAGCCTGGGTCTGGGTGGCTCACTCAGTTAAGTGTCAGATGCTTGACTGCAGCTCAGGTCATGATGTCAAGGTCCTGGGATCAAGCTCCACATTGGGCTCCTAGCTCAGTGGGGAGCCTGCTGGAGATTCTCTCACTCCCTCTCCCTCAGCCCGTCCCCCCTCAAATAAATAAATAAATCTTAAAAAAATAATAATAACTGCCTTTTCCAAGAAATACTACTTTACTTTTCAAGTTAACAGAGAAAATATGACCATTCATGGACATTTTCTTTCACCTATTATCTTCTTGATTTAAAACAGACTCTAGCTGCAAGGAACCTTAAAACCATCTATTCTAAATCTTTCATTTTATAAATAGAGAAACTGAGAGCCAGTTTTAGTGACATCAGAGTTAAAGGCCACAAAGTAAAGTCAAGTTAGAACCATGCCCAGAATTCAGGCTTCCTGACTCCTAGTTCAGTTCAGTCTTTTCACTGCACCCTTTGGATTGGTGTCTTGTTACTACAAAATCTCAAATAAAAATATGAACACACACCTATAAAACATATATAGTATTATTCTAATTACTCTTTAAATAAATTTCTCATCAGATAAAGCTTCAGTGACATCAGGCTTTTTGGTGGTTGCCATTCTCATACTAAAGAATAACAGACGTACATCCAGTCATTCATTTATTTTTTCAACAACCTTTTTCAATATATATAAGCTTGCCTTAAGTATCTAGTTACACATATATGTAACACACATGTATATGATCCCCCTTGAAGAGCACTATTTTAGAAGATGCCAATAGCTGTAGTCTTGCTTTCAAAGACCAAGGTGCCAACAGAAGTGTGGAAAAATGCAAGTCTTTTAACTAGAAACACTAATGAGAAATGTCTATACTAAAACCGTAATATTTGCTTGTTTAAGTGCAAAATAGGAAGGTATATTGCGCACTGACAACACTCTTTGCCACCTTGGCTCTGGGACACTGAGGCCTGAGTAAGAGTTCCAGTTTAGCAGTATTGTGAATACCTAAAGCAAGGATCTTCTTGTTTCACGCTGTGCCACAGACCCCAGTCTCTGCCATCCCTGTGCCCTTCATCTGTCCCCAGCCCTGTCCCTGCCCTCCGTTCTTTTCTTCAATCCCAAAGCATAATTGTCTTCAGGCTCCCACTTGCCTTTGATGCAGACTGTGAACTTCAACTTATGTTTTCATCCTTAAAGGTTCTGATGAAGTTTATACACTTCCCCAAACAATAAGTATTTATTTTTGACTGAATGCAGTTTTATCACTTGGTAAATTACAAATAGGAGTCACTATTAACCAATCAGTTAAAAAGTAATAGCCTTTATTGTATACCTACTGTGTGCCTGGGAGAAATAAATAGAAGAACATTCTATTTCAGAAAAGATCATGGGCAAAGTTACAAGGACTGGGGGAAGAATAAACATGTCATGTTGGGAGAAAATGAGAACAGCCTCACAGGAAGAAGTGAGCGGCTCAGACCAGAAACTGTGAAAGGAGGTGAAGGGCCTTAAAAAAAAACTTAAAAAGGAGTTTCTACAAATAATGCAATATATGTTAAGAAAAAAAAAAGAAGAAGAAGAAGGTAGCGGGAGGGGAAGAATGAAGGAGGGGAAATCGGAGGGGTAGACGAACCATGAGAGACGATGGACTCTGAAAAACAAACAGGGTTCTAGAGGGGAGGGGGGTGGGAGGATGGGTTAGCCTGGTGGTGGGTATTGAGGAGGGCACATTCTGCATGGAGCACTGGGTGTTATGCACAAACAATGAATTATGGAACACAACATCTAAAACTAATGATGTAATGTATGGGGATTAACATAAGAATAAAAAAAATAAAAAATATAACAAAACAAAACAAAACAAAACAAAAGGAGTTTCTAGAGTGAAGTGCTAAACTTTTGAAAACACACTCCTGGAAAATGCTTATAAAGACCAAATAACTCTCCATTATAGTTCATCTCATGCCTGAATCAAAAAATCCAGTATGTTGTTACTTCTCCATGAAAATCAGTTAAGAAAGACTTATGCAGAATTTCCTGTTTATTCTCTCTCTCTCTCTCTCTCTGTGTCACACACACACACACACACACACACACACACAAACACACTGTCTCTCCTTCCTTCTGCAGATAAAGCAACATCAGATTTCATGTCTTAATTTGCTTAGAAAGCTCTCTGGGAAACGAGAGTCATAAAAAGAACAAGATAAAGAAAGGATGAGAATGAAGAGCATGGAGGCAGTGAAGATAGAGAAGAAGGAATTTTCCTTCTCAAATAAGAAAGAGAAGCAGAGGGTCAGACTAGTGAAGGTAATAAAGAACAGAATGGAATAAATATCATAATGGGATCTTTAATTGAATTTGTGTCTCCTCTCAGCCCTGAAGGAACCCTGGTAACTCACTCAGCATGAAGCTCCAGGGTCATCTGGGCAGAGAGAAAACATACAGTGATGTGCTTCCTTTCGTGATCACAGCTCTGCCTCAGGATGAAATCCTTCTGATCAACATTTCCCCATCTGGCAGGCAAGCAGCCAGAAGACTGGAGACCCAAAAATGGATCACTGCATTTGGACTCCCTGCAGCAGCCTATAAACGTAATATAATATTTACACGACTCAATGCTAAGCACCATCCAGTGGAAAATTGTTATGTTTTTCACAAAAGAAATAAAATAAAGTGAGTCCTATGGTCGTATCTGACTCCCAAGGCCTGAGCCTTTCACAAATTTTGTTTTTCATTTTAGCTTCATCTTGACTGATGAAAATAACTCACCACTGTTTGGAAAGTTAAAAACACCAAGAGCTTAATGTATTATCATTTACTTAGAAAAAGCAGCCTTATATAGTAAAAACTTCTTCTAATGCAGAAGACAAGAGTGCAGGGGTGTTGGTGGGGGAGGGAATGAAAAGCTCATTAGCCTTCGCCAAAGGCCCTGGCACAGAGTTTTCCTAACTATTCAGAGATCAGTGTCCTATATTTACTTACCAAGGACAATTTATTTTCTTTTATATTTTCAAAGCACTTGAAATGATTCCTTTTCTTTGTGATGATTTCCATATGCTGTTTCCAAGGAATAAGGCAACATTCTGAAACCATTAAATGCCATCTCACAGGGAGGGATCCCAAGGACTGCAGGGGCCCTTCCAATGACATTGAGATCCAGATCTCAAAAGGCATAGTGTGGAAGACAGCAGATACTCCTTCAATTTCACAAAAGTTGGTTAAATAAAAGTAAAATAACCAGGAAGGTGATACTAGTAATTTTTTTAAACCATTGAATGTTTCCTGTGTGTTAAGTGACTTAGATTTATAATTTCTAATCCTGAAAATAATCCTTAGAGGTTAAGTCCTAACACTATCCTCATTTTACAAATGAGGAAACTGAGGCACAGAGACTAATATGACTGAAAGAGTCAGAGTCTACTGACTCTTAACAGAGCTCAGGATAATTACATGCAATTAATTCTTTATAGCTTCAGGTATTTTCCTTTAAAAAAATCTGGGGGCTCGTGGGTGGCTCAGTCACTTGGGGGGCCAACTCTTGGTTTCAGCTCAGGTCATCATCTCATGGGTTGTGGGTTCGAGCCCTGCCTCAGGCTCCACGCTCAGCATGGAGTCTGCTTGAAGATTCTCTCCCTCTGTCCCTTCCCCCACTCATATGTGTGTGTGCTCTCTCTCTCCCTCTCTATCTAAAATACATAAATAAAATCTTTTTTAAAAAAATCTGTACTGGGTGCCTGGGTGGCTCAGTTGGTTGAGCGACTGCCTTCGGCTCAGGTCATGATCCTGGAGTCCCTGGATCGAGTCCCACATTGGGCTTCCTGCTCGGCAGGGAGTCTGCTTCGTCCTCTGACCCTATCCCCTCTCAGGTGTTCTCTCTCTCTCATTCTCTCTCTCTCAAATAAATAAATAAAATCTTTAAAAAAAAAAATCTGTACTATTTTTAAGCAAGACAATCATTTAACTTTATTGGCCTTGTATAATGTATAAGGTTAGGATCCATTGCCTTAAACTAATTAAACTGCATAACAAAGAAATCTTGGTTAGTCATTGATACTGTAAACGTTTTGTGAAATGTTGCATTTTATCAAAATAAACAGGATCTATGTATCAAAGTCTCCTTCACACTCCTTAAATTCTTCTTCTCTCACTGGGAGAATCAATTTCAGAGGAAGAGAAAGACTAGTTTAATATAATTTCTAACCAAACTTCTCCATAAGAGGCAGTGGCAATTACTCACTTAAATAAAGTGTTCCAGACACTGGTCAGTAGGCTGCTGCATTATGAAAAGCTGAAATGGATGAGGAGGAAATACGAAGAGGACAGTTCAAAGTTGTTCTAGTGGGATCTGTATGTTAACCATTTAAGGATGGGAAAATAACCACATGATCAGGTTTCCCAGGAGAGAGAGTTTTTCATTCTTATCACTATGAAGGCAGGACTTCTATAGCAATTTCTCATCGGAATGTGTCAGTTACACTGGCATCTTTAGGGTTCCTTGAACTTGCCAAGGATGCTTCTGTCCCAGGGCCCTTTTATACTTGTAGTCACTGCGCCTGAAAGGCTTCCCCCACATATTGGCCAAGCCAGCTGGAATGCCTGAGGACATTTATTTTCATCTAAGAAATGAGAAGGAAATAAATTCCAACTAATGTTTAATCAACATTAACGTAAAGGCTAACATCAGTCCCCTGGGCCAGTCTGGTCCAAGCAGTTATGAATTTCATACAGTATTTGCGGTGACCCCACTGAACTGAGGACCTCCCAACATGGCAGAAGGGAAAGACATTTCCTCACATGTTCATTCTCTCTCAGCATATTGTAATATATCACATTTTACGGTGCTTGGTTAAGTTAATTTCCATGTTATTATCCAGTTTTAACTCCCACAAAATGACACAAGTTTTAAAATATTCCTGAAAGGAAGCTATTAAATAAAGATAAGAATTATGTATCAAGCACAAGAGAACAATAATATGGCAGAGTTAACCCTTTTCTATAATCCTACAGAAACTCGTCTCAGCCATATTGTGAGATTAAAAACCATTACTGCCTAATCATATGACAGGTAGTTAAAACATCCCAAATTACCAAGAAGACTATTTGGAATATGGATTTATATTCACTGTTGTTAGAGAGGAGCTTTACTTTATTGTGATGGATGATATTAGCCAGTGTTAGAGTGAAGTAATCAGTTAAGAAGATATTTAATAACGAAGTACGCAGAACACAAAGAAATTCTAGGCTTATTTTTCCAACAATGGTTAAAGTCAGGCAATACTCAGTTTAAAACTTTACACAATTTAAACCAAATGATAATGTTTAGAAAGTTCTTCATGGATGCAATAAAAAATGGCTAAAAGAGTACAATTGGCAACAAACTAAGATGTATTTTTTGTTAGCAAATATTGAAGATGCAACCCCCCCCAAGAAATTGGTAGAAATAGTATTAGAACAAACTACTGTTGGAGGAGGTCTATTGTAAAGTTAAATAAAAGAACATGTTTCTGGTATGTCCCAACATACGGTATTTTGATATTTTCATAGATGAAGAACTATTCCTCTGGAGAACCAATAAGGAAGATCATGGAAATAAGTTGTCAAAAGTAAATGAATTATTTAATTTTTAAAAAGTCAGTGCTTTGGGGCACCTGGGTGGCTCAGTCAATTAAGGGTCTGCCTTCAGCTCAGGTCATGAGCTCAGGATCCTGGGATCGAGTCCCTGTGCCAGACTCCCTGTTCAGAGGGGAGTCTGCTTCCCCCTCTCCTGCTGCCCCTCCCTCTGCTTGTGCACTCTCTCTCTCTCTCTCTCTCGATCTAGCTCAAATAAATAAATAAAATCTTTTTTTAAAAAGTCAATGTTTTATGGGAAAAAATGTACATAAAACCACTGAGGAAGTAGCTACTTGAACAGGTATTAATAAAGAAAAGATTCTAAGGTAAGGTTATGGAGGTGCCTCCCATAAAATTCATTCAGTGCATAATTTGAAGGCAAATTCATGTTTGGATAAATTGAAGACAGAGTGCAAAAGTGCTGCAGATGTCATCAATATGATTAACTTTATAAAAGCTCACACTTAAAATAGACTAGAATCTTTAACACATGTTGCAGTGATGTAGGGAGTGACCAGGAAAGTTTTTGTATCATAGAAATCTGTATCATTGAGGTTCAGTAGTATCTCTTGCCAATCTTTATAAGAGTTGTAGAACCTAAGGATGTTTCACAGTTTTATTTAACAGATAAATTAATATTCCAAGTTTGTTGACCTTTTCTGGAATAAGTGACTCTTAGTCATCAGTACCTGGCCTATATTTTAGAATAATAAATACAATATGTCCCCTAACAATTAACTGCTTTGAAAGCAACTTTTCAAAAAAAGAAATAGATGAAACAGAGATTTTGAAGAGTTGCTGAAAATGTTTTTATGATTATGCGATTTTTCTAGTTGAAAATTATTTAAGTGTGTTATTCTTTAAAATGTCTTATCTGCACACTTAACTAGAAAAAAAGAATTTCTGGGATGCCTGGGTGGCTCAGTCAGTTAAGCATCTGCCTTCGGCTCGGGTCATCATCTCGGGGTCCTGGGATAGAGTCCTGCATCAGGTTCCTTTCTCATCAAGGAGCCTGCTTCTCCCTTTGCCTGCCGCCCCCCCATCCCCCCACCCCCCCCACTTATGCTCTCTCTCTGACACATAAATAAATAAAAGCTTAAAAAAAAGGAAAAAAGAATTTCTAACAGGTTTTCAATCTTTCAAGTAAAAAGCAGCAGTGAGATTTTAACCCTAAAATATTAAAATGTAGCCTATTCTCATTAGTTTGTGAGAACAAAGCGTGGTTATCAGGGAGGATGGAAATCTACCCATCAGATTACAACCAAAACATCTGCATTATCAGTTGAGAATGAAAAAGAATTTCCAGTTAGTGTTTCATTTCTTCAATATGGAGCTACCTATGTTAAGAGGTTATCTTTTTCAGCCATGATAGTCTTTAGATTCAAGTATTGCAATAAATTAAAATTTCACTAGACCTCTTAATTATACCACATGGGGTCACACTCAGATTTTCAAAATCATAGTCTGTCAGTCACACTGGTCTCACTAAAGAAAAAAAAAAAAACTTCTGGTCAGTAAGAGTGAGAAGACTTTTTGTGCTGTCAAAATAAAATAAAAATTAGTTAAAAAATATTGTTTTTATCTTTATTTTATTCTTTAAATTTTTCTTTTTGATATGTTGTATACTGTATATAAAATATTAGCACAGTATTATATATATATGTATATATATCTCATTTATACATCCCATATATATACATACATACATCATTTATGCATATATGAGGTATAAATGGGCTACCCTCATAATTGTTTTACTTAAGGAGATACAATCAAAACATTTTAAATACACCACTGGTCTACTGGAAGAAACAAACATGTGAACAAAAATTACAGCCACCGGCAGCAGAGTGTATGAAGGCATGAGGCGAAACCTGTGTGTGTTAAAGGGAACACCATTGAGCAAATACTTACTTACCTCTTACCAGAAAGTTTAGTCAAATCTCCCAGAGAACTGACTCTGAACAGAGTTGTCCAGAGTGAGTCAAATTTCTCCAAGTGTATTAGGGGAGGTGCCAGAGAAAGGGGTACACACAGCAGGGATGAATCTTGGTGGCAAGAAAAACAGAGTGTTCTGAGAGAACTGTCGGACTTTCAAACGGCGAAGTGCACATTTAGGGGAGTCCCAGGTGATGGGGCTGGACAGTATGGCAGGGACCAGATGGTGGAGGGTTACAGGTGCCTCCAGAACGTGCAGTCATGAGCCGGTGAACAAGGCATGGTGCAGGGAGCCCCTCAGACCATGGGATTCGGCATCAAACTGGCCTCGGTCCTAGACCTGCCATCTGCCAGCCGTGTGATCTTAAATTATTTAGTTAACTTCTCTAACTCTCAGCTTCCTCATCTGCGAGGAAAAAAAGAAGGAGGTAAAGCTATTGTGTATGATATAATTCATAAAGTGCTTAATTGTCTGTACGTAATAAGATTTTGTTACGGTTCTTTTGATGACTATGATGGGGAGACTTTGAAGTATTTTAAGCAGTGATGTAACAGGTGATTTAGAAAAATCACCCTGGCAGCACGCTGTAGCACAAATCTGAGGAATGTGAAACCGAAAGCAGGGAGACAGTTAAAAGGATTATAGTTATCTAAAAGACAAAGAGTAAGGGCCAGGGCTGAAGTCCTAAGTGAAGGCATCCAGGGCAGGAAACAGAATAAGGACCATAGAGGAGGTAGAAAGTCAGTACCCCGTTACCACCTAAATTCATTGCCTTTATACCCCTTTGTGAAAATGACTAAAGTAAACTACACTAGACCCACAAGAGTTGTGTGTGTAGAATACAAACCCTGGAGCCAAACTCCATAGGTGTGAACCCTAAGTCTAACCCTAATTACCTATATGACCTGGGGAAGTCACTTAACCTCTTTGTGCTTCTGTACTAGGGATCTCAAACAATGACAACCTCACAGAATTTTCTCATCATATTTAAAAAGTGGTTTAAAGAAGTGCCTGACATCCAGGAAACATTATGTATGAGTTTCTTAAATAAAGTTAGCTACAGAAAATACTGTTAAAGGCAGTAAGATGTTTGGGGAAAATGACATTCATTGGCTGTTATTATAAATTTCTTAGGAAAAAAATAATCTGTATCCTAAAATGGTGAAATTCAAGCCAGGTAAATTTTGATAAAGGGAATGAAGAAAGAGCAGTAAAGGAAGGCATATTGCCCAGGCTGAATTAGACAGATCATAAACCTGTCGTTCTTTTCAGGAAAATTCATCCACCCATCGTTTTATCAATCCGATACCCACACTGCTTCCAAATAAAAGTGGAAAAGCTAGCCATGGATGAGCAGGATTATAAAAATCCAAGACCAAGGTTAGGAAAACTATTTGTTACATAATCAAGTAACAGGAGTTTTCCCACAATGTTTCAAATGGCAAATCCACCGTATTTTTCAGTATATTTATCTGAAACACACCAGATTTAAAGGCCAATTAAAGAAAACTACATCCAGATCATCACAACACCTAACTATACCTACTATTGTCAATGATCTGCCCCATACCAATGGATTTCACAAAGACATTGAAGACAGTTTGTTGAGAACCTGGCCAACTCTACTTTTTTATAATAAAAAAAGAATGGTAAATAATTTTAAAAAATAAAATGCCTAAGGTAATTCAATACTATAAATATGTTCTCACTGAGGTGGTCAAACAATGAAAAATATCTACCAAGCCGCAAATAATATTTTGCTTCTCATATAAGGCTTTTAACTTCATAAAATTGTTTTCTCTTAAGGATTGAGTTTTTTGTTAAGATTTATTTATTTATTTGAGTGAGAGTGTGTATGTGCACACACATGTGCGAATGGGGGGAGGGGCAGAGGGAGAGAATCTTCAAGCAGATTCCTGCTGAGTGGGGAGCCAGACACAGGGCTCTATCCCACCCTCCAGGAGATCATGACCCCAGCAGAAACCAAGAGGCAGGTGCCCAACCAACTGAGTCACCCAGGCACCCCACTCTTAAGGATTGTTTAATGAAGCTGTTGCAGGAATTCTCCATTTCCTTTTACAAAAGTCTCATGGCATTCATCATGAATCTCTTAGAATAGATACAATAAAAATCTTGGAATCCATGTATTTTTTTAGGTTTACTTATAAGTAAACTGCTTCACTTTCCAGTCTTGTCTCTCATTGCACATGACCTTGGAGATACATTTCCCATAGTCCTTTTCCTAGATCCCATTAAACGAAGAAATTGTTATAAATGTTTTTAAGGGTTAAATTTGAGATGGTGACATACTATTTCATATAAACTCTAAATCAGTGTTACGGCAGTTTTCAGCATTACTAAATGATAAACTGTTCTCTTTATCCAAACTGATGCAGAGAGTGGCATGATGCCCCTGCCATTGGGGAAAGAATTATATTTGACTTTGGACTCCTTTATATAAAATTTTTGCAAATAATTAATTTTTTTCAGAATCAGTTTTTTCATCTATAAACTGAGAATAATAAAACTCTACTCAACTGGTATCAAATGATATATGTTAACATACTTGGACAATTGTAAGATATACAATGTAAAGTATTTTTAGCTAAATATATAAATTAGCTTATATTCCTGGACACTTATTAACTGATGGAGGTTAAATTCTTTTGGAAACCATTACTATGAGAAATACACAAATATTATTCAGTTAGGTATAATATGTATGTCACATGATATTACATACTGACTTTTGGAATTTGCAATATGACTTTCTTTAAAAACAACAATCACCCTAGATTAAGACCCAATAAAAGTTCAGAATACTTACTTTTAAGTTAAGAGTTCTGGACCCTGAAAGTAATATTCCAGAAACACTTTTTTAGACTAACTAAAAGTATGTGCCTACCTATAGCAAAAAGCATACCAGGTTATTAAAGTGCTGATTCACATTCAACAAAAGAAAAAGGAAAGAGAAAAGAAGTAGCTTACATTTCTTATTTAGCCCAAAGCCAGATTTTCATTCATTCAACCTAGATAAAATAGCTTCAACATGATCATCTATGGAAATCATATGAGTTGGTGGTAAGTTTTCAAGCTAACATGCATCAAATACATGTGATTAATAAATATGAACCTGTGTGATGGAACTGATGTTTTTGAGGAGCGTCAACTCATTCAGTTATAAACATGAAACTTTCATTTCTTCCAGCAACTGCTTTCAAGTATGAGAAAGCCAAATCCCTCCCTTAATAATACTTTGGTCAGATCCCAAGCATTTCTCTTGGCTTTTGGTTATTAAAATAGTCTAGTCCAATTACAGCTTCAATCTAATGTCTGTCCCTAGGCGTTCTCCCTAAGCACCGTGGAGGGCTTGTGGCTCTGGGGCTTGGCACCCCGAGGAGGGTGTTGCCTGCTCTTTTCCTACCTCCTTCTAGCTCCTCCCAGGTTGAAGGCAGGAAGACTGGAGAAGGAGGGGGGATGGTAGATATATTTAGTCATAACTGAATGAAGTCCTATTTCTCTCTTTCTGGTTGTTGCACTTCTCTGGTTAACGCTGAATAGCCAGCCATCTCTGTTCTCTCTGTGGCCAGTGTCCAGATGCTAGGGCAACTTGTGTGGTTTCTTCAAGGAGCCCTGGAGAGTTCTCTAACATGGGAAATAAGGCTCCTGCCCAAGCTCCCTTCCAAGCCCCCCAGTAGTTCCTCAGGATGCCAGCTTGCGCCTGCTGGTCCCTAGCTAAGAGCTTGCCTATCTAGGTAGGGTACCGGCAAGGTGGTTCAAATCCCACCACTTTCTGTGCCAGTCACTCACCCCTGGGAAATGCAAGGATCCTTGCCTTGCCAAATAGGTAAGTTCTTACTCTTCTCTCTCATTCTCTCTCCGTCTCATCTAGGTCTTTTTCTCTCCCTCTTCTTGCATCTTTCTCCAGTTTTACTCCCCCACCCACCACTCCCTACCTCTTTTTTTTTTTTATTTAAATTCAACTAATTAAGATACAACGTATTATTTGTTTCAAGGGTACAGGTCTGTGATTCATCAGTCTTACACAATACACAGGGCTCACCACAACACATACCCTCCCCAAAGTCCATCACCCAGCCACCCCATCCCTCCCACCCCCCTCCCCTCCAGCAACCCTCAGTTTGTTGCCTGAGATTAAGAGTCTCTTATGGTTTCTCTCCCTCTCTGGTTTTACCTTGTTTCATTTTTTCCTCTCTTCCCCTCTGATCCTCTGCCTTGTTTCTCAAATTCTGCATATCAATGAGATCATATGATAATTGTCTTTGTCTGACCTCTTATCCCACCTTATTCACATAGGCACTAGGCAGGCCAGCAATTCTATTGACAAAGAAGACATCCTGCTAGGGAATATATTACCAGGTGCCCCTCTTGCAGACACCTCCAATCTTACAATGATCATTTTTAAGCTTCCCAGCACTTCCTTGCCTCCCAGTAACCCAGAGTTCTTGGCTTCAGAAAGGGAAAACCCTCCCATTACTAATGATGACTTCATCACAATGCTAAGGACTCAGACAATTCTTGTGTCTCTCTGGTCCTCCTCTTATATCAGCTGGGAAAGAGGCGGTGGGGATGTGCTAGAAGAACATATCATGCCACCCTTCAGGAAGCCCTGTGGTAACATTTCTGGCCTCAACTTTCTACAGCAGTGGTTCTGAATCTTGACCACACATTTGAATTGACTTCGGGGTGTTTATAAATCTTGACTGGCACAGTCAAGATATCTTGATACTTGATACCTTATAATCTTGACCAAGATCCCTTGGACAATTAAATCACATTTGGATGAAGAGCATGCTATTTTTTATATGCTTCCTTTTGGGGACCACCTTAGCCTCCCTTATTCTCTCAGGCACCTGTTTCTACCAATTCAGAAGGAGAATGCAGATTTGCAATCAAATGCCACTATTTTTTTTATAGCTTAACCTTTGGCAAGTAACTTAGACTTTCTGTGCCTGAATTTCTTCATCTCTAAAATGAGCATATTTTTCAAACTACTTCTTAGGTTATGGGGGTCATTTGAAGAAAAAACACCTTCAAAGAAAATACTGCAAAGAATATTTTTTTGAAAAGAGTTTGATAAATGCAAGCTACATATGTGCCATGTCCCAATAATGGTAAAGTTCATGCAGAGTCATTATCTTACTATTGTCTTTCAACAAACAGTGATCTGTCTTAAAACACACAATTCCAAAACAAAGATTTAAAATAACATATGCTTAACAGATTTACCTAGTGCGTACTGACTTCTATAAGCATACCTGTTTTTAGGATTTCTAGAAAGTGCTCAAAAACTCAATAAAAAATGAAGTGATCCATCATATCTCCTAATAAAGATGTTACTAGCTTTCCATATGTAGTAAGGAGCATTTGTCCTCAAATACACATATTCAAACACATTAAAATATTTCTTTTTTTCCCTTTAGAAATAACTATGTTTCTGGAATTATTTTATTTGAAACATTTTAGAGACCTCACTGATGGTACTAATGGATAAGACTATGTTACTTGATTGTGCTTTACTAACACATCTTTATTTAAAGTTTTAAAGAGAGGACATACAGAATCATTAAATCCACTTCTGCCTCATAAAATACATGATTGTAATTTGTCATGTCAATTTTAATAAAAGTTACTTGAAACTTTGAAATGAAATTCAGAGGCACCTGGGTGGTTCAGTAGGTTAAGTGACCAACTCTTGATTTCAGCTCAACTCATGATCTCCGAGTTGTGAGATCGAGCCCTGAATCAGGCTCCACACTGGGCACAGAGCCTGCTTAAGATTCTCTCTCTCTTTCTTCCTCTGCCCCTCCCCCCACCCCTCTTCCTCTCTCCCTCTTTGAAAGAAAGAAAGAAAGAAAGAAAGAAAGAAAGAAAGAAAGAAAGAAAGAAAGAAAGAGAAAAAGAAAGAAAGAAAGGCATTTCAATAAGAGAATAATAAATACCATAGCAGTCTACATGTTTTTAAGAAAGCTTAAAGTTCTAACCATTCAAACATATAAAGGATACAGTGTGAACATTTCTTTGTTCATTATTTTCAAAATGTGAGTTATTACTGAATTGTTCATAAGATTTGTTTGTAAAACAAAAATTTCTCCCCACTTCTTTATATGAAGATTTTCCAAAGTGATCTGTCCAGAGGCAGAGCCATGTAAGCACACGTTTGAAAAAGGAGTTTTATAAAGTAAAAGTGCTAACACATTTTTTCTAAGAATATTTGCACACATACAATGGGGTTTTATGTTGTAAATATGCTTCAATAAATTTGTTTCTATGAATGATCTCCTGGAAATATACTTTACAGAATATTGTCTTATGACTCTGTATTAGAAATGTTTGCTTTCTATCACATGTATTTAGAATATAAATTAAAAGATATATAAGCATTCAAAAACCAAGCAACTGTTACTGATTATTTGGATCTTTTAAAAATTCAATTTATTCTTGAAAACAAAACCGAATTTTATGGCCTTGAGCTTCAATGTCAATGAAAAGTTTGATTATTAATATTTCTGTTAGTGATCTTTAAAAGTTGGAGCTTGCCTACAGTTCAATCAGCCAGCCAAATACTAAAAATGTTTGAACATCTCTCAAAAGTGACTAAATGTGTCATTAGAAGGATATTTACTGGGAATTATAAAGCTACTCAATTTCTAATCATTGTTAATAACATTAGACTGGGTTTTTTTTCCCTATTTCAGCTTGTTCAATTTTCATTCTATACAGAATCATGAAAAACATGAACACGAGATATTTAATAATAAGCCAAAAATTTGTTGTTACCTCCAGAACTGCTTTGTAGCATTCCCCTTTTAAGGGGGCGTGATGCTAGCACTGTCTGAAGTTTCCTTTTCTTTGTTAATATACATTTTCTTTAATTCCCAAATTCATCCTGTGCATGTTCTTCAAAACTGTAAGCACTGAGTTTGCTAGCAACCATCCCCCCCAGCCTTCCTGGCCTGTTCCTCTCCATCCTCCTTCTTGGAGGTAACTTGGCCCTCATAAGCATCACCTTGGAAGAGGAGGAAGTCTATGCTACGCGACGTTCACTTCACCTTGAGCTGAGGGAGCGTTACTAGAATTGAGTTGACTTGATGTTTTAAATGAAAAACAGTGATCCCAGTGAGGCCATGGACTTGATAATAACGAAAGTGACAAGCACTTTGCTCCAAGGGTTTTCTTCAACAAATAATGCTAGTATAAGAAATTAAATGTAAGTTTGAATTAAGGGGAAAAAATAGACCAACAAAAGTAGGCATTGCCATAGTAACTTAGAAACTTTATCTTCTTTAGAAGGCTCTCCAGTCACTTTTTACATATGGGGAAAACTAGACTGTAAACTGTAGTGTATCTCTCTCTCTCTCTCTCACACACACACACACACACACACAAATTAAGGCAAACATCCAGATGCCTTCATAATGATCTTTTAGAATTAGCAATCAATTACACTACCACAAACTAGAAAATTAAAGCAAACATCCAAATACTTTAATAACTTTTTTTAAAAACCACATATATTTCCAGGGTATTTTAGGAAAGTTGATTTGGGGGGAAGAGCAGGATTGAATTTTTTGACACTCACACACATAATAGCCTCTCTGAATCCTGTTGATAAAGATGTCATCAGCAGAGAAATGCTCACAAAGCACCCTTCACTAGCTATTAGCTTTAGTTCTTAAAAAAAAAAAAAAATCACCACATAATAGTTCCGCTTTGCAATAAGCACATTGAGGACTCAGGAGAAACCCAATACCCACCCTATTCTTAAGGTCCGGCCACAAAAGAGCTAACAGGGAATAAGAGCATCCAGCCACCTTTGTCTCCACATTTTAACTGGTAGGCAAGTGATTCTAAAGCTGTATACTATTAGGACAGTAAAATACTCTAGCAATATAGAATCTCACTGATGGTAGAGTACAATTTCCTTTTTACTTCTCTCCTTTCCTACCTCACTCAAAATGTTTATCTCTTTCTCCCTCTACACACACACATACACAAACACACACACCACCCCACAAGGGATGACTCAGGAAGGGCGAGAGATTTGTCTCAGGCCCGGCTACAAGTTAGATCAGAGCTGGAATTAGAACCCAAATCTCAGTAACTGGAGCCAGCCAACTGCTATTCTAGACCCAGAACAAATCTAGTTCAGTCTCATGAATTCTGCATACTCCGAATTAGGCATCACTGTTTTGTCTGACGTTTCCTGCCACAGACTCCTAAAGCAACACAATGAAACCACCTTTCCGGATTCTTCAATCGCTGCTAGTTTGAAGCAGAGGACAGTTACTTAAACTCTCTGGGCTCTTTCCTTATCTAAAATCCACAGGTTGAACCAGAGGTCTCTGAGAAAATTTCCCATTCCAAACATTTTGCTTTTCACCTTCTGTTTTATGCTTCAGTCTTGATGTTTGAAATTTTCACTAGGTGGCAGGATTCCACCATCGCATTATGAAAGGATTTTTCCGATGGAAGCCTGGGAGCAGAAAATTTCAAAAGAAACTCCTTTCCTCACAGCGAACATTAAAAAAAAAAAAAAAAAAGCCAAGAGAAAGGATAACTACAAAGGCCAGTAGTCCACATATTTCATAAGGATCTAGACCCATCTTTAATATATAAAGTGGAAATTAATCAAACATGTTCTTCCATACAATACTACAATTTAGTATCCAATTCAGGTAAAAGTCTGCTTAAATTTCATGCATTTTAAAATTTATTTTAGCTGAATCCCAATTTAGACAATATCAGATCCCCTCCAGCAAACTGGTAGCAAGAAACAAGCAATATGATGGAAACCAAAGCAATCTAAAACATTTAAAATCGTTATTAGATGCATTTCAAAGTTTCCTATAAGTTACTTACAATGTATTTCTAGTGTCTTTGAATTTTATTTTGAGCACTTAGCTAGATGAGTACACATGATGGGATGGAGTAGATTTCTGCATTTATTTGTCAAATCCTTAAAAGAATATTCTTTCAAATAGATTTTCTGATATTTTCATCATATAGTTAAAAGTATTGCCTCAAATTGGTCTTTTCATAAATGCTGCATTGTAAATGTCACTACCAAGGCTTTATACAAGTCCCCAAAAGCCACACCAATTGGTTATGCTGAGCTGAGCATTTCTCTTCTGCCAAAACCAAGTAAAGTAACATGAAACAATAACTCAACTGCATATTCTAACATTGCCTAGAAGAAACGTCCCAAGTGTCTTGCTGGTTGTCAGAGAAGCTGATTAGGCTTTTCTTCAGCTGATAAACACGGCACTCTTTTTTTTTTCTTTCTATCATTACTGGTTAATTACATATATGCTATACATTACTCCAAAGGTTTTTTGAAACATGAACAAACCCGCATCCTAGAAAAATTTAATATCGGCGCCAGAATCAAACTAATACATAAACTCCTGAATCACAACTGGAAAAAAACCATCAAACAGGTTGCTCTCATTCCTTCCCAGCCCAGAGCGGTGATAGCGGCACCTCTTTGGTGGTCCTACCTTAGCAACTTGTAAGGGCTGCTTCTGCTCCTTGCCACCTTGCAATCTGAACCCCCAGGGCGCCCCTCCGGTCATGGAAATGCAGATAAAATCCCCCGTGCCCATTTTCTCCTTTTAGTTGGGTAGCATGAAGAGCTTGAAAAGACGGAGGAGGCTTCGGTGCCGTTGAGATGCGTACTCAGCTCCAGGCGCCTGCCCAGGAGGCAGGATTGGGGAGCGCAGAGCCTCAGCTGCTGCAGCGGCCGCGGGCCGCATTCACAAGGAGGCAGAAGCGCTCCCTAGCATCAAGGACACAGCCCACTTTTGCGTCACGCTCCTTTGCTCAGCCCACTTCAGGCAAAGGAAGGAGACTCGCTCGGAGGAGAAGGTCCTCATGTGGGGCGAGATGGGGGCGGGAAAGCAAAAGTTCTCTGGCACTAACTGATTTAAATGCCAGCACTTAAAAGAATGACTGAGGAGCACCTGCGTGGCTCAGTCGTTAAGCGTCTGCCTTCGGCTCGGGTCATGATCCCAGGGTCTCGGGATCGAGCCCCGTATAGGGCTCCCTGCTCCACGGAGAGCCTGCTTCTCCCTCTCCTGCTCCCGCTGCTTGTGTCCCCTCTCTCGCTGTTTCTCTCTGTCAGATAAATAAATAAGATCTTAAAAAAAAAAAAAAAAATGATTGAAAAACTTTCATTTAATAATCCTATGACTAGTAGAGAACACGTGAAGATTTTAATGGCCGGCTGGGCCAGAAGTGACATCCTAAAATATGAGCTCTGAAAATCCAACTACTAGACAATTTGATTCTCTCAAATGAATGTTTTGAGAATGACCACAGTGATGATTGAAACAGACAAAAGGGAGTTCAAGAGGGTGAAATTATTATTTTTCTAAGCTTCTACTATCTAATTCCGTAAGAGGAAATAAAGGAAAGCAAAACATTTGTCTTTTTTTTTAACCTCCTACTCTGAAAAGTACTTTTTTGAACTATGAAAGAGGTGTGTATATTTTAGAGTTGAGGAGGGGGAGGAGAGGAAAGAGGAAGAGGAGAAGAAAAGAATTTCCCCCTGGAAACTACATTCTTTTAACTATGTCTCTTGCATGGTCTGGAGTATTTTAAATTTAAATAAGTGTTTCATTTTCTTCCTTCCTCAGCAGGAAAGAAACTTCTTGAACCAAAATAGTCAGCCAACTACATACAATGTCACCTACAAGTTTCTTATTTTTATAGTCCCTCATCACAGTGCTCTGAGTCTGGAATGGATACACAAAATAAAAGTTTATTTTATATGTGGTCCAAAATACTTTAATGTTTTAAATCTGAATACAATCCACCAAAAATTGTACAAATGGAACATTTTTATTCTTCCATGATATTTTTATTTTCCATGACATTCATCCACATAAAAACATACCAAATAATGAAAAGCTTGGACAAGTTAATTGATGTTACATGTGGTACCAGACAAAACTGACTTGCAGACAACTCTGCCTATTTCAGTACCAGGAAGCACTCTGCAGTGAACCTTCACACAGCCTCACTGCCCAGAAGCCAAACGTGTCAAGTGATTTTGTTTGTGCTTTCTCACTGGGGTAAGAGACGGTCACTCAGATACCGGCAGTGCTCAGAGAGAGCCTTGAAGGGCAGGAAGACCAGACATGCATCTCGAGTTTGATTCTCTCCCAAAAGGTGAATTGCCTGTACCCCTATCTTTCTTTGAGGAAAAAAAAAAAAAAAAAAAGAATTTTATAAGTAACATCCTAAAGTATGAACTCAGAACAAAAGAAAAAGAACTTCAGGGACACCTGGGTGGCTCAGTCGGTTAAGCGTCTGCCTTCTGCTCAGGTCATGATCCCGGGGTCCCGGGATGGAGCCTCACATCGTGCTCCCTGCTCCGCGGGGAGCCTGCTTCTCCCTCTGCCTCTGCTGCTCCCCCTGCTTGTGTTCTCTCACTGACAAATAAATAAGAAAATCTTAAAATAAAATAAAATAAGAAAAAGAACTTTTTACAATTGTTCTTTCCGCTTCTGCCGGTCTTTGTGCTCCTCAACCCAGTCCAGTCTAGCTTTTATCCCCACAACAGGAAAAGCTCTCAGCAAGGTCACTTATTACCTCCTTGCTTTTGTGAGCACTTGAGATTATTGGCCATGTCCTCCTTTGATTGTCTTCTCTCTTAGGCTTCTATTCTAGGATACAAAACATGCTCTCTCCTCTTGCCTCTCTAGCCACTCTTCTCTCACGTTTGGCTGTCCTCAGTTTCTAGTCATTCTTTAAATGTGTGTGTTGTCTTCCAGGGCTATGTTCTGGTCTACTTACTTTTCTCACCTTACACCCTTTCTATGGGTTTACTTAGTGTCAGGAACTTGACGTATAGTGTTTTATTCATCCTCAAAGTAACCATGTTAGGTACATGATTTTTAGTGTCTCCCTTTTCCTGGTAATTAACTCAGCCTTAGATTCTAAGTGGTAGAGATTTGAACTTTTGCCTGCCTGAATTTAATATGCCGGTTCTTATCATTGCTATTCTGTCTCCAGGCCTTATGTACTCCCTAATGCAGTTCTCCTGTGTCCAGTTACTCATTAAGATGTATGGATCCAGGGGCACCAGGGTGGCTCAGTCAGTCAAGCATCTGCCTTCTGCTCAGGTCATGATCCCAGGGTTCTGGGACCGAGCCCCACGTTGGGCTCCCTGCTCAGTGAGGAGTCTGCTTCTCCCTCTGCCTCACCTCCCTGCTCGTGCTCTCTCTCTCTCTCTCGAATAAAAAAATAAAATCTTTAAAAAAAAAAAAGGCATATGGATTCAACTTCTAAATAGATTGCAAATCTGCCTCTTTACTCCATTTCCACTCCTGTGATTACTTCTATCTCTGGCCTTGATTTCAACAATCTCCTAACTCGTCTGTCCCAGCTTTGTTTACACCTCAATTCATATTTGACTTGACAGCCAGGATGAAATTTCCAAAACGCAATATTTATCATATTTATTTTTTCCCTCTGTTTCAAGTCTTCAAGGACTTTCAGAATGGTCAAAACTCCTTTACCTAGAGAATACGTTCTGCCTCCCACTCCTCACTTCTTCTCCAACCTCATCTCCCACCTTGAATTTTATGATTCAACACACAGAACTACTTTCACTTTCTTCAACCTGATCTACTGCTCCATCTGCTAGGTCTCATGCTTCCAAGCTATCTCGTCCTCCCCACACCTAGATCACCTGATAATTCCTACTCATCCTTCTGGTCTCAGCTTACATGTCACATTCTCCAGGGAGCCTTTCCTAACCATCCTGTCCTGTGCCCTTGTCCAGGTCGGGTGTTCCTTCCATGTGCTGCCATCACCCTGCACTTTCTCACTCATTCAAATGGTCTCTTAAATTGTCTGAATCCAACACTAGCTGATTAACCCTGTGAGATTAGCAGATGTTTCCAATTTACTTGAATTTGTCTCCCCAGGTCTAATACAATTCTTGACCACTAATTGGTGCTCAGTTAATATGAGTAGAATGAAAGGCTAGCTAAGATTTCCCAGAATAAAGGTATAGAAAAGAAAGCCAAAGAGTTCTAATTTCTTTCCCTTTTCTCACTTCATTTGACTTGGGAAAATCTGAAATAGAGCAAAATTCTTGAATTATACCACTTAAAAACTGTGTGGAATATTTAGCGACAGTCTCCCTAACATTTTGCCTTTCCCCCATTGGGCAGTAACTACTGTGTTGGGTAAAATTGATCCTCCGACCCCAACAGCATGGATAAGTTGGTTGATTTTAGACAGTCAGAGTAATCTTTCCGCCTTAATATAGAGATTAGTTCAGGAATGGATACACAACCTAGGCCTAAGTCAAGGATATTACCCAGCTCCAGTGATTAATTCATATATGGTCCAACCACAGGGAAGCTTAAGACTCTTCCAGATAGCTGTCAGGGACAATATCATTCACCCACGGATACTGATAACAGCCAATGGGGGAAACCATCACAACGTATATTGTGAGAGGGAGTCTTCCATGGGTCTCTAGTGCTCCTAGATGTCTTTCTGAATGTGTCAGAATTCAAGGTCCTAATGCTTCTTTTCCTGAGCTATTTCTCAGGCTTGTTTTTGTAGCAAGCAACCTTGATGGATGTGGTAATATCTCAGTGTGGGACAAAAGTAAGTTTGCTAGCTGACTGCAAGTAAAAAGTAAAATAAAATAAAAGCAATGGATTCACTAGGCCTAGTGTACCTTAGCTGTTATGGAAATCCACTGGGTATGTAGTATCCATCTGGGTAATATCTTATAAACCCTATGGAGTTTGAGGCAAGATAAACTTGTAAATACGCTGATATACCTTGTGTATATATGCTGTACCTTGTGTAAGAAAGTTCTTTGTCTCTGACCAAAGAATCTCATGTCTTCTTCCAGCATCCATGAAACAGTAGCAGGCTAACTTAGTAGCTTGCAAGGAGGTTCACGAAATCAAATCCCAGACCCAAAAAAGTGAAACTGAGACACGGGTGGAGAAATGGAACCAGAGCCCTGGTCAAACAGCACACAGCCTGCTCGTTATTTTATTTGGAATTTAAGAATTAAGGCAAGAGTAAAAATTCACTTTCTTATGGGAAAAAAAAGTGACTTGAGTGGTTTTGAAAATGACCTTCTTTGATGGTAGCTACACTTGTGGTGAGCATAGCATAATATACAGACTTGTCAAATCACTATGCTGTACACCTGAAACTAATGTAACATTGTACACCTGACATAATGTAACAAGTCAACTACACCTCAATAAAAAAATGATCTTAGGGGCGCCTGGGTGGCTCAGTTGGTTAAGCGACTGCCTTCGGCTCGGGTCATGATCCTGGAGTCCCGGGATCGAGTCCCGCATCGGGCTCCCTGCTCAGCAGGGAGTCTGCTTCTCCCTCTGACCCTCCTCCTTCTCATGCTCTCTGTCTCTCATTCTCTCTCTCTCTCAAATAAATAAATAAAATCTTTAAAAAAAAAAAATGATCTTAGACTAATTCTACTTCTATACCATTTAAAGGATTTAACAATGTGTCAGATGTTCTGTTTTGTAATACCATCCATTCATTCACTCACTTGATTATTCATTCCACAAATAATGCCTATATTATCCTTCCCAGTTTTGACAGCACAGTAAGACTTCTGAGCCTAACACGAATTGGGAAACCACATTATAAAGCAAAAACATTCCTGTAGGAATGACTTACTCTACAATAATTTCACATTGGCCACCTATGCTGGCTCATGCCTCTTTGTTACTTTTCTAATTCAGTTTTTTACTAAAAAATACGTGGGAGTGGGAGTGGGAGTGCAGAATGTAGCTCCACATCACCATCAAGCAATTATCAGGACACCAGCAGGATATCCAAGAATTCAACTCCATTTTGACACTATCTACCTGGAGATAGCATCAGATCCCATCGGTAAGAGCTTAGTCCCACAAGATGTGTCTCCCCCCGCCCCAACACACACATATACACCTCAGACCCCAGTCGCAAGTCCAGGTTACCACCTGTGCTTCTGACCAACTGGCTATAGATCAGAGGTTCCAAACCTCGGATTTGATTATTTGCTAGAGTGGCTCACAGAACTCAGGGAAATACTTACTTACATTTAACTGTTTAACTGTTTACTAAAGGATCTGAAAAAGGATACAGATGAACATCTAGATGGAAGGTAGGGCAAGGTATATGGGAACGGATGAAGAATTTCCATGCCTTCTCCAGACACACCAGTCTCTCAACACCTCCACGTGCTCACCAATCCAGAAGCTCTCCAAGCCCTGTACTTTTGGAATTTTATAGAGGCTGCATCGTGTAAGCATGATGGATGGATCATTAACTCTTCTCAAGAAAATGGGTGGCAGAGCTGAAAATTCCAAGCTTCTCATCATGGCTTGGTCTCTCCAGTGGCCAGCCCTCATCCAGAAGCCCACGCAGAAGAACAAATGACACTCCCATCACCCAGGAAATCACAAGGATTCCAGGAGTTCTGTATCAGAAACAAAAGTCAAAGACCAATATTAAAGCAGGAGATGCTCCTAGTGTCCCAGGAACTGGGGGCAGAGACCAATATATACTTTCTATTATCTCACAATATTAATGTAAAGTTATCTGAAGTTTAGAAAAACCAAAACTGTAATAATAATCATGATTTCAATATCTATACCAAACCTAACTCTTCCTTCCTTTTGGGCCACCAAAACTTGGTGTTTATCAAAAGGCCTTTTTTTTTAAAGATTATATTTATTTATTTGTCAGAGAGAAAGAGCACAAGCAGGGGGAGAAGCAGGCCGAGCGAGAAGCAGGCTCCCTGTTGAGCAAGGAGTCTGATGAGGGGCTGGATCCCAGGACCCTGAGATCATGACCTGAGCCAAAGGCAGACACTTAACTGACTGAGCCACCCAGGTGTCTCGATCAAAAGGCCTTAAAAAAAAAAAAAATCAGAAACCTAGCAGGCATCTTACAACATTAGCTAATGTATTTATGTGAGTTAAATTTGAATGAATCACCAAACGAAACCACATGGATTGAAGTCCCCATAGGATACATACACATTAAAAGTTTCAGTTTCAAAAAGCATATTTTATAAAAGTGCAATGTGTGTGCATGTGTGTGTATACGTTTTAGGACAATGAAGATGGAGTTAAATAAACATATTAGAAAAAATAGATTTAGACATGTTTTCTCCAAAAAACTGGAGGGCATTTGTCTGTAATGTCAAAAAATGAACTGAAAATATGATTCGTGATATCTACTGACAGTATCATTTTGCTACTTTGTTTTTACTAGTAAATATTGCATATTTTGTATTTCAGATAGTATTATTTGAAACATCAGAAAGAGTAAAGATAATTTTTAAGGAAACATGTAGGGTAATGTCAATGAATTATTAAAGATAAGATTTAAATGATAGCATCTATGTTTTTAAACAAACAAAACCACTTTTTCCATGGGCTACAATCATTATTTGGAACCGTCACTAAATTATACCTTCCAAAATCAGAGTTAAAATTTAGAGCTTTGAGACAATGTATTTTGTTACTGTTTTGTTTTAAGTTTTCCTTCTGCACAAAGAGGGACTGACAACAATTAGACATAAAATAGCACACGTGGAAAGAAATTAATATTCCAGACAAAAACAACAAGATCTTTTCAAATGATCGTTCTTAACATTTGGAGGAAACATGCTTGTTGGAATTAATTACAGATAACAGAACTTTATCCTAAGTGTTAAAAAAATAGATAGATAATCCACATGATGGATAAACATTTGTGAACTCATATTAAACAGTGAGGCAACTCTCTGACTCTTGGAGAATCACTAATTCATTATCTGCTGACCCCGCTAGGGCCTGCTGTGACTCGAGTATTTGTGCTGTTTCCTGGAATGCACGTGCATGAAATGCCATCTGAGCAGGTGGTGATGGTTCTCTGCAGCATTCCAGGGCAAGCGAAAAGGGGCAGCGTGAAAGAAGACACCCTCAAGCCATCCTAACAACATTTTCCCTGTTCATCTACGTGCTCTCTCTTGCTCTGAGGCTGAATGTGGTTTGGGGAGAAACTACCACTGCTGCCGGTGGTGGTTTAAAATCCCATCATCCGGGCTTGCAGAGCTAAGGAGATGCACACCAGCAACTCCTACTTTTACCTAAAGCCCAGAGGTGCTGCCTTGCCCAACGTCACAGCACGAGGGAGTATATTAGTTTGCTAGGTGTCCATTACACAGTACCATAGACAGGGCAGCTTAAAGAAGAGAAATTTATTGTCTCAAAATTCTGAAGGCTAGAAACCTGAGATCAAGGTGTCAGAAGAATTTTTTGAGGTCTATTTCCTTGGCCTGTAGATGGCTGTCTTCTCCAAGGGCCTTCACATCATCTTCTCTCTGTACCTGTCTCTCCAACCTCCTCTTTTTATAAGGACACCAGTAATATTGGATTAAGGCCCACTCCAATGACCTCATTTTAACTTAATTGTCTTGAAAGACTTTATCTCCAAATATAGTCACATTCTGAGATACTGCAGAGTAGGGCTTCAACATATAAATTTGGGGGAAAAATTTCAGCCCATAATAGGGAGGCAGAGCATACAGACGCCAAAGTATCAGTTAGTTTCCTTTTCAATATACAAATATATAAAAGGTATGTGGCAGGATAATTTTTGAGATTTTCATAATTTTGTTCATTCTTCAGATTTCCCCCTTGTTCCTCTTCCAAGGAAGTAGTCAGACCCTTCCTACTTCCTTAACTCAGGGACTTTGACTGAGCAAGAATAGAAGGTGGTAACAATGATTCTCAGTTCTGTATGGCCTAAACTCCACGAAATGATTTTGCAAGGCATCCTGAGTAGACAGAAAAGCAAGGAAAGTGCCCTTGAGAAAAGGAAGGGAGGGATTTAGTCCTAACTAGGAGTATGGCAGTCTGGGGGTCTCCCAGGTAGTGCTGACCACCAAGCTGCTGTCAGAGAAATAATGGCAAGATGGAAACAGCTACAGGGTCTCTGGAGGGAGGCTGGACACCAAAAGCAGGGCTCCCAACCTTAGCCAACACTTTTCAGCCACATGCATATCACAGAAGCTGCAGCTGGGTACCTGACTGCTGGCCAAGACTGTGGACAGTTCAGTGACCAGTGAAGGCAAATGAGTGATGACCTGCCACTCTGCTGAATCCCAACAACTTTGCAAACCCTGGGAAGGAAGTGACTCTAAAAGATACCTGAGATTGGCTTTCCTACCAATCCAGTGAGATGGGGAACTAGAGTTGGAGTACATTTATTAAAATTATAAAATAATATTCTTGAGTTAATTAGAAAGATACTTACATTTAAGCTTATCATTCATTCATTCATTCATTCATTCAAATGATTTTTGGGGGGCACCTAGGTGGCTCAGTCGGTTAAGCATTTGCCATTGGCTCAGGTTATGATCCCGAGGTCCTGGGCTCAAGGAGTCTGCTTCTCTCTCTCCCTCTGCCCTATCCCCTACTCGTGTGTGCTCTCTCTCTCTCAAATAAATAAATAAAATCTTTTTTAAAAATTATTTTTTTGTGAGCGTCCTTGGCAACATTCCTACCCTCGTGGAGCCCACATTTCACCAGAGAAGGCAGACAATAAGTATGTACGCAAAATGGTGAGAGAAATGGGGGCTAAAAAGAGAGAGGAACAGGGTGGTATGACAGAGTAATGGGAGTGATACACACAGGCGATCAGAAAAACCTCCTTGAGCTGAGACACAATTGATAACGATTTGATTTGAAAGGCAGGAAGAACAGCAAAAATACACTTTGTCAATACAAAAAAGATATGGAAGTTAGTGTAGCTGAAGTGTATTAGATGTGTACCCATTACTGGAGAATCTAATAGGAAGTTAGTGAAGCTAAAGCTCAGGACCCCCCCTTCTGGGATCCCTTCCAAGGCTCTGGAAGGAACACCAACAATGTGTTTACATGTGCATATGCTGTTGTAAAATCTGCCGAAGTAAAATACTTCAACTGAATCTGGTTAAGATTATTGTCTTTTTCATCCAACGTCCCCTGCAAGAGATGGTGGAGTACCCACGAGCCTTTTTGGAACCCAGCTAAGGGGAAGATGAGGCGGGGATTTGTTCAGCTTGGGTTTCATGAAATATGTTTATGTGGTTCACAATCGCATTCAGGGAAAAGTTATTGCCAGTTGCCCAGCATAGGAATGAAGAGCTTCCAGGCATCCGCTTACCATGTGTTGTGTCCATTTGCCTGTGTGAAAACATTAAAGGGCAGGGCCAGAGGTCCTATCACAGCATGAACCCATTCGAAGGTGCTGACACTGTACGTATTTGTGTAGTAGAGGAAAACATACGTTGAAATGTACAGTGCCACAAACTAGTCTGTGGAATACTCTTCTAATGGCTAAATACAAAAATCGCCAGTGAAGAATTCATTTCTTATTGATGCCTAGTTAAATGCAAAGGTGCCTCCTTTCCGGAATATGCCAGATAATGCAGCATATACAATGATAAATGCACCGTACATTCATTATGGCTATTATAAAAAATAAAATCTATTAGAATTCTTATGTTTATAGGCAAAAATCTGTAGCCATGTTACACTGATTACTTCGGTACGAGAAGTCCCATGTTGTGTGCAACCCTATTATCAATTATAAAAACTACTATTGATTAACTATGGTAGATGTTAATGGAAAAAATTATATCATGAAATTTTTGTCATATAAAGAAGAAATCAACGAGTACTCAAGCAAGAAATATAGGGGGAAAAAGAGGTGTGTCAGTTAATTAATAAAAATATTGTTATTTATCTGAATTTTGAGATGTTTGTGGGAGCTGGCTAATTTGTGTGGGGCTTTTTTAACAGGTAAAACTAACACTTTTTAGATTTTCATAACTTAGTTGTCCCTTTTCTGATTTTTTGATTTTTCATCAGTCTTCCCCCTCCTCTTTTCCTTCAAAGCTTCACAAAATGAATTACAATGTCTGCTTTGCCCTTATGCTTCTGAAAGTCAATAATATTAAAAAGAGATACATTTACATTTATAATGTCAAAATGCCCAAAAGTTGCAATAGTAGTTTTAAAAATGCCTAACAAATAAAATAAATAATGCTGATGGGATTGCTGAGTGAAACTTTATATTGGAGCCAAATTCTAGGTAGTAGTTTAAGTTAGGAATCACTTTTAACCTATTAAGCAAAAATATGATTCAGCTTGCTGCATTTTCTTGTATCAAAATAATGTTTTCCAGACTAAACCATACTCTACTACCAACTTGTCACGTGCTTGCTATCCATCCTGGTTTTAAAAAACCTGCCTTAATTTATTCATTCATGTAACCAATGTTTATTATTTATTTCAGTCACTGTTTTAGGCATGAGGGACATGGAAATTAACAAGTCAGACAAGGCCTATGCCCTCTAGAAGCTCATATTCCAGTAGGCAGGGCAGACAATGAAGACAACCCCCTGTTTTGTCAGATGGTGGCAAGTGCTATGAAGAACAATGAAGTTGCAGGCATGGGGTAGGGGTAGGCTGGCTACCTCAGAGGACAGCTTCTCTTTAGGAGGAGGTGATATTTGAACAGAGACCTATTCCATGTAGTTGAAGCGCTGGTGGTTACCATTGTTGCTTTAAACAGTAAAATCAGGGGTGCCTGGGTGGCTCAGTCTGTTTAGCGTCTGCCTTCGCCTCAGGTCATGATCCCAGGGTCCTGAGATTGAGCCCCGCATCAGGCTCCCTGCTCAGCGGGAAGCCTGCTTCTCCCTCTCCCTCTCCCTGCTGCTTCCCCTCCTTGTGTTCCCTCTCTCTCTCTGTCAAATAAATAAATAAAATCTTTTAAAAAATCATAAAATCATAAAAATATTTTGACCAAACTAGACGCTATAAGTGTATCCTTTTCAGAGGCAACACAGGTAATGGGAAGAGGCAAGGGGCTTGATGTGAATTGAACCCCCCCCCCATTTTGCTGCTATTTTCTGCACAGCCTTGGGTGCATCATTTGTCTTTTCTTTTTCTTTTTTAGATTGTATTTATTTATCTGACAGAGAGAGACACAGCGAGAGAGGGAAACACAAGCAGGGGGAGTGGGAGAGGGAGAAGCAGGCTTCCCGCTGAGCAGGGAGCCTGATGTGGGACTCGATCCCAGGACCCTGGGATCATGACCTGAGCTGAAAGCAGGCGCTTAACAACTGAGCCACCCAGGTGCCCCCATCATTTGTCTTTTCTGAACCTCCGTATTCTCTTTCAAAGTTGCTCTAAGCAATAAGTGAAATGTTTTTAAACACCTATTTTTTAAACAAGTACCTGGCGTATAATAACTGCTTCATAAATCTTCCCTTTAAACTTCTCCCTTTGCTATCTACGAGGGATCTTCCTGGATGAGAACACAGGCATTAGTGGAAAGTTTTTGGAGGGAAATACCTTTTCATTGCAGGCCAGTGCAACAGGCTTCCCACAGAAGTGAGGAATTTCCTAGAAAACTGCTAATCACCTGCAAGGCGGCCAGCAATAATGGAGCAAAGAGAACATAAAATGGCCACTCCTGCATCTGAGGAGCATATGTTCAGCTGACCGGAATTCGTTACTCTTCATACCTCTTTGGAATTAGACAGGCCTGCATTTGTCTGCCCCCCACCCTCTAGCTGGTTACTGTGGCTCCTAGGCGTCAGTTTCCTCATGTGTGGAAAAGAAAAGGCTATTGTAAAGAATTGATGAGGTAAATTGATGCCCAGCACTGTGCTGGAATGTAGGAGGCACTTGGGCTTTTTTTGTTGTTATTGTAATTAGTAGTGATTTATTAATTTTTTGACTCAGGACACTTTCCCAATTCACTGCCTTTCAGGTTTCTCAGAAGACCATGAAGTAGTGGAAATATTATTACACCCTTCAACAGAACTGTGAAACGAGCCTGAGAGAGCAACTGGTTTCATCCGTGACTGGGATTCTGTTGCGGTTCTCCTAATTCCCTAGCAGCTCAAATAGTATATATTTGCTGATGGGTTGACTATACGATCTTCCACTGTGCATCACATCCAGAGTTAATGAAACCGCTAAACCAGATAGGGACTTGGGAGATTCTTTTTCTGCTCTTCAAGCAAGGGAAGCCCTTGGCCTCCCAAGAGGGTCAAGGAATCAATTTTTATGGGTTCAAAATTTTGAGTTTTCTGAAGGCAAGAGTAACTCCTCAGCAAATACACCTGGAATGAAATTGCACAGAATCACATTGAATGTAATGGAAACACTGTAAAGGTAGTGAAACTAACATATTAAATTTGGTTTGAATTTTAATTCTAGGTTTCAACTTCTGTGAACCAACGAGTAACAAAGAATAATGTTCCAGGATTTCTTCTTCTTTAGCGCCCACGGTTCTTGGTCACGCTGCTTCGAAGAATGCAGAGGTAGACCGGACAGAGTGGTGGGCAGCAAAGCAAGGTTTACTGAGCGATAGCACTGTGATAGTACAAAGTTCCCAAAGAAGAAGGGGATCTGAGAGGGTTGCCACTGGAGTTTCTAAGTCTAGGGGTTTGTATGGGCTTATCGACAGGCTGTTTTAATTTGATTAACCTTCCCTGCACCTGTCATCCAACCAGGTTTTTGTCATCTATCTATCATGTAGGGAAGGGTGAAGGGCTCCTTCCAGGATGGTGTAAAATCCTCTTAAGGGTGGTTTCCTCTTAGCGTGGGGGCCCCTTGTCCCTGCCTGCCTTTCTTCCAACTGTCCTTCATCAACAATACTTTTTCCATCATGATAGTATTCTCTTTGAAATCCTGAAGTGGATACAAACATTAAGCTCCACCTAGTAAGTGTCATTTTCTTTTCTTTTTTTTTTTTTAAAGATTTTATTTATTTATTTGAGAGAGAGAGAATGAGAGAGAGCATGAGAGGGGGAAGGGTCAGAGGGAGAAGCAGACTCCCTGCCGAGCAGGGAGCCCTATGCGGGACTGGATCCCGGGACTCCAGGATCATGACCTGAGCAGAAGGCAGTCGCTTAACCAACTGAGCCACCCAGGCGCCCGTCAGTGTCATTTTCTAAACTCTCTGGAGAGAGGGAAAACTGGCAGTCAGGTCAAGTAAATTGCCTTAGGTCACACTGGAATCAGTAGGAGAGCAAACCAAACTCCAGAGCCCTCCTCCCACATCAATGGTACACAGAAAAAAGTTCCATGGAAGTCACTTAGGTCATTGCCCTGACAACACATTCTGGGGATTTTCCTGAATTTTGTTTTTTAGTGCTGTGCCAGATCTGGCCTTAAATATCTCTAAAAATAGCATTTCCTTCCATTTTAATTCTTCTCAACCTGGGTAATTATTCCAGCACCCAAGAGCTCTGACTTCCAGGAGAAGTTTGTCATTTGAAATAAAACTTCCAGGTCTCTTTTTATATTTCTAGTTCTATTCTTCCTATTACTATCTTTTTCTTCCTTTTTAATGCTGATACCAGTAATGATTAGGATTATTGGGAATAGGGTCATTATATTTGAAAAATTCCTTCTCTGCAAGAATTTTAAATGTCTTAAAAAAATCTTTCTATCTTTAAATCAAAAGTAGCTTTTAGGGGCACCAGGGTAGCTCGGTCAGTTAAGCGTCCAACTCTTGGTTTCAGCTCAGGTCATGATCTCATGGGTCATGAGATTAAGCCCCATGCTGGGCTCCACACTCAGTGGGGAGTCTGCTTTTGAAGATTCTCTCCCTCTGCTCCTCCCCCGATTTGCACGTGCACAGACACACACTCTCTCTCCCTTTCCCTCTCTCTAAAATAAATAAATAAATCTTTAAAATATGTCGAAGAACTTAAAACCTAAGCTTAATACCTTCAATTTAAGGTATAAAACAATTTTTTAAGTAGTTTTAAAATCAAAACTTTAAAGTCATGTTTGAGAAAATCATCTGCCAAATATTTACAAAATTTCAAGAAAATGTGAGAAAAGTTTTTTGAAAGGCACACATAAACATACATAAACGTTTGCATAGATTTAAAAATTTTTAAATTATGTTATCATTATAGGAAAATTTAATGCACACATAAGATACATCATTCTTTCTGATGTATCTCATTTATGAATGCCTTTTGAAAATCCAAGAGTCACCCAAATTTAGATAATCAATTTGAAAAGCTGTAAAATCCAGAGCAAGTATATTGTACTTTTGGAGGAATAAAGTTTTTAAACAAGTGCAGGCAGTTAAAAAATATATATATGTGAAGTCTAACAGAACCCTTGCACAGAAATTTCAAGTAACATTACGTCTCTTACTCCAAAATTTTTCACTAAGTAGTTTTTTTGAAGTCAGAGGGAGAACAGGAGTGGGTTAGGTCATTGCAACTTTTATTCCTGTGAAGTGCACATTCAAAGTTAAACATGACAGAGCCTGACTTGCAGGGAAATTTTCAGTCCAAAATTAAGATAATGATCATTAAGCCTGATTTCACTCTGTTCTTTCCAAATCCATCTTATCCTGCTTTAGCAATAAATGAAATCCAGATGTTGGAATGATGCAAGATACTTTGTTTTAAGCCCTGTAAAACAGAGGCATGCTTTCTAGTTAGTATAACCACTCATTTCAAAAACAAACCCTTTAGTTTCTTTACAAAATTGTTTTGGCTAAGGAAACCCTGGGATGTAAATCTTTAAGAGTTACCAATAGCCTTCAAGAGATGAGTAAAAATCATAGATACTACCCAGGTACAACCCAAAGTCATAAAATAACACTGTCTCAGAGTTTTAAGTCACTTTTGTTCAAAGACTGATAAGATTTATAGTATGGTAAACATGCTTTTGTCACCGAATTAATGGAATGACAAATACACAGATGTTAATATTAAAGATGCAAAATGAATTCAGGATAACATCTGACTAACAATATTCATCATTAAAGTTTAGTAAAACAAATCATTAATAAGAATTATAAGGTTTTAAAGTGGAAGCCTAGAGGTAACAACTGTCCATACAACAACACGAATATTATTTTGGTCCAAGGACAACTAAGCTAGTAAATCATTTCTTTTCTTTGGCTTATGAGTCTACTTGTGAGCCACTTACCTCTACTTCATGTTGTCTGTGAAAGATGAGAAAAACCTGTTTCAAATGTTATCTCCTCTTGAGGGAAACTATGTGGAAGGCATGCTTATTAAATAATTATCAAATATATCAAATATAAATTATTATATTCTCCAGATGAATTTCAAGGAAAACATGTACCATGAATTATATAAATATGCATGTGGAACTGTTCTAGTAACAGAAAGATGAAGTAAATGACCACCTTTAATAAATTTACTGTTTTTAAAATCTCTGTAGTGGTGCCGGTGTGGCTCAGTCGGTTAAGCGGCCGACTCTTGGTTTTGGCTCAGGTCAGGATCTTGGGGTCCTGGGATCAAGCCCCAGGTCAGGCTCTGCGTTCAGCGGGGAGTCTGCTTGAGGATTTCTCTCTCTGTCCCTCTGCCCCTCCCCCGCTTACTCTTTCTCTCTCTAAAAAATAAATAAGTCTTTTAAAAAAATCGGTAGGGATGACTGATTTATACTGAAGCATTTACTTTGCCTATTCTCCTTGTAACAAATAATACTTTTTTTTTTTTTTTTTTGGTAACACAGTTAAAGGGGAGGTTTATGACTGAAAAAAAATAAAACAATAGATACAATCAGGAATCTGCTCAGTTGGTTAAGTGGCAGACTCTTGATTGATCTCAGGGTTGTGAGGTCAAGCCCCACCTCAGGCCCTGTGCTGAGCATGGAGTCTGCTTAAGACTCTCTCTCCCTCTCCCTCTGCCCCTCCCCCGCAACCAACCATGCCATTTAACCTAAATAACACATAATAATGTAGACAATCTTTGGTTGCCTTTGGACATTTAAAAACAAAGTGATTGAATTCAATGTATATTTTTTGATAAATTGAAGAAAATTAATATATGCAGTCATTCAGCTATAATATGTTAGACATTAGAGATACAAACTCTTGGTTCCTACCTTCATGGTATCCAAGATCTAGAGCAGGGCTTGGCAAACTGTGAAGTGAGGGCCTTAGCTCTCTGGGGCAACTACTCTGCAGTCTTACTGCAGAAGCAGCCAGACAATCTGGAAATGATAGTGTGACTATGTTGTAATAAAACTTTACTTCCAAAACAGGCAAGAGCAGATTTGGCCTGTTGAAGCTTGCTGATCAGTGGTTAGGATAAGGAAAAATAATATAATTAACAAAATAATAACATTAAAAGATAGTTCCTTGAAACTGTGTTTCTGAATATTAGGTGATATCTTTCAACAGAACAAAATGGCCACAGAGACTAGTAGAAAAGCAAACACATTTTTTAAAACATCTATTTAAACACATCAAAAGTGGGATGCTTGGGTGGCTCAGTTGGTGAGCATCGACTCTTGATTTCAGCTCAGGTCATGATCTCAGGATCCTGAGACTGAGCCCACATCAGACTCCGTGCTCAGGGCGGAGTTTGCTGGAGATGATCTCCCCCTCCCCCTGCCCCTCCCCCAACGTGTGTGCACTTGCACACGCATGCGTTCTCTTTCTCTCTGTATGTCTCTCAAAATAAATAAATTAAAAAAAAAAACAAAAACACCACATCAGAAGTGCCGACCCAACCAGGATTAGGAGGTACCAAGATTCCAGAAAAGGACAAGAAGCTGAAAATATAGATTTTGCCAAGGGGGCCCTGCAACCAGAAACCAACTTATCAGCAGAGCCTTTGTTGATCTCTTGGAGCAGTGCAGTGGTTCTCAGGGGGTAATTTGCCTCCCAGGGACATCTGACAATGTCGGAAGACATTTTTTTGATTATCATGATGCTGGGGAGGGGATGGTTTGCTTTGGGCATTTAGTGTGTAGCAGCCAGGGATGCAGCTAAACACCCTACAAAGCACAGGACAACCCCCACTCCCAATGAAACTTATCTCACTCCAAATGTCAATAACACCTAATTTGAAAAACCCTGGGTTACAGAAACAAAACTGGAGGCTTAGAATCTTACATACATACTCGATCCAAGTGTATATAATTCTTAATCCTGATTTGGGTTAAAGATTTTCTAGAAATCACTGTGTTAGATTCTTACTGTCTCAGATCTGGAATATTCCCGCCCCTGTTAAATCCCACACATGAAGTGTTCTGAACCATCTTCATTCTCCCAGGTCCCAATCCCACTACAGCTACATTCATTCTCAGCAAAACACCTTATCACTTACCTTGATAATTCCGTTAAAATCATCCTTCCTTTCCACATAATATTTTTTCTATAGCTGCAGTCATTTTTTTCCCATCTTCAATAAAGTACTTTATTTTTAGGTTATTCTACCTCCTTCCTTTTGTAGTTATTGAAAAAGGAGTCAACATACACTGTGTCCATTTTATTATAATCTAGTGCCTGTTTCAGTGACTCCACACAAGCCTTCTTGGCCAAATTTCCATTGTGAAACCAATGGTCTTTCTTCAGCCACAACACTTAACACTGCTAAAAACCTCTTACCTCCTTCTCTGACATTTACCAACCCGATTCTCCTTTTATAACCCTTTTCCTCCTTTCACCACTCCACCCACTAAATATGCCCTCAAGGTTCCGTGTTCAGTACGTCAGTTACCATACTGTGCCTCTGGGCTTCAAACTCACCCTCCCACATGCCGTGGTGTGACGCTTGGGCTTGAGCGGGGACTCTCAAACTGCATTCCGGCTTTGCCTGCGGCTACTTATTAAGTCTGCCGATAGGGGGCGGTGGAGGGAGCGTGAGACGCCGGAGAAGGGACAAGCTGCTTGTTCCTACCTGATTGTTTCCCGTTCTGAGCAGTTAGTTCCGAGAGCAGCGTTTGATTGCAGTTTGTAGCTATTCCAACACTTGCAACGCCAGTCTTACGACTCCCCATAGAGACACCAGCACCAGACAAGCAGCAAGCCCCCCTCAGAAGTCTGGGCCGGCCCCTCGAAGTCCCACCTTCAAACTTCCATGTTTAAATAAGTCCAGTTTCGGGCACCTGGGTGGCTCAGATGGTTGAGCGTCTGCCTTCGGCTCAGGTCATGATCCCAGGGTCCTGGGATCGAGTCCCACGTCGGGCTCCCTGCTCCTTGGGAGCCTGCTTCTCCCTCTGCCTCTCTCTCTCTGTCTCTCATGAATAAATAAATAAAATCTTTAAAATCAATCAATCAATCAATCAATCAATCAATCAATCCAGTTTCTTCCCTTTGTTCCCTTAGACCTATCTGGCGGGCAGGGCAGAGTTGCTTCTTGCAGTTGCTACCTCCATAAACCCCTGGTGTTCCTACTTGTCTTTTCAATTACCTAATCATAGAGCCAGTAATCCATAGAACAGACATCATTATAGCCATCATCATCTTGTTTATTCATCAGGATAGTAATGTAACTTGCTTTTATCTTAGAACACTTTGAGTTTACTTTTCCCCTAACTGACATGAACGATATATAAAATTTTGATGTTCGCTGAAATTGATATTTTGGCCTCTAAGGCTTAACTCACAGCCGAGTTCACCCTTTTATTGAGCCTCCAGACCAGGCGTCTGTGACTTGTTATGGGATGAGGGTGGTGATAGTGTAGGCAGAGGATGGACCTAAAACTGGATATTTGAAACACTGAATGGGGGGGAGGGGTGTTTTCTTGGTGACTTATATATAAGCCTTGACAAGAGCACCTTTGGGCTAAACTAACACATCCGTAACACATGCCTCAGGATGTATCAGGCATTAGGCGTTAATGAAACTGAAGATCCACTCATTCAGGCTTATTTATTGTATCATCCCCAAGACACCCAGGAATCATGACTCTTCAAAGAAAGGTGTGGATGAGGAACATCATAGGAGAGCATGCTGTAGGTTGACTTGTGAGGCCACTGAGAAGGGAGTCAAGACAGAAAGGCCCTGAAATGTGTACCCCAAAAGTAACTCGGACATATATCTATCATTTGGCATCTTCAGGTCTATGTAACTGGGAATACAGGCCTTTACAGAGAAATGGATCTTTGGGCCTGGAAACAGGAAATACATGATATTTGCCACCAAAAATAACAGACTAGAACAGGAATCCCGAGAGTTTCTAGGCCTTCCCATATCAGGAAATTGTGAGGAGACAATATGCATTAAAACATTATAAGGGTGGGGCAGGGCTTATATGGGAAACTCTCTGCACCTTCCTTGTGTGAAATGGTTCTAAAAAAAATAAAGTCGTTTAAAAAAAATGTAAGTTTTCTTAATCATTGTGATTTTTGTCTGATCATTTTTATCACAACTCTGTCCTACAGTGAGTAACAGTAAAATTCTTAAATGAAAAGTGTCTCCTGTGCTTGTTTCTAGGGAAGTAGGAGCTGAAGAGATAATATCCTCCTCATTATAGAGCCATCGAACACTAGAGAAGATGCTAATGATATTAAAGAGAATGATTGATAAGGCTGAAGCCCTTGGACCTGTATAGCAGGGAAGAAATGAACACAAGGAAAATCAGCCTAGCATCAAGGACTGACCTTGAGAAATTAATGGTCTTGAACCCCTGTGGTTTTCAATTATACTGAAGTATAAACTCAGAAGAAAGCAAGAGAAATGCAAGCTAAACAAGAAATGACCACCACTTCTTGATTCCTACAGTCTAACTGCATTACTCTACTCCCAAAATTACAGTCAAGGTATAAGTCAAGGTAGCCAAAGACCCCCTCAAAAAACTGTCTTTGTAATAAATAAAAATGCTCTAAGTGTATTTTAGTTATGATATAATGATTAATATTATTCAAATAAATGGTTCTAGAAAAATCTGTATGACTGTTAGTGTAAAAGCATTCTACTCAACTGGAAATTAATGCAAGCTTAAACTTTACACTGAATTTTCAGAGATTTTTAAACTAATTTTCATGTTATGTTGATCTGTGAAGAAATTTAAAATTTTAGTAATTTCACAAATTACTTAAAACATTTGATTTTTCAAAAAAATATAAGTATCCTGCTTTGATGAACCATATGCTGTGTAGTTTTTTATTGGCAAATCCAGAAATTTTTCTATCAAAGGCTTTCTATTGACAAATGCAATCCAATCTACTATTTATTGTATTTTGGCTGGCCTTTGGGGTTATCATTTCCTTATTTATTATACACCATGCACACCTATCATAGTTCATCCTGCACTCTGCTTAATATGGTTATCATTTGATGAAGTTTCCTGGGGAATTGGGTTGCTCAGTCTGGCTGTTACTTTTGCCCTCTTATGAATAATTCCTTGAAATGAAGTATTTTCTCACATTTAGTGTTTCTTTTGCACTGCTTTGTTAAATTACCCCAGTGCCTTTAATGCAGAAACTCAAAGAAGAAATGCTTATCTATATTTTATTCCATTAATGTTTAAAAAAGAATGAAGACAAGTTCTATAAAGATTGCCACAAGTTTAATACAACATAATCATATATATAGCTTAATTATACATTTATTATTTTGAAGCCAACAAAACACTATTTTTATGTAAATATATAAAATATATATATTTTAAATACTTAATGATCTAGAGTAATTTCTGTGCATCTCAGTATAAACTGTGGCTTAATATGAAGCTTTGCTAGAGAGGAGGCCTTAATTATCCTGTGGTAGGTTTTCTAATCCTCCCTAATAAATCCATAGGCATCTCAGAATCAGATCTATACTAACTCCAAAGGACAAAAAGATACAGGTTACTAATTTTCAAAAACTACTTATGGAGAGCCATCAATGTGTTTGACCCTATTAGGTGGCCCAATAAACAGAGAAATCATTTCACAGGACGTTTTTTGAGTGCCTATGTTCAGTTTCCAGCAAAAGGTTCAGAGGGTCATGTTTCAGTGGAAAAAAAATTATTTTTTATCTGAGGGCCTAAAAGCAAGCAAGAACCAACCTTGTCCTTAACTCAACAGTTTCCCTACGTATTAATAAAAGACTACTAAATGGGGTGCCTGGGTGGCTCAGTTCTTAAGCATCTGCCTTTGGCTCAGGTCATGATCTCTAGGTCCTGGAATGGAGCTCCACATCTGGCTTCCTGCTCAGTGATGAGTCTGCTGCTCCCTCCCCCTCTGCCCCTCACCCCCAGTCATGTGCTCACGCTCTCTCTCTCTCAAATAAAATCTTTATAAAAATAAATAAATAAATAAATAAATGACCGCTAAAATTTATCACCCATCTGTGACACCTTTGAGAGCTAAAAGAGGAGTAAAAATGATAAAAATCAAGTAAATCCGTATTTATTTTAATATATTTTTAATACTTGAAGTATTTATGTATTGACCAAAAAGGTGTTTTATTCAAAAATTATTTTCAGGGGCGCCTGGGTGTCTCAGTCATTGAGCGTCTGCCTTCGGCTCAGGTCATGATCCCAGGGTCCTGGGATTGAGCCTGGCATTGGGCTCCCTGCTCTGAGGGGAGCCTGCTTCTCCCTCTCCCACTCCCCCTGCTTGTGTTCCCTCTCTCGTTGTCTCTCTCTCTCTGTCAAATAAATAAAATAAAATCTTTAAAAAAAATTATTTTCAAATATGTTTTTCTAGGAAAAAACAATATGTATGTATACATTAAAGGAAATTTTAAAATTTTTATAATGATTATCTGAACATTTAAAAATGAGTTAAGCACAATTATAACAAAAGAAAATTATAAATTAATATCTCCATTGGCATAAAAGTCCTGTATAAGATATGAGCAAGTTTAATACAGGACATATAAAAAGTATAATACATCAAGACCAAGCGAGGTTTATTCCACAAATGCAAGACTGTTTAACATTTAAAATTCAATCAGTGTAACTCACTGAAAAAGAAAATATAGTTATCTCAATAGATGCAGGTATGATCAAGAAAAAAAAAATCTCTCAACAAACTACAGTTGACCTTTGAACAATGCAGAGGTTAGGGGCCCCAACCTCCAGTGCATTCAAAAATCCTCATATCACTTTGACTCCCCATAAACTTAACTACTAATAGCCTACTGTTAACCAGAAGCCTTACCCAAAAACGTAGTTAACACATATTTTGTATATGTAATATATACTGTATTCTTACAATAAAGCAAGGTAGAGAAAAGAAAATGTTATTAAGGAAATAAGAAGGAGAAAATACATTTAGAGTACTGTACTGTAGTTATAAAAGAATCTGTATAAGTGGATTCGTGTAGTTCAAACCCATGTTGTTAAAAGATCAACTGTAGGAAGAGAACTACTTTTTTTTTTTTTTAAGATTTTATTTATTTATTTGAGAAAGAGACCACAAGCGGGGGGGAATGGCAGGTAGAGGGAGAAGCAGGCTCCCCGGGGAGCCTGAGCAGGGACCCCCATTCGGGGCTCAATCCCAGGACCCCGGATCATGACCTAAGTTGAAGGCAGAAGCTTAACTGACTGAGCCACCCGGGCACCTCAAAAATCTATATCTTTTGACTCCCCCCAAAATTAACTGCTAATAGCCTACTGTTGACCAGAAGCCTTACTGATAACATAAATTGTCGATTAACACATATTTTGTATGTTGTTTGTATTACATACCATATTCTTACAATAAAAGTAAGCTAGAGAAAAGAAAATGTTATTAAGCAAATCATGAGGAAGAGAAAATACATTCACAGTGCTGTATTGTATTTTTTGAGAAAAATCCATATATAAGTGGGATTCAAAACCCTGTTGTTCAAGCCTCAACTTTGTTTTTAGTAACTACAACCTCTAAGCACTTCAAAAGCTGAACTTCTGGGGACTCTATTTATTGATTACTTTGTTTTCATATTTCCAAGTAATTTTGAACACTTACAAGTGAGTTCAATATTATTGTATTGCACTTTGGCTTACAAAGAACTTCTTTAAGGGTTCAAACATTTCTAAACTTTGATGAGTGGCAAAGAGAGAAAGCACCTACTTCTACACTGAATCTGAATTATTTTTTATTTCAACATCAAGCTTGTAAAATATATATGTATATATAGTTCAGTTACTCTAATTGCATGTATGTATAAAATATTTATAAAATTTGGCAACCGTAGCTTCCATTTCAGTTATTAGATCATCATAGCCCTTTTAAGATGCATTTATGAATTTCGTAGGTACCACAACCAATACAACAGGCACATTTATTCAATGTATATTTCTTAATTTAGTAGAACATTATTTTTACCATGTTTTTACAAGGTTCTCATCACAACTTGGATTCATTTTATTACTGTATAAAGCAAATAATTTTATCTCAATGTTGAACTTTCAAAATAAATTTATGATGGCTTTAACAATAGTGTCAGATGTTTTATCTTGGCAAAATGAACTCTATGTAGTTTTACTTTTTTTCCCCACGATTTGTATGGGGATAAAAAGCAACCATTTTTAACTGGCTGGTGTTCTATTTGTTGTTTTTGTTTTTTTTTTTTAAAGATTTTATTTATTTATTTGAGAGAGAGAATGAGATAGAGAGAGAGCACAAGGGGGGGGGGAGCGGGAGAGGGAGAAGCAGACTCCCCGCTGAGCAGGGGAGCCCGACGTGGGACTCCATCCCAGGACTCCAGGATCATGACCTGAGCCGAAGGCAGTCGCTTAACCAACTGAGCCACCCAGGCGCCCTGGTGTTCTATTTGTAGCATCTGATATGTTATAAGATTCTCATCATTTAACCATCTGTGAAGTGATTCTGTTAAAGGAACCAGTAAAATAATAGTTCTTGTTTCACTTTTGTAGGGTCATAAGAAAACTTGGAATCTAAAATGAAGTCCTTTGACCCAAATGGAAAGTTGTGCTTTACAGAGTGACATGTAAATAGCTTTCTGCAGCTGTTAGTTAAATCATGATCTCCAGGCACAACCATCTTAACAGTAACTTCTGAAATGGATATTTTCCGGTTTTCAGGTGGGCAGCCCTTATGGCCCTCCTGTTGGATGGGGAATTTTAACATTTTTGCAAATTACCCCATCATTAGCTTTCCTGAGAAACAGAAACTCAATACTTAGTTTTTCATGAAATAGTCTGGGCTTTTAGCTCATTACTGCCAAGAGTTTATTGTGATTAAAAAAAAAAAGCATTGATAACAAAATAAAACAAAAGTTTGAAGATTTATACATAGGATACTGGCAAAACTGTGGAAGCAAGAGTATTCCATCATTACAATACTTCTACATTATGGTAACCAGCTTCTATTTCCTGCACATATCTCATAGACACCTAATCTGTAATTACCACATTTCCTAAAGATCCTTCTGACTAGCAGCCTGGAAGTTTGTTACATCTTGGAACCTGCAGCATGGGCCATGGCATAATTGGCTAGAACGCCAAATAGACTGCAGGGACAGCTATGTTGAATACATCTTCCTCCACCCCCAAGACTAGGAGGATTTAACTGTTCTTACCCACTTGAGTCCAAGTGCATATCATTTTATCAATTAAGACTCTGCATACTGTCCTGAACAGCTATTCTTATTTTGCATTTTAAAAGATTCTGGAATAGAAAGGTAAGATTATCTTTCATTGTTTTTATATGTGTTAAGGTGAGAATTCTTTTTCCTGCATACTACTCTCACACTTCTACATGAAACTATAGTAAAAATTGCAAGTACAAAATAAAGGCACATCATATTGATCCTCACTTATTATAATACAATACTTAATACTACTTGTTTAAATCAGGAAAAAAATTTAAATGGGGATTGCCTCAGGCAAACTGGGACATATAGAAACCATACAGCAGTTTAAATTCATGGTGAAAATAAATTCAATTCAAAGCCACAGGTACTTGTTGAGGACCTACTAACCCCAAGAACCATTGCTATGAGCTGAAAGGAAATACAAATAGGAATTAAGCCAATTCCTTCCTCTTACCTTTAGAAAGGACATATATACAAAGGATTTACATTCAGAGTAAAATGGTGTGACATTTTCTGGAAAATTAAGGAAGTGAGACTCCTACATTGAAGAAAATAACTGATGGTATTTGTTTCTAATGATAAAACTTGAGCTTTTAAGTAAAAATGAGAATTGGGAAGCTTGACAGTTTCCCAATACTTAAGGGTTTTCTGATGAGATTGATGGTGATTGTGAAATACGTCAACGTTTCAAAGACCTACATAACTCAGTGAATCATTACTTTCTAAATGACAAACGTGTAAGTAATGTTACAAAACCATGCATGGCCATTCAAATTGCAAAACAGACCAATGGATTTTAATATAACAGTTTGAACATTTTATTGATATGGTTTCCAATTCCACATTACAAGTAACCTTTAATACGCAACACTTTGCTAAGTTTTGGTTTAGTATACAAAAAAATAAAGTATTCAGAGTTTTCTGAAAAGACTATCACAACATGCCCTTCTTTTTCCAACCATGTATCTGTGTAAGGCTGAATTTTCTTCTTGTGCTTTAACCAAAATAGCTAATCACAACAGACTGAGCACAAAAGAGGTTATGATAATCCAGCTGTCTTCTTTTAAATCAGGCATTAAAGAGATTTGCAAAAATGTGAGACAATGTCACTTTTCTCATAAATTGTTCTATTTCAGAAATTTGTTTTCATTACAATGTTATTTACATTGACATGTATTATTTCTATTTTTAAAGGAGTTAATAAATAAAGATTGCCTTAAATAATACAATTGAATTCAATTTCATAACACTGGGGCTTTTGAGGAAACAGGGGAAAGATTATAGCAGTAATGATCGGGAAAGTTTTTCACAAAAGACCTGGTATTCCAGTTAGACTCTGAGAAGTGGCTTGGATTTTAATAGTAAGTATTTTTAAAAGAATGAAAGGTCACAAGTAAAGGCATAGAAACAGAGAAGCACCTGATAGTCTCGGGTAATAATGAGTGATGAGTTCAGTTTGCTAAAATATGAGGAAGATACCATTCCTTCCTGCTTCTCTTCTTACCCCTCTAACCATTGCTTTTGTCTCGTTTTTGTCCTTTCTTCCTTCTCACTCCACAAATATTGATGCTTCCAATGGTCTTATCCTTGGATATCTCTTCTCATTCTATCTAACTGTCCCTCACAAATTGCATCCATCTCCAAGACTGCAACTTCTCTTCTTGGCTTCAGATCCCAGATATTCATCTCACCTTTCCTCCCAAGCTCCAGAGCTATACGTTCTGGACATCCGAAAGGCAACTGAACTCACGTGGAATAAATGTCTTCCTTGAAACCACTGTCTCTCCTGCATCCCCTTTCTTGGCATGTTCCATTCAGGAGGAGCTCAGGTCAAAACAGCAGAACCCCCCCACGCTCCACTCTCAACTTCCTCCCCCATATTCATTCAACCCATCCCACTGTTTCACCTTTTTCTTTTTATACTACTGCACTATTTTCCTTCCCCTTTTTGATATTAAGGTATAATTAACACAACATTATATTAATTCAGGTGTACAACATAGTGATTTGATATTTGCATATATTGTGAAATGACCACCACAATAAATCTAGTTAACATCCATCAGCACACATAATGACAAATCTTTTTAGTGATAAAACTTTTTTTTTTTTAAAGATTTTATTTATTTATTTGAGAGAGAGAGAATGAGAGAGAGCACATGAGAGAGGGGAGGGTCAGAGGGAGAAGCAGACTCCCTGCCGAGCAGGAAGCCGGATGCGGGACTCGATCCAGGGACTCCAGGATCATGACCTGAGCCGAAGGCAGTCGCTTAACCAACTGAGCCACCCAGGCGCCCCAGTGATAAAACTTTTAAGATCTACTCTCTTAGCAACTTTCAAATACAGTATTGTTAACTATAGTCACCATGCTGTACATTACACTTGTGATTTATTTATTTTATAACTAGAAGTTTGTACCTTTTGACTATTTTCTTAGTTCTGTCACTAGTCTTACAATCTTTCATTCCATCCTCCATATTGCTGCCAAAGTCAATAGTACAAAAGCAACACGTATAATATAATCATGTTGTTTCCCTGTTTTGAAACCCTTTTGTGGCCCCTACCAGGAACTCTTAGCATCTTAGTGGAACATAAAATGCCAACCATCATCTGGCCCTTGATTACTTTTCCATCCTTAATGCTTGGCAAGGACCCTCCTCAACCCATAGCATATTCTTTGCTTCTGCCACATCAAAGAGCTTGCAGTTCTCCAGATGTTTCCAGGTTGTTTTACTTTGCCATGTACTTGTTCAGGTACTTTCTCTTCCAGGAATGCCCTTCCCTGCTCCATCAACAAAGATTACCAAGTCACCTTTTATGATTGTTCTCATGATTTCTTTTAAGAATCGTTCTCTTTACATTGAGTTAAATAATATTATTTATTCTCTCTTTTAATAATAACATTTTAAAAGTGATTGTTAGAATTTAAAATGTTTTTGAAACTATTCTTAATTGATTTACCCTATCCACAGCAAAAAGAATACCACTGTAGGAAGCACTTTGCACAAGCTCATGTTGTTTTAAGTAAGAAGCAAAAAAAAATTTCAATATTTAGTGGAAAGAAGCCAATAGGCTTTTTCTTCTAACATTCCAACCTATAAACTGGCAAACAAGAGCTAAGATTTATAAAACATACGTTCAATATCCAAATGTATATTGTGTCCCTTAAAAACTTGTTTCACAAATGATTTTATATTGCTGGAATTCCTTGAATATTCAAATTTAATTTTGGTAGATTTGACATTCTTTTATATCTCAGAAGATATTTTGTTTTGAGAGGTTTTTTTTTTTCTCAAGCAGAGCTAAATTTCTAGTCTTTCATATTAACATAGCTATTCATTCACAGTTCACTTTAAAAAGGATTAAAATTCTTAAGCAGGAACATCATAGCTGTATTTGCCATCCCCCGAATTCAAGTGATATCAGAGGTACAGATAAGCCTGCCAGAGACTTGCTTCATCACTGGGCTCAAGTCCCCAAAATCAGTGAGCCCTTGTAGCTTTCTGTGAAAAATACAAAAACTTGAAAAGGTGTTTTATGAAGTCAATTTGAAAAAAATGAAACATGCTTAGTTTTATACAGTATCTTCAGTTAAATGGTTCACCTACATCTAACATTGCGTATGAACTCCTAATAATCTGAACCTTTGAGCTTCATTAAGACCTTTCCAATTCTACCACTAAAAAATAATCTAATAGGAAGAATTTTGTCAGAAGAAACTGATAATAAGTGATACCAGCAAGGATCTTGTTCTTATAGCCTCATTGTGCTTTGCTTTTTTGGTCTTGAAGGCAGAATGCTGGCACAATACTCTTAATAAGATGCCTAGGGACTATGTCAATTTAAAAATTGCCTAAACACAGAGCTAGAAATAACTTGTTTAAGATTTTAAAGAACAAAATTCAACTGAGTAAATGTTAAAGATCTTATTGGCTTTATTCAGCGATTCATGAGTCAGACAGCACCCAATCTAGCGGATAGAAAGGAGCTCCAAAGAGCTGAACAAAATGAAAGACTTCCTAGGCAGAAAAGAGCAGAAACAAGAAAGTTATACTAGGCCAAAAGTGGACTGGTTATTGCAAGATTATTTTCCTTTAGGGGATGGTAGTGATCTATCAGGCAGATTACCTAACTAATGCTGATCAGTTAACTTCTGGCTGACTGGTTGAAGATTCTGTTTTTGGGAACCCTAAAACTGAATTATGTGTTTGGTGACATGGAGGTTAGCATGAGCGACTCCATTTTGAGCCTGTTTTCTTGTTTTTAATAAAACAAATTTGGATGGAAATATATATATACATATATAATTTACTGAGGAGATGCAGAATGTACACAGCTTTTATACTTATGTCAAGAAGACATTACCCCAGTTATAGAAATGACAGGTCTCACATTTACTTACCAATATAGACTTCAGGGTCTATCACATTCATTTTAAGAGCAGAAATAATCATCAAAAAGGCAGGGGAAGCATCACTTATTTGCTATTCAGGTGATTCACTGACATGAGATTTTTCATAGGTTTATAATGTTGGCGATGCTTTTCAGTGCCTTGTAAGCACCATCTGCATGAAAGCAGCGTGGTGGGTTTTTTTTAAAGGGCTTAAAGAGGGAGGCAAGAAATAAGTAATGGAGTCAAGACAGCTAGGAATTAGAAAAGAATAAAAGAGATGTGAAAACCACCTGAGAAATCAGCCAGCATTTGTGGAAAGAATATAGGATTATAGAAGTTCGGGTCCCAAATGTTGAGAATGAGAAAAATCAAAATTTAATGAAACAAAAGTTTTATGACAGAGTGATAAGATCTCTGACAAATCAGATTTTTCCCCATTTATTTTTCTGTTTAAAAGATTCTGTTTCATTGAAGCTGTGTTGTCAGTTTAGTAGGGATGGGAGACCAAATGGCAATGGTAATACTGTATTCCCCCCTCATCCACTGAGAACACGTTCCAAGACCCCCAGTTGATGCCTGAAGCCACAGAGAGTACTGAACCCTATAGAAACTATGGGTTTTTTTTCCTATACATACCTACCTAGGATAAAGTTTAATTTATAAATTAAGCACAGCAAGAGATTAACAACAATAAATCATAATAAAATAGAACAATTATAACAATATACTGTAATAAAAGTTATGTGAATGTGGTTTCTCTCTCTCTCACAATATCTTACTGAACTATACTCACCCTTCTCCTATGATGTGAGATGATAAAATGCCTACGTGATGAGATGAAGTGAAGTGAACGACACAGACATTGTGATGTAGCGTTAGGCTGCTATTGTCTGGCCGTAGGTCAGCAGGAGGATCATCTGCTTTGGGACTGCGGATAACTGAAACCGTGGAAACTAAATGTAGATAAGGGGGAACCAGTGTACTTTTAAACAGGACAGAAATCTCTTAGCTTCAGAAATAAAAGGGAGGAGGCTGTCCCATCTCTCTGAGAGAGTAGATGCAAGACCATCCTGAAGAGATTTTGGTTTTCTACCTTCTGCTCCCCATTTAGAGACACATCATACCTGCTTTATGTAAAGATGACATCTTAAAGCTGAAATTTGGAAGCAGAAGAATTGGCTTTTATAGTTAATGCATCATGCTACAAAAGTGGATTTACACCTTCTTTTGGATGGCTTGGAAACTGTCAATGCAAGCCATGGAAAGAAGGCATAGCGCCTAGAAAGATGGAGGCTAAGAGCCAAATTCCAGGAAATCAAGGACTGTGTACAGTGTTGGGTTAAAGTGAGCCATAAATGGAAGACTTTCTCTCCCCTCCCACCCTCCCTCCACTCTCCGATTTGTGTATGGAGGGGGGGATGTGTCTGCATGCACACATACATCTTAATGTACATATATTTTAGGAGCTGATTCCTTTTTTAAATAAAAAGTTTGCTTCAAAGTATCCTCTTGAAATGTAGTTATAATTCAGTTTGCTTTAACTCTTAAAATAGGCTTTATAATGAAAGTATAGCAAAAATGGAGAGAGTTTGCAATCATGGAAAAGGCACTGGAGTGCAGGTCAAAAGATCTGGGTTCCAGTCCCGCCTTTCCCAAATTCATGTGACTGTTAGCTTGACTATCTGAACCTCAGGTTGCACATCTGGGGAATGAAAGGACTGGACTCGAATGATCTCTAAGGCTTCCTCCAACTCTGACATTTGATTGTTCTGTGAAGTCTGGGTTAAGCAGAGAGGCATCCTTTGTATAGCATGTTAACATCTGGTAGAGGCATACCCAAAGGGTAAGAGCAGGAAGGGACAAAACCAACTTCTGAAATATTGAAATTGTCCCCTCAACAAATGAGTAGCTAGCTTGCTTTGTAACAAAGCAGGAACAAAAAGGATCACATTAATAGCCACACGTGGTTTTTTACAAGCGAACAGGGCTAAAGGTAGCAAAGCCAAAGAACACACACCTAAGGTCACTAAAAGACAAATACCAACATGTATGCGATGCTGCCCTTATTAAATCTTTCAGGTGAAATAGATAATGCAAATAAACTTTAGATATCAAATAATGCAATTATAACATAGTAATGAACCTAGTGAGACGCAAACAAGAGAACTGTATTTTGACAGATCTGCTTGTGCATGTTTACTTGGCTTGATCACTTACTGGCAATGTGTACTTGGGGAAGTTAATTATGTGTTTGTTGTGGAAAACTTGGAAAATGTCAAAGAATTTTTAAAAAGCTTTAATGCATGGAATTCTGGAAAATGTAGTTTTAGCTTTCCAACCTTTGTAGTAAAGGAAAATAAGCCAGAACAGGTGCATCTATATTTGTCATGTTTATCATCTTTACCTAAAACATCATCCTAAACACATATGCTAAAGACACTTCCTTTAAGAGCACAAACAGACAGAAACATTCATCATCAGGTTTATTAATCAATATTATTTTGGAAGTTCCACTAAATGCAATAAAAAAAGTTAAATGATTATTTATAACATCACTGGAATAGAAAAAAATGCAGGGCTGATGATTCAGTTGTACATCTAAAAAAACTCCAAATTGCAGTTTGTTTGTTTATTTATTTATTTAATTTTATTATGTTATGTTAGTCACCATACAATACATAATTAGTTTTCGATGTAGTGATCCACGATCCATTGTTTTCGTATAACACCCAGTGCTCCATGCAATACGTGCCCTCCTTAATACCCATCACCGGGCTAACCCATCCCCCCACCCCCTCCCCTCTAAAACCCTGTTTGTTTCTCAGAGTCCATAGTCTCTCATGGTTCATCTCTCCCACCAAACTGCAGTTTTAAAGTAATAAAATAAAAAACAAATAATTTGATAATTAGATCAGTTACTCAGATAAATATATATTTAAAAATCTTTAACTTTTTCTTTACTGGCAATAAACAGACATCAAATGGAAAAAAGCAAACACACATAAAAACAGTAAAGAATTAAGTTAAACAGGAAAATATAGAACCTAAATGTTAAAAAAACAAAACCCAAAAAATCTATACTAACTTACTGAAGGGCCCAAAGGCAAAGCAAATAACAGAACATGTTCTGGGTTGGGAATCTTAATATCAGAAAAATATCAAGCCTCTAGGAAAAGTAATAAATTCAATGAAAAAAATCTAACAGCTTTATTGAGGTATAATTAAATACAGTAAACTATACATATTTAAATATGCAATTTGAGATACATACACATGGTCATACACCTATAAAACTATTAGCACAATCAAGATAATTAACATATCCATCACTCTCAGAAGTATCCTCTTGCCCCTTTGTAATCCTGCCCCCTCACCGCTTTCTCCCCCTGCCCCATTTCCAGGCACTTACCGATCTACATTCTGTTACTATAGATTAGTTTGCATTTTCTCAATATTTATGTAAATAGAAACTTATGTGTTCTCCTTTTTGTTTCGCTTCTCTCACTGAAAGTAATTATTTTGAGATTCATCCATGCCATCCATATGGCATGGATATACCATAATTTATTTGTCTTTTCACCTGTTCATAGAAATCTGGGTTAATTTCAGTTTTGAGTTTTTACAAATAAAGCTGTTGGGAGCATCTGTGTCTGAGAGTTTGTATGGACATGTTTTTGTTCTTGGAACTTAAAAGTCACCAGAAGAAAACAAGAAAAATCTTGATGATTTTAAAGCTTTGGGGTTTTCATTTAGGTCTATGTTCTATCTTGAATTAATTCCTTTGTATGATATAAGGTAAGAGGTAGGAATTGAAGTTCATTTTTAAAGATTTTTTATTTATTTGTCAGAGAGAGAGAGCACAAGCAGGGGGAGTGGCAGGCAGAGGGAGAGGCAGGCTCCCCGCTGAGCAAGAAGCCTGATGCTGGACTCCATCCCGGGACCCTGGGATCACGACTTGAACCGAAGGTAGACTTCAACTGACTGAGCCACCCAGGAACCCCTGAAGTTCATTTTTTGCATGTGGATATCAAATTGTTCCAGCACCATTTGTTGAAAAGACAAGAAAAGTCAGTCCTCTTTTGCACATGTGTTGAAAATCAATTGACCGTATATTTTTAAATTTATTTCTGAAATCTCCAATCTGTTTCTTTAATATTTTTGTCGATTTTGATGCTAATATCATACTGATCTGATTATTGTAGCTTTGCAATAAGTCTTAAAATTGGTAGTATAAGGCTCTCAACTTTGTTCTTTTCCAAAGTTGTTTTGACTAATACAGGTTTTTTTGTATTTTCATGTTTATTTTTGAATAGCTAGTCCTTATCTCAAAAAAACTTGCTGGTATCTTGACTGGAGTTGCATGGAATTTATAAATCAGTTTGGAAAGAACTGAAAATACTAAGCCTTCGAATTTATCAATACAGTATATCTCATTTATGTAAATTAACAAATTTTGAATCTTCTATACTTTCTCTCTGCAATGTTTTGAGCTTTTCTGGGTATAGGACTCTTTCATATTTTGATTCTAATGTAAATGGCATTGCTTTACTAAAATTTATTACTATTCCAATTTCTAATTATTTGTTGCTATATAGAAATACCATTGACTTTCAAATATTGATCATGTATTCTCTCTTTTTTTAAGATTTTGTTTATTTATTTGACAGATAGAGACACAGTGAGAGAGGGAACACAAGCAGGGGGAGTGGGAGAGGGAGAAGCAGGCTTCCCATGGAGCAGGGAGCCTGATGTGGGGCTCGATCCCAGGACCCTTGGACCATGACCTGAGCCGAAGGCAGAGGCTTAAGGACTGAGCCACCCAAGCGTCCCTTTAACCTGGTTAAATTTATATATTGTTTGTTCTAACAGCTTTTTTAAAATGGAATCCACTGAATTTTTTATGTAAACTATTATGTTGTGTGCAAATAAAAGTTTTTATTTCTTCCTTCCAAACAAGATGAATTTTTTCCCCTTTGCCTTATTGCCCTGGCTAGAACCTCTAGTACAATGTTGACTAGAGGCAATACAAGCAAACATTCTTGTATTGTTTCTCATCTTTGGAGAAAGTAATTCAATTTTTCATCGTTAAATATGATGTTAGCTGCAGGTTTTTTGAAAATGTCTATTATTAGGGTGTAGAAGCTCATTTTTATTCCTAGTTCACTGAGAATTTTAATCAGTATGGATTTTGTCACAGGCCTTTTTCTGTGTTTGCTCAGATAATCATGTTTTTTCAAAAAATCTCTTTATATGGTGAAGTACATTGATTTTTGAATGCTAAACAAGTCTGGCATTCCTGGAATAAACCCCATGTGGTCAAAATATATTATCCTTTTTACACATTTTTCATTTGATTTGCTAAAGTTTTGTTAATCTTTGTATCTATACTTAGAGCAATATTGATTTGTATATTTTTCCCTTTTAATGACTTTATATGGTTTTGGTATCAGGTAATGGTAGCATTGTAGAATTATTTGGGAATTATTCCATCTTCTTCAATTTTTTTGAATAATTTTGATAGAATTGGGCTTTTTTCTTCCTTAAATATTTGGTAGAATTTACTAATGAGGACATCTGAGCTTAGAAAATATCTGTCAGAAAGTTTTAAATTACAATTTCAATTTACTAGATGTAGGACTATTCAGGTTATCCATTTGTTCTTCAGTCAACTTTGCTATTTAAGCTGTAAAATTCATTGGCATAAAGTCATTCATAATATTCTCTCTCTCTTTTTTTTTAATATTGGTAGCATTTGTAGTGATTTACCTCTCATTCCTGGTATGGTAATTTGTGTTCTCTCTCTCCCTCATTCCCTCTCCCCCTCCATCTCCCTCTCCTTCCTGATCTGTCTGGCTAGAGGATATCAATTTCATTGTCTCAAAGAACTGTGTTTGGATTTTCACTGATTTTATCTCTTATTTTTCTGTTTTCTATCTGACTGGTTTCCCTACTAGTACTGATCTTTATTATTTCCTTTTTGCAGTTTACTTTGGGTCTCATTTGTCCTTTTTTCTAGTACCTTATGATGTAAAACTGGTATCACTAATGCAATGATCTTTCTTCTTTTGTAATGTAGCATTTTAGTGCTATAGATTTTTCCCCCTAAGTAATGCTTTTGTTACATCCCACAAAGTTTGACATGCCACGTTTTCATTTTAGCTGGAAATAATTTTTAATTTCCCTTTTGATTTCTTACTGACCCATGGGTATGTAGATATATAATATTTAGTTTCCAAATATCTGGGATTGTCCCAGATTGTAATTGGTTTCTAATTTAATTCAATTAAGGTCAGAGAACAAATTTTGTATGACATAAATCATTTTAAATTTATTGGGATTTGTTTCATGGCCCAGAAGCATCTATCTTCATAAATTAACTCTTAATGGATCATAAACACAAATGAAAAACCTAAAATTATAAGACTTCTAGAAGAAAACATAGGAGATGTCTTGGCAATCTTGAGTTAGACAAATATTTCTTAGATACAATGCTAAAAGCTTGATTTATAAAAGAAAAATTAGTAAATTGAATTGTATCAACATTAAGAACTTCTCTTCAAAAGACACAAAGAATGAAAAGTCAAGTCACGGTCTGAACAAAAATATTTGCAAATAGCATATCTGACAAAGGACTTGTGAAGAAATATGTGAAGAAATCCCCAAAATTCAGTAATAAAAATAAAACAACCCAATAAAGATGGGCAAAATATTTGAACAGACACTTTATCAGATAGAATGTACAGATAGATGATAAATAAACACATGAAAAGATGCTTGACAACCTTAGCCATTGGGGAAATGCAAATTAAAACTACCTCGAAAGACTACTACACAACTATGACAATTTCTAAAATCAAAAACACTCACCATACCAAGTGCTGGAGAGGATATGGAGAAACTATAATTCTCATTCACTGTTGGTGGTAACGTGAAATGGTACACCATTTTGGAAAAGAATCTGGCAATATCTTAAGAAATTAAATATATATCAACCATGTGACCCAACTATTCTACTCCTAGGTATTTACCTGAAACAAATGAAAGGATATGTCCATACAAAGCTGTGTACATAAATGGTTATATCAGCTTTATTTGTAAAAGCCTCACACTGGATAATCCAAAGTCCATCAGCTGATGATGAATAAACAAATTGTGATATATCCATTCAATGGATATACTACTCAACAATAAAGAGGAGTGAACTACCAGGCACACACACAAAATAGACGAATCTCAAAATAATTAAGAAAGCCAACCCCCTCCCCCAAATATAGTGCATACAATATGATTCTACTTATATAAAATTCTAGAAAATGCAAACCAATCTTTGACAGAAAGCAGATCAGTAGTTTCTTGGGGGTGGAAGGGTAGGGAGAGGAAGGAAGAAGTGATTACAAAGGAGTACAAGGAAGCTTTTAGGGGTGGTGGATTTGTTATTTTAATTATGATGATTTCACGGGTGAATAGATGTCAAAAACATCAAACTGAACACTTGAAGTATGTGCAGCTTGTTGTATGCCAATTATATGTCAATAAAGATGTTAAAAATTCTTACAGGTGCTACAACTAAAGTTCAATGCCGGCAACATGAATTTAATATTTATTATTTTATAAGTCATCCTTTAGGTGTTTCAATTCCAGAGAACATATTAATTTAATTAAAACTTTATTCTCTGAACAATGGCATTTTTATATGAAAACATTCATTAAAATTGGTTTTCTGATGTGAAATAAAAGACCCAAAATATTAAAAAAATATAAATTTGTTTTCATCACTAATATTCACATAATATATCTAAAATTATAACCAATTAAAAAGTGAACCATTAAATGAATTATTTCAACTTAGAACAATTCTTTCATTTCCTACCTACTTTACTCTGAATTGAAGCCTAAACCTTTATTCAATCTAAACTAAGATATATGCATTTTATTTCACCTTGAAATACTCTTCAAATAGTGACATTTTAATCAAATATTAATATTTATTTTTAATAAAAATTAAATACAAGTGCACTTTAAAGCCAAGAAGTCAAAAAAAATACGAAAAAATGCAAAGCAAATCTAATTTGCTGCCTTCAGAAAACAACTTTTGCTTTTGTTTACTGAAATGATATTGTCTTAGAACACCTTTTATGCATCTACTCAGCTGGCTCTGCTTTGACATCACTCTAAAATTTTGGTGTACCTAGGGCTGCATTCTTTACCAACTACTCAATTCTTTCCTGAACTCCAGATGTGTGTATCTCATCACTTAAATGTGAAATAAAACTAGATATTCCATGAACCTAAACTAGATTTGTTAAATGTTACAGGCAGGACTTCTTATTCAAGATGATTACTCCCACGTTTGGTATTTCCAGACCAGACTTCTCTGACCTCAGGTTGAAATATTCCAATTCATACCTATTATTAACAATTGATATCTCATATATATCTCAAATATAACTTGTTCCAACCTGAACCCAATTCCCCACCCTCATCGCTCCTCACATAGTAAAGTGTACTATTGTTCAAACGAGTTGCCTATAATCTCAGTAAAGTGTACTATTGCTCAAAAGAGTTGCCTATAAATCCTTAGCAGATAGCAAGCAGTTCCAAAGAAAGATTATAGGTAATTACTATGTTCCTTTATGATGTCTGTTAAACATAATGAACAAATTTATAATGACATCATATTATTTCTTTGACATTCATTCAACATCTTTAACCATTTAAAATCAATTCACTTTTCCCAATTTCTGAGGCAATTCACAACCCCCATATCGTTTTCTTTTTAGTAGTTAGAACACAGATTGAACCTACAGTTGTACCAGATGAGAAAACTCTCAACACATAAACAAGTCTTGAAAACCTTAGTCTTTTTTTTTTTTTTAAGATTTTATTTATTTATTTGACAGAGAGAGAGAGAGACAGCGAGAGAGGAAACACAAGCAGGGGGAGGGGGAGAGGGAGAAGCAGGCTTCCCACGGAGCAGGGAGTCCCATGTGGGGCTCAATCCCAGGACCCCGGGATCATGACCTGAGCCAACGGCAGATGCTTAACGGCTGAGCCACCCAGGCGCCCTTGAAAACCTTAGTCTTAAAAGAAGGTGTTTTCTTAGGAGGCAATATCACTTGTTAGTGAAATAAACACGTAAGTTATTGGTTCATTCCTGGCGGAATACACAGAGGGCAAGGAGAGACCGAAGAAAGAGTGGCCACTCCAAATTGGGAGGTGGTGGTTTTAATAAGGCTTGTCTTCAGCAGCCGCTAGATGAGTAATCTCCGCACAGGCTGACAGAATCTTAAAAGGTTATATAGAGGCCTTAATGGGGTTTAGTCACATATCCCATCCAGATAGCTCAACAACAATCTCTCTCAAGGCTGCATCCTTGAAAATGGATCCCATGGTGGTAATGGTGGGCAGAACGTACATGCAAGGATGGGGGTGGGGATGGGGAGCTTCCCATTGCCCAGGATCCAGCCCCAAGGTTGAATGGCATGTCCTCTGGATGACTTTCTCTAACATAATTATATACGTATATATACAAATCTTAGAAGCCTGTGATTACAATATGAAGTTACACTTTAAAAAATAACCCAAATTATTATGGGACAAGCCACCAGTTCACTAAATTTAGTCCCCATTCAGGGTGATGCAGATGTTCCTGAAGTCCCCTCAGGGTGATGATATTCCATGCGCTTCTGAACTCAGTCCTCAGATTCTTCCACTCTGACTGGGTCTTGCCACCATGCTCAGTCATTTATGACTCTTCCACTCTTCAGATCTAAGGTGAGAAAGAACCCTGCCCTTCTCGCCTCTAAACAAGTGCTCTTGGCTTGTGTTTGTGGAGATGGGAGGTGCTCGTGGGAGGCTGAAGGGGCTCCAGAGGAAACAGACTCCCACTCTCACTGTTGCCATCAACACAGAACCTTTGTGAGGTCAGGATGAGCTCTCCAGACTTAAGCCCAGATCATTCAGTCTATTTGTAGGCTTCTCTGTGTCTCTAAGTTTAGAAACAACTCTTAGATCTAAGAGGAAGGAGAAAGTCCAAAAAGTCACCTTAGTTCTCGGGCAGTGAAACACTTTTCATTTTGGTGAACAATAGAAACATTGGCTCCTTTCAAAAGAAAATTCCACCCTTACCCATGAGGGTATGTTTTTAATGCTGTCGGGAAATGCATAACAGCTGAGGGATGTCATCCGCTTACATTTCTTGGAGCAGATAATCATGAAGGGAGAGCTATCTGAATGACATACTTCCAGTTCCTGCAGGGCCCTACCCTAACTACCCCAGGAAATTCTACAATCACTAATTACCCCACATAATGTAACCCATCGCCCACTTAGCAGTCCAATCCTCCTTACCCTGCTCTACTTTTACTTTGTTCCATAGCACTTTATATCATTAAGTGTTCATGATCACAATGAGAAGAATGTCATATCCCAAATTTACGAGCAAGCCAAGATTAGTAAGCTTAGAATGTGCACTTATTGCAGAATTCCCTGGGGTTTCATCCTTAGACTTTATCTCCTTAATTCCATTGTCACAGATAATGCTGTTCATAATGATAATTATGATAATGGTACCATAACAACATTATTGAGCTTTTATTATGTGCCAAACACGGTACCAAGTACTCTACCTGCATGATTTCATTTAATACCCACAAAATTTTTGTGATTAGTATTATAATTACTGCCATTTTTATTGTAATTACTGCCATTTTTATTGGTGAGGATAACTGAAGGTTAGAGAGGGAACACACAGCTTGTTAAGTGGCAGAAACAGAAATCATGACTTGGTCTGACTGCAAAGCCCTATCTCTGTCTGCCAGACTGATTTCTGGGGCAAAAAAAAAAAAAAAAAAAAAAAATCATTGATTCATTCCTTTGCTTAAAAGTTCTCATTGCCTCTCCAGTGCCTTTGAGGGACCCCAGGAGCTAGCTTAGCTGCTTGCCTGATCTCATTCCTGTCCTCACTCCTCTAGAACCCCACCTTTGAGCTGTACTGGACTACCTCACATCTGAATGCCCCAGGTTCCTTGTCTTTCCTCTTCCATTCCTGCTATTCCTGCTGCCCCCTCGCTCCTTTTTTTGCCTGACTTATTCTTGTCCTCAGGGACTCAGTTCAGATGCCCCCTGTACCAGGGATATCTCTCTCACTTTTCAAGTCTGGGTCAAATGTCTCTTCTTAGATTTTCCCATGGCAACCTGGTCTTCTAATTAAATGCTAATCCACTGTACTGTACTTGTAGGTTCTACCAGACCAAGCGTCGGCAAGCTTTTTCGGTAAAGGGCCAGGTAGTATATGTTTGAAATTTTTTGAGCTTTGTGGCCAGTGTCACAACTACTCAACTGTGCCGCTGTAGTGATATGATATGATAATGAAAAGTATGATAATGAAAAGCATGGCTGTGTTCCAATAAAACTTTATTTATGGACATTGAAATTTGAATTTCATAGAATTTTTGTGTCACGAAATATTATTCTTCTTTTGATTTTCAACCATCTAAATATATAGAAACCATTCTCAGCTTGCAGGCTGTACAAAAACAGGCAGGTGGGCCAGATTTTGCAGTTTGCCAATCCCCGTACTATTCCATGAAAAAAAATAAATTAAAAAAATAAAAAATAAATTAAAAAAAAAGTAATTGTAGCTAGGAGGAAATTGCTGGATCGTATGGTAACTCTACATTTAACTTTTAAAAATTTCTTCTGGAATCAGCTTTGGTAAGTTACATTCTCACCAGAGATTTCAATTTTAATTATTTTGTTGTTGTCGTCTTTTTGGGGGGGTGACATTGCCTATTTTATTTTAAAAATAAAATCTCATACAGAGTGGCAACATTGCCTAATTGCTAAGAGCATAGCCTTTGGAGCCAGACTATTGTTTTTGTTGTTGCTGTTGTTGTTTGATACTATATTGTTTATTTGAAGTTCCCAAGAAAAATAAAAACATCTATCTAAACAAAAATTTGTACATGAATGTTCATGGCAACAGTATTCATAACAGCCTAAAAGGGGAAGCAACCTAACTGCCCATCAACTGATGAATGGATAATGAAATGTACTATATCCATACAATGGAATATTATTTGGCAATAAGAAGTACTGATACATACTACATCATGGGTGAACCTTGAAAACATCATGCTAAGTGAAAGGATAATCACAAAGGATTACATATTGTATGATTCCATTTATATGAGGTGTCTAGAATACAAAATCTATACAGATAAAAAGTAGACCAGTGCTTGCCTAGGGCTGTGGAATGGGAGAGTACGGGAGAAAGGGGAGTGACTACTAATGGGTAGAGTTTATTGGGGAATGATGGAAATATTCTAAAATTTATTGTGATGATGGCTATACAACTCTGTATACATACTAAAAACCACTGGACTGTATACTTTAAATGGATGAATTGTTAATTATATCTCAATAAAGCTGTTATTAAAAAAAGAGAAAAAAGTAATTCCAGAAATACCTTGGCGTAGGGCCTTCTTGAACACTTGAACTGTATTGTTACTGTTACAGGTTGCTACTCAACCTGGTGTACCATGTACCCTTCTCCCCACCACCATTTAATTTGGCCTTATTTACTGTGCTTTCAGATATTTAACATAATCCAAGTCTTGACTATTTCAACTTTTTAAATATAAACCCTCTTTGAACTGTAGCTTTTGAACCAAACTTAAGTTACATAAATGCTTAGAGGGGTTCCTGGGTGGCTTAGTTGGTTTGGTGTCCAATTCTTGGTTTTGGCTCAGGTCTTGATCTCAGGGTCATCGGATAGAGCCCAGAGTCGGGCTTCATGCTCAGTGGGAGTCTCGAGATTCTCTCTCTCCCCTTTCCTCTGCCCCCCCAACCCTGCTCTCTCTCTCTCTCTCTCAAATAAATCAATCTTTTTAAAAAATTAAAAAATAAATGCTTAGAGCATCATAGTTCTTTTCTTCCAAAGCATACATATCAGAAAGAACCCTGAGTATTGTCTGGAAGTTCATTCTCATTCTATATAGTCTTGTGCAGTTGATTCTCTTCTTTTTTTTTTTTTTTAAAGATTTTATTTATTTATTTGAGAGAGAGAATGAGAGAGAGAGAGCATGAGAGGGGGGAGGGTCAGAGGGAGAAGCAGACTCCCTGCCGAGCAGGGAGCCTGATGCGGGACTCGATCCTGGGACTTCAGGATCATGACCTGAGCTGAAGGCAGTCGCTTAACCAACTGAGCCACCCAGGCACCCGATTCTCTGCTTTCTTTTCCTTTCAAAGTTAGAACAGAGGGATGCCTGGCTAGCTCAGTCAGTGGAGCATGCGACTCTTAATCTTAGGGTTGTGAATTTGAGCTCCACATTGGGCACAGAGATTACTTAAAAAAATAAAAAATAATAAAAATAAAGTTAGAACAGAAAGACCCTAAAGAACACAGAACCCCAGCACATGGACATTCCCTGTGACCTCACCTTTCAATTAGGATATGGTTACCAGGGTGACCATGTTAATTATACATGGAACATCAGAGGCTGACATCAGGTGGCAGTGGGGTAGGTCCGACCAAGACTGGGAATCCAGGCTAACCTTCCTGTCTGGTGAAGTTCAGCAATCCTACCACAAGAATAAGGTCAGAAATTAGTCACTAAAGGGGTGGTTACTTAAGGTCACAAGAAGGGAAGCAGGACAAACTAGAAGTCTATTTCATAAGAAAAAGAAATTTGTGATTACTAACTCCAAACACTGGTGGAGCTGTATGGTCTATCAATATTGTATTTATTTGAAAGCTTAAATATAAGGCAGATATAGGAGAGAAAGGCAAAACCATTGAATAGAGTAATAGTAAGAGGAAGGAAAATGAGGTAAAAAATGCTTTGAAATTAAAATCAGAAGGCATGTCTTCCAACTAAAAGACTAGTAAGTTATTTTCATTTTTTGAAATTTGGCTTTTTAATTTATAAAATTGAATTCAGTCCTCACTGAATATTGAGCTATCCATATTTCTAATCCCTTCCAACTTTAAATATTTAGGAATCCAACACTGTGTTAGAACTAAAATCACAAACTGTCCTGATCCCTGAACAGAGGTAAGAAAGAATTTACAAACTCAAACTTAGTGGTTTTATAGAGACAACAAGCCAACCAACTCATTACATAATGTTCCTATCTCCAAGGGACTACTCTCTCCTACATTGTGACATAACTGTGATATGACAACTTTTTTTTTTTATTGCTCTTACAAGCTGTGCTGCTTCTACACAGACCAAAGCTTCCTAAACTCCATCAAACATTTTCATTATATTGAGAACACAAGAAACAAATTTAAAACAAATTTTTCATTGTGGATTCTCAAATCTGACCAGGGTTGAAGCTGGGTGTAGGCAGGGTGTCACACCTTAAAATTGTAAAAAAGGAGAAGGGGGAAAGGGACCATTAGTGTCTTCACCATGCTGGAATATCTTAAAATGCCTGCAAAACTAATGTAGAATTTCAGCAGTAGCATCATCCCCGTGCAAGTTTTTGCCCAGGGATTTTGTCAGTAAAGAGATTTGTCAAGTATTTTTATCTTCTTGTACCCCAGAAGAAAGTATATATATGTATGTATATATTTTTAAAGATTTTATATATTTATTTGACAGAGAGAGAGACCGCGAGAGAGAGGGAACACAAGCAGGGGGGAGTGGGAGAGGGAGAAGCAGGCTTCCCGCTGAGCAGGGAGCCTGATGGGGAACTCGATTCCAGGACCCTGGGACCATGACCTGAGCTGAAGGCAGACACTTAACCGACTGAGCCATCCAGGAGGCTCAGAAGAAAGTATATATTGAAAACAAAACACTGATCTGGTTTGTTTTTGTAAGTTTGAGCAAAAGTGGTAGCGATATCAAACCTAGGGTTGGTTGAAGGCCTTTCTATCTAGGCATGGGGCATTATGAGAAACAAGCCAGATGGTCCTAGTTTTTAGGGCTAGATAGAAAAGAGAAGTCAAGTTCCAGTTGTGACATATGTTGCCTTTCTCAGCTGTTTCTCACAATACAGTGAGCTAAACACGGGGTCTCTACACATGTATCGATCCCTGTTCGGAGTAGGTTCAGTCAATCTGTAGGCATTCCTAGAAGGAATACACAGAAGTCTAGCAATTTCAGCTTCAGTGATGACATCTCTCCCCATACTTTTCCGTTGGGACATCTTTTCCTTCCTCTTTTACACTTTGCCAGGCTGCCTTGGGCTTTCCTTCCTCTGTAGAGCATTGCGCGAATACGTCATCAAATTGTTCGTGTACACGTGCCAGATTCTCCTTTAAGTGCCAGATTCGCCTGTAAATTCCAATCTCTTCGGGGTCTTGAATCGTGTACCTTCCTGTACCGGCAAGCAATACCTGGAAATATCACAGTTACTCAAGTAATATGTAATGAATGAACAGCTGAAGCCGCAACCTGTTGAATGAAAGAATGAATGAACCCTCATTAAGCAGTCACGCCTTCCTAAGGGGATGCACCGTGAAAACGTTGCTCTGATTTATCAACAGCGTTAAAATTTTGACCTGTTGTAGTGAAACATACAATTTTAGTATATGTGCTGCCGAAGCGAGCACTGTTGTAGTGAAACATACAAACAAAACAGACAGGAAGAGGCGAATAGAGGGGGAAAAAAAGGAAGGACCGGCGGCCAATACGCTCGCCGCGCTCCGGGCCCGGCCCCGCCCCCGGCCCCGCCCCGCCCCGCCCGGCCGGGTCTGTGCGCTTGCGCCGGCGGGAGCGCGGCAGCTGGTCTGAGCCCCGGCGCTGGGGGCGCGCAGCCGGGAGAGGGTTTGACGTGGCAGTTCCCAGCCCGGCTGCAACTCTGTGCGCGAGACCAGCCTGTGGGGACACGGCCGGGGGAAAGGCGCCGCGGGAGCAGCGGCCGCAGCGGGAGCTGGGTCACCGGGGCACCCGGCGCTAGGAGCAGAGCGCAGGCTCTCGGAAGTCCAGCGGCGTGCGGGAGCAGACCAGGTAATGCCTCACCCTGCCTGGCTACGCTCTGGCGGGACAGCCCCTCCCCAAACACAGCCGGAGTGGGGTGCGGTGCCCGGCCTAGGATAGGGGCTGGCGAGAGGCTGGATGCTCACCTGTGGCAGGGCAGCGGAGGAGACCTCATACGTTGCTCCTTTAGCCTTTTCGTGCAGTTTGATAATGGGGGTGGGGTGGGTGGGCGTGGGCAGTTTTTAGCCGCCCCGCCCCCATCTTTTTGTCTTGGGATGCTGGAACTGCGTGGTTAGGGTCCTCAGTGGCCACAGTATTCCAGTGGCACGGCCGGCGGTTTTCTTGTCTCTGTATCAACTTAATTTCCTCTTTGGAGGAAGGCAGTATTGGAAATAGAGTAAAAATGGCAACTGTATCTTCAAGCTTCGGGACATCCTATCCGGTAGCGAAACCAATTTGCCCAAATCCGAACTTGGTCCCGGGTGAGAAGCACATCTTGGCTCTCGTTGTCCAGTGACAGTGGCCTGGGGCTTGTTCTGTGATTGAAGCTCCCCAGATTTTGATCCTAGGCCTGCTCTTGCCAAGTGGCTTTGTGCCATGTCGCCGCTTGAAGCTGAGTCAGGTTTCTGTAACTTGGTGCTGTGTGAGGAAGTTTGACGTGGCAAACTGGGCTGCGTGAGGAAGCAGATTTCTGTCAGGACCAGTTCAGAGGGACCCGACTGCTTGCTTCCTGCTGTTTGGAGTGAACATCCCTGCCTTTCCTCTCCGTCACTCAGCAACAGGCTGCTACGTAGGTGTGTGCTCCTGCTGACTTCCTAAATGTGCTTGGTTGGGTGAGCTTGACCAAAGCTCAGGCTGCCACGTCTCTCTCTGCTAAAGTGGGAGGAGGGTAAAAGTGTTGTCAGGAACAAAGTGGACCAGCAGGCTTTTGCCTATCTCTCCTCTCATTAGTTCTCTCCTTCCAAGGAGAAGAAAATGATCTTATAATGTTTTCCTTAATTTTGGGAACTTACAGTTTAATAGGAAAATGAAACCAAATGAAGAATGAGATTTCCTGAATATAGATCTATTTCAAGTCTTAGCAGGTATCACCGAACTTTTACCTTAAAAGGTAGCATCATAAAACAGCAAAAGGAGAAATATTCCTATGCCACATGAGGAAACTGGAGAGAAATTGTAGGATCAGTGTTCTATGTTTGCAAAGGCTTTAGAAGCTTCATTTTCTAAGAGGGAACTGAGGCCCAGAGAGGTTCTTCACCTTATTCCATGTCACACAGCAGAGTAATGGTAGATTTGTAGTGAAAATCTGCTTCCTTTACCAGGATTCAGAGCTTTTTTTGATTCTAAAAATTCTTTGAGAACAGTTCTATGAAATGTGTCTTATTTTGTGAAACCTGGAAAAACGATAAATTTAAAACAAATCGATGTTTAGCTTCTGAGTAGAGTCAAGATGGGTATGTTGTACTGTGAGGTGTGTGCACGTGCCTGAATCTATATGAAATTGCTTTTTTTCCCTTAGTTCCTTAAATATATGTGTATATGTTCTTAGAGGTGTGATACTTAAATTAGAAAGAGAGTCTGTCATCTTTGAGAAACCACTGAAACTCTCAAATCTTTGCAGGCTGCAACCTGGCTTAGTCATTTTATGATTCATAAAATAAGTCCATTACCAACTTCTTTATCTTCTGCTATATTTGTTGGACTATTGATTTCTCTTTATCATAGCTGCCTAACTAAAATTACTAATTAGGATAGCACTGAAATGACACAAGCCCTAAAACATCTGATTGCAGACTACTGGCAGTTCTGCTGGTCAGTCAATTGAATGACTTGTGATTATTGCCATTGGCATGCTTTTTGCTGAAACAGGGCCATGGAAACCAAAGGCACAAAAATAGTGGATACATTATGAGAGACTGTCTGGGAAATAGTTCATTCGTCCAATGAAAAAGTGATTGGCAGTTGTTATTCAGATTTTGTGCCTGAGAATTTGCCTATAGAACTCAGAGTTACTGAGTTCCATAGAGCTGTGATTAGAGCCTTTGTAGAAGATAATATGATATGTTGTATGATATGAAGACGTCTCACACACCTGAAATTATCCTCAAACCATTATAAATATTTATTAGCAGTGTTCATATTTTGAATAGCATTAAGTAACTCAAACTCTCTTGTTGGCATTTTTTTTCTTTCTGTTGCAGAGTCCTTTTGTGGAGCTATCCCTTGGAATGATATTTTCATAATGAGTCAACAGGGATATGTGGCTACACCCCCCTATTCTCAGTCCCAGCCTGGAATAGGCCTTACTCCACCCCATTATGGACACTATGGGGACCCATCTCATGCAGGTTCTCCACCAGGTAAAGTGCATTATTTTGACTTGCATGTGATTATTGGTTCTCAGGCTCAGAGACATAAGATATTCTGAAAGAGCAGCTTTGGAAGTGTTGAATGGTCATTATATGATGCTGTGGGGGTTTTTTTTTTTTTTCTTTAAGATTTTTTTAAATTTATTTATTTGAGAGACAGAATGAGAGAGAGAGCACATGAGAGGGGGGAGGGTCAGAGGGAGAAGCAGACTCCCTGCCGAGCAGGGAGCCCGATGCGGGACTCGATCCCGGGACTCCAGGATCATAACCTGAGCTGAAGGCAGTCGCCCAACCAACTGAGCCACCCAGGTGCCCTGATGCTGTGGTTTGAGAGTATAGGCTTACTTGGAAAAGTCTCTTATAGAAGAAACCTACGTCATCAGTTTGGTTGTTGCTTGGAATACAACTAGGTTGGTTTTTAAATATAGATTAAAAAAAAGAAGCATCCTGAGTGTTTTTTGTTTTTTTTTTACCGTTAGACTTGTTCTTGCTACTACTTCAGTGATGTGAGCTTATTTAAACATGTAATAAAAAACGAAATTAAATGTATATAAATATATATACTGTACATTATATATATATATGTAGTATATATTTTGGCAATCCTATTAAAAAATCAGGTTTGAAATTGGAAAAATACAATTAGATTCATATACCAAAGATTACTCCATGATAATAACAAGAAAAACATGACCTTGCCTTGAAATCATTATTGAACAATATTGTTTGCTTTAAAATACAGTAGTCAAAAGGGAATCTTGGCTTTTGAGGCAGAGATGGGAGAAAAAGGAGCAATGGAGTGGGACTACCATTGCTCTGATGGCTGTTCGCACTCTGAGGCCGCCTTCCTTTATCAAGGGGCTGCTCTGAGGGACCAAGTTTCAGGGTTGAAGTGAGGCTAATAATAGCTTGTTTCAGGTCTAATGGTCCCAGGTCTCCTAAAAATATTTGTGTAAGACAGTTCTTGGGAATTCTGAGAGAATGCTGAGAAATTCAACTCAAATCATTGGTGGAAATTGGCTGTGTATAAATCAGTATCTCTTGGGGCTATAGAGAACTGACTGAGATGTGTAGGATCTGGGCTCTGCTGGATAACATGTATGGAGTGCAAAGTCACTGAGGGGTGAGGAAAGCCCTGTAGGGAGGCCGGATTGTAGCAACCACACACAGTTTGTTGCAGAAGATGCTCGAAGACTGGGAATTTCCTGTGGAAAGTCACCCTTGTGATTTAGTGTGCCCCTAATTTTAAAAAACCTTCAGATGAAGCATCCTCCTTTTGTCCAGAACCAGTTTTCCCCCACAATACTTAAAAATCTGGATCCTGGAGGAACCATCTTTTTCTAGTTTCTATCTGGTGGTTCATTCCCCCTCTGCATTTGTATATGATGAAAATTATACATTGTTCTTTTTGAATGTTTCCCATGGATCAAAAACTGGTCCTGAAAGCTTTATGTGCATTATCTTATTTAATCTTTACACAATGCTGTGCAGTAGATTATTAGCTCTATTTTGCAGCGAAGAAAACTGACTGGCTGGTATACTGTGACTTATTCAGGGTTCCAGGAATCATACCCAAGTCTCTCAAGAAAACAAACAACAAACTCTAAAATACACCAAAGTAGAACCTTCGATATTCTTCACTCTTCCTCTCTTCACAGCCACTTTCTTAAGCAAGTACTCACGTCCCTCAGTGACTCTCCATCCTTGCCTCTCAGTCCCTCTATGGCTCAATGTAGTCTCTGCTCCATAGCTTGGGCCCCATCCACCCTTCCCCCACCAAGGTCATCAGTGGCCCTATTACTAGATGCAGTAGACGGTGTCCTGTCATCTTTTGAATTTGACACTGTTTACGGCTCTTGTTTGTACAAAATTCTTTTCTCCTTTGGTTCCAGTGACACTATCTTTTGTTATTTTTCTTGATGGCTTTCTGGACATCTTTTTCTAAGGAGCGCCCTACCCCTTCTCAATGACCCTAGGTATTGCTGTTTCTCCTTCTTTGTTCTATAGTCACCCCTCTTCTCCTCTCTATAGATTTTTTTCCCTAGGCTGTAACATTTCGTATGACATACTAGTCTCTCAGATCTATTTCTCTAGTCCATATATCTCTCCGAAGCTCCAGACCCATATTTTCAATTGCCCACCTGTTTACATGGGCACATTAAACTCATCATGTCCAAAATAATTCAGAATTTTTTTCATGAAACCTGTTTTTTCCTGACATTCCATATCTCACCCAGCGTCATCATCATTCACTCAGTTATCCAAATTAGAAACTTTGACTATTAAAAACAATCTCTTCCTTTTACCTTCTTCAATCCAACTGTCCTCCCAAATTCTTTTGGGATGATTGTAAACCTCTTTCCTACCTGCTTTCTCCTCTCAATTCTCTTGTCACTCTTCTTGTTCAAGCCATTCATCTTTCACCTGGGTTACTAAAATGATCTCTTACCCATTCTCTCTCTCTCCAGTACTGCCTTTCTCCAACCATCCAGTTCTGTGCCGGAGGGATTTTTATAGCATGCAAATCTAATTTTTGACTCCCTTTTGCTTAAAATCCTTTATGACTTCCCACAGCCACCGATTGTATTTTAAGCTCCTTAGACCTTCATTAACTTACCCATTTTCTTTTTTTCAGCTTGTCTGCCACATTACCATACCTGTTACAGCAGTGGTACTAAGCCATTAGTCATCTGGAGGCTGGTTTGTGCTCTGATTTGCACTCCACACTACTAGAAGGCCAATCCATGCCTTTATATTGTCCTCCGGGTAGGGTTTACCTCTACACCCCTCCTTTAGATTCACTTCAAGTGTTGTACCTGTAGGCCTTTCTGACCACTGTTCTTTCTCAAGCCTATCAAAAATCCCTTCTTCCTTTTGTGTTCTCCTAACACCTGTGCAGGCCTCTCTACCATTTACTACACCATATTATAACAGATGTGCCTGGAGCAGAGAAGATACTCATTAAATGAGTGTGTGAATGACAAGCTGCTTCATTCATCAGCAACACTCTGGTATTTACCAATATTAAAACAACAACAAAGAAACTGTCTGTGTTGGATTAAATCCTTCACACTTTAATTTAAACCTCTTTCTCCTTATTTAATTCTCAGAGGGATACCAGGCTATCAGACTCTATAAATATACCTTTCTGTAAAATACGGTGTTTTTGTTTATTTAAGGCTGTTACTATGTTACCCTAGCCTTTATTTTTCTGTGTTGAGTGACCCTAGATCTCCCAATCTTATGTGCCTTCTTTTCTAGTCTTTTGATGATCCTTTTGTTGGTTTTGTGATGGACCTAGGCAACCTGGTTGTGATTCCTTGAAGTATCTATTCTTACATAGATCTGGGCAGTGCTAACTCTTGTGTTTCTCACAGACCATACCTCCATTTGTGCCTATCACGTGATGCTAGTGCTATGTAATAACAAATTTAACAGATTCAAGTGAGCAAAGTACTTGTGACAATACAACAGTGAATAAAATAAGCCTCATCTCAGCCCGTGTAATACTTACTTACCTAGTGGGACATGCATCGAGTAAATTGACAGTGACAATACAGGGGGTCGTACCAAGATAAAGGAGGTAGAGGGTGCCATTGTAGCACATGGCAGGGGCACATAACCAAGACCTATGGATCAAGGGAATCTTACTGGAAGAAATGACCTGGAAGATGAGTAAAAGTTGGCCAAGTAGGGAGGCAGCTCGCTGGGGTCAGGGGGCGACACTTTTGAGCCACCTGCAAGAGGTTCAGCCTGGCTGACGTGTATAATGCCGGCAGTGAGAGGTATGCCTGGAAGGGAAAGTGGGGTCATCCTAAGACTTTATTTAGGCTTTATTTTAACTGAAGCATTTTAAACTGGGAAGGGTAATGATCCCATGTATATTTTAGAAAGAGTTACACTCCACATTAGAAAGTGTAGAGAAGGCATCAGACCTGGACACACTGCTTTCTGGAACAGGGTTTCTCATCCTCAGCACTGGTGACATTTGGGGCCAGTTAATTCTTTGTTGTGGGAGGCTGTGCTGTGTAGTGTAGGATGTTTAATCGTGTTCTTGGCCTCTACACAGTGGATACCAGTACAACCTATCCTATACCCACCTGGCCCCCGCCCCCTATCCCCAGGCTGTGGCAACCAAAAGGCTCAGACATTGCCAAATGTCCCTTCAGGGGCAAGATCACCTCTGATTGAGGACCACTGGTCTGGAAGCTAAGAGGCAAGAACTGTTGATGTCCTGAAACTAGGGTAGGGTTGTGGAAGTGGTGAGGCTCATAATAGCAAGCTTATATAGGTACACCACCAGGCACAGTGCCTTAGGAACAGTGGTCATTATGATTATGTCCATATAATAGGGAACTTGTCTTTATTTTATTTAATTTAATTATGATAAGTGCATTATCTCCATCACCTATTTCACCCGTCCTCCCACCCACCTCCCCTCTGGTAACCATCAGTTTGTTCTCTATAGTTATGAGTGTGTTTCTTGGTTGCCTCTCTCTCTTTTCTCCCCCTTTGCTCGTTTGTTTTCTTTCTTAAATTCCACCTATGAAAAGATCAGATGGCATTTGTCTTTCACTGACTGAGTTATTTTGCTAGAATTAATACCTTCTTCAAACTACTCCAAAAGAATAGAAGAGGAAGGAAAACTTCCAGATTCATTCTGTGAGGCCAGCATTACCCCAGTACCAAAGCCAGATAAAGACACCACAAAAAAGAGAACTCTAGGCCAATATTTCTCATGAATATAGATAGAAAAATCCTTAACAAAATATTAGCAAACTGAATCCAACAATACATTAAAAAAATCACACATCCATGATCAAGTAGGATTTATTCCTGGGATGCAAGGGTGGTTCAGTATTTGCAGAACAATCAACATGATACATCACATCAACAGGAGGAAGGATAAAAACCATATGATCATTTCAATAGATGCAGAAAAAGCGTTTGACAAAGTACAACATCCATTCATGATAAAAACTCTCCGCAAAGTAGGTCTAGAGGGAACATACCTCAACATAATGAAGGCCTTATATGAAAAACCCACAACTAATATCATACTCAATGGTGAAAAACTGAGAGCTTTTCCCCTAAGGTCAGGAACAAGACAAAGATGTCCATTCTCACCACTTTTATTCCACATAGTACTGGAAGTTCTAGCCACAGTAATTAGACAACATAAAGCAATAAAAGACATCTTTGTTTATTTTAGATAAACTTTTTTTTTTTTCACAAATGGTTTTTAATTTTGGTTTTAGTTTGTCAGATCGAGGGCCAAATCCAAGGTATGCTTTTCTGTGATGTTGTTTTAGGCAGGGGTTTTTTTGTTGATCATAGAAGCCACTGTAGCAGAAAGCGATTTGTTAAAGGGTATCAAGAAGCCAAGAGAGTATTAAAGAAAGCGAGAACCAAGCTTGGGACTCCGTGGTCCATAGAAATGCACACCCCACATAGGACTATTCCTTTAGTAGCCAGTGCCTTTCTACCCCAGAACCACCATCCAGGGTCTCCCAGAGGGGTGTTGTTTTGCTGAATTTAGAGAACATGGCAACCCCATTTGTAAGAGAATTTATGCAATGGAGATTCCATCTTTCCAGCTCAGGACCATACAGAAAGGTAAGCCAGAAAGAAAATGGAATTGGTGTTGAGTAAGCTAGTCTATAATATCTGCCGCTGTGTTAAAGACCAGTTTGTGATTTTAGAGATTTTTCTTTTGGCATAAGCATAGTTCTTTCTCATGGTCTGGTTTTCCTTTCCTATTAAAATTCTCATACTGTTCTATAAAGAACCTGATTTCTTTTTATCTCTGATCATTTTTGAAAATACCTATAAGATGTGGCCAGGACAAGACTATGACTTTGCAGATAACAGAGATACCGATTTCTCTTTGCCCTGAGGATAGAGTCCAAATGGCATACAGGACTTTGCAGCCTGACCCAACCAACTAGGACAACCTCTTTCCCAGCCCCTTTTCCTCACAATCTCTCTGTATGGCCCTTTCTACCAGTCCCTGAGCATGTCATGCTCTCTCTTATCTTTGCACAGGTTTTCCCTTCTGCCTGAAATCCTCTATCCTGTCTCTATACTAAGAAAACTCCTGCTTGTCTTGCAAGATTCAGCTCCAGCAGTCCTTCCTCTTTGAACTTTCTCTTGATTCCTCTAGGAAGAGTCAGCTTGTTCCCTCTGCTTATTATAACACTAATGACAAGGCACTGTCATTTGTTTACATGGTTGTGAGTTCTGTAAGAGCTCTCGGTGTCTCAAAGGCACATTGAATGTACCTTGAACAAGAATGAGTTTGAAACGTTGCCATAGAGCTGATTTTCAAAAATAAAAGGGAAAGAACATTTTAGTGAAATTGGTATATAACAGTTCTGCTTGAATATATGTAAGCTGGGTTTTTTTTTTTTCAATTTTGTTTTTGGAAACAGAAGTTTATGAACATGTGAATCCCATGGATACACATGGAAATACCCAGACATGAGTAATTCCGAAAACTGTTTTTTGCTTCTCTGGACATATAAATGAGGGTTGTTGATGAAATTGGGATTTACTTACTTACCTGGGAAATATAGAATATCTTTGGTTTCTTGTAGTACGTGTAATTATTATTTTTGCACTGGTGTTGTAGATTTTCTACTTTTGTCCAAACTAATGTTTCAAAAACGAAAATACAAGTGTGCATATAATTATGGTATGTGTGTTCTGTTAGAATATAAATCCTTGAAAAAAGAAGGGCAGGGGATATGGTCAGAGGAGAGGAAGCCAAGATTTGTTGATTCATTGCCTTATATATCAGGCATTTCTGGATGCTCTCATACCTGTTGCCTTGTTCAGTTCTCAGAACAGTTCTCAGAGATAGGGGACATTACTGCTCTGACACAGTTTAAAAGTCGAGGTTTCAAAACATAGAAGTATCCTTGTCAGGGTCACAGCTGTGAAATGGTGGGGAATGAATTCAAGCCCAAGTCTGTGTGACTGCAAGTCTCATTTTTTTCTAATTTTGCTGGCTTTGGAGTTTAGAACATCATATACAAATGTAGTGTTATTAGAAAAATATTTTTTGTTTTTCTTAGTATATGAAAAAATGCTAAATAAGACTGTGACTGTAAAGTTAATATAAAATTTTTCTTAAGTTTGAGGAATCCTGTTTTAAGAAAAGAAACCTTTAGGGGCACCTGGGTGGCTCAGATGGTTAAGCGTCTGCTTTCGGCTCAGGTCATGATCTCCAGGTCCTGGGATCGAGCCCCATGGCGGGCTCCCTGCTCAGCAGGGAGTCCACTTCTCCTTCTTCCTCTTCCTCCTGCCTCTCCCCACTGCTGCTACTCTCTCTCTCTCTGTATCTGTCTGTCTCAAATGAATAAATAAAAAATACTTAAAAAAAAAAAAAAACTTTGTGAAAGTTTCAATATTATTCATGAATACAGCCATTTCCCTGGTTATACTACATTCTGTATTACCCAAACATCTGAAAGCATGATGTATGATGATGATGATAATATAAGAAACCTTTCTTTGACAACTGCAAGGTCATCCAGTCAATTCTCTTGTTATCTGAGAGAATAAACTCTCTGGAGGAAGATAAAAGAAGAAAGGAGGTGTTGGGTATGAAATATCATCATGAGGTCAAGTGGAGGAGTGCACACAAGGCGTCTAGGAGGTCACTGATGATGGTGCCAGAGAGGAGGGTGGGGTCAAAAGTAAGTTGAATGAGCTGGAACAAAACAAGCAGATTAGAAGTGGAAAGAGCAAATAGAAGACTTGGTTTTGGGTTTGTTTGTTTTTCTTTTTTTTCTTTTAAAAGACTAGAAAGGGTGTCACAAGTAATCTAGTCCAAGCCTTTCCTTTTGCAGCAAGGGGAAGGAAATTGAGGTACTTGAATATAACCTTCTTGCCTGCCCAGCACCATACATCTATCTGCTAGTAAATGGCCCGGTGGGGCCTTGAACTCCTCTGGCCCATGTTCAGTGATTTTTCTTCTGTACCACAATTTCTCTAGGAGAGAAAAATGTCTGCAAACAGTTCTAAAGAGAGACCTTTAAAGAATTTTTGAGAAGGAACTTCTTGTAAATGAAAACAGTTATTTCCAGGAGCATCTACTAATCACGTGATCCCACATTTTATATGAGTGAGTGTGATGACTTGAGGAGTCCCTTGATTGTTTATCACCCAACTATTTGGAATCCTGGAAGAATTATCAACTCTGAAGGCTTGCTTTGCATTTGTTGGAAAAACAGATGCTACTTTCCATTTGTTTTCCTCATGCTATAACTCAAAGGCATTTTCAGAGGTCTTTTTTTTTTTTTCATAGTTACAGTTAGGATCTTTTTGATGCCTCATACTGTTTTTTTCCAGAGTTATTTTCTGATATCCAGAATGGCATTTTTCATTGTGTATTCTAACATTCTTCGTGATAGTATGTTCTAGCAAGGTGCTTCTACCAAATGCAAGTTTATTTCTTCTGTTTTGGTTTCTGTTTAGTATTGAAATGATCTTTCCTTTTCTGTTCTCCTATCATTATGATGGTCAGATAACTATGCCAGAGCCTGGCATTGATAGGTCTGTGATGGTTAAGGCAAGTTTGAAGGAGAACTTGTCTTAACCCATTTTTTCCCTTCCTCCTCCTAGTTTTCATTTTTAACCTAATGGCCCGGCATCCTCTCTCTTTGCACATTCATACTCTTCTAAATTCATCCCCTTCTGTTGCAGGTATGATGAAGCCAGCAGGGCCTTTGGGGGCTCCTGCCCCTGGGGGGATGTTGCCTCAGGGCCCTTCACCTCCTGGACCCCATCAGTTTGGCCAGAATGGAGCTCATGCCCAAGGGCATCCTTCCCAAAGGTGAGCTAGGTAGATTCCAACCCGCATTTGTATATTCTACTACAATTGTCTCACAAGTGCCTTCTAAACTTGCATGTTTATTGATTGAAAGTTTGACCTCTTGATACTGCCCACGCCCTTGAAAGGACTTGCTAGACAGACCTAGGGAACAAAACATTTAGAAGAGTTGGGAGGAATAAAGACAATACTAGTACATATTAAAAAAATATGTAGGGTGCCTGGGTGGCTCAGATGGTTAAGCGTCTGCCTTCGGCTCAGGTCATAATCCCAGCGTCCTGGGATCGAGTCCCGCATCGGGCTCCCTGCTCCTTGGGAGCCTGCTTCTCCCTCTGCCTCTCTCTCTCTCTCTGTCTCTCATGAATAAATAAATAAAATCTTAAAAAAAAAATGTAAAAAATTACTTGTGTCAATACCACACATTTTAATTTTATTTTTTTTTATTTTTATTTTTTTTTAAAGATTTTATTTATTTATTTGAGAGAGAGAATGAGAGACAGAGAGCATGAGAGGGAGGAGGGTCAGAGGGAGAAGCAGACCCCCTGCTAAGCAAGGAGTCCGATATGGGACTCGATCCCGGGACTCCAGGATCATGACCTGAGCCAAAGGCAGTCGCTTAACCAACTGAGCCACCCAGGCGCCCCCACACATTTTAATTTTAGATTATATTCATCTTGTTTTAGAGTTCTGTATTAATCTCTGATTCCTTCTGATGTCTATGCCCTGTATGCCCCAATAAATTTTCAATCATCTGTCCTCTTGAATCCTTTGTAGAACTGAGCTCAGTGCCAGTAGGTGCTTAATAAATATTTTAAAAATTAAATCAGATTGTGGCCAATGGTAAAAACTGGATTTGATGTGGAAGGTACACAGATGCCAATGAGGGATTTTTGAAAGGTAGGTCAATAGGAAAAACAGCACAGGAAATAAATCCTCTGTGTTTATAATAAATTAAGGAAGGGAGAAGTTGGAGAAAGGCCTGAAGAAGCCAGGGTATGAGATATATAAGATGTGTAGAGCTCTGTACCCCACTGGGGACTATTCCCTGGAAAGGGAGCCAACATCACACCTTCCCTGATGGAAGTCCCATAATTGATTGTCCAGTGAGCTGCTGCTATTGAGAATCCCAGTGCCAAAGCTGTTTGTGGTGTTTACTTTGGAGTTTCTCCAAGGAGTACCTGGAGGCTTCATTTCCTAGGTTCCTTTTCCAGGCTTTTAGGCTGTAGGGTTGGGTGAGGGGAGGAGTAACCCCTCAGTGTGAATCTGGACCTGCTGCTGCTGAAGCCATTCAGTTATCCTTTCAAGGGGCCTGTGAATAGTCCCTGTTAGCAGGAAAACTCTCTGGTCTTTTAAATATCATCAAGTTAGTGCTCTTACAGGACATTTGTGAAGTTGACACTTCCTGGCTCTTGTTTGTCAGGATAACATTTACCATTGACGTGGTTGCTGTGAGATACAGAGTGAAGGAAACAAGATGAGTGAGTCTAAGTAATCTGGTTTACATGTGGTTGTGGTTTGAACAAGGAGCACAAAGTCAAAGGGCATGACTCGGGACCTGACCCTACGACCCCTACCTAGTCTCATTCACATGGTGCTGGGGCAAGGATTAGAGTAGAAAGACTGAGAACCAAGATGCCTCTTCTGGCTCAAAAATTCGTCATGTGATGAAATTCCTGGGGCCTCTAGGCCTCCTCATTTTGCTCACTTGTAAAATGAGGAAATAGAACTCTCAGTCCAGAGCATAGGGGAGAAGATCTGGAAAAGTTTATTGTTACGAACTGCCAAGCATTTTAGATTTTTTTTTTTAAAGAAGAAATGCAAGAATTAAACAGCTGGTTTGAACTTAAGAAAGCTTTTGGTCACTGGTGTTAGCCTAGTTTGTGTTGATCTTTTTGCTTCTTTCCATTTGTTTCCTTTGAATTAGGTTCCTTAGAAATAAGTAAACTGTGGACTTTACCATCAGATAGACCTTGGCTGTGAGGTTGTGAGCTCAGCACGAAGTCTGGCACCGTGAAGAGTGTAGACTGTAGAGTCAGGATGGGTTTTACTACTCTTGGCTCAGGCAGCTATTACTTCACTTCTGTGTTCCTTAGTTCCCTCATCACAATTTTAACCGTAATGATGTGATTGTAAGGATTTTGATGGTTAATGCATGCCAAGACTCTTGCATAATGCATAATGCCCATGAAAGACTCAATATGTGTTAGCAGTTGTCAGTACCATTTTCAGGGCATGTAGAAGGTCTACTCTCTAGCCTGTCCTTCCTACTGGTTCAGTCTAGCGACTCATATAATAGCTCAACCTAGAAATCTGCTTTTATTCTGATTCCCAGGAAAACCCTGACAGATTTTGCCTCATCTCCCCCATTATTCACTTGCTTCAACTTGAACTGTGAATTAAAGGTTGGAAATGGATTTAAAAATGACAACATCAGGGAAAAGTCTAGTATTCATGCTCAGTGTCCACGTTTACCACGCTACTTTGCCCTCATGGCAAAGGGCACAGTGATTGTGTAGGTGAATCACACAATCTGATGACAAGGGGTTGTCAGAGAGCATAGGTGGCTCATGACATTTCTTTGATGATGATAGCACTTCATCGGTGCTGTTTATACTTAGAGAACCCATCAAAAAATCTCTTAATTTTTATAATATCTAAACTGTCGAATGAAAACAAGATATAATTAAGAGTCATTATGTTGATTAAAATTTAAAAATTTATCATTTTTATTTTTAAATATTGCTCCTTCACAGGCAATGTTTTATAAAATTTAAAAATTATACCTAGTCATTTGTCTTTTTGATCTTGGTTGAGGCAGAATAAATGTCTTAAACTTGTAAATAGTACTAAAGTTATCTACAAGGTGTTATTGCTGGGTGGGATTAATCTAGTAAATAAAATCTATAACTGTAAGTTATATAAATTATCTATTTTGATCAAGAAATTATGGATTGGAGGGGAAGAGGGTGGGAAGAGGAGATTCATCTTCCCAAATTGAAGCTGATGGGGTGAAATCTGACTAAGAACTTGGTTGCAAAGAAAAAGAGTGAGCAAGATAAATAAGAGAAATAGTTGTTTTCTCTTTAATTTCTTTCTTTTTTTTTGGTGGAAAGCAGTGATAATGGGCAGAGGTTTTATTTTCTCTACTTCATGGACTGAGTATTTAAAATCCAGATTTTACTTCAGTCCAATCTTGACAAATTTGGTACCATATCTCCACATTCTAGCAATTTTCAGCATATAGCTCACTACTTGAGCAATTTGTTAAAAACTTAAAAATAAGAAATATTTGAGGTTGAGCAGGCTACAGACAACTGAGTCAACTCTCCAGAGGTTTAGGACTAAACTGAAGCTAAATTTTCATGTTTTATTAATCCCCTGGTAGTAATTCTTTATTGACTGTTGTTTATTATGGTGGATCTGCCCTTTTCTGACATTTAATGAAACAGTATATTAAAATATAGAATTGAATATTTTCTCTGCCCAGAAACATGTTAAGTGAAGGAATCAACATGAGAAATATTTAAATCATATGATTCTTAATTTTAACCATTATATTTATAGCACAGAAAGGATTCTATTCTATCTGCTCATTTTCTCATTTGGAAGCTGAGAGCTATGGAGATTAAGTGCTTGCCCGTAGTCACACACCAGGGTCTCCAGTTGAGACCCAGATTCATACCTAAACTCTGATACCTACATGCTGTGGAACCTTGGATTAACTAATTTAGTAAAGTAATGAAATTGAAAAATATTAAATCACTTTGCATGTTTAAAATGTTCTGTTAATCTCTTTTATCTAAATGAAAGTTTTTGTTACCCCTTTACTACTACTTTATTCTTAAATTAATAAAATTGCTTTTAAAATTCAAATCTGTTTAAGATTTGCAACATTTAACTTGGTTAGGAAAAAAAAATTTAATTGTAAATTTCTAAAGCCTATCTCCCAGGACATATATTAAGCAATGAAGGATAAGTAGGCATTTATGGGTCAAAAAGTAATGGCCTAATGGTTGTGTATTCGCTCATTCTGTATTTTAAATAATTAACCTTTTGTTAGGTTTAAAAAAAAATATTGGAGGCTGCTTGTGTCATAACTTCCATTTGAAACATACTTCATCCTATTTGTAGTATGTAATCAATTATTCATACAATTTTATATTTTACAAGTATTAACATTTGTGAAATATCTGTAAACATGTTTGAGAGATTTTTTTTCTTAAACAATTGAATAATCTCTCCTCCCCCCAATTTAACTGCTGGTTCCAGTTTCTGCTTATTAGATCCAAACCCAGTAACAATACTCATGCTGCACCCACTAATATATTTTTATAGAGCATGTACATTCTGCCTGTGTGCGATTATTGCATGTATCTATCTCTTGTGACTTTTTAAAAAAGGCAGAGTATCATTTCTTGAAAAAAGAGATGATGTTTTTATGAAACAATGAATTTACAAAACATATCATTGACAATTCTTGAAATCATTTCTAAGTGACCAACAATATTTTAAATGTGTCAGTTAAGACTAAAGTTATATTTTGTCTTGCCTTTCTTATTCCTAGTGTCATTAATGAGAGATATAAACAAAACTTCTATTGTGAAAAGTTAACTTTTATATTTTCTCTATTCAGTTTTGTTCCAAAAATTATTTAAATCAAAGGATGTTTAGTGTAACTGTTGGTCTTGTTTCAGTTTTTGACAGGAGAGGAAATCAACAGCTTTGCTAAGCAGTGGGTTAAAATGTTATTCATTCTAACTTTATAACCCTTTATAACCAAGTATCTGCTATAGGATAGCTTATACTTTTACATAGAAAAAGCATTTGATCATTCATCCATTTAACTCAAAGTGTGGGATATCATCATTCTGAAATATGCTTAAATACCATACAGCATAATGGTTTGAAGGTTAATTTTAAGTTTTGTTTACAGTAATCATTCAATTTAAGTTACATGGAGAAAAAATGACAAGAGAAGATTAGTGTGATGTTTTGGAAAGTGTACTTGCTTAAGACCTGGGGAAGAGGCTAGTCCTGGTTTTGTCACATATAAGTTGTGGGACTTCAGGCAAGCCACTGGCCTCTCTCAGGCTCTGCTCCTAGCCTCTCAGGTGGAGTGAAAGATGGAAGGCAGGAGCATGCGCCACCAGGGACATAGTTTCCAGTTTATGGAGAAATTGAATTTAGAGTATACCATTTTGGAAAATTTCATTTTTGTTAGTAAGAAGTCACAATGTAACTTGAAGGGAAAGCTTTAACTTCATTCTGCAGATTAATTACAATAGGAACACTGTTTCTATTCTATTCTGTGGTGGCCACTGTTTCATTCAAAATAAGGAAAAATAAATATACAGTAAGTTCAAGCTAAATTAAAGGTGTAAAGCATGATGAAATTTTTAGATGACAAAGAATGAACAATTTCAAAACTTTTTACTGAGTTGTTCACTTTCAAGTACTGTTTTGCAGGGCACTGAAATTATAGTGCAGGTGATGTTTTATTTTAAAAGCTGGGTAGGAAAAAGAATGATCATAAAGATACAATGACAAAGCATTTTATTTTTCTTGGTTCTGTTCTATTAATCATTAACCCTGGTATATATAAGGCTGTGGTGGACTCAGCTTCCCAACTTGATTTCCAAAGCTGGTTCTGTGTTTACATTAGGAATTTTTTGCTAAGTATCTTGACATGTTGAGCTTGTGAGCATAGTAATGAGATGATGCTACATGATTCATTTTGAACTCTCATTAATATTAAAGACTTAGGATAAAATATCAGTTATTTCCCTGGTGCCCACTAGATGGGCTTACTTAATTTAACAAGTTATTAACGTTTGTTGTATATCATTTGCATATGAAACTATGATATTGTTTAACATCTCTTTTTCTCTCTTAGATTTACAGGTCCTCCACCTGTCAATAGTGCAGCATCCTCCTACGCACCATACTCACCAACTACACAATCATCTTATCCAAGTCCTGCGTCCACTTCATCCGTCACCCAACTGGGCAATCAGCTCAATGCTATGCACATTAACAGCTATGGTAACAGTTTCATTATTAGTGTTCACTGACCACCTATTTCATGAGTATTTTTATTGAAGGTGGTTTTTTCCATTTTTAAAATAGACATAACTCAAAAAAAAAAAAAAGGAGGCATAACTCTGGCACATATTGAAGTGTTTTTTAGACATTTTAATATAAATCATCTGTATTATGTATGGCTGTAATTAATTTTTTTCCTGATTATGCTGCCATTTATTTCAAAATAATTGAAAGACCCTCAGCATACCTAACATTCAATATTAGAACTATAAAAAAACAGGGCGCCTGGGTGGCTCAGTTGGTTAAGCGACTGCCTTCGGCTCAGGTCATGATCCTGGAGTCCCTGGATCGAGTCCTGCATCGGGCTCCCTGCTTGGCAGGGAGTCTGCTTCTCCCTCTGACCCTCCCCCCTCTCATGTGCTCTCTCTCATTCTCCCTCTCTCAAATAAATAAATAAAATCTTTAAAAAAAAGAACTATAAAAAAACAAAAAAATGCTGACTTCACAAATCAGCATTAGAACAGTGAAATTATTTTGAGAAATGTGAGGATAGTTTTAACTTTCTGCTGTTTATAATGGGGACCTAAAATAAAAAATATAGTACTCATTGTTTCACAGTGTGCTTTGATTCTGTATTTACATCATGAAAAGAATGGAAGCTCAGATGTTTGAGGCAGAAGAGAGAATAATAGGAGAGAAAACAGTTACAGTACTGAGATTTGTATCAATAGAAATGCTGTATGTTCTAAGGGCCAAAGGACTCTTCACTGTAATAGCAGTGAAGTCAGCCATTTAGCTTGAGGAGGAATGTTTCCATTACTTTAAGTAGTTTTTTGGAAGTATCTGTAAAAAAAAAAAAAACAAACCCTCTGACTATTTCCTGTCTTTTACTGATTTCAAGATGGGTAAGTCTCCAATGAAGCAAATTTCACATAATCAGAGATAGAAACAGTAGTCTGGTTTTACAACTATTTCCCATATGATTAGAAAGCATGTTAGTGGCCTGTCTCCTTGTTATTTCTACCTAGTTCTGAGATCTATTTGATCAAGTCAAGCACAGGCCACAAAATAATTTATTGAAAGTGTAAGTTACCTGAATAATGCTTGTTACATAACATTTTCCTCTATATGGTTTTCTAGATTTTGTATCAGATACAATTTCTTTAACTAGTGACATGTATCATGTAAAGTTAATGCAACCTGAGTTAAAATTTATCCTATTAATTTTCTTTCTTTTTTTTTTTTAAAGATTTTTATTTATTTATTGAGCGAAAGAGAATGATAGCATGAGAAGGGGGAGAGTCAGAGGGAGAAGCAGACTCTCTGCTGAGTGGGAGCCCCATGCAGGACTCGATCTCAGGATTCCAGGATCATGACCTGAGCCAAAGGCAGTCGCTTAACCATCTGAGCCACCCAGGCGCCCTATCCTATTAATTTTCTCACCAAATTTATAAATATTGCTTTTACCCTTTAAAAATTCTCCAGTTTTGTAAAATGCCCCACATAGCATTTGTATAACTTTCTGAATGAAGGTTCATCTTGTGGTGCAAAAAAAAAAATATAAGGAAGCCTTCTTTTTTATATCAGGAAAAGAAGTGTCCCTGTGTGTACTTTGTTGAGAAATGCAATGTTTAGTGGTCTGGTCTTCTTTCTCTCACAGGTTCGGGCATGGCTCCCCCTGGCCAGGGGCCTCCAGGCCCTCCATCAGCGCCTTCGTTCCAGGGTCTTCCTCGACCTCCGCAGCCATCCATTATGCAGCCTGGATCTCAGGTTCTCCCACCACCACCCACTGCACTAAACGGCCATGGTGCCTCGCCCTTGCCTCCATCAACACATAGGCAGGACGGGCTCCCTGGGCCTGCTCCTCTGAATGCCCAGTACCAGCCCCCGCCTCTTCCAGGACAGACGCTGGGCACTGGATATTCGCCACAGCAGGGTAAGGCAGGCAGGGCTCAGGGGAAGGTCTTGGGTTACCTAGGAAATCAGCTTTGTTCTATGTTACTAGGCATCTATCACTTACTCTTAAGGAAAGCTAGTTTTAGAATAGTGTGGCAAGTGCAAAGAAAATAGGAATCATAGATATTCACACTTAACTCTCTGCCTTATATAATAAGATGAAAAAAATGCAGTATACTTGACTGAATATTGTCAGTGAGCCCTACATTTAGGACTTTGGGTTCTAATCATTTCTTTTTAAAATTTTTTTCCAAGCTGCCAACTATGGTCCCCAGATGGCAGGTGGGCAGCTCTCCTACCCAGGAGGCTTCCCTGGAGGTCCTGCACAGATGGCTGGTCCACCACAACTCCAGAAGAGGCTGGATCCTGACTCGATCCCCAGCCCAGTAAGTGTTCTCTCACTCCCATCGTCTCCCTCACAAAGGACCATTCTTCATTCACTATCTCAGAAACTCTTCAGTTTGTTAGCATTTATCCTGTCCTTCATTGTTGAAGCACAATACCCATCACATAGAGCCTTCCTTCTTTCTGTGTATGGGGGTAGGGAGGTTAGGTTATGGCATATTAGGGGTCTCCATGACAGAAAGCCTATGTAGATTTTCTTGGTATCACGTAAACTTGGCAGTACTATTGATGTTTATATTAGCCTATATTAGCAGTATTTATTGATTGTTTGAAGTAAGTAGTAGTCAGAGGATATAAACATGCTAGTTTAGATAAATAAAGGATGCTTTTCAATAAGGGTAAGATACCCACTGAAAGTGAAAGCACAGAGTATTTTACATTTTGCCCATTAACAAAATTGTTTCATGTAAAATTAGAGCTATAACTTAATTCTTCTTCATTCAAGTGATTTTCTTTGGAAAAATGCTCTTTAGTAACGGTATCAGTCAGCTCTTACTCGGTTATTCTGCATAACGCACAATTCCCAATTTGCTTACAACCATGAAGATTTATCTATCACTTAGATTACATATAGGCTGTAGCAGATGCAGTTTGGCTTTAGGTGCTGCTCTATGTGCCCTTATCATTCCAGAAGCCAGTGTGAAAGGGCATCCTGTATTTGGGAATGTTGTTATCATGAGAAAGGGAGAAAAGAGAACTGGCCAAAAGGTGCAATAGCTCTTAAAGTTTTCACTCAGATGTGGTACATGTCACAACTACTCACATGCCCTCAGCCAAAGCAAGTCATGACAGAGCCCTGGGTCAATCAGGCAGGGATATATACTTCTGCTTCAGAAGAAGCTGCAAGTCCATAGCAATGAGCAGAGAGAGGTAGTCCTTTTGGAATAATAATGAAATTGATACAGTTAACATAGGTCTTTGAAGTGGTTCTACTACCATGAGTAGAAAAAGTTAGAGATAGCCCAAAGAGCTACTGTATTAGCTAACTTTTGCTGTGTAACAAACCACCCCCAAACTTAGTAATTTATAGCCACTGTTTATTAATCCCCATGAGTCAGTGGGTCTTCTGGGCAGTTCTGCTAATCTGGGCCAGGCTCAATGGATTTGGTTTGGGCTTGCTTGTACATCTGGGGTCAGCTGGAGGTTTGGCTGGAGCCTGAACGGTCTAGGATGATATATTAATTCTCTGTGGCTGCTGTGCTAAATTACCACAAGCTGGGTGACTTAAGATAGTAGGAGTTTATTCTGCAATGTTTCGGGAGGCCAGAAGTCTGAAATCAATGTGTTGGCAGGGCTGTGCTCCCTTGAAAGGCTCTATAGGAGAATCCATTCCTTGTCTTCTCCATTTTTGTGGGGCTAGTCCAACATTCTTAAGGTAGTTGCTTATTTCAGAGATGGTTTATAAAGGATAAAGGATATAAATTAATTCTGCAAAACTTCTTTATATATTCGAGAATACTTATCATCCTGATTTCCCACCTCACTTGTGTTATTTGCTTTTCCTTCACTGTTCCCACCTACCATGGGTACAGGTTGATCTGAGGCTGAGAAGGTAGAAAGACCAAAGTAGAGGATCAGATGCACCGTGAACAAAAGAATAATAAATTCTTCCCTCGGGCTCTGACTCCTCTTGGGACCAGCGTGGCCTGATTGGAGGAGAGAGGCACTCCTTGGCTTATGGCTACATGACTCTACTCTCTGCCTGGGTCATCACATCGCCTCTTCCTCTTCTCTGTGTCTTCTCCTCTGGGCATCCATCTCAAAACTCCTTCTGCCTCTCTATTATGATGTTGCACATGATTCCATTCAGGGCCCACCCAGATAATCCAGGCTGAGTGCCTTCTTTCAATACTTTTAATTTAATCAGTTCTCTTACTGTGTAAGGTAATAGTCACAGATTGCAAGGATTAGAACATGGATATATCTTTGGTGTGGAGGGTGGGGGGGGTACCACCAAGCCACTATAGATGGTGTCATTCATGTGTCTGGTATTTGGTACCTGCCTGTTAGCTGGGACTGATTGGGCCGTGTCACCAAGCAGGCTAGCCTGGGTTTGTTCACTTGGCTGTGGTAGATATCTAATAGGGAAAGTAGGAATCTGCAAGGCCTCTTGAGCTGTGGCTTGGAACTAGAACATTGCCACTTCTGTGACATTCTCTCAGTCAGATCAAGTCACAAGATCTCCCCAAAGTCCAGGAGTAGAAAGATAAGCCTCTGTCTCTTGATGGGAGGAACTGCAAAGTCCTTGAAAAAGGCACAGAGAGGGTAGAGGATTTTGGTTATTTTTGTGATCTACCCAGTTATTCTATATTTATTTGAATATAGATTTGAAGGTTTCTCATCAAGTATCCTATAACATGTTAGAAATTAAGTTTTAGTAACTCTTAGTGCCTTTATTGATAGTTATATTACCAGCTTTTATGGCTTAATATTATTTCATTATTCTAGTTAAAGGAATATAATATTTTTACATTGAATTCATCATTTTCACTTCTTGTTTCTTTGCTTCTCTATAACATCTGCAGACCCTCTGGATCATTCTACTTCATTCTCTGAAGTTTTTAGCTCCAGGTTCACCATTAATCTCTCCAGTACTATTTTTGTCACAATTATTAGAAATTTTACTATTCACTTTTAGAAATTTTCATTTCCCTGGCCTTTTAGTTTTTTTTTTTTTTTAAGATTTTATTTATTTGAGAGAGAGCACAAGCAGAGTGAGTGGCAGGCAGAGGGAGAAGCAGCCTTCCCACTGAGCAGGGAGCCCCATGTGGGACTCGATCCCAGGACCCTGGGATCATGACCTGAGCTGAAGGCAGACACTTAACTGAGTGAGCCACCCAGGCGCCCCTCCCTGGCCTTTTAGTTCTTTTTTTTTTTTTTTTTTTTAAGATTTTATTTATTTTTGATAGAGAGAGAGCACAAGCAGGGGAAGCAGTAGGCAGAAGGAGAGGGAGAAGCAGACTCCCCGCTGAGCAGGGAGCCTGATGCGGGGCTCGATCCCAGGACCCTGGGATCATGACCTGAGCCAAAGGCAGACACTTAGCTGTCTGAGCCTCCCAGGCACCCCTGACCTTTTAGTTCTTGATCTTCTTTGCTCTCAATGTTCTTTTCATCCATTCCACCTCAGTTATCCATAGTCTTACCATAGATCGTGTCATTACCAATTATAGGACACTTCAGAATCTCAGATGAAAGCATCTCATTTTCCAGCCACAGCCTCCTATCTTTTTAGCTCATTCCTTTTAGGACTTAAACTTGAATAATGATTCACCCACCAGGACTTATAACTTAACACTTTTATCTCTTACATTGCCTTCATCTTCTCACTTCTCTTACGCAGCTTAGATTATTTGATCCATGATAATAAATCTGTCCCTTACATCCTCTACTCTCAATTCCTTTGCCCCCTCCCTCCACTGAATTCACCTAGAAAAATCCCATTTGTTGTTAAACCAACTCTCCACCTGCTCCATGCCTGTACCCCAGATGCCACCTGTGACTTGATTTTATTTTATGATTCCATAATACTCTGTTCATAGCAGACAAGTGTAAAAGTAACTCTAGTGGCAGATCTTCTGAAGGAAAAAGAAATCTATATGTTTTGAGGTAGCTTTGGCATTATCAAGAGTCACTGTCATCACATCAAAATCCTGTATGTACCAAGTCATAGTCAAAATCTCTATTGAAATTTCTGTGTATTGTTAAATCTCCAAGCCTGTTTTTGAGAACATTTGTTTGAGGTAAATTTTAAAAACTTAAAACCTATAATATATTTTTAAAAATTACTAGAAGTGTTTTAATATTTCTTACTCCCTTTATAGTATTCCAGCCAAGATGTGAATTAAGTTTAGAAATATAATTACCACATACAACATTGTTTCTTTGGAGGCTCTGCTTTGTAAGTTGCAAACAACTAATTTAAAAATAAATTTTTAGTAAATATAGTCTATTTGAAGACTAGAAACTTGTTCAATATGTAGATTATTATGGCTTTTAATGTGGTTTCATATTTGACACTTCATTGGTTGAAATGATTAAATGTTGATTATATAAAAAGTTCTCCAATTTTGAAGGAACCAGATTAACCTTAGGGTAAAAATATAGGATATAATAGTAGTGTTTCGATTTTTCGGTTTGCTTCTTGTCTCTGTCCATGGTAGCTTTTGGTTTCATCTGCATCTTACAGTAGTTATATTTGGAACATATTCTGTATCTTTAATAAGAATTCAAATCCTATGAAATTAGAAAAACAGAAATGTGTGGATTTAAAGGCAGGTTAAATCTCTCTCTGATATGCCATAAAAGCAATGATATCAGTGCCCGCTAGGCCTGGATTGGATGAGATCGGAAGGCAAAATGGAGAAGGTAACATTTCAGAGTTTGGGGGAAGATAATTTTCATATTAATAATTTCTTCAGGAATGTAAAAAAGTACATATCCTCCAAAGCTATGTGGTGTATTCTGGACACTTGCTCATTTCTCTCTCTCTTGTTTTTTTTTTCTCTTTTTACTTTCTTCTTCTTCTTCTTCTTTTTTTTTTTTTTTTACCCCCTTGTCTCTTGTCTCTTTTATTTGATGACAAAAGAAGTGAGAGCAGGGAAAAGATAAAGAGGAAGAGGAAGATAATAGGATGCCTTCTTGTTTTCTTCTTAACTCCATACTACTAGATTTTGCTTATTTTTTTCATCCCTAGACAACTACAACAGAAAGATACATTTTTATCTTTATATTATTCACTAATAAATATTTTAGTAGAGAAATATAAAGTATTTCCAAATTAGATGACAAAACTTAGGGACTTTTTCCCTTCTGATTTCTATACAATAGGCAACTTCCACGTGGGAACACTGTATTGTTTATTTTTTTACTGTCTCATGGAGCAGGGGTGAGGTGGAAAAACTTGTAAGGCAAATTGAAGCTCAAGAGAGATTTAAAGAGAAAAGTTAAGGTGTTTTAGGTTATACTGTAAATCATTTCTTCTGAATTTAATGATTTTTAGCTTTGTATATTTTCCGTTAAGTATAAAAGGTATTTTCTTTAAAAGCTATTTTCAATTTCTTTTTCTACTAGAATCTTTTTTTTTTTTATTTAATGCTTATCTATGGTCCTAATAAACAAACTGAATAAAAATGAAGTTCTTTGAAGGGTCAGAGCTCAGAGTATTACAGAACAGAATTTAGCAACTGCTGCTCTAAAATTGTGAAAGTTTTAAAAGTAGGCCCTCAGTGAGAATTTGGCCTGAAATGAACTAAAAGGATTTAGAAAATGCCTATTTGTGTGTGTGCGAATAATGAAAGGGAGGGAGAGAGAGGGATGTTTGGAAGAGTCTTAACTTACTTTAACTTGTTCTTGATATCTTATATCAGATTCAGGTGATCGAGAATGACAGAGCCACCAGAGGAGGACAAGTTTATGCCACCAATACCAGAGGCCAGGTCCCTCCCCTGGTCACTACAGATTGTGTGATACAAGACCAAGGTATTTCTTGTCAATAATATTTTTCATTGAAGTTTTAAAAGTTTTCACCACTTTTTAAAAACAAATACACTGACACCCTTCAGTAATGCTATCATTGACAGAGAACCTCTTGATAGGTGATAATGGGGACTAATTTGCCATCGATCACTCAAGCACTGTGAATGTATTATCAACTGAATGTATTATCAACTGAATTCTATTTTCTGCTTGTAGAAGTCTAAGAGAGTGGTGAGATAGAGTTCAATATACTAGTTTAAGAAAATTATTTTAGTTATAGGGTTAAATTAGTACATGTCCTACTTTGATTTAATTTATTTACTACATCAGGAACCTGGCCAAGATAGCATGAGTAGAGCAGTAGGGGATTGAACACTTGAGAAATCAGCATACTTGGTTCTAGCCCCAATAATATATATATATTTTTTTCAGCAGCGTCTTTAATGTGTGGGTTCTGTTTTTCCAATTTTGAACTGGGATGAGGAAAGGCTGAGCTCTATTTCTACTAGCTATCCTATGTGTACTGCCATTTTAATATACTGTCCTTGCGCAGGTTTGCTCTTTCCAGGAATATATAATTATTCTATTCCTTATGGCAAGTTAAATCACAGCCTGATGAAATCATTATTATTTATTTCCTGAACTTTTTTATCATCCTACACTGAAACTCTGTACCCTATTCCTCCACTCCCCAAAGCCTCTGTATCCTGTATTCTATTTTCTGTCTCTTGTCTATTCTAGGTACCTTGTGTAAGTGGAATCATACAATATTTGTCTTTTTGTGTCTGGCTTATTTCACTTGGCATAATATTTTCAAGGTTCATCCATGGTATAGAATGTATCAGGATTTCATTCTTTTTTAAGGCTGAATTATACACACACACACACACACACACACACACACACACATACATACATTGTGTTTATGCATTCATCTGTTGAAGGACATTTTGCTATTAGTAGCCTTAGCAGCCAGGTGGTTGCTGTGAACATTGGTGTACGTGTATTTGTTTGAGTCCCTGCTTTCAGTTCTTTTGGGTATATCCCTAGAAGTGGGATTACTGGATCAGAGGGCAGATGTAAGGAAAGAGTACAAGGAAGGCTCAGGAAGAGAAGGAAGGACCAGTGAGGTGGCAAGGCCCAGATCATCATCATTTCTCCTGCAGTCCAGCCCTTGGAAGGGAGAGAGAGCTGCCTGCCATGGAGCCCCCCTCAAATTGGCCCAGTCACACCCATTGGCTGTGAAGCCCCTTTGTCTGGCCTGGCTAATCAGCTGATACTTACTAATGAATGTTTTAGGATGTAGCCCAAATCTCAGACATGTGCAGAAATTCACAGAACATAAGTAGAACATGGAGGCCAAAGGAACCTTGGCCTTCATTTGCTCAGCTCTCCCGCTTTACAGATGTGAGGGCCCTGAGGCCCAAGGAGCTTACATGACTTGCCCAAAACTACAAGTAGTTAGGAGTGGCTCCAATAAAGAAAAATACCTACTTAAAAAAATACTGTTTTCTTTGCCTACAAAAATTATATATATTGTTTCTTTGGCTATAGGATCTAATTTAAGACCCAACTCGTCCCTTGATTTTGTACTTCTTCCTATCCTCCAAGACCCTGTTCAAGCACCACATACTTTGTGTAGTCGCCTCTGACCAGCGTGGCTAACTCGTTACCTCCCTGGGCTACTTCTCTTTTATTTTATTTTATTCTTATGTTAATTGGGCTACTTCTTAATGAACTTGCTCCTCTGTGGTACTTACCATGCCATTTTACAGTTACCTGTTTTTATTATCACTCTCTCCTACCAGACTTTGAAGCCAGAGGCTTCACTTGTCTCTGTCCCTAAGCCTCTAGCAGGAGCTTAGCTTCATAAATGTTTGTCAAATGACTAATTTATTGAATGTTTTCCAGTCAGATTATCCCATAATGCTCTTTATTAAGCATCGCCCAGAGTTTTGAATCTTGATTACTGAGATTGTTAAATTATCTACTGTAGCCATATCTTTCATGCCCCACTTTTGCATACCTATTTATAAAAACAAATTCTCAGTGCCTTTTTTTTTTTTTTAAGATTGTATTTATTTGAGAGAGAGAGAGTGAGCACGAGTGGGGGGAGGGAGAGGGACAGGCGATTCCACACTGAGCGTGGAGCCCAACTTGGGGCTTGATCTCAGGACCTGAGCTGAAATCAAGAGTCAGACGCTTAAGCAATTGAGCCACCAGGTGCCCCAAATGAATTCTCAATGGCTTTTTAAAAATTCTATCTTTGTGTGCATTATCTTCCTGAAACTAAAGTTTGTTTAGTCACTTTTATGAACTCATTCATATGCATATTTCACTGTCAAGAACTAAAAACCCTTTAAAGAATAAATACTCAATTTCAATATATTGTTAGTAATTTTGGCTGGTAAAAATTGCGTACAATGAAAAATTAAAATACTCTTTAAAATATTCAAAAATTCTTATTTCACAGTCTGTGTAAAATTCTTATTTCATAGTCTTGTGTGATGTAATGAGGAAGATCTTGTCTAAGTTTTTTTGTCTAAGTTATGTGAAATGTTTAACAATAATAGGGGGTCCAAGCATATTTACATTTATTACTTAATATTTCTTTTTCTTTTATTTCTGCTGTCAAAACTCTTGTTTTACCCTATGTTAGTATTTACCTGGACTCTAACAGTAATGACCAGTCTACCTGTGTCTAATGTTTTCCTGCTCCCAGAAGCTGTCTGGGTAGTTTAGTTTTTTCAAGTATTTATGTGATTATATTGCCCTTGCTTAAAAAAAAAAAAAAAAAAAAAAAGTCCCATCATTGCCCATGGGCAAAAGGATTGATCTTAACTACCCATCCTTCATAACCTGGACCAAATTTACCTGGGATATAGTAAAGAATTATGATAGGTTCTAATACCACTTCTATCATTTACTAATTCCTTAACCTTTGGCAAGTCACTTAACCTCCTGATATCTCAATTTTCTTCTCTGTAAAATGGGATCCTAAGGGTATCAATCTCATAAGGCAGTTGTGAGACTAAAATGAAAACACATGTAATGGTCTTAGAATGATACCTAATACACTGGCAATTACTGTCATAATTATGAATCCAGTTTTGGGCTTTGCTACAGAGGCTGTGAGAGACTGTGGCAGAAACATGGTACCAACAACTGGATTCAGCCTGCAGTCATGTTAATTTGTCATGCACAATATTTTGTTTTGTTTCTACTTGGAGTAGTTGCCATTATGTAGAATTGGAATATCTTATGTAAAAATCCAGATTTCTAGCTGGTCCTAAAAAGTAAAATCTGGCAATAATATGTTAAAGCTGAACAGAAGAAACCCAGCTTTCTTAGGTCCAACTTCCCACTCATTCCGGCCCACCGGTGCAACAGAATCCCACCAGAGATAGGCTCCCAGCCAGGCTGCACTTCCCGCCCTGTAAACTCAGCACTGTACTTCCCCTCGTCCTTTCACTTTTCTACTCTCCTTAGTAACTGTTTCACATTCCTTCCTGAAACCTGCAATACCTCCTCTCCCAACCTTTTTTTTTTTTTAAAGATTTTATTTATTTATTTGACAGAGAGAGACAGCGAGAGCAGGAACACAAGCAGGGGGAGTGGGAGAGGGAGAAGCAGGCTCCCCGCAGAGCAGGGAGCCCGATCCGGGGCTTGATCCCAGGACCCCGGGATCATGACCTGAGCCGAAGGCAGACACTTAACCGACTGAGCCACCCAGGCGCCCTCCCAACCTTTCTTTTAGCTGCTCATATGTCCTCCTTTCTGAGAAAATTGAGCAGTCAGAAGAGAGCTTCCTCGGATTGTTGCCATCATATCAGCCCTGCCCTAATGTGCACCTGTGCTCTGCCTTTCTGCTTTTGGCCATAAATGAATGCTCTGTGCTCCAGTCGGAAGCTAGCCCCTCCTGTGCACTAGTGTAGTATGTTGCTACAGTAAGTCTCCCCTCTTTCTCGTGTGTCATCAGTATCTCTTTTTACACTCTCCTATCTTAAACAGTAAAAATGTTTTTTTGACCTATTTTCCTCACCAGCTACCCTTCTTTTCTTTGCTCCCCTATGCAACAAAACTTGAAAGGATTATTGCCAATTCCTGTCCTTACTCACTGTAGGCAGGCTTCCCACCCCAGGCCCTATTCTGCCAAAACTCTGTCTTCGGGTCTCTAGCAACCTCCATATTGTTAAATCCAGCGTGTTTTTTTTTTTTTTTTTTTAAAGCTTTTATCTAAAGTCCAATTAGTTAACAATACACTGTTATATTAGTTTCAGGTATACAATGTAGTGATTCAACACTTCCATACAATACCCGGTGCTCATCACAACAAGTGTGCTCCTTAATCCCCAACACCTATTTCACCCATCCTCCCCGCTACCTCCCCTCTGGTAACCATCAGTTTGTTCTCTGTAGTTAAAAGTCTGTTTCTTGGTTTGCCTCTCTCTCTTTTTTTCCCTTTGCTCATTTGTTTTGTTTCTTAAATCCCACATTTGACTGAAATCATACTGTGTTTGTCTTTGACTGATTAACTTATTTTGCTTAGCATAATGCTCTCTCGCTCCATCCATGTCATTGCAAATGGCACGTAAATCCATTGGTCTTGCTGATCCAGCAGTACCACCTGGCACAGATGATCATGCTTTTCCTTGATGTACTTTCTTCACCTCCAGGACACCAGATGCTCCTTGTTTTTATCCTTCTTAGTCCTTTAACTGGTTTCTCCTTTTCCCCTGACTTCTTTATGTTAGAGGACCAGGGCTTAGTTCTTGGTCATCCTCTCTGGCTACAATTATTTCATTGGTGGTTTCAAGGTAGTTCATGGCTTTAGTTTGTTCTTTATAGAAAACTCCCAAATGTGTAACTTCAACCCAGTGCCCAGACTCACATATCTAGTTGTTTACTCAGTTTCACTGTTGGATTGCTTAATAGAGTTCCCAAAGTGGACATGTCCAAAGCCAGATTCCTGATCTCTGCCCACATTCCCATTAACACACCCTTCCCTTCCTGCAGCTTTTCTCTTGTCAATTGGTGGCAACCTCATGCTTCTGGTCCCTGAGGCCAAAAACTTTGGAGCTATTCTCAGTCTTCTCTTCCTTTCCCACCTCCCATCTTCACACCTCGTATATCGCTCCCATCAACAATCCATGTACTTCCAAAATATGTCCAGAATATGGCCACTTGTCAATAACTCTACTCAGGCTGGTTCCTGCCACCACCGTTTCTCCTCTGGTTCCTGCATAACCTTTGTTACTTCTCTGAAGTCCTCACCAGCTGCTGTGCCCAGTATGTGCTCCATTCCAGCCACACAGGCCTCCTGTGACTCCTCCACCAGGCCAGACATGCCCTGCCCCTAGGCACCTGCCTGAGTCAATGCCTTGCTTCCCGGGAGTCTGCTCAAATGTTACCTTTTGAATAAGGCCTACTCTGTAACGGTTTAAAGGTGCAGTCTGCCTCCCACTACCCCTTTACCAGATAGGCTTTTTCATAGCATTTACATCTTCTAATGACCCATGTAATTTACTCATTTATTGGGTTTAATAGTTATTGTCTGTATCTTCTGTCAGAACATAAGCTCTACAAGAAAGCAATTAGGACAGTGTCTTAGTAAACGTTCAGTAAATACAAATATAAACATAGATTGTAGCATTGCATAATACTACTCTTTTAGAAATCATGAAGTTATACAAATAAGGCAATGTGTTACCTAGAATTATAAATATTTGAATATTATAGGGCAGATTTTTTTTTCTCAGCAAATTTTAAGTGTGTTCCTTTGAACATTTCAGGCAATGCTAGTCCTCGATACATTCGTTGCACAACATATTGTTTCCCATGCACGTCAGATATGGCCAAGCAAGCTCAGATTCCATTAGCTGCTGTCATCAAACCCTTTGCCACAATTCCTTCAAATGAGGTAAGAATGATAAAAACAGCAATTCAAGGGGTGCCTGGCTGGTTCAGTTGGTGGAACATGTGACTTGATCTCGGGGTTGTGAGTTCGAGCCCCACATTGGGTGTAGAGATTACTTAAAATCTTAAAAAAAAGTAGCAACTCAATAATTTAGCAATCCCCAAATTATTCTTTCATCATTATTTTCTTATACATTATTCTGTATTATAAACAGAAAGCTGGAGAATATTTATATAATGCAGAAACATACAATCATTCAATTCACTAGGAAGACCAAGATCTGACAAGCTATGTTTTTTGACAACCTGTATAGCAAACACTGAAGGACAGGGTCACTTTTGGGTCTGCTGTAACAATGTGCATATTCAGGATATATAGAATGTCATGTAGTGGCAAATACGAAGACTTCTCATGTGACCTTTATGCCTACTTATTGGCCCCAACATCTAGGTGAAGGAAGCTAACAGAGCCTAAGGTCCGTGGTCTTACTATAGCTGCTTTAATAGTCATGGGGCCAAGGTGCTCATGAACTCTTAAAGTCAGTATGATTCATTTGGAAAAAAGATAAGAAGTGGTATTTATTTAAAATTTCTGATATTGGGATGGTATTAGTGGATGTTGGGATTGAGACATCCCCCTCAACAAGGCTGCCATTCCTTCTTTTCATGCCCTGAATAGTGGATACACACATACAGTGACACAAGGTACTATAGAGCTAGTCAAATAGGTGAGGAAAAGCTTTAATTCTGGCTGGAGCTTTGACCATAATCCCATTGCAGTAGTCTAGTAAGCTATACTGAACCCTGGATTCCTTTTGCTCTACCCAGATTCTCTTCCCAATTTAAACCTCAGCTTGGCTGTAATGACTCTTTGAGGTTGGCTGATCTAACGAACACCTAACAGCACCCGAGCAAAAGGCAGAGCGTCTGCACAAGAGAACATATTTGTCCCATTTCGTGGCTGGCCATGCCAGCTGATATGGGCGGTAGAGTGGCCTGGGGAAGCGGACGAAGGCTTTGCTTTACATCACCTCAGTGAAGGAGGAAACAGAAGAGAGACAGTGTGCATGTGGACAGTGGCTTTCATACCCTTTGAGATGTCCACTCATTCTCCTTATAGTGTGGCAGAATGCTGCCTTCTCTTTGCGGGCAGAGTGAACTGGGGTAGAGTGGGGCATAGAAGAGGCTGTTCCTAGAAGCCAGTCTTACATGCAGTATGGTCTCATAGTTGTAAGTCAAGAAGGACATTCAGTATTTACTTATTTTAAGTATGGTCTCTTATATGATGGTCCCAGAAATTTAATATTAATGTCCATAAAATCCCCTTTAGAATCACTATGCTTAATAAGGATAAGGGAGACCAATGTGTAAGGACAGAGAGACCCATGCTGAATATAATGTGTATGTGTGTTTTAAATAATAGCTAGAAGTAACTTTTTGCTATTTTTCAACACTTTATTATGAAAATTTTCAAGCATACAGAAAATTTAAAAGAATTTTATGGTGAACACCTAGATTCTACCATTAACATTTAACTATTCTTGTTTTTATCACCTCTTGATTTATCTGTCCATCAATCCATCCTTTTTTTATGCATTTCAAAGTAAATTGCGGACATTAATTAGTACACTGCCCACTAAATACTCCAGCATGCATATCATTAATGAGAGTTCAAAATTTTCCTACAAATTATTTTTCCTTTTGAGGCAAAATTGATTTACAATAAAATGCATGTATCTTAAGTAACCACTCACTGAATTTTGACAAATGGATACACCTGAGCAACCCTAACCTCTCTCAAGATGAAAAACATTACTGTCATCCTTAGAAGTATTTCATCCTCTTTCTGTCAACCTCCCACCCCTTCTAACAACCTTCTTTCCCTGGCAACCATTGTTCTGATTTTTTTTTTTTCCACCATAGATTTGTTTTGCTTATTGTAGGTCCTCATATAAATAGACTTCCAGAGTATGCACTCTTCTGTGTAAGGTTTCTGTCATCAGCATAATGTTTTAGAGTGCCATCAACATGCCATTGCATGTATTAGTAGTTTGCTCCTTTTTTATTGCTGAATGGTATTTGATTGTATGGACATACTAGTTTGTTTATCTAGTCTTTTACTGATGGATATCTGGGCTCTTTCCAGTTTTTGGTTCTTGTGAATAAAGCTTCCATAAATAGTCTTGTACAAGTCTTTCTGTGGACATATATTCATTTCTCTTGGATTAATATCTGTGAGTAGTTTGCTGGCTCACGAAGTACATGTTTCTTTTTAATTTTGTAAGAAACTGCCAGACTGTTTTCTTAAGTGGTTGTACCACTTTATAGTCCTTCTAACATTGTATTAGAGTGCCATTGCTCATTATCTTCTCTGTTTGGTGTCTTTTTTTTTTTTTTAATTTTATTTATTTATTTGAGAGAGCGTGCATGAGCAGTGGGAAGTGCAGAGGGAGAAGCTGAGCAGGCAGCCTGGGACTCCTGAGACTCTGGGATCATGACCTGAGCCAAAGGCAGATGCTTAACCAACTGAGCCATCCAGGCACCCCTAATTTTAGACGTTCTGATGGCTCTGGAGTAGTATTCATGAGCTATGTTTTTATTTCAATTTTTATACTTTGAACAAAATTTAAACAAGTATCAGTGAATAATATCACACTCACATACATACCACCCATCATTAACAAATGATAACATATTGTCATATTTGCTTAAAAATTTTTTTATGAGAATTAAAAAACTTCATAGCTACATATGATATTTCCTTTATCAGGCCATTCCTTCCCCACCCCCACCCCCCCTTTTAGGGGCAGACACTGTAATGAATTTGGTATGCATCCTCCCTATATGCGACTTTATATATTGACTTCATGCTCATGAATCCATAGTAATATGTAGTAATGTTCTGCTTTTTAATGACTCAATTAATTTTAAACAAGTAAAATATAAACTTAGATGCAAGGGGTATAGAATGAAAAAAAGACCTGTCCTACCCTTCTACCCTCCCCCTTACAATCTTTTTTTTTTTTAAAGATTTATTTATTTATTTGTTAGCGCGAGAGAGCACAAGCAGGGGGAGCGGCAGGCAGAGGGACAAGCAGACTCCTTTGCCTAGCAAGGAGCCCAATGTGGGACTCGATCCCAGGACCCTGGGATCATGACCTGAGCTGAAGGCACACGCTTAACCGACCGAGCTACCCAGGCGTCCCCTGCTTACAGACAATCTTTACCTATTCTTTGTGGTTCCTTCTAGAAATGAAAAATGCATATACCAGCATATAAGTATACATCCTTTAAAAAAAATAAATATATAAATGATAGAATAGCATACACACTATTCTGCACCTTTCTTTTTCCAGTTAACATGTCTGGCACTCCTGCCATGTCACTACCTACAGAGCTGCCTTATTCTTTCCAACAGCTGTGTGGCATGATATATGAGTAAGACAAGCACTATTGTTACTGTATGTATCAATTTTAAGATATGTGAGATTCCAGAGATGTGAAAATTTAAAATACGAATCCTAAAATTGAGGGAAATATAGTAAGATGAGTGTGCCTGAGAGAATGTTATAGCAAACCCTTGACACATGTCCGAGGAGGGTGGGATTGCTGCAGATGTGCACTCTTACGGCACCCATTCCTATACTATCTGAATCATTTTACAGTAACCTGTTGCTTTCATAATCAGAAGGTAACACTTCTACCTTGAAAGAAAGCCAGGCAACAACTTTACTCTGTATCAATACGGGGATACATGGGATTTCTGCCTCCAGGCAGTGTTAGCTTGAGTGCACCTTGTTCACAGCAATGATGAATTTGCGTAGTTTTCAGTTGCACACTAGCAGAAACCTCTCCTCCCTGCCCCTCCCCAGGAGACAACTGCCCGGGGCCAACCACCCCTGGAACAGAACAAAACTCAGCAGTTCTTCATATTCAAAATCAGAATCTGTAACCACCTTCTTGTTTATCACCATTTAGTATTAATGAAATTACTCAGTAACGTGTTCCTGAAAATGAAACTTAGTATTGAGAAAACCTTTCAAATGTTAGTTCAAGCCAACCCCCCGCCCCCGCCATGCATATACACATTTCATACACAGATTAAATGTGTATGCTTTCTATTTAACAAAGTTGTTTGATCTAACCAAATACTAACTCCCTACCAGCATGAAGTTTTTTTTTTTCCTTTGGTGAAAACTTATGCTGCATTTTAGTCTTTGTGCTTCCCAGAGTACTAAATGGATGAGTTTAGAGTGATGGCTTATTTTTGGAATCTGACTTAGGGAGAAGCTCTACTTGAGAAAATAACATTCTCTATTCTTTTCATGTTGCTAGAGACTCTGCACACTGACCAGGTAAATTTTGACAGTGCTATTTTTTTTTTCTATTGCAGCTCTCTCTATAGAAGAAGCTCTTCCTTTTTCCTTAGAACTTCAAGAACAGAATTACCTGAATATAATATACTTATATATTTTATTCTTTCTCTATGTATATATATGTTTTCATTTGTCTCATATATATATGTATACATATATATATGTAGAGAGAGAGAGGTATAATTGACAAATGAAATTGTATGATATTTAATGAATATATTATATTTAGGAAGGATTACTGTCTCTTACATAGTAGTGTCTCCTGAGTTGAATGAAAACATTCTCTGTTTAAAGAAGAACATTTACTTTTATTTGTTGAAATAGGCTTACAAGTAAAAAATAAGAAATATGAAAGGGATGCTAAAACATCAGGAAGAAGTTCTAAAAGTTCATGCTTTCAAAAAACTTGTCTTTCTCTTTGGGGATTAACTAGGCCTAAAGGAGGTGAGCCACTGGAGAACCATCACTGTTACGTTGTGCTGATGAGCTGGATGAGGCAGGATTTGGGTCTCCTTGACGGACTCTTGTCTTGTGGCTTCCATACACCTCTCTGGTGTATTTGTTTCTACCCCTATATTTTTTTCCTGGTTTATAATGTTGGGGTTCACCAAGGCATGGACTTGGGATCTTCTCTCTTTAGGCTCCCTTTCCTTCCAAAGACTAAATATCATCTGTAACACCTGCTGCTGTTACTGATAAGAATAATAGTAGTCAGACTTAGGGAGTACTTAATGAGCACAGTTATGAGGGTTTTTTAAATGTATGTTCATTTATTTAATCTTCACATCAATCTGTTATCCCACTTTAGATATAAGGAAACTGAGGCACAGACTTAGGTAACTCATTAAGGCCAATGGCTGCTAAGTAACAGAGCTAGGATTCTAGCCCAGGCAGTGTGACAGGCAAGTCCTTAACTCCAAATCACTGTACTGTTACTCTCTCCTTCAGTCATCCCTATGTATCTACATACCCAAATGCCTTCCTGAAATCTCTCTTTGGGTACCTCATAGAAACCTCAGACTTACTATGTTCAGTAGTAAATTTCTGATCTCTACACCCTAAACCAGGTCATTGTTCCAAATATCCATAAGTGGTGCTATCATATATTTAATTGCTCGAGCCAGAAATCAAAAATAAACAATTATAGTTAATAATAGAAAATGAAAGATTTCACATGCTGATTTTTGATATTTATAACCTATAATCAAGAAAATAAATTTTAAAGAATCTTTCTTAAAGGTAAATGGGTTTTATGAATATTGTTATTCTCCATATGAATAGCATTTGAATTTATTTTCTTCTACAATAAATGATTTGCTTATTTTTAGGTATAGTAAAATTTTAAGATTTTATTCCTTATCTGACTAATATTGCCATCATTGCTGCAATTTAAAAAGGTATCCCTAAAGATATCTTGATTTGGCATCTATCAAAAAGATTTAAAAAAGGATTTAATACAGTTGTTTTTTTTTAGTTGGTTCTGTTTGACAGAACCTTTTAAAGCATGCCATTGTGTTAGCAACGGTCTATGAAAATAAACCTAATCCAAGCAGTTATGATTAGAGAATGTTCCCTGTGAGCCTTTGCTTTGGAGATGTATGCTATTTCCAAGGGCATATTTATGTCATCGTTGTTTAAGATTTGATGTTCCTTACTATAAATTTTAATATTTTGTATGTGTTTCAAGTGAAACCCATTGCCACATTCAATGAAGTTAACTATGAGGTATTTATTCAGGCAAAGTAATTGGTTATCTTGTAAGCTCTTCTGTTTAGTAACTTGTGATTTTATTTTTGATGCTGTATTTTAAGAATGAAGGTAGACAGAGTATAGATTTCCAGTGCAAGAGGATTAAAGATTATACTTAAGTTTTTATTTTCTTCAAAATAGGAAATCTTTACATTTTGGACAAGTGCATACATCTAATTATACTTGACATTAAGTTATTTCACCTATAAACCAGATGGTAGAAGCTTTCACTGCCTCTGTGACTAGATTCAGAAATATCTGTTTATATTTTTTTAGATTATAAATAGATATAATAGGCAAAGTAATTTCCTTTCTTATTGAATTAATGTAGTGCAGATAAACTTTTATCCAAGCCTTTAAATTTCACTTGATTTATAATCCCCTAATTACTCTGTGCTAGGAACTGAGGTGAACTTTAGGGGTATGGGGGAAAAAATAAGATCAGTTACTCATGTCCATGACTTGCAGAAAATTTGCCAGTACCCAGCTAATTTTTTGGGCAGTATGGAAAAAAACTCTGATGGGTTTGTTCTGTGGAGATTAGGTTCAGGGAAGTTTTATCTTACTTATGACTTATAGAAGAAGTTTGTCCTATTATTAAACACTGCTTAAATTCTTTTTTCTTTCTTTTTTTTTTTTAAAGATTTTTTATCTATTTGACAGAAAGAGACACAGCGAGAGAGGAAACACAAGCAGGGGGAGTGGGAGAGGGAGAAGCAGGCTTCCCGCTGAGCAGGGAGCCCGATGCGGGGCTTGATCCCGGGACTCCAGGATCATGACCTGAGCCTAAGGCAGATGCTTAACCACCTGAGCCACCCAGGTGCCCCTAGCCCAGTAGATCTTAATTATTAAGTTCCTTGTTGATAAATACGTCGCTTAATGAAGTAAGGTTTTATCTTACTTTGGCTATCCTATTTTATTTTTTACTTTTGAATGACTACAGATTTCCCTTATAACCTCATTCACCTCTCTAACAAAACTCCGTGGGTAAAGAAAAAAATCATTTGAGAGATTGTAGATGTATTCTAGCACATAGTAATGAATACACATTTCAGTTTATTCAATAATATGTTAATGAGGGGTTATATTTCATCATAAAGAGCAGAACAGTGAAACAAGTAGGAAGAAATTTTGATCATAATAACAATATTTCAGGAACCAATAAAAATGGACTATTTTCTCCAAAGTACAGTAGATAGTAACCAAATGGTGGAACACTGGGTTGGGAGCCAGGAAATGACTTTAGGTTTCTGCTGTGCCTTGTATTGTGACCTTGGGCCTTTATTCCCAAGAGGGAGAACTCTGGCTCTGATGTCCTATAGATCTAGAAGGCTGCTGGGGTCTACCCTTCTTTTCCACTCTGTTGTGCGTTCAGCGTGGATTACCATGAATTTATCACACATCCTATATGTTATTAGAAATTCCTGTGAACAGATTGCACAACCCAACCCAAAGCAGTTTTGTCTATATTACATTTTTAATAAAAGAAATCTGGAGTGTATTATTCACTTAAAAAGCCCATGAAGATTGTGAGACTATGCATTTTTTACATAGAGCCCAAATTTAGCTAGCTTTAGTGAAAAACATGCCCTGAAATGAAATTGATTATGACATAATATTGTGTCCTTTAAAAAACTTTAAGAAAACTTATAACTTAAATTATTCTGAAATGAAAGCTTCAAGAGCCTGAATCTATTTTTAATATGTGCATTATAATCTGAGGTTGTCTGCCTGTAATGCATTTAGAAGGTATTAACATAAAAACTTGGAAAAATAAAATACATGTACTTAAATAGAAATAGAATTATGAATATAACATTTAAAATACTTTAATATATAAAGTTACTTTAGAAACTGAATCTTATCCCTTAACGATTTTTGTCACTGTTTATATAGTGCTATGAAAAAGTTTGGCAGCTGAAGAACAGAATGTTGTCCCTTTTTAGAATGGTGTTATAGCAGACATACAGAGAGAGTCACATTTGTCAGGGCAAAGGTTATTAGAATTCTATTTTAAGTTACAGTGTAGAAGATAAATGCACCAAGCTTATTTTCTCAATCACCAAATTATTCATGGAAATCTTTTTTGCTAACTGGAGAATACCTTTTGGAGAAATAAGAAGAAAGAAGAAAACATTCTGCCTTGACTTAATTTTCAGTGAATGTGAGTTTTATGACTTTCCATGCCTGCTGATTGAGTGTGTGGCATCCATAACATAGGAGCCAAGACCAGTCTCAATGGACGTGGAACACTGGGCATTCGTGAGGGGCCACCTTGGAGAGGAAATATTTTAGAGCCTCTTGCTATCATTTTCATCAATTCTAAGGCCCACATTTTCTCACATTTTAACATTTCTAAAACAGGAATATCTCTTATGAACAATGACTTCTTAGCATTGTGTCCTGTTCAGTTGGAAGCTTTTATATCTCTTATAATTGAGGAGATTTTAGAATCAGTGAAATACACTATTTATGCCTTGCTTCATGGTTCTAACTTTACTCAAATTTTATGGATATTTAGGTAATACGAGGGCTTAAAATGTATGCGGTTGATATCTTCTTAGTGATCAAGTATGAGAGAATAAAATATTTTAAAGTTTTATATTTGAAAGCTTACTAGGCATTCCACTGATTAAAAGCAAAAAAAAAAAAAAAAAAAGAAAAAGAAAATCCTATTTTGAGAAGAAAGGAGGGAAGGAGAGTAGGAAAGAAGGGAGAGGGAAAAAACATTATGCAAACCTTTCATGTCTGAAAATGACACCCAAGTTTCTCTGAAGCACAAGTGATTTTTGAAGTGATTCTTTGTCAGGAGTTTGAAGTGATTCTTTGTCAGTAGTTGAGCATAATTATGAGTAAAGTAAGCAAGGATTTTGGAGTCACATGAAGTTAGGTATACAGATTAATTCTACCACTTCTGGTAGTGTGACCTTGAAAGTAGTTAACTAAATTTTAGGGCCTCATTTCTCTCATAAATAAAAATTATGATAACTCTACTTACCTGATAGTTGCTTAAAAATAATAAGCTGGTGTAAGGAATGATAGTTACTCTTGTTATCATCTTTATCATTATTATTATGATTATTTGCTACACAACATGAAATTCATCCATGGAAAATTTTAACTCAGCAATCATGATTTGGGGAGTGTACTGTATACAAAGAGGAGAAATATGAACTACAGTAATTTAAGCCTACTTGAAATGTATACATTTAAGAGGGATGTTATCATATACCTTCAGTGATTCTAGCTACACGTCTTACCTAAGAAGGAGGAAATTGATATAGACTCCACATTTATTTTCATATGTAAGTGGAAAGAGTTAGTTGCTCATTTACATTTTTATTTTATTTTTTTGAAGATTTTATTTATTCATGAGAGACAGAGAGGCAGAGGCAGAGGGAGAAGCAGGCTCCCTGTGGAGCAGGGAGCCCGATGCAGGACTCGATCCCAGGACCCTGGGATCATGACCTGAGCCTAAGGCAGACGCCCAACAACTGAGCCACCCAGGCGCCCCCTAAATAAATATTTAGTACGATATTTTCATTACTCAGTATCATTTATATATGGAAGTAAATTAGAATTTTGGAGCCAAGTAATTTGATTAAAGTTTCAGAATAGAGATCGATAATGCTTAAACATTTATTGAGCATCTGCTTTGTATGTAAATGTTGTATTTGTAACCGAATGAGTTACAAAGTGAATAAAAGAGGAACTGACTCTCTAGGAACCAAGCTAAAGCTAGGACTTGCATTTTGGAGTCATCTCTATCTAGGCATCTGACATTTGCTTGCATCTCCATGTTCTATATCAAAGAAAGTATTTTCTTTCCTACACATGTGTTCTTATGAAAAATCACCATTTGGATACTCACTGGAAATTATCCTTGCTTTTAGTATTGCTGGCAGACAAAAACACCTGTGCTGACTAGGATAACTGTTGCCTAAAGGATTTCCTGGACAGTGAAATTCTTCCTAAGTTTAGCTTAGGTTTCAATTTTATCCCCTCCCCCCAAATGTTTGTTTCTTTCAATATTATCTCACTGTAAATGTGAAGATATATACTCTTTGTATGTGTATATATTTATGAGAGAGTGGGAAAGAGGGGGGATATATGAGACATGTAAAGAAAAGATTAAAATCTTTAAAATGTTATTCATTGTTTGGGAAAATAAGAGCTCATTGACTTTCAGGAAAAATATTTCTGCAAAATACAGGTAAAACAGAAGAGCCAAAATTGTAAAATCTGGTGTGTATAGCTATCATGGAACTCATCCACCAGAAATCACTTTTCTTAATCCGAAACTGAACTACTGAGGTAAATTGAAGTATTTTAACATGGGGTTGAAATCTAAGTTTCTTTTGGTTTACTATGTTCCATACTCCCTTTCTGCTACAGTTTTAAAAGTTTTGAAAAACTCTTATCTAAATACTCCAAACATAAAATTTTGTCTATATTTCTCCTCTTTTTTTTTTTACATTTCTCCTTTCTTAAAGAAAAGTTATAGAAAATGTGTATTAGCTTATATTCATCAGTTTTTATTATTTGATAAATTAAGCAGTCATGTTTCCTCTCCTTGCAACTTATTAATGATATATAATACATATATAGATGTATTTATTTCTCCAGATGCTTTTGAATTGGTCACATTCATTTTTAAGTGAAAAATCTTTTCTCAACTTTTTTTTTAACCCTATTTTCAAGTCTTTCCTCCAAATGGCTTTCGGCTATTTGCCCAAATCAAGTTAACTCACAAAGGATGATTTGCCGTATCACGTGGAAGTGGTCTAGCCAGTATATGTGGCTGTCCGCCAGGGATAGTAACTAAGCAATATTTACATTGACAGCAGATTGGACTGCATAAATGATTATTTATTCTAACTTATTCCAACAAGGATTTGATTCAACAGATATTTATTGTTCACCCAATATGCGCCACTTACTGTTCTTGGTACTTGATCCATGTCAGTGAACAAAACAGATAAAGATCTTTGTCTACCCTCATGGAGCTTACATTTTAATGGAGAGAGACAAGACAATGGACCTCATACTGAGTAAATGATGTAATATGTGGAGGAAAGAAAAAACAGAGCAGGGTTAGGGAGATGAAGACTGCTTGGGGTGGGGGGTAGATGGCAGGTTTCAGATTAAGTAGCGTAGTGCAGTAAGCCTGATTGAGAAGGTGTCATTTAAATGAAGGCTTGACTCTTTTTTTTTTTTTTTTTTAACTTTTTGAGGAACCTCCATACTGTTTTCCAGAGTGGCTCCACCACTTTGCATTCCCACCAACAATGCAAAAGGGTTCCCCTTTCTCCACATCCTCACCAACATCTGTTGTTTTTGTGTCGTTGACTTTAGCCATTCTGACTGGTGTGAGGTGGTATCTCATTGTAGTTTTGATTTGTATTTCCCTGATGATGAGTGATGTTGAGCATCTTTTCATGTGTCTGTTATCCATCTGGATGTCTTTGGAAAAGTGTCTATTCATATCTTCTGCCCATTTCTTAACTGGATTATTTGGTTTTTTTGGGTGTTGAGTTCAATAAAGTTATTTATAGATTTTGGATACAAACCCTTTATCTGATATATCATTTGCAAATATCTTCTCCCATTCCATCAGCTGCCTTTTTGTTTTGTTGATTGTTTCCTTCTCTATGCAGAAGCTTTTACCTTGGTGAGGTCCCAATAGTTCATTTTTGCTTTTGTTTCCCTTGCCTTGGGAGACGTATCTAGTAAGAAGTTACTGTGGTCGAGGTCAAAGAGGTTGCTGCCTGTGTTCTCCTCTAGGATTTTGATGGTTTTTTCCTGTCTTACATTTAGGTCTTTTATCCATTTTGAATTTATTTTTGTGTATGGTGTAAGAAAGTGGTCCACTTTCATTCTTCTGCATGTCACCATCCAGTTTTCCCAACACCATTTGTTGAAACTTTTTTCCCATTGGATATTCTTTCCTGCTATGTCAAAGAAAAGTTAAAAATAAAACTACCCTACGACCCAGCAATTGCACTACTAGGTATTTATCCAAAGGATACAAAAATGCTGATTCAAAGGGGCACATGTGCTATCAATAATAGCCAAATTATGGAAAGAGCCCAAATGTCCATTGACTGAAGAATGGATAAAGAAAATGAGGTATATATGTACAATGGAATATTACTTGGGCAGTCAAAAAGAATGAAATCTTGCCATTTGCAAAAACGTGGATGGAACCAGAGTGTATTATGCTAAGTGAAATATGTCAGTCAGAGAAAGACGAATATATGATTTCACTCATATGTGGAATTTAAGAAACAAAACAGATGAACATAGGGGAAAGGAAGGAAAGATAAAATGAGATAAAAACAGAGAGGAAGGCAAACCATAAGAGGCTCTTAACTATAGAGAACAAACTGAGGGTGACTGGAGGGAGATGGGTGGGTAGATGGGTTAAATGGGTGATGGGCATTAAGGAAGGCACTTGTTAGGATGAGCACTGGGTGTTATATGTATGTGATGAATCACTAAATTCTACTCCTGAAACCAATACCACACTATAAGTTAACTAACTTGAATTTAAAGAAAAATAAATAAATAAAGACTTGACTCATGCATAAAGGAAAATGTTTTGAAGGTGTTTTCATGGCCATATAAAGAAGTGAGATAAATGGAGGGAAGACTGGTTAATTTATAATTCTGCCAGAGAGACAAAGGGAGTGTGCCCCTAGACTTATTATTTTTAACACTTTCATCTTTAAAGTGTAGTATTTTACAGCTTTCCTTTGAGGAACAGAAAACTGCCAATTATTTTGGTATAGAAGAAACAGTTCATAGGGTTTTTAAGTCTAAAATATATTTTCACCCTCTGCATTCTTTTTTTTTTTAATATTTTATTTATTTATTTGACAGAGACACAGTGAGAGAGGGAACACAAGCAGGGGGAGTGGGAGAGGGAGAAGCAGGCTCCGTGCTGAGCAGGGAGCCCAATGCGGGGTCCATCCCAGGACTCTGGGATCATGACCCGAGCTGAAGGCAGACACTTAATGACTGAGCCACCCAGGCGCCCCATCCTCTGGGCATTCTTATAGCAAATATGCCTTCTGCAAGTGGCCTATAATTAGACAACAAAATATAATTCTCCCTTAGGGATAAAAGATAAACTATAATAGATCAAGGTTTAAAAGAAATGTGGGAAAATATCTCTCAACTATAGAATTTCTAAATATCATAGCTCCTTGAGAAGGAGTGTCTTACTCAAAAGTTTCCAATATCTGTTCCAGCAAAAAAAGTGATGCTAATCTTTGCAAATATACCTGTAACTTGAAAAACTGCATCAGCATACCTAATCTAAACTGACCTTTTTTGCTTTAGGACCATTACCTACCATTTATAATCTAGTCATGAACTAGGACTGCTGTTTAGGAAAACTGATAACTATGATGGGCTCTACTCCGATATTTATTTTCTCCTTTGAAACTGTGGATGCCCTCTTAACAGAAGCAGCCCTTCCTTAGACTTTAGCATATGGTCTGACTTGACTTTTCCACTAAAAAGCCCTCCTGGCATTGGAGGCCCTGGGTAGAAGGGTTACAACTGTGTTTGCTTTAAGATACTTTTGGCTACTGCAGGAAAAGAGTCTCCTATTTGTGCATATTTTGGGATGAACTTAGCATATTAGGGTTTATCATATCCAGATGTAATCTGTTGTGATAGAAGAACTGGTACATATCCTCAAGTTTAAACATGACTTCCTTTATTTTTTATTTTGATGTTTTTCAGACTTCTTTCAAACCCGTTTTTCTCTTCTTCTGTCTCTCCCTCCTTATCACTCATTAAACAAATATTTTTTGAGGATTTATTCTATAATTAAGGCCCTGGGATCCATGGTGAATCCAAAGCTTACATATAGTAATAAGGAGTGAATTTTTTTTTTTTTTTTTAAGTTAGAAATTTACTTTGGGATCCCTGGGTGGCTCAATTGGTTAAGTGTCCAACTCTTGATTTTGGTTCAAGTCAGGATCTCAGGATCTTAAGATTGGGCCCCTCATTGGGCTCTGTGCTGGGCGTGGAGCCTGCTTGGAATTCTCTGTCTCCCCCTCCCACTCTTCCCCCCCCACACCCTTAGAAAATTTACTTTAAAAATTAGAACTAAAATATTCAAACATCTTTTGAGTTTTTTAGAGTTTTATGAATTTAATAAAATATAGATGATGAAATAAATTCTAGAAATCTCTCATGTTAATTGTGAAACATGTAGAATTCACTAATTTATAAGCAGGCTTCAAAACCTATGCCAAATGTACTGTTTTTCTAAAGACATCATTTATTTACTGAATGGTGAAATCTCTTAACTATCTTCTGTCAGAATTGTTACCATGTAGTATAACAACTGACTTGTGTGTGTGCGTGTGTGTGTGTATGCACGCACACGCATGCACATGTATGTCTTAAACATGGCCATTCGGGACGTACCTGGCTTTGAACGCTCTCCACAGAATCAGTCCAGCTTTCCTCTTTATCTCCCTTCATCTCAGCTGATTTAGGCTACTTGCCCACTAGCTACCAACATACCCCAGCTTTTCCTCCTGTGTTACACTATTCTTATTGATTAGAATTGTCTTTCTCTGTCAGTCAGTGAAAATATAACTCCTCATAATTGCTCATCTCTTCCTTGAAAGAAGCTTTTATTGACCACCCCACCCCGCTAACCATAAGTGATTTCTTCTTTTATTAGTGCCTTTGGCTTAAGCACCTATCATGAGCTGCCGTGAAATTACGGTAGTGTATTTGTGAATACCTGATAGATACTTTGTTTGTTCATTCAAAAACTGTTGACTCCCTACTCTCTCAGATGTTGTGCTCTAGGAAATACAACAATAAACACGTTAGACTTGTGAGTCATGGATCTGAGAATTTACTAGTGATATTGAAAAGTAAAGCAGTATGATGAGTGCTGTCAGGCACAAGATGATATGGGAACATACAGCTGAAATGTCTAAGCCAGTCCTCAGGGGCCAGTTTGAGACTTGGTTCCAGTTTAGACAAGGTCTCTGCCAAGTCAGGAGGAGAAAGGGATACCCCTTCCCTTGTAATAGGAGAGGGAGAGAAAGGAAAATATTAAGTAGATACTGGCAAATTAGTGGAGGAAAGTCAAGAGAGTTCCTCTCTGCTTCTATTTTCTTTTTGAACAAGAAGGCAAAATGATCTGCTAAGGGAGGTGGAAAGAGAGCTTATTTGGAGGCTGAAAAGGTATAAAGTAGCTCCTATAGAGAGAGAGGAAGAGAAATGACAGGGGACATTTAATAGTTACCAGGGAGCACTGAGGGCTTGGTTCAAATCATAGACCACGAGTAATGATGCCTTTCTTTGAAACTGTAGGCTTTTCTATAGGAGCAATCTGCAAAGCAGTTTCTGTATCTATAACACAGAGAAAGCAAATAGGTGGAGTAAATGAATGAGAATTCAAGCTGCATCTCTGCAATTTATTGGACAAGTCACTTTTCATCACTGACCTTCCATTTTTTCTGAACCCACGGATGGTAATGCCTACTCTCAAAGATGTTAGTATCTCAACATCAAATTGATATTTTTTTATATATTTGAAAGCATTTTAAACTACAAATAATACTAGATAATAGTTATGATCTTACCTATAGGTTTGAATCAGTAAAATTTTTCAGAATTTTCCATACTGGTTGCACAAAACAATACAAAACACCCCCCCCCCCCATGGAAAGGGCCCATATCCAAATTAAAAAGATCTTCAAATCCAATGTAAGCTCTAAGATAGCTGTAAGAATAAATAGGCTAACAGTGATGTTGAAGAGAAAAAAGCTGAAAATAATCTTTGAGGTGCACTCTAACAAGAGGATACTTTTCTGGAAATATGAAAACACAAAGTTTTAGATTTACAAAGGCCAACTAAAAACATCCTTAGGAAGTATAAGTATATGCTTAGAATTATTACAATGCATTGAATGTTTTTATCATCAGGCTCTGTTTCTTTTCAGAAAATGCAAAACATTTTTAAAAGGCATTCAGAATATATTCTTTCATCCTGTATTTGTTATTTTAAAAAGTCAAACAGCACAACTGCTGTTTAGAAAATGTGTGTACAGTAAGTAGCCTATTGCCCTGTTCCCTTTCTTTCCATGTAGGCTGACCGAATGTCATATATGGCAAGACTAAAAATAGAAAACACATACAAGCTGCTTCTTATTCCTCTTTCCTATGGAAATGTCTTTAATGAGTGCACTTGATACAGACTCTCTTTTCATTCTAGCTTCTGGGCATAATCCTCTGGAATCTAACCCTGCTTGCCTTCCATCGTGCCTAATAGTCTGAATGTTTAACATTTTTAAAGGGTAGTTGTTCATCACAGGTTCTGGATTATCTTTTCACATACCATTTCCATGCTTCTACTTACATCCCCCCAATTAATCCAAGTTATCAACTGACCTCTTCTTGATATAGAATCAAAAAATAAGCAGTACTTCAATCCCAAGAAGTAGCTGCATGCCAAAATACATTTAACAGTATGAAACTGTTGTTGCTAAAGATACCTATTTATTAGTGATTTACTGAGGACTATAACTGATGTTGAATGTGGCTCTTTATCAAGCTGGAAGACTGTTTTACATTTCCACAGGTCATCTTACTTTAAAACTTTTGACCTGATTTAGGACCCACATAAGCAAAAATTTCTCTCCCTTACCATTAACTATGTAGCTGAGGTATTTCCTTCAGGCACTAAGTGAAGTAGACTGTTGGTCATGTTGGGACAACTGTATAGTCCAGGAGACTGATTACTTTCTTTGACCCTTCTATTGAAGGACATAAAGGGAGAAAACAGGGAAGAGAAGTTTATTTTAAAAAGGAAAATATGTATTTTTTCAAAATTAGTAAACAAGTATTAAAAGGTGGGGGAAGTAGGTAGTTATAGAATTTGTGTGCATGTATTAGAACTTCTAGAACTCTTACTTAGAACTCTGGTGCTGAAAAATAAGGAGGCAGGTAGCGGGGCAATGTGAGACGGTTTCCGCCCAGCAATATCTTGGATATGGGCAAGTGTAACCTTCCTAAGTCAAGGTGTTACCGAACTCTCGGATTTAGCCCCTCTATCCTGTTCCTCCCTTCATCCGCACTCCTGCCTGTGATTTGATGTTCCAACAGGAAGGTAGATGTTTGCTTTAGAAAATAATTTCTTGGGGAGCCTGGGTAGCACAGTTGGTTAAGTGTCCGACTCTTGGTTTTGGCTCAGGTCGTAATCTCATGGTCATGAGATCGAGCCTCACGTTGGCCGAGTTGGCTGTGCTCAGCAGGAATCTGCCTGGGATTCTCTCTCTGCCTCTCCCCCCACTACACTCAGGTGTGTGCACTCTACCTCTCTCTCTCTCAAATAAATAAAAATCTAAAAAAAAAAAGAATTTCTCCATCACAGTGTACTGCTGAGCACCATGATGCGAGCTTCACTAACTTTGCTTTGTTATTTTGGCCTTTAATGCGAATGTGACAAGTAGGAAGTGGACACTGGCCATGGGGGCATTTGCTTCCTCGGGCCACTCTCTTTCCAGGTCATCTTTAGGTTGCCCACTGTACTTTGGGGCTACTTATTTTCCCATGTATAGTCAAGGAAAAGTCAGTTAGGGGATTAGAAACTTAGAATTAAATTTTTCTTGGCTATTAGCTTCAGTAATTTTGACAAATTCTGTAATTTCCATATAATTTATACTTAAGGTAGCCTGTATTTCATGTTTAATTTTGTTTCATCCAGGATATTTTAAACCATTATTTAATTTTTTTTTCAAGTGAAGTATAGGTTTCTTAATTTTGTGACAGTAATAGCTGACATAAGTTTAGTTAAATGTTATTAGAGTTACATAAATGAATGTGGCATAATTATCTTAAGTATTTTATTACCTACTGAGTAAATTATATAGTTTTAATTTTTAGTTGCACAGTGCCATCTACTGGATCTGTGCTACAAAAAACCCTCATATTTTCTTTAGTTGTCCTGGTTTAGTTATAATCAGCTTTTAATATTGAGGTGCTTGCTGGTATTCATCTTTCATCTAAAAGAGAAACTAGCAAGACCTGTGTATTCAGACTTTTCTTAGCTATATAGATCCAAAACAGAGCATATAGGCTACAAATCTTAACAGTTCTTCACTTGGGATCTTTCTGCATTGTACTTCATTTTCCTTGAGTATCTATTTTTGCTTTTGGGATACAATCCGAATTGTTTAACATTGCCTTTTCAGCTAAAGAGAACTTTTATTAATGATTATTTCGTAACTTTTATATATAAATAGAATTCTTTCTATTCCTACCTTACTCTGTTAATTGCGTATTTGCATGCCTATTTATTTAATGTCTTTTCTATCCTGACAGATTGAATGCCCCACCAAGGCACATAATATACTCAGCACCTACTGAACAAATAAATGTTAAAGTTCCCTGAGAGAATGGCAGGAATAGTTGGGAAACTGATAATATATTAATATAAGAAAAATTTAAAAATTGTAGTCATAGTACCAAGGAGTTATTGATTGATACATCTTGTTGTCTACTCCTTTTACTTGGAAAATTAACCCAAAAGTTTGTTTTGTTTTTTTTTTTTTTTTAAATCACTTACATCATTTCAACACTGAACCTCATTTCTCAGTGAGTTATATTCTTTCTTGTGGCCCAGTGTGGAGCATGGTATTATACATGCACAAAAAAGAGACATTTTATTCAATTAAAGCATCTTAATTAAAATTAGTACCGGTAAAGGACAAGCATAGCCCTGTAATCCAAAACTGCAAGCAAAAGATTCAACTATTATTCTTCCTCTTCCTTCCTCAGTTTCCACATCACTTCCGTGTTGTATAAACTCATGCCACACAGGACCAGAGCCAAGAATAGCCGGATGAGGTTTTTAGAGCCAGTCTCTCCATCCTTTCACTTTTTCCATGTATGAGAAGAACAGAAAAGAAAGAGCAGACAGGAATATACTAGAAGCCAAAAGATTAAAGCAATTTATAAACAAAATTATAGAATCTGAAAATGTTAGTGATATAATGTCCTTCGTGAAGGAAAAAAAAAAAAACCTTAGAGATTTTTTAGGGGAAGTAATTTGATTTTTTTTTAAAAAGCTGTATACACTAAAGCTGAACTCAGAAGAAGAATAAGATTAGCTATTTATGAGCTCATGCAGACTACTGTAGAGCAGATAAGCAGAAATCTGGAGAGAGCAAAGAAAATCTCTGATAGTTTGATAGTTTTCAACATGGCCTGAGAGAGATGAAATAAGGCAGTGTAATTTAGGAACCCTTGTCCTGTTGCCCCAAAAGAAAATGTAAACAGTTAAAAAGCTTTTAACATTCTTTACTGTCACCTCAATTGTCTGAAGACCTTACTTATCTATCCATCATCCAGTTTCCAAAAGACTGAAAATAGAAAAAATGTAAGTGTATTTAACAGCCTATATTCAGTCACTACACGACTCCAGTTTACTACTAGACATTTGTTTTTGGTTCTGCAAGTTTGAATCTGCCAGGACTTGAATGCTCAGGTGTCAGTTGCCGACAGTTTCACAGTAATTTTAGGTTGGGCCTGCCTTTGGGTAAATCATATCAGTAAAAATAAGGCTAATTTTCCTCGTATTACCTCTGCTTTGGCAAATAATGGCATCATATTTCTAAAGTCTCTCAGGGAATTGATTATAGTCTTTGAACTCTCAAAATAAAAGGATGAGACAAGTAAAGTTGGCTGGAGTGCAGGCAAATTGCAGACCTTCTTCCTGGTTTAATTCTTCAAAGTATCTTCTGATCTCAGAGGTAAAGCTGAACAGCAACAAAGGCATGACTGATAATTGGAGTTTTGATCCAGAAAAAGCCATCTTATTATTAACATTTTTGTTACTTTCACTTCTTACTCTAATTCTCCATTCACTATCCTGAGAATTTCTGGTTGGGACCTGTATCTTTGTGTTTGCTTTCCTTTTGTCCCTTCAGATTTGTTATTATGACCAGCTAAAGAGGACAAACACTTGTCATTTTTTGCCTCTCAAACACAGAGTTTGTATTAAAAAGTATTGTATGTGTCTGTATTTGAATATGTATACATTTAAGTCAAATTCCTGGGGAGGGTTTTTAAAACCTTCTGTGGCTCTCGGCTTTAACCGTTAGATTATATCCTTTAGATTATATCAGAATTTCCTGGAAGGTAGATATCCTCACTTCTAGATCATTTTAACAGTGACAGTTTACAGTAACAAGTTAGCTAATCAAAATGTTTATATAAACAAATGCCTGTAGAAACTCAAGCCTATCTTAAACTTATCAAACTGTAATCTGCCGTTAAGTACACTCTCTCCTGAGCTCAGTGATTTTGAGAGAAGAAAGGTGGTTCTATATAGTTATGATAGCAACAGTTACCTTTTACCCAATAATTTTGTGCCAGGCACAGTGCTCAGTACCACACATGGATCCCTCATTTAATCCCTGTCATAATCCTACCAGTGGGGCACCAGAGCTATGCCCATGTTAGGGATCAGAAGAGATCCTATATGAGAAGTCCAATCTATTTTCTGCCTTCCTTGAGGCAAGAGGAGGGGGAGAGGGCAGTGCAGAGGCAGTGGGGACTAATCCTGAATTTTTTTTTTTAAGACCCTCTCCTGATTCTTTTATGTATTATACTAAACCTGTTTTTTGTTTTTAAGATCTTATTTATTTGACAGAGAGAGCACAAGCAGGAGGAGCGGCAGGCTGAGGGAGGGGGAGAAGCAGGCTCCCCACTGAGCAGGGAGCCCAATATAGGACTCAATCCCAGAGTCCAGGGATCATGACCTCATCCAAAGGCAGACGCTTAACTGACTGAGCCATCCAGGCGCCCCTTCTTCAAACCTGTTGTTGTTGTTGTTTTTTCTGTTATGAGATCTCACAGCTCATTTCTGAAACCTCAGCAGTGGATTGGTTTTCACATTGAACATCTGGACAAGGACAAACAGTAAATCTCAGTTTTCTAAGTTGAGTAGAAAATGGCCTTCTGACTCTGTCTCATCCACCACCTTCCTCCTCTTCAGGTCTCCATTAAAAAGCAGTCTGCTTTATTTACATCTTCTTTTTTTTTTTTTTTAAGAAAAACTTTGTTAACATGCCAAACCCTGTAATTCTCAAGCTTTTCTAGAAATGTTATCTTTAAGGGAGATTTATAAAAGCAAGAAGAATCTTTGTGGTTTTATTCTGAAAGCCAAAAGAGTTGAGAAACAAGGCAGACTCTAATGCTGAGCTTTTTCACTTTCAAGCTGTAAAATGGTTTCTATTCATGCTTATGAGGAAGAAGCAATTGAAATATTTATTTTTTCAGTCCTGGCAAAGCATGACCAGCGACTTTGAGAGTACGTTTTGTCATGGGATAAAGAAACAGAAGAGGCAGAATCAGGGTCCTTGCCTTAAAGTGAACATTATTGTATATTTCTTCAGAGAGTTTCATTTTTGAAGAAACATTTTGTATTCTTTGATGGAACTTATCTAAACAAACTAGAGCTCTATCCAAACTAGAGCTTTTGAAATCAGACCCAATTCATTTTCTTTATTTGTAATCAATGAACAAACTTAGCAAAATATGTGATATAAGGTGTCCAGGACATTTTTAACATATGCTTTATTAAATATTATTGCCATCATTATATTTTCTCTCTGCCTTCACACATGTACAGATAAATACATATATATGCACATATACATAAATACGCATATATACATATGTCCTTATTAATGAGATAAAAATTCAAATTAATTTTTGTTTGGGTATTTCTTTGAATTCAGAAGGTATCAAGAGAGACATCTTTACTCTCCTGGTGAACACCAAGAGTTAAGAGTTTCTTAATGAATGTCATTGGAAGACTTTTCAAATTAAAATTATTCCATAGTATTTCTCAAGTACCTTGAAATCCTGTACCCACCTATCTCTTCATTTTACTTGCTTCTTATAGACTCCCCTTTATTTGGTAAATCATGGAGAGAATGGACCAGTCAGATGCAACAGGTGCAAAGCCTACATGTGCCCATTTATGCAGTTCATTGAAGGAGGAAGGAGGTATCAGTGTGGATTTTGCAACTGTGTGAACGATGGTAAGTGGTGCCAATACCTGCTCGTAGTAAAAGCTCTTTATTAGTTGAAATATGTTGTACTTCTTAGCTTAGGGGAAAAAATATATGTTAAAGCTCTTAGTTATACCTGAGCTTTCCCTAAATACTGATGAGCTCACGTTCAAGAACAACTCAGAGGAAGAGCAAAAACAAAACAAAACCTCTCAGTTTTATCATCTCTAAACATGAGAGGTAAAATTTTATTTTGCCTCCAACGGAGCCTTTGTGGAAGGGGATTGAGAAATAAAACTACTTACCTACTTTGGAGTTTTGTAAGAAACAGAGCAGCTTCCATGTGGGAAGTTGTATGTGCAACTTCATGCATTTATATGAGGCTGAGAGGGGCGTGGAGGTCCCAAACGGAGCATGTTCTGGTTGGTTTCCTTCCACAGATACTACAAAGAAGAACTTTTATTTTATCTGTGTTTATAGATAAGTTGGAGATTTTTTTTCCCCTCTTCCTTTATTCCTCCGAGTTATTCCTGAATGTGAGCTGATCAGTATTTAGGAAAAGCTCTGATATAACTGAGGGCTTTAACACATGTATAGATTATTTTTCCCCTCAGGTATGAATATTGGATTGCTTAAGAAGGAAAAAAACATTATTCTGAAGGGCTTTTCCACATTCTTTATATTTTCACTTTCATTCCAGTATGAATTGACTGATGTTGAAGAAAACTGCAAACTTGCTAAAAGCAACTTACATTCATTATATTCATAACATGTCTGTGTTTTTAATTTTTTGGTGCTCAATAAAGAGCATAGTCAGCCTGAAACATTCCCACATTCATTTACATTTCTAGACCCTTTCTAGAACCATGTGATGATTATGAGAGCATGAACTTTCTACGTGTTTTCCTCTTTCCTTATCTTCATAGACATGCTTCTCTGCAGGTCATTAAATCTGAAGAATGTCACTGCTCTCTGCCTCTGTCATTGCATTCATGGCGGCTCAACTCTGTGAGTGTTCTCTGGTGGGAGAGCGCCTTGTTGCCCCAACTCCTTATTACAGTCCCTGGTTTTGTTCAGCTCAGAGTGCCAGAGACTGGTATTAGGAGTCTTTCTCACAAAAACTTTGGTCAGTTCTTAAAAATGCCTTGCTCTGGAGTGGAATCATTGGTTTCTAGCCTCATCTCAAAAACTGTGATCCTCTTGTAATGTCTCTCTCCTTGCTTCAGCTGCGGCATCCACTCAGTGCAAATTGGATATCCCTGTGAGACCAGATTCTATTGGTTCTCCGCCCTTACTTCTCTTTCTAAGGAAGATTTTATTCCTTGTTTCATCCTGGATGAAGTCTGCAACCAAATCATTGGCTACCACTCAATCTTGGGACCTGGACTTCAGGAGCCCTGTGACAATTCATTTCCCTGTACTTTAGTGTTGTGGGGAAGAGTCATGAGAAGGCAGAGACCTCTCCTGCAGCATTTGGATAAATGTCTCCACCAAGGTCACCAGCTCCTCAATGTCTTTAGCCAGACCCTCACTTTTATTAGGGAGGTAATCAGAAATTTATGTAGCTTTTAGATCCAGGATCTTCAGTTTGCTATGACACCCTGGCGTCACACCCAGAGTATCAGCTCAGAGCCCAGGCACTTCCTGGTAGAAAAAAAAACCAAAAAAACCAAAACCACTCAGAATTCTTGTATCTCTACCTAATAAATTCCCTTCCCTTGGGTATTCACTCCTAGGAGGCTGCCGTGTTCATTTTCCAATAGGGTTATTCATACTAGGCTCAAATATTCGTTGCTAAAAGGAGCCAGACTCCTATAGATTTACACTGACACCTGCATTCTTCATTTAGGTTTAAAGAACACAGGTTAATTGAAGTTAGAAATAACCCAGCAAGCTTGGTTACATGGTTTCACTCTATTTCCCTTCAAAGTGTCCAGAGATTACACAGTGGGAAGCATGTGAGGTCAAAAGCATGCAGGAAGAAAAGTGTCATTTGGCTGTGCATAATTTACAATGTGACTTGAATTTTTTTTATAAACATGACAGATAAGATGAAATGCTAATGAATATGAAATTTAAAAAATTTCACATGTTACATGTAGATATGTGAATGAAAATGAATTATAGTTTACACTGTGTAGAAATTACCATACCTAATCCTAAATAGTCAATGTAACATCATCTACCTCAACTAAAAGTAACAATATTGCAGGTTTAGGCCCTCATAGTTTCCTTATCTCTGCTGAGACTGTCAGTTTCCCACTTCCATAATCTTTACAGGACTTTGAATTTTCCAAATTCAGAGATCCATATGTACATATGAGTGTTATAAAACTTGTTTTAAAAGAAATGGCCATGTTATGGTAAGAAAATAGAAAAATCAATTCTTGGTGATTATTTTTAAGTTCCAACCTACAAAAACAGTCTTGTTGTAATTCACGTTGGTTCACAACTAAAAATAAAGAATACTGGGTTGTTGGTTTTAAAAGAGAACGCATTACTTCTATAGTCTTACAAATGAAAATGTTGCTCTTTATGAAATGCTGAAAACCAGCGCATTGCTGGTTATTCTAAATACTTCTTTTGTCAGTGGTTTATTAGCCAGCCCTATTAATCTCAAGGCAACAGGAGTTTGTTTTCACAGAGATACCAGGCCATATTTGTCCAAGTGTTCAGTGTGTGACTCATAAGTGTTCCTGTGCTGTTGGATGACTTCCAGGTCATTGCCAGAACTAACCTCCTTAGACATTTGAATCAAATTAAGAGTTCTCAGCTGAGATCTTAGTGGTATAGTCTTTCCCTAATACAGCAATCCTCTCTGCTCTGAAGTCCAAACATTAAAAGATTACCATGCAAACTTTCCATGGCTGAAGACATCTCTTAATTAAAGGATAACAAATATTATAGTTAATAGTAGAGTCCAAATAACCAATGTATATTTCCATTAGGTATATTGAAAATTTAAATAGTTAGAAAAGTCAGAATTCCTTTTAAAGGAGGTAATTAAATAGGGAGAATTAAATTTTCTTTGTGGCAATTTAAAAACACCAGTATTTTTATCCCGTTTCTTCATAGTGGTCTAAATGATAAATGTTACATGTCATTGGTAACTTGCAGAAGAGTCAAGAGGATTTTTTAGAAAACCTTTGTACTTTCCACACATGCTTTTTACATAGTGGATATTTAGAATATACTGCATTCTAGCTTTAAAATACTTTTTCCCCCTCAACTACTTCTTTTCCTCCTGTAATAAATTTTAAGAACTTATTAAGTTGTCTGTGTTATGAAAACAAAAGTTTCCTTTCTTATTTTGATTTTATTAGTTCCACCATTCTATTTCCAACATCTGGACCACATCGGGAGAAGGCTGGACCACTATGAGAGGCCAGAGTTATCTCTAGGATCTTATGAATATGTTGCTACTTTGGATTACTGCAGAGTAAGTGTTCCCAGGACTTCAAGTGTTTATACATTGATGTCAAACTCAAGTGAATAACTTTCATATGTAAAGAACTGAATCTTGGTTCACAAACAAAGCATTTTGGTGGTGCTATGGGGATATAGAAATGCCTCAGACACAGATGAGGGCTTCTAGGCTGTTAACATGATTAAATTGCCAAACTATTCAGAGCAGTGATTATTTTTAAAAACTAAAAAGTGGTGCCAGAAATAGAAAACAATAATTTAATTTTTATGTCCCTATCAGATAAAATATTCTGAGTTCTTAAAGCAACAGTTCCATATAGTGCCTCAACCTTATTTGTTTTGTCAGAGATCTCAAAAGGTTTTCCCTTCCAAGGCAGATGCTCAGCCGATATGGTCAATAGGACTAGGACAGGTTTCTCTACCTCCTTTCTGCACACCAGTTGTCACCACAATGATTTAAGGCTCTTAAAATCTCCCTTGGACTATGTGAGAGCCTAGGATTCTGACCTCTGGTTTCCTTGCTTTTAAATATAAGCATGAGACTCCTGCCCATTTCCTTAATCTAAAAAATTAAATTCAAAAATGTAGCTTTCCTTATCAGATCATTAACTGTTGGCCTCCATACTATCACCTCTGCTATCTCTTCAGCTGTACAAAACACTCACCACATACTCTGAACTCATCACTCCTTAAGTCTATGCTTTTAGGTAAGATTGTTCTGACCAGACTATCTTTGCATCCTCCTGTTACATCTATATACCCCACCTAGCAAACTCCTACTCATTCTGTAATACCTGGCTGAAATTTTATCTTATGTGAGTGTGTGCATGTGTGCACATGAACAACTTTCTTTGACTTGATCATAGTGGTTATTTACTAATTCTTCTGGGTTCCCCCCCTCCATAGAATTTGGTCTGTATATTTATTTTAGCAATTATCCCCATGAAATTTAAATCTTCTTAAATGTTTTCCCTCTTCATAGATTTCAATATTCTTGGTGACAAGACTCTTGTTCTGGCTCTCTTTAGGGTATCCACCACAGTGTCTAGTACAGGGAAGACAGTTAATCAGTGTATGTGGGGTGGGTGAATGAATGAATGAATGAATGAATTGGCAGGTCTGTTACTATTCCCAGGACTGGCTGTTTCCCTTTTCCAATGTCACAGTGAAAGTGACCATCATTTTGAGTAACTTGCAGGGCTTTAAAATTCTTCGGTGATTTGGAAGCATTTTCTTGGGTATCAGTTCAGATTTCAGCTTCTATCTGAAGTACCATATGTAGACCTGAAGAAACAGAGTCATTCTAATTTTCTTACTTCCCCTTCCAATATGAATGCCTACTGATGCCCAGTTCTCAGAAAACAGCCTCCGACCCACAGAATTCTATCACAGATGTTTGCAAGGGGACCAGTCCACATTATTGAGTTTAAATTACAAAGAACGTTTTTCCCGAATAGAAGTTTTTTCAATTGATTGGATTTAATTTTTTTCAGTTAATATAACTTTTGCATTTATCTTAGTGCTTTGTATGATTTCTTTTACCACATTACATAGAACTAGTTATTAAAGAAAAGTTAATGCTTTATTAATTCAAAATGTAACGTCTGAACATATTTTGAGAAACATAAGAACATTTTTGGTATAAATGCTTTATATCAGACAAAAAAAATCCTAAGGTACCAACTACTTTTAGGCAGTTTATTTGTTCTTTACTGTTCTTGGCTGAAGGTAAATGATTAAGTAGACCATAAATAAAGCCATTATAATAACTAGTGATGGAAAATTTATTGATTGATCTTTGCAACCATAGTATAAATATAACTATGCTCTCAGTTTCTAGTTCTCTGCCAAAAAAGCTATATAATCTTGATTTTATGCTTTTTTAATAGAAACTCAGGCAGAGAGTCAAATCTATTTCTGGGAACAAAAGTTTCAGTATCTTCAAACTCTGTTATCTGGAAATGTTCCAGATGTCTAATTGATGGGAAATTTCGCCCAGCAGGCAAGGAACCAAATTTAAAAAAATGTACATTTTAAAGAATTTTTTGTAAGCTTAATCTACCTTTTATTATTCCGAGTAAAATTTAAAATTTAAAGAGTTTAAGTATCTTCAAGTTTAATTATAATTCAAAATGTAGATAAAGAATAATAATGAGTTGCCTTAGGGATTTGGACGATGAAAAAGAGCTTATTTAATTTGTACATGTATTTTTTAACACCACACAAATTTAGAAATACAAAATTATATTTTCTCCTATTCATCTTAGTTTATCTTGATACCAATTTTATATAATAAAATTAACGTTGATATTTACTATATGTGATGCTCTATGCTAAGTACTTTGTATGTGTTGTATCGTTTAGTTCTCAAGTGAACCCATGTGGTGAGTACCACCATTACATGGGGAAACTGAGGCCTAGAGAGAGCCTAAGTGCCACCCTCAAATCACACACACATAGAAAGTGCTAGAGCCAGACTGAAAACTGTGTTGGCATGACCATAGAACCCCTATTCTTTATCAGTTTTCAGAAAATCACCATGGGATTCCCCTGGAAAAAAAATACCCCAACTCTGTCATATAACTGAGTTTTTCACTTAAGAGTTTACAGAATATATCTACACACAAAGTGTACCTGAAATGTAAAACCCCATTCCGAACCAGCCTTTCTTTTTTCTTTTTTTTTTTTCTTTTTTCATCTCTCCACTTAATTTTAATTCACTGTGACATATGGATACCTAACATGCCCAAGACACTTGGTTATGTGCTGTGAGGGATACCAAATAACAAGATAATGAACTGGTTTCAAGGCACTTCCTATGTCTAGACCCGATAAGTATATAGTTATGATATAAACCCAAGTATGATAAATGCTATATGAGTCCAATAATCCTAGTGCCATAAGAAACGGACAAGCGATGATGTATGATTTGGAGGATCAGGGAAGGCTTCAAAGAGTAAGTGACTTTTGAGCTGGTTACACCATGAGCAGAGTTTGGACATGTGAGAAGGGAAGGGAAAACAAAACAGTGAGCAGAAGCAGAGGATTTGCAACTTCGCTTTCTTCAGGGACTAGGCGGGTGTTGTAGATGAGTGAAGTGGAGTTAGTATGGGAACTAGCTCTTTCCCCCAAAACACATTCATATCAAATATTTTTTTTAACAAAACACTATGCCAAACAAAATACTTTTATGGCCAAATTCTTGGCCCAGGCCTACTAAACTGTGACTTCTGGATAGGAAATGCTTTGAAAATGGCAAACACTTAAATTAGTTGAAGGAATGTGTATTGGGGAATAATGGGAAGTAAAGCTGGGAAATTGTTTTGAGATACAGACTAACCACTGGGTTTGGCGTCATACCTTTGATCTCCTGGTTTTTTTATACCTGTTTGTTAATGAGTATTATGGGGGGTTGTAAATGCCAGGCCATTGAGGAATTTATGTTAATTCAGTAGGTGATGAGGACCATTAAAGGTAGAGAGGGAGTTGTTGCCTTAGTCCATTTACCCATCCATCTACACATTTATTCACTCAGTTAGCAGTATTGAGCATTCTTTTGTGCCAAACTCTGTGCTTGACTTTGAGGACTCTCAATAAACATTCTGTCTTCAGAGGCATTTTTAGCATTGTGATCTGATTGTGTCTTTGGACCATTTATTCTGACAGCAGTCTGTGTAATGAGAGGAAAGAGATTGGAGGCAGGGGGATATTGGAAGTTAATGCAGTAGTCCAAGCAAGAGAAACTCATGGGAGTATAGCAGTTCTTCAAAAATTTAGAAATAGAGTGACTGGGTATATACCCAAAATAATTGAAAGCAGAGTCTCAAAGAGGTATTTGCATACTCATGTTCATAGCAGCATTATTCACAATAGCCAAAAGGTGGCAGTAACCCAAGAGTCCATACATGGATGAATGGATAAACAAAATGTGGTATGTTACATACGTGGAATATTATTCAGCCTTAAAAGGAAGAAAATTTAGACACATGTTAAACATGGATGAACTTACGCTAAGTGAAATAAGCCAGTCACATAAAAGACAAATACTATGATTTTACTTTTCTGAAGTACCTAGAATTGTCACATTCATGTAGGTAAGAATGTAGAAATGTGGAATGGTGGTTTCCAGGGTCTGGAGAGAGAGGGGGGAATGGTAAGTCATTGTTTAATGGTCACAGAGTTTCAGTCTTACAAGATAAAGAGTTCTGGAGGTGGATGGTGGTGATGGTTTTCAAAACAGTGTGAATGTACTTAATACCACTGAACTATGCACTTAAAAATGGCTAAGGTGTTAAATTTTATGTATATTTTACCACAATTAGAAATAATTTTGGAAATGAGGGTCTAAATTTGGGTACTGGAACCAGAAGGGCTTCACAATTAACTGGTCGTGGATGGTTAAGAAAGGTGGACAATTCCATGGAGAAAATGAGATTTGAAACTCAGATTGTTTTTGAGGATCATGCTTTCTCTAAATTCCTTACAGGGAAGCCAGTACAGTGGGATAAATCTTATCTTACCTGCTACAATTTTGAGTGAAGATCTTGGCAGGCCCTTTATATGGAAGTGTGCTGCTATAGTTAAATAGAATGCTGGTCTGGAGCTCAGAAAAGAGACCATGATGAGAAAGAATTTGAGGAGTCACCTATAAAGAGGTGCTGGTTAAAATTGCGTAAATAAGATCTCTGTGATGGAGCATGTGGTAAGAGAAGAGAAGAGGGTGTCGTTTGGAGAAAGATAAGAAAATGAAAAACAGAAGCAGCAGTCAGAAAAGTGGGAGAGGAGGGGCAGGCAGGGCACTTGGGTGGCTCAGTCGTTAAGCGTCTGCCTTTGGCTCAGGTCATGATCCCAGAGTCCTGGGATTGAGCCCCGCATCGGGCTCCCTGCTCCACGGGGAAGCCTGCTTCTCCCTCTCCTACTCCCCCTGCTCGTGTTCCCTCTCTCGCTGTGTCTCTCTCTGTCAAATAAATAAAATCTTTAAAAAAAAGAAAAGTGGGAGAGGAAATGACACCACAGTGCCTTGACACCTAAAAAAGTGAAGGTGGTCTGCCATGCCTAAAATTGGAGAGATAAAAGAGATTTAGGATGAGAGCTGGATTTTACTTAAAGTCCCTCATTTGCTGTCAGGAGGTCTGTGACCCTTAACAGAGTGGTTTTGGTAAGGTGTCATGGAAAACCAGGTTTTTATAAAGTTCATACCTGTTAGGCGTGGCTGAACAAAGCAAGCTGGGTTGAAAAAGTGGAGTAATTAATTCAGGCAGCCAATGATGAAGTCATTAGAGTTTTCTAGGCATGTGATGGCAAACTTCTGGATGGTTAAGAGTAGGGACCAGATAAAACATGTGAAGGGATCATTTTGAAAGGATAATCAATGGGACTCAGTGATGGAAAGAAAAGGAATAGTCAGATCTAATTTCATGTTTTTAAGCCTTTGAATTGGTGTGTAGTGATGTTTTTGATAGAGATGTTGGAAGAGAATGTCATTTAGAGGAATGAGAAATTAGTTTCCGATGCATAGAAAACTAGTTACAGTGAAGCATTCCATGGAGATGTGCGTGTTGGATTTATGGAAAGTATTCACTGGGGGAACTGGTAATGCTGAACTTGAGAGAGTACACAAGAATGGTAAGGCACATTTGGGTTGGTTACAAAGAGGCTTTGGCTTCATTAATGGAAATGATTGTTGTTTTTATTTGATATAAATCAATTTAACTCTATATTATAAATTAGATTAGGTGGGAATCAGGAATGATTTGCAAAAAAAAAAAAAATGCTCAGATAGACAGCATTGGAGTTCCTTGTTTTCTTTGTTGGTCTGATTTTGAATGTGACAAAGCGATGAAGCATTTATGTTGAAGATTTTTAAGTCCTGCAGTTTTCTTATTTCAAATGACAGACTTTATTAGAAGAGTGTTATACCTAGCCTTCTAGTGGATATAGAATTAATTAGTAAGGTAATTTGGAGATATTATCATGTACTTTTATAATTATAATAGTTAAAATACAATTTTATTTTAGAAAATTTTTGTCATTTATCATAAAGTTAAAAATTGAATTAACCTGAACTCTTGTTTTAGTTTGAGTCACTAAGTTTGCCTGTGGTTCTGTTTTCTGAATATTTTGTAAGACCCAACTGAAGAATCACTTCCTAAGAGCTCTTTGAACCCCAGCCAGTAAAGGGACCAACAGATACAAAACATTTATGTAACAGCTGCTTTATGTTACAGTGATTGTTTTAAACAGATAGAGAAAAGGCCCAATATTCCATTTTTAACCATAAATATGTAAGGTATAGGTAAGTATTTGACAATATAGTACAGTTTTAAGGTATACAATTATATTTTATTATTTTTTAAAGATTTTATTTATTTATTTAAGAGAGAGAGAGAACACGAACAGGGGGAGGGGCAGGGGACAAGCAGACTCCCTGCTGAGCGGGGAGCCCGACCTGGGGCTTGATCCTAGGACCCTGAGAACATGACCTGAGCCGAAGTCAGGCGCTTAACCAACTGAGCCACCCGGGCAACCCTACAATTATAGTTTAATATATAATTTCATATCTTTAAAACTGAAAGAGCTTATAAAGGAAAAGATTTGAAAATAGTGTTATCAAGTTAATGAAGTTTTACTAGTTTCAAGACAAATGCTAATTATTGTATGTACTCTTTGGGGGCTCAATTTGGCAAGGTACCAGACACATTTCTTCTCATAAGGCAGAGGGTTATAAGCAAGGCTGGCCACCAGACTGTACTCACCCTTGGGTAATTGTAGTGATAAGGTCTTTGGAGTGCTATAAAAGTGAAGCTTCTCTGCTAGATATCATGATCCTGTCTAACTCAATAGTGTGCCGCAGGTCATACCCTGGAAAACAAACAGCTTTTATCTTTTGTATAGCATCAGAGACTGTGTTCTAGAAAATGATTTAATTCCACAGATGTTATATCCTAAAATATTAAATGAAAAGTTTGATGATCTTCAGGAGTTTCTGAGTGTTTTAATTTGATTATGGAGTGTATATACTTTATAATTACATTTGTGTGATCTGTTTGCTTTCCTGTAGAAGAATAAGCCTCCCAATCCACCAGCCTTTATCTTCATGATTGATGTTTCGTATAGTAACATCAAGAACGGACTCGTGAAGCTCATATGTGAAGAACTGAAGACTGTGCTGGAAAAACTTCCAAAGTAAGGGAACTCCCATTATTTTTAGAATTTGCACAATATTACGGAATTAGCTTATTGGCCAGAAAACAAGTGCTGAATGACCCATGGATATCTTTTGCTAATGAGGACATTGGGCAAATATTTATAAATCAAACAGCACTATTTTTTTTGAGTCCTTAAGAAGTCCAGAGTTATCTTTTGTATAAAACAAAAGAAACAAACTGATAAAAAGTAATGCTATGGTAAACAATATTCAAAATACATTATAAATTAAAAGGAGATTCCCAACAGTGTGATGGGAAAGACTTTGGAAGTCTGTTATTCACTTTCAAAGGGGTTGATTTTCCAGTGGAAACCGGTAGCTGTGGGTTGTAGTAGAGTTCTAAGGGATGCCAGGAAACGGAATTGTTGTCTTACGGCAGGGATGGTAGCTTTTTAGCCAAATTTCCTTTGCCCTTATACACCATCAAACCCCTTTGCTGCTTTACTGCCTCCAGGTCCTGGCACAAGGTAGATCACTTTCTTTGTCACTGCAGGGGGCAGTGCACAAAAGGAAAGGTGGAAAGGTATTTCAGCAAACATGGCTATTTTTTATAGTGTACAGACTAATTGTTTAGGGTGGGAAGTACCATCTAGTAAGAAGATCCTTTATGAGAGGAAACATGGTTAAGAAAAAGGCTAAGGAATATTGTCTGAAACCTCGTGTCTGCACCAGGCTCAACATCTTCCACCCCTCCCTATATCCTGAACATAAGCAATCTCTGTTCTGGAAAGGGATGCATTGAGGGATGGGTTGTCTATAGTCCTTAGGGCTTCCTGAGGCCTTGGGTGTCCATTCCTCTATATTCGTTCCATATGTGGCTGCTGTGTTGGTGCATGTGAGCCTCAAAGAGTGAACTCTGGACCTCCCAGGAGTAGCTTTGTTTGTATCTATGAAGCTCAAGTCATAATATTCCCAAGGATGGTTTGGAAAAGGCTTGGGGATGTTTAAAAAACATTGAGGTGATTTCAAACTGAATTCTAAAATGAAGAATGAACTGGGAGCAAATTGAAGATGGGGCCTAAGAAAGGCATGTGATGCCTGCTGACTGTGACTGTAGCTTCTGTTACCTCATTCTTAGTGATACTTGAGAAGTGTCGACTACCTGCTGAATATCATATATCTCTTTTTTTTTAATATTTAATTTATTTATTTGTCAGAAAGAGAGAGCATGTGAGCATGAGCAGGGGGAGGGGCAGAGGGAGAAGCAGACTCAGTGCTGAGCAAAGAGCCCGATGCGGGACTCGATCCCAGGACTCTGGGATCAGGACCTGAGCCGAAGACAGACACTTAACCGACTGAGCCACCCAGGCATCCCTGAATATCATGTATCTTATAGACTTCTCTCACAGGGCTGTTTTAATTCCAAATCTGAACTTGGAGCTTGAATAATATGAAAGAAAACTACTCTAATTTCTGGAAATGATGTCTGTCTCTTTACCTTCTCTCAAACTGGTTAGATTAGGCTATCCTCTTCTCTTAGTTACCTCACTAACCCCTTGCTCCTTTCCAACACAGTGTGATATGAAGTGTATAGCCTGTTGATATAAGTCATGAAACTACACCCCTTCCTTAGATGTTATCATGACTTTAATATACCATTGGAGCAGATTGTGACTTTAGCAAAAGATAGGAGAAGAAAAATAAAAGGATACTGCTAGTTATTCCCTGCTACTATTTAAATATCTCTCTTCAAAGTTTTAATTGAAGCCAAAATGCCTTTTCTTCCTTTATCATTTAAAACAAATCTGGTTGCTTTTTTTTCTTCCCTGAAGTTTGTTTTGGGCTCTGTATGTGTATAACTTTCTATTTTTTATGGTAAGATTGCCATCAGTCTGATTTACTTTCCTTGAACCAGGTAATATGCCAAATAGCCTTTTTAAAGCACAGTATATGTCTTGATTAATGTCTAAGGTATGTTCATCTCTTAGCAAATCTTTTGAAAAGTAAAGGCCCCATTCTTTACTATTTAACTTTGAATTTACATCTTTGATTTTGCCAGATGCCATTTCTGTCTGATTTCTCTGGAATAGGAAAGAAAAGATTTGAAATATTTCATCTGTTGTTCAGGTCAAGCAGTTGGGTTTTTTTTTTTTTTTTTTTTTTTTTTTCCTGGTTGTTTTTAATGCTGCTGTAGCTAAAATTTTCAAAATGCTTGATTTTTGAGTATTCTGATTCATCTAGTTACTAACATCTTCAGTATTGCTCTGTCAGATTCATTCCATTAAAATAACAGGGACACGTGTGGAAGGAAGTGGTAATTGAAAAGCAAAAGAAGAAACACGTGTTGTTCTGTGTGATATCCCTTATGTAACTTTATTAAATTTATATAGAATTAATATGAGGGAGAGGCTGAGATTTCATTTTCTTCTGGATATGATTTAACAAGGCAGTTTTACTGTTGAATAAGAAAATTTTAAGATAGTTCTTTGTTTCTCAAACAAATTAAAAAAAATATATTCCCATGAAAACATATACTAATATTTTGCAATAATGTGAGATGTTCTGTTAGAAGTTTTTTAAAATGTTAGTTTAGATTTTAAGTGAACCCTGTGAATCCCAGGATACGCCTTTCCCATCACTTGAAAATGTCCAAATCCAAGGGGAAATAGCAATCTAGATTCTTCTCTGTAATTTTTCTTTTGTGTCTTTTGCCTTAATTGACTCTAAATTAACTATTAAAAGAGAATAAATGCCCTCAGGATTTGCCGGACATTTATCACCTTATGTAATAAAAGGTTTACTCAGAAATGGGAGCTTAGCCAGTGGTATGCTGGTAAACTGGATCTCAAATAAATAAAGCCTTAATTGTAGTGTTTGCTTATTCCTGTGGTGTAAAATACTTCCAGCCAGGCCGATTTTGAACTAGCAAGGCGACATCACTAAACAGGAGTTCAGAAGCGATGCATATGATCAGTTTATCATTTTGGGCTCTAACTTGCCATCCTAAATACAGCATTTCACCATCACGATAATCATCCTGAACATACCTCTACCTCCCCATGTTATACTAGACCCTGTCAGGAGCAGAGAGCATAAACTTTGGGTCTTTATTGGTTTATAGTCAAGGATTCATGGTATGTTTACTAAAAGGCACTATATACTAAGAGCCCAGTGAGAATGATTTGTAGAAATTTAGAAGAGGAAATAACTTCTGGTTGGTAGCATCAGGGGAGCTTTGAGAGAGGAAGAGTATCTGTGCTTGGTCTTAAAGAGTAAAATTCTAATAAATGGCGGGGGGAGGGAGAACATGGGTACAGTCTAGTATAATGGTTAGTGGCATGAAATCATATAGTTTAGGATATTGAAGGGGGTGAGTGGGTGTATAAGTCGGTGTATGTGCAGTTACAAAGGATAAGGATACCATTTCTGAAAATTTTGCAAGAGTCCAGAGTATAAACATTTACCAAGTGCTTTTGGAAGGGATTATGAGGACCTATTTAGACTGCCCACCCATTTATGAAGGCCACGGTGAAGAATAAATACCCTCAATTAGCAAAGGAAGTAAAGAAGAGATAGAGTTTAAAGTCAGTAGTTTGTCAGCCTGTACCCTGCTGAAACATCAAAGAAATTGGGAAGTCTGCAATGGGATCAACAATTTGAACTTGAGATCCTTTCATCTATATATTTTATTTTCCTTTCTCTCTTACTCAAGTAACTCATGCTATGTGCAAAGTTTAGACACTGAGCATACTAGGTACTTTTTTAAAAAAGTTGTCCCTAAGCAAAATAAGTTTTACCGATATCTAAGGATCAAAGAAAATAGCATATATCTTTTGTGGCTGTCATGTAACCATTGAGCAAGGTTATATCCACCAATGAAAATTAGTAAGAGCTTCGGTAGTATTTTAGGTGGGAGGAGGGAGAGGAAGGGAGACAGAGAAACTTGGGTAAATATTAACTGGAGCTTAGACCATTCAACTCTGAGTATACTTCATATAGACTTGAATAAGAATATTTATGCCTTACACTCCTTTCAGGAAGATCAAGGCCTTATTTTGGGATTTCTCAAAAAAATATGCTTTTTGTTTTGGTTTTAGAGCTTTTATTACCTTTGTTGTCTTGCCATGACATCACAAATGGCTACCTAATAAGAATTACATCATCAATTTATATATGTGATTTATTTTATATATTTATATAGTATATGGCTCTCAAAATCTCTCAATTTCTATTGAGATTCTCTAGAATCTGTAAGAAAAGAATCACATAGAAGGAGCAAGTCCTTTCTTGATAAAAATAGCTATCCTATTTGTAATCTGAGTGTGCCTTTCTCTTGCTTCAGATGTTCCATTTGTTCTTCTGACCTTCTGGTGACTTCTGAGAGAGCTTTGTCTATGAAGAATGTAATACGCCTAGCGTGTTTATGAAAAAAAAAAAGTACAACTTGTAATTGCTGTGGATTGAGAATACCTATATTAAAGAAAGGAATATATTAAAGAAATATATTTTCATATCTGTTTGACTTTACCTAGAATTTTGACAGCTTTTTTCTTTATCAACTTATTTTTTGTAATATCCCCATCCCCTACTGTGACTCAGTATTGTTTACACTGGTAAACAATAATTAAGAGCAAAACTTTAAACATCTCTTCCATATATTTTATAGAAGGTGCACTTAGTGAATTTCTGATAGAAACCTTTCATAAATATATGAAAGAACTTTAAACACTATGTTTTTCTCATAGGGAAGGGCAAGAAGAAACTTCTGCAATCCGAGTTGGTTTTATCACATATAACAAAGTGCTGCATTTCTTTAATGTGAAGAGTAACTTGGCCCAGCCTCAGATGATGGTGGTGACTGATGTGGGAGAAGTCTTTGTTCCTTTATTGGACGGTTTCCTTGTCAACTATCAAGAATCCCAATCAGTGATTCACAAGTAAATATTAAGTGTTTTATAATTTAGATACAAATCAGGTATCTGTTTTTAATTGTTTTGATTCAATCACACATTATTTTGTTTGTCATTAGCAAGGGGGTTTTAACACATGGATTATAAAACTCCATCATTTATGTTCTATTTTAAATGTACACCAATATCTAAAAATAGGAGTTTCGTTTTGTTTTGTTTTTTTAAAAAGAGAGAGACAGCAGTGGGGAAGGGGCAGAGGGAGAGAGAGATAATCTTAAGCAGGCTCCATGCCCAGCGTGGAGCCCGATGTGGGGCTTGATCTCATGACCCTGAGATCATAACCTGAGCCAAAATCAAGAGTCAAGACACAACCAACTAAGCCACCCAGGCGCCCCAAGGAGGAGTTTTTTTTTTAATACTCACACTCAACCAAATCAGTCCTTTCTCTTTGCTGGAGAGAGAAATTTCCTGCATATGAATGAGTGTATTCAATGATGATGGTAATAACTGAAGATACAGCCACTGTTCCAAGAATTTATGGTTTACGAAGTCAAAAATGTAAATGGTATGCTTTTGTAAATGTTCCAAACAAATCATAAATTTTGGTTCCAAGACATGCCAGGATATCATTCCCTAAGGAATGACCTATGAAAGTCACCCATAGGTGTTTAGTGTGAAATAAATACCATATGTATTTATTTATTATTGTTTAGGCTTGAAATGTTAGTGATTTATTTCTTGAAGTTTATTACAAATATGTTAAACATTTAAAATCTTTTACTCATTCATTTCTTATAGTTTATTGGACCAGATTCCAGAGATGTTTGCAGACTCCAATGAAAATGAGACTGTCTTTGCTCCTGTCATCCAGGCTGGCATGGAAGCACTAAAGGTGAGAAGTCTTTTTTAATTGCAAGTAAATAAATTTTTAAAACACAAACACACACACACACACACACACAGGAAATTTCATCTATGAACGAAAATACAGCCTTCTTTAAAACATGTAGTTTGCTGGAGGCCGTTCCAAACTTCCCTACAAATCTTCGGAGGAAGTGGCCCAAACCATGGATTGCTCCCAGCGTTTACATTCCAGAACTATTAGCATCTGAGCAACTGCTTTTGTCCGGATTTCCAGTTTAGCTCCTCCCTTGGCTTTTATATGAACCTCATATGATCTATTTTAAAATTACTTCAACAATATCAGAACCAGATATGAAGGGAAAAATCCCCATATCACCCTCTCCTTCCTTGGGGTTTTCAAACATGTAGGGGCAAGGCCCCTGTGACAGTCGGTGACAGATGTGAATGCCACGCAGGGCCTTGTTGAATGCCCACAGCAGATGCAAGGTTGGCCGTGGCTTCAGTTGGGAAGCTGAGCCCTAATGACTCTGGTCATTTTCATAGTAATAAAGACAGAAATCTGAAGAAGGCAAAATGATTGAAAAGTACTGACTGTTGGGGCGCCTGGGTGACTCAGTTGTTAAGCGTCTGCCTTCGGCTCAGGTCATGATCTCAGGGTCCTGGGATCGAGCCCCGCATCGGGCTCCCTGCTCCGCGGGAAGCCTGCTTCTTCCTCTCCCACTCCCCCTGCTTGTGTTCCCTCTCTCGCTGTGTCTCTCTCTGTCAAATAAATAAATAAAATCTTAAAAAAAAAAAAGAAAAAGAAAAAGAAAAGTACTGACGGTTGATCATTATTACCTTAGCACAAGAGTCAAACCACTTTGACCTGCACAGCTAGTGCCTAAAAAATTGATTTTCAAATTTTATTGTTAAAGTTAAATTGAAAATAACTTTTAAAATAAAATGGCTAATAATAACAATAACAGTAGCAATAATAACAAACAGCAAGAATAATGCTAAAGAACTGAGTTTATGAAATATTTCACAGAAATTCTGTGTGTAAACATTGTAGTTTTGTTTTGTTTTGTTTTAAGATTTTATTTATTTGACAGAGAGCATGAGCAGGGGCAGAGGGAGAAGCAGACTCCCCGCTGAGGAGGGAGCCCAGTGTGGGGCCCGATCCCAGGACCCTGGGATCATGACCTGAGCCGAAGGCAAATGCTTAACTGACTGAGCCACCCAGGCGCCCCTGTAGTTTGGTTTTAGTACAATGATTCTTGCTTGGGTTTTCTGATCTTCAGAGTATTTACTCATTGAATAAAAAATTGCAGATGTCCCTTAAAAATCTTCAGGATACATGTCAATTTAACATAAAATTAAAAATAAATTTTACATCATAAAGTGACTTGGACAAGTTAGGGTCCGTCTAGTGGAAACCAGTACTAATCATTGGTTGGGCTATAGAAAGACATGGGAATTTCTATTTCATTCCACATTATGGAAAACGAATATTTTCCATTTCAATTTGAAAGAGTTTTGTTGTTGTTCTCTCTTCCAGTAAGGTGTCTAGAAATGCTATGTAAATTTCCTGATATATGATCATCATACATGAACCTATGAGTCTTTCTACTCTGAGAAATTAGTACTGGGAATAGAATTATATTCATGTGCTCTTGCCTGAGAGGAAAGATGAGTGGATATTCGTAAGCCAGCACATCATCAGTTAAGACAGTAGAGTGGGAAGAAGAGCATGGGCTTGGCTTCTAGATCACTCAAGTCAGCATCCCAACCCAACCCCATATTTCATTTCTGAAAGGGAGCAATGCTGTCTTGTAATGATGGGTTCACACTGGCAGTCCACGAGAGGTCTAGAGGCTATTTAGCAGCTTTGAAAGACAAAATAGACAAAGCAGATTTGACCACATGTATTCCATGTGTCGGAAATGTGGTGTTACCTAGGATACATTACTGGGAAACCACTGTGTTGGTAATAACTGTAATGTTCTTTGACGTTACTCATGCACTAACAACTGAAGCACTCAGCATTCTCAGCGTTCACTTACCAGAGGCCAGTTCATTTCATCCAGTGTATTTTTGCATCTTTTGTGTGTTATTTTTTGTTACATTTGTAATTTTATTGTTAGAGTAATTAATGTACTCTTTTACACTGAAGTTTAAAAATGAGAACCAATATCTAAATAGAACAACTCTGAATAACTTCACAAATATCAATGTTAATATGTAGTAGTATTCTTACAAAGTAAAAGAACTATTGAGGTGCCTGGCTGGCTTGATTGGTGGAACGTGCAACCCTTGATATCAGGGTTTTGAGTTTGAGCCCCAAGTAGAGTGTGGAGATTCCTTAAAAATAAAACCTTTAAAAAAAAAAAAAAAGTAAAAGAACTACCTTTATAAAAGGTAAAGAACTGTCTTTTTAAAAAGATAGGGAACTGTGTTTGTCAAGTGACACGGCTGGACTTAGGTCCTGCCGGCACCTGCCCTCATGCAGAGGTAGGATAGCACTCCACTCTGTGGGAGGAGAGGCAAGGCAGGCCCTCCTCAATTAATAGGTCACAGGGTCACGTGTGAAAGGGTGCCTGCTTTTTAAAAATGCAGATTTCTGGCCCCTCTCCCAGAGATGTTGATTCATCAGCTCCCCAGTTTGTGCTACTGATCACCCATATTTGGGAACCACCAGCAAAAGGAATTATTACTCACTGTGCCTTACGTTATGTTAACTCACCAGAAAATTGTGTACCTGACCCATACAACTTTGTATGTTACTTTTGTACTAGGAATGCTTTCACTTACCCATGATTTAACATCTTGCCCTAAGGTTTTCATCAGTGGTTAAATTAAGAGAAAACATTATGAAGACAGTTTCTTTCTTGTGTGCAACATTAAATGAAGACATTATTGCATATTAATCAATTTCTTACATGTGAAAAGATTCACTAGCTAGTTCCCTAGAGTCAGTTTTTACAAGCATTATAACTCCTAGTGTTCCTTCTAGCCTTAACTACCAAGAAAGATACCAATAATACTTAGGGTAGATTTTCTAATTTAATTATTTCCTTTCCATGACCTTCTTGCTGATTTCTAGTTCTTTACATTTACCTTGGTGATTCTTTCGTATGTGTATCTTTAACTGTTTCTTCAAAACTTTTTTATAAGTAGGTAGTTGATATTTAAAAAAAAAAACAACAACAAAATAATGAGAAGTTTCTCCTTCATCTGCCAGAAAGATTCTGGGTGGTTATAATTCACTGTGTAAGAGCAGACACTGCTGTAGTACATTTGGAACTTGTCTGCAGTTTATGCTTTCTGCTTTCGAGCAACTTGGTTAGGTTTGGATGAAGAAAATAATTTTTCCAGGGCGCCTGGGTGGCTCAGTTGGTTAAGCGACTGCCTTCGGCTCGGGTCATGATCCTGGAGTCCCGGGATCGAGTTCCGCATCGGGCTCCCTGCTCGGCAGGGAGTCTGCTTCTCCCTCTGACCCTCCTCCCTCTCATGCTCTCTGTCTCTCATTCTCTCTGTCTCAAATAAATAAAAATAAAAATCTTTAAAAAAAAAAAAAAAAGAAAAGAATTTTTCCAAATAGGATAAAAGTGTGTGTGTGTGTGCGCATGACTGTTCTCTGCCTCTGACAGTGAGAGTATCTCCTCATCTCTTCAGGCCCTCTGTGGCTAAAAAGCAGTCAGGCTTAAATGTGGGTAACTTACATACAAGGGCCCTACAATGCTTGTCTGAAGTCATTATTAGGCAAAGAGCTAACATTTTTGAGCATTTGTAGGGTAGTATCTAAATATTGAGGAGACCACATCATTCATTCACTTGTTCTTTCAATCAAGAAAGATTCGTTGAATGTTTGTTAGGCAATGTGAGGACGACTGTTCTAGTTCTAAGTTGCTTACAGTGTGGTGGAAAAAATGTAACTCTGTGATACAAGACATATTTATTGCTTGTATTCCCCGAAAGAGGGGGAGGGAAGGAGATCAAAGAGTAACTTGGAAAGCCCGGGACTGTGGCTGGTCAGCTGAAGTGCTTCAGGGGATTATGCCCAAGAGGCCAGAGATGAGAGTCTCATCCTGTGTTGACAGGGAGTAGAAACTGAAAGAACGTTGAAGTGCAGTGTTTTTTGTGTGTCCGAGTGAAGACATTTGAGAACTGGACTCCCCCATTTGAATTATGGCTCTATTTTCTATCAGCTAGATGCCCGGTAAAATCTATATATAATTAGTTGTAATAAACTTCTCGAAGCACAGTTGACAAAAACTAACAAACAACATGTGCTAATTTGTCACAAAGATAAGGAGAGAAGGTTTGGAAGGTTCTTACACATACTTTCTCACAAGTCCCTGAACTATTCAGCTGCAGGCTTCGGTATACTTGTTTTTTTCTTCCCTGTTGTACATGCATCTGTGACCACGGCATCTTGTTCTCTTAGTGCCTTTTTTCCCACATAGTCTTTCGAAATCTGCATCTCTTCTCAAAATCTGACACTCATAATTCAACTACACGTGAACTTCTGGTATTGTCTTTTCACTTGGCCAAACAGTAGTTTTCTGAGTTAGCTATTACTTCCACCAGAAAACTAAATAAATAGAATTAGGCAACGAATTGGAAGAAGTGGCCTTTAGTGGCTATGCTTCCAATATAGCACGGGTTGGGGAAATTTATCTTTGAGTTATCTTAATGTATTTCTACATTTGATTTCAAGGTGATGCATCACAACATTCCTTCCATTCTTTCTAAAATTTAAGGAGCACCTTTAGAGTGAAAGCACTAGCTAGACCCAGTAGGGCTTAGAGAAACACACTGTAGAATAATCAAGGTCCTTCCTTTTTCATGAGCCTGTGACCCGTAGAAGACCGTAGGATACATAAAGTGGTGATTTGGTGTCATTAAGTCTTATCTGCAAAGTAGAGTGGGGACAGGGAGGTAGAGGCAACCAGCTCTGTCGAGAGTGATATTAACATGTCTCTCAGAGGAATGGACATTGGAGTTAAATTTTAAACAGTGGGTTCTCCAGGCCAGCCTATCTCAACCTGGTTTCCGTCATAATAAGAATGAGCTATGTCATCGTCATTTATCAATTCTATATGGTACATTAATGTGGACACAATCAGATCTTGGTAAAAACGTAACAGATTTATAGGGATTTAAAGCATAGAATGCCCTAGGAGCTTTTTCTTTTATTGCTTCTTACAGAAGATTTTATAAGTATATGATTAATGAAATTATAAATCTAAAATTAAGCCATTTTAATTGGCTGATGAATTAGAAACAAATATGGCTATTTTATTTTTCTCAATAGTGAACTTTATTTTTCTAATGGGTCTTGATTTTTTCCTTTAGAGTTTTGCTCCGTGGGTAATATTAACAAGGCAATCGTGTATGTTTGATTATGGTTAACACCATGTACCGGTTCATTGAATCCTCTCAACAATATTTTAATGTAGCTGCTATTTTTCCTGTGTCACATACTAGGTAACTGAGGCTTAGAGAAGTTGAGTAATATCACTCCCAATATCACTCAGCTGATAAATGGTTGGGACTCTTGTCTATGCCCATAGGAACTAGGACCCATGCTCTTAAGTACTGTGGTATACAATTACAGTACTTGTATGAGCAGAGAATATCTAGATGGATGGAAGTGAATGACTGTCTAGGTGGATTGACAGTGAATTCCTTAGGGGAACTGGGTGGGCCAGGCAAGAAAAGCTGGGGAGAAGATGGACTTTTAAAAAAGGTTTCATACCTTTTCTGCTACTTGAGTTAAAACAAACAGAAAGTACTTTTATAACAATGAGAGTAATAGAAATAAAAAAAATTAGTCCTAGAATTTAAAAATTTTTAACATGTCCTTATCAGTATGACTGTAAATTTTACTCAGATTTAGTCGTAGGAACGAAGGTGTCTTAATTGGCCAAAGTGTCGATAGTGTCTTTTTCATGTACACGTAGGGTCACTGCCTATGCTTCTTCACTCACTCATCCTTGCCTTCTTTCTTAACTTATGCTGTATCAATAATTTTCAATAGAAGGCTAGTGCAGCAATAAAAATCCCTGCTCCGTGCTGACTGCAGCAAAGACAAGACGGCGCACAGGTTATGCACCCCTCCCCATGTGTCAGCTGTGACCCACTCCACAAAACGGGTTGAATGCCACTTAGTGACACACATTAGGACAGGGCTGAACTTGATTCTCTCCATTTGTTTTTCAGGGAAGTTCTTCACAAACCCATGTACCTTGGTAGTAGTAACAAATAACTTACAACACCTCTTAACAGCTGACCCAGGCACAGCAGAGTGTGCCACTAACCCCAGGCCTTTGCGAACAACAGCTCCAGGCCAAGAAAAGGGAGACATGGATTCCAGCTAAAGGAACAAAATGTGCAAAGATACGGAGTTGTGTAAAGCACGTGGTGTATTCCGGGAAAGCAAAGCTTGTATGGTGGAAACTTCGAATGCACAGGATGGCAGGGGTTAGGAAATGGGGAGCTCCAACTGAGCTCCAGAGGGCCTTGAAGGGCCAGAGGTTCACTGGCTGTGTGACCTGGGGCAAATGGGATGAGCCTCAGTTTTCCTAGCCTTAAAATGCAGACTACGTTATCTTCTGCACAAGATTGTGAGTATTAAATGAGAGATGTGTCCGAAGGGCCCGGTGCAGGGCTGCCACAGGGTTGTTGGCAGCAGCTCATCTCGCTGTTTTTTACCCTCCCTGCTCCCACACAGATAAAAGAAAATGGACTTTATCATGTAGTAGAAAGTCTCCAGGATTCTTTTTTTCTTTTCCCCGTTACAATAGCCATCTTCATTTGTAAAAATCCGGATATAAAATGTATTCTTTCAGTCTTTCCAAGTTTTCCTTTTTACAAAAACAAAAAGGCACATAAAAACCCTCCCTGCGGTCATTCCCATAGACGGTGTTTGTCAGGCAGCCCTCCCCCCTCCCCCCCCAGGAGAAACGCCCCATCCATGATCAGAACAGTTCCCTTTATTGCAGAGAGTGCTCTGGCAGCAATATGCCAGGATCGTTTGGAGAAAGGCAAGATTGGAGGGGTCAATATATTGAATCATTTAATTTCAGTAAATTTTGCTTAGTAGATTACTTCTTAGGTCCTTAAATAAGATTTTAAATATTTTTAATGCTGAATCAACTTTTGTGGAGCCTAAATCATCTTTTTATTGCTTCCCAGGGACGACAGATATGTAATCTTGATCACACATTTTTCCTTTTGTCATCCTGCCTGATAGCTGGTTTCTTGTGTCTGTTGTCACCACAACACTGCTACATTCTTGTGCATTCTTCCTTGAAATACCACTTCAGGTGTAATCTATGCTCACTGAAGGTTTCAAAGAGGGGCTTCTGTTGCACCATGATCCTGGGACATCTGTTTACTTTTGCATCATGGGATTCACTTGGTCCTGAAAGTGTTCTGTAGGCTAAACAAGAAAGTATTTCCCCTGTAATACAACCTCTTACTAGTTTTTCAAAGCGTCATGGTATAGGGAACTACATTCAAATACTGGCTGTTTCATTCACAACCTGTGTGACTTCGGGCAAATCACTATCCTATCTAAGCCTCAGTTTTCCAGTCTATAAAATGGAGAGAATAGTACTTGCCCAAGGACACAAAGGTTATTAAGAGGATTAAATTATATATATTATATATATTTATAAATTATATATAATATAAATTATATATATGTATATAGATATTACATGTAAATATAAATATAATTTAATCCTCTCAATAACATATATATAGTGTTTGGCTCATAGAAAATACCTATATTTTGGGGCGCCTGAGTGACTCAGTTGGTTAAGTGACTGCCTTCGGCTCAGGTCATGATCCTGGAGTCCCGGGATCGAGTCCCGCATCGGGCTCCCTGCTCAGCAGGGAGTCTGCTTCTCCCTCTGACCCTCATGATCTCTCTATCTCATTCTCTCTCTCAAATAAATAAATAAAATCTTAAAAAAAAAGAAAAAAGAAAATACCTATATTTTAATTTATTTTCTGATTCCCTTAAAGTAGAATTTCCCCACCCAAGACATTTTCTATATATTTTTTTTCTTTTAGGCAGCAGACTGTCCCGGGAAGCTGTTCATCTTCCATTCCTCCTTGCCTACTGCAGAAGCACCAGGGAAGCTCAAAAACAGAGACGACAAAAAGCTGATTAATACAGACAAAGAGAAGGTATTTGTAAACAATGGCCCTTTGAAGTGTCCCTGTGTCAGTTTTTAAAGGGCAGTAAAGAAAGAGTGAAGGTGTCCTTGTGTAAGAAAGGGAGAGAAGCTAAATGTAATGCATAAATCCAGGACATTGTATATTATAGGAATATTTTGAATTGCAAATAATTTAAGAAATGTTATATTCCTAGAAAAGCTGATTTCTGAAATAGTCCTAAATTAAAATAAGGCCTCAAACTTTTTTCATTGTATAATCTGTGTAAGAGACTAGGTGATAAGACTGTTACAGAAATGGGGGGGACGGCACCTGGGTGGCTCAGTCCTTAAGCATCTACCTTCGGCTCAGGTCATGATCCCAGAGTCCTGGATCGAGCCCACATCGGGGTCCCTGCTCCACGGGAAGCCTGCTTCTCCCTCTCCCACTCCCCCTGCTTGTGTTCCCTCTCTCGCTGTGTCTCTCTCTGTCAAATAAATAAAATATTAAAAAAAAAAAGAAATGGGAGTGGGAGGAGATGCAGGAAGGAGATGAAGGTAGAGGGAGAATGTAGACAGCACCATATAACAACACTCCTGAGACAGGAAGTAGAGGTGCCTGATGCTCAAAATGCGCTTTGCTCAAACCCTCTGACAGTATAGCCGTTGCTGGGGTGACAGGTCAGTGGGAAGGGTAAGACTATGGGGTAGGCACCAGCTACTGGCCACATGACACCAGACAGGTCGCCCCGTGTAGGTCTGTAAAGGTAAGACAGCAACGTCAGTTTCATTAGCGCTGTTGGAGGATCAGATAACGTTGCTGGCACACAGACATTTCATACAGCACGAGCCTGGCACACTCTGGGTGCTCAGTGAACGGCTGCCGCATTGATGATGACCATACTTCATTCCTTCAGCCCAGTTCACTTAACTGGAAACAGTTTTTCCTTCATTTTAAAAGAAGTCAGCAGAAATTAAAAATTGAAACCAAAAATATTTTGTGGTTTTCCTTTTTCCTTTGTGCCTCTTTTTCCCCAGACACTTTTCCAGCCCCAAACACATGTCTACAACTCACTGGCCAAGGAGTGTGTGGCTCACGGCTGCTGTGTGACCCTCTTCCTCTTTCCCAGCCAGTATGTGGACGTGGCCTCTTTGGGTCTCGTGCCTCAGCTCACCGGAGGAACCCTTTACAAATACAACAATTTCCAGGTAAAAGCCAGCAACTTGTTCACCTCAGGTTTCTACTGCCATTTGACTTGAGGCGCTTAAATCATGGGTTAAGAAAGCTATTCCCCCTTGTGGGCAGCTGGCAAATGTAAATGCTGTAACCCATGGAGATGATGTATATGTGATTAAGCAGTTCCTTTCCTACTCCCTAAGTATTTGGCAACAGAGAGAGCTCATTTAGCCTCAGATGTGAATTTCAATGTAAGTTTGCATGATGGGGAAAAATATATTCTATATAAAATTTTAGTATTTAAGATACTGTTTTTCAAAGTGACTATGTATTTGTTTTAAATTGTTACGATTTGGGGGGGGGGGTCCATTCATGATACCCCTCCCTTCCAAGCCTGAATTAAGAGACAGAGTCATGAGAGAGTAAAAATGTGAGCACCGTACAGACTTAGGTCTGTGGGCAAGTGGGCTTGCTAATGCTTTACCTTTCAGTGTAACAAACTTATATACCCAGGCACAGGGTGGGCACAGTTACAAGCTTCTCTTGTGGACAACTGTACCTTCAAAAGTTACCATATCGAGGGGCAAGAAATGTGTGCCTCCTACAGGCAGGCTGTCTCCCCAGAAAGAGGATCCAGAATAGACTAAGCTATGCCTACCCAGTTCCTTTACTCAGACTTACTACTCAAATACGTCACCTGCTCTCACCTGAGAAGAAGGGGTCAGGGGAGTGCCTCTGACTTATGTACCTATACATGGAAACATGGAGTGGGAATGAGTGTTCCCCCAACATAAATGACAAATGTTCATCATCATCTGTTTTTATTTAGCATCGATAAAATTATTTTTAATCATCTAGCTACATATTTATATTGTAAAATAGTTAAGGGATTTGGTAAGACCAAAGGTTGCAAGTGAAGTAAAATTGAAAAAGCTTTAAGAGTCCTTTCTAAGATACCTGGATAAAGTGGGTTTTAATAAAGATTTTTAAAATGAGAATTGTTATTTTAAGTATTTTACTGCCATCTGGTGGGCATTGATCCTACTTTATTTTTCAGATGCACATGGATAGCCAACAATTTTTGAATGATCTCAGAAATGATATTGAAAAGAAAATAGGATTCGATGCTATTATGAGGGTTCGTACCAGCACAGGTAATTTTCAGTTGTACTATTTTCAAGTCTCTGTTGTGTAATTGTTTCCTCCTCAAATTAATAACGGACCAGCAGAGAAAATAGTAATAAATTAAATAGGAACAAAACTTCCCTTTTCCTCATCATTAGGTTTCAGAGCCACTGATTTCTTTGGTGGAATTTTTATGAACAACACCACTGATGTAGAAATGGCAGCCATTGATTGTGACAAGGCAGTGACTGTGGAGTTCAAGCATGATGACAAGCTTGGCGAAGACAGTGGAGCCTTAATCCAGGTGATTTAAAATGTACTCCCATCTTTGGTATTTTAGTTTGTTACTGACTGGTCAGTGGGGAGACTAAAATACCATCAACTGAGTTAGTCTCTCTAAAGAAATTCAATTCTATTTCTCCCCAAAAGTCATTAGGCACTCTGTGGTGTATTCTCTGCACCCTGATTTACATACGCTATTTGTAAGAAGTCGTAATTGTATGTCATTGCATGAGAGCCCAGCAAACTGTGGTCAGTGTTGTAGGCATGAGCAAACTGCCAACAATGTTCACTTCTTTTAGGCTTTAGCACCCATTCATTCATTTGTTGCATTCCTACCAAATGTCAGACACCATGTTAAGTGCATTATTATGTTACATGCAAATATAAATAGAATTTGGTTTTGTAGTAAATAAATTTAAGCAGAAGCCATGGAGATCTTGAATTAAAACAAGAACAATTATATCTAATGGTCATAGTTTTCAGATACTAGCATCACCCTTAAAGAATGGAGAGGGGGCGGCATTAAGTTGAGGAAGAACTCTAATGTTTATTTTTTGATCACAGATATTTGAAGAAGTATATACTTGTTTGCATTCTTGAAATGCATATATCAGCAGCATACGACTTAAGTACATCATCAGAGTTAGTTGCATGTTTTTAAGGGAAGTGAGGCTTGAATAGGGCTATGGTCATGAACGTGAAAGTCTTATTTCTGCACCTGAATCCCTGGTGATGAAATCTGAGATATGTGAAAGTAGACTAGCGGTAGATGCAAACAGATACTCATGTGTGAAAGCCCGGTTAAAATTTAAGTTTAAACCAGTGAAGTGCTACATAGAGACCCAGTGTATGAATTGTCATTATACCTCCCTTATTTGTTATTGTTCAACGTGGAAGAATTTAGAGGTCTCTGAGCTGTACACACTGTTCTCTAAGTGTAAATAAGATCAGGCCAGCTTGGGTGGACATGTTGAGCAGAAAACATGTGTCCTTGATCTTGCCTCTGCAGTGTGCTGTGCTTTACACGACCATCGGAGGTCAGAGAAGACTTCGGATTCACAATCTTAGCTTGAACTGCAGCTCCCAGTTGGCTGATCTCTATAAGAGCTGTGAGACAGATGCCCTTATCAACTTATTCGCCAAGTCAGGTAACACTGCTAATCCTGTGGTGTAGTGTATCTTGCCTAATAATTCAGTCAAGACTTGTTGGTTAATTGAATTAGTAACGGACAACTACTCTGGTAGCACAGCCTTTTGGTGGGCACATTCAGAACTTATAAAAGCAGAGTGCCAGGGAGAATAGTCAGCATTTCTCATTCCAGATTAATAATGAGATAACTCAGTTCAGGCCCACACTATACAGTTTTATTCAAAGTTTCCTTCGGGGGCTGGGGGTGGGTTCTGAGTTGAAATTTAGGAAGGTAATACTTAGACTGTTACTATGGTATGTAAGTATGCCCTCTAGCACCTGGGGATAATGGAAAGGGACTGTCCCTAATGTTGGGCTGAACTTGTCTATCCATACCCTGATAATTACGAAATGGGAGGGGCCCGAGTTGGAATTTTCTTTGGTTCCTTCTCCCCTCCACAACCCCCGTTTGAGATTCTACACTAAAGTTTCGAGGAAACAGCAATTCAGCCCATAGGCATTCAGGACATCAGAAGATGGCAAATTGGTCTTTCTTTTTTCTGTGTGTAGAGTTCTGTTTATAATATTCTGTGGAAAAATCTGGACCAATTACCTACCTTTTATTAGAGGTAGGCCCTTGTTCTCCATTGGGTATATCGTTATACTTAGTAAAATGGAGAACATTAACAACTGACTTTAACATTTTAACACTGTTACTCCTTGCTGGGTGGTCTGAAGATAATAGCAATTTGTTGTTTATTATTATTATTATTATCATCATTTGAAGGGATTGATTTCTGAGCCAAGGCTTTGATGCCCTTTTCATTGTTTTGTGCAATTAGCATTTAAAGCAGTTCTACACCAGCCCTTAAAGGTCATCCGGGAAATTCTGGTTAATCAGACTGCCCATATGTTGGCATGTTACCGAAAGAATTGTGCAAGTCCATCTGCAGCAAGCCAGGTGAGCCACTTATTGTACTTAGATCCTAAAGTGATACTAAATGTACGTTCTTTCAGCATTTGGCTATTAAAGGTTTATGATGTTCCAGGCACTTAGATGCTGTGCTTAATAAACTATACAACCAAGAAGATTGAGAATGCATTTGGGGAGGCTATGGTCTTTTTACAGCCAACATTAAAAAACTTAGTGGCTTTACAAGATGCATGAACCAAAAAATGTGTGTGCCTATTGGGTTGACAGTCACTACATTATGTATAAATAACAGAATGTTATATGTAAGAAATGTCATAATATAAATGGGATTCTCTTTTGCTTATAAAGATGACTATATGGTTAAGAAATGTGTGTGCTTAAATATCTTTTTAGGCATGTTAACAATTGTAGTTGATAGGAGCAAATGGCAGGAATGATTTCTTTATATTTAAAAACATAAATATAATTTCTAAATATTGAAATTCTTTATATTTAAAAGTTAATAATAGGTATAAAGGGTTTTGAAGGAAATGTCTCTGGGTGTCATCTACTAACTTGGAAATTTTAGAAGATCCTTTAAATAAATCTCGTTGAGACTCTTTTGGGTAAAAGAAAAAGAACCTCATGTTCACATTTATTTTTGTATCTGTTCTCTTGTTCACATTTTTCCCTATGTCAGTCAAAGCTAAATGGTACTTTTCATAATTTCATGTTGAATATCTGAATATAGAATTTGGATTGAAAGAGAAGACAGCAACAGATGGGAAAACTTTCTGGTTAACTCATTGTCAGAAGTAGTGGGTACTGACAGGATGTCTGAAACCCCACTCAAAAATAAACCTTGGGCTCCTGGGTGGCTCAGGCAGTTAAGCATCTGCCTTCGGCTCATGTCATGATCTCAGGGTCCTGGGACTGAGCCGCGCGTCGGGCTCCCTGCTAAGCAGGGAGATTGCTTCTCTCTCTCCCTCTACCCCAATCCCCTGCTTGTGCACTTGCTCACGCACGCTCGCTCGCTCTCTCTCTCAAATAAATAAATCTTAAAAAAAAAAAAAGCCTTTAGCAGCAGAGATAATGTAGATAAAATCGGGGGGGGATTTCATAATCTGGGTAAAGAAGGAAAATGAAATGCAGTTATTAGCTTGGACTTTTCACAAAAATTCCTTTCTGTGCTGTTCTAAGTGATTAAATTAGCCACCCATTCTCCTGTCTCCTGCGTTGACAATCACATAAGCAGCTCTCGAATCTCTATGTTAAGTGTCAGTTCTCTTTATTAGCTAGAAGATGTGACACTTCAGTAACTAAATTCCAATATCAGTACAATTTCACAGTATACTTGTTTAATTTATACAAAGCCCACCAGGTGCACCTGGAACGAGTCTAATCATGAGCATTTTACACCCCAGTTTTACTGTTTGTTTTACAGCTCTGGAAACATTATTCTGTCTCTGGAGTATCTCATACTTCAGAAGGATTAGTTGAAGGAGAACAGGTACACTTAGTGTCCTCTCAGAAAGTTTATTTGCTAATGTTAAAGCAATTGGATTCAAAGACCTTAAGTTAAAAACAAATCTGTTGCCTATTTAAGGAGAGAAATAAAATCTGTCTGTTCCTTCTGGTTTAGAAGTTAAAAGCTTTGTCTCTACTACTAGATCATCTGGTTATGCAATTTAATTACTTCTGGAGGAAAAACATGATGATACCATATTTTCTCTGAAAAAGTTGATAGAGATTATTCCTGTTCTTATGATGAGATTTTACTTTCTCTATGAACACATTTTCAAATTACACTTCAACTAATGATGCGCTTTAAGAAATGAGATAATTTAGATATCTTAGGATTATCCAGCATGGAGTGGGGAAAATTTAGGGATTATAAGACTTAGTGACAGTAGTATATTAAAATATACCATTACTTAGAAACATGAAATGGCTGGACTTGGGGTTCTCTTCAGAGAATGTAACTTCAGATGTGCTGCCCTCCTATATTTCACTTGTGAGAAACAATATCTAAAATTCCTAAAGGAATTCCACTCTTTTCCTGTAGAGCCCAAAGTTTCCTTGATCTAAGCAGGACTACGAAGGAGCTGTATACTTGGATTATTTGACACTGGACCTCGGAAGATCTGCTTTTACTGAACTTCCAGAGCCAGGACTAGCTTGAGGCAAGAGAAGCACTTAGGGTATAAAATTTAAGGCGGCACTTACTCTGGAGGTCATATTTTTTTTTTTTTTTAAAGATTTTATTTATTTATTTGAGAGAGAGAGAAAGCATGAGGTGGGGAGGGTCAGAGGGAGAAGCAGACTCCTCGCTGAGCAAGGAGCCCGATGCGGGACTCGATCCCGGGACTCCAGGATCATGACCTGAGCTGAAGGCAGTCGCTTAACCAACTGAGCCACCCAGGCGCCCTGGAGGTCATATTTTGATGCTGGGTTAAGACCTAAAACTACAAATGAGAGTAAAGCAATGTTTTGAGTTTACATAGCAAGGTAGATTCTTTTTATTAAATCTAATAACTCACTCTTCCGAACTTAAATATATTACATCGTATGGAAGTACAGTGACTTCAAAAGGCAAGGCAAATGCACTTAACTGCAAATAGTTTTTTTTTTTAATTCATTACCATTCTGTCATTTCAAAACTCAGAGAAGAATTCTCTAAATTCAATCAAACTGAACTCGTGAATTTCTACAGCTTCCACACTTGTACCTTTTTCTCCCCCAAGAATGATTGTTACTCATGGAGGAGATCTAGGGAGGTGGGGAAAGATTTATAGAGTCCATCTGTTCCCACATTTTCTTCCCCACCTCAAAAACATTGGCAAAGACTGTCTCCTTGGTTTCTTTCACCCTAACTCCATTTTTTTTTTCATCATCAATTTTCCTCCTTATTTACCTCCTCTGTTTTCTTCTGTCTGCCCCCTTTCATTCAGTCTCTTCTGGTCAGACTTTTAGTCGTATAGGGTCATTGTAGGTCAGGAGTCTCACTCCTTGGTGGCATTTAGGACAACAGATTTTTTTTTTTTTTAAGATTTTATTTATTTATTTGAGAGAGAGACTGAAAGAGAGAGAGCATGAGAGGGGGGAGGGTCGGGAGGGTCAGAGGGAGAAGCAGACTCCCCGCTGAGCAGGGAGCCCGATGCGGGACTCGATCCTGGGACTCCAGGATCATGGCCTGAGCCGAAGGCAGTTGCTTAACCAACTGAGCCACCCAGGCGCCCTAGGACAACAGATTTCTAAATTGTCTTAATATAACCTGATTAATGAGAAGCAGCCAGTGAAATTACAAGATAATATTTGAAGAACTGTGTGTACATGCTTCTATATGAGAATCTAAGAATATTCTTAATCCATAATATGTAAGATGCCTAACTGGTAACTGGCCCAGAAACAGCATTAAGGCCACATGGCTCTGGAATTGGATTATGATCTGGTTCCTACATCTTTTTTCTTTTTTTTTTTAAGATTTTATTTATTTGACAGAAAGAGACACAGCGAGAGAGGGAACACAAGCAGGGGGAGTGGGAGAGGGAGAAGCAGGCTTCCCCGCGGTGCAGGGAGCCCGACATGGGGCTCGATCCCAGGACTCTGGGATCACGACCCGAGCCGAAGGCAGACGCTTAACGACTGAGCCACCCAGGCGCCCGGTTCCTACATCTTTTGATCATATTTTTCCTTGGTTGAAAAAATAATACAGTAGCATATGTTGTCAAATAAAAACCTTTTATGCTAGAGAAAAAAAGAGGAGTATTCTGCTCTGATGAGGAAACATGCATTTAACTGTCTTTGAATCTCTGAAAAGAGATCAGAAGGAGAGGGGAAACAAACCACAAAGTAGAATTGTCCTGAAATATGTTTGCCTGAACCAGTTAGAAAACTGTCTTACACATTCTTTACTTAGTAGATCATGAGAAGAAACTTATGATGTGAAAGATTTAAATGGAGGAATAAATCCTAACGGAGCCTTGGGGAAAATTTTCTCTTCAGGGTGGATTCTGATAAGTATCTATCTTTTCATCATTAGAGAGAACGCTAAGAAAGCAATCATGAATGTATAGACCAGATATCTAGAAGTGCTGCATTGTGTTGTTATTTGCAGCATCATATTACAGTATGTACAGAGGTCACATAAGCCAGAGTAGGGATGGAGAGGAAAGTACAGGTGGATCAGAAAGACAGAATTTAAATAATTAATTTACTAATAGAAGGTAAAGAAAAAATGAAATTGGGTTCATCTGGTAGTTCTGATATCTCAAATAGGAAACGTAAGAGGAAGAACATGTTTATGATTTCCTATTTTAGTTTATATCTATAGTGTTGCAACCTCCTTGTTATGTTTTATCTATTTATATATCTGCCATCTCTGATGGACTTTGGCATCTTGTGACATCGACTGTCCCTTATTCCTCTATCGTTGACACTTTGCATAAAACCCATGACACAGTGGCATTCAATATGTGTTTGATGAGCTTATGACTAACTGTGTGAGTTTAAGATGCATGAAGTGCATAAAGGAAGAGATATCTAGTGGGCAGTTGAAAAAAACACAGTTCTTGAACTCAAGAGGTAGAGGTTCGTAACACAGATTAAGAAATACTTTTTTTAGGGGCGCCTGGGTGGCTCAGTTGGTTAAGCGACTGCCTTCAACTCAGGTCATGATCCTGGGGTTCTGGGATCGAGCCCCACATCGGGCTCCCGGCTCCGCGGGAAGCCTGCTTCTCCCTCTCCCCCTCCCCCTGCTTGTGTTCCTGCTCTCGCTGTCTCTGTCTCTGTCAAATAAATAAATAAAATCTTTAAAAAAAAAAAAAAAAGAAATACTTTTTTAAATTGTATTTAATAAACACGTGTGTGATGCTTACCGTGTCCTAGGTACCATTATAAGTGCTTCACAAATTAATAATCATTTAATCCTCCTAACAATCCCGTGATCATGCAGGAGATGGGCTGGTCCAGTTTTAGATGAGAAAACCTAGGAAAAGAGAGAATGATTTGCCCAGGGTCACACACCTGTTAAGAGGCAGAGCCGGGATTGCGTTCTGCCAAAGCACCTGGAGAAAACTGACTGCTGTTGTTTAAATACCTCATGTGTTTAAGCACATTTCTGTGCTCTCTGTGCTTATATGTGTTATCATTTAATCCTCACAATTACCTCAAAAACAAATGTTTTTGTCTTACAGGTAAAGCTCAGGGGTTCTTTCTCATAAACGCCAAGCATATGAAACAAATGTCTTTCTTTTTTCAGCTTATTTTACCAGATTCCATGAAAGTATTACCAGTGTACATGAATTGTTTGTTAAAAAATTGTGTGCTGCTTAGCAGACCAGAGACCTCAACAGATGAGCGGGCGTACCAGAGACAGCTGGTCATGACCATGGGTGTGGCCGACTCTCAGCTTTTCTTCTACCCACAGCTTCTGCCAATAGTAAGTACAAGGCAGTGGTGCATTTCCTAGAGGAATCTGGAAGGGAATCATATTTTGTCCCTTTCCATATGTTCTATCTGGAACATTTTGTTCTTAAGAAATTTAAAGTCACAAATGCCTTCAGAATGTGTCACGTGGGACTGAGAGCAGAGGCTTTTTAAGTAAGTATTATGCATCAGCATGTGTTCAGTGTGGCGATGGTGATGGTGGGGGATTTGAGGTGTTCCTATTCCAGTGAATTGCTCAGATAATTGCTTTTCTTTCCTCATGCCCAAATTGGCAGATTGAAAAGTTAGTAAACAAGTTGGAGCAAGCCAACCTTCAGTTGTTCAAGAAATCTACCTTATAGCATTAAAGGCAACTGATACATATGTATATGGGATCTTACGTGCACACATGTATTTGTTTCTGTACAATGTATGAATGTCTAAAAGTCACCACATTTAATTGGAATGGCTATGATTAGCCTTGACCAAATATAATTAAGGATTTACAAATCAGATATATTTGAGGTCACCTACACTGTACAAGGGACCAACTTCACTTGTCCTTGGAGAATTTACTTTGCATGTATTCCATTTATTTGAAGTCAATCCTTGATGTTTTGTATGCCTCTGTGCTCTGCAACTAAGCTCTTTTTCCCTGAGATCTAGCAAGTTCAAATTACAATTGAGGGCTAGAAGAGGGGAAGACTGGTGGCTTATTTCTAATTCCTATAATGAAGGTCATACTTGGGCTGTCAGTAACAGTACAATCAGTATTAGAAAGAGTTAAATTAGGTTGGAAATTAAAAGCTATTAATTCTTTCAATCAATATGAACACTAGAATTCTTACAAAGTGGTTGGTCTTCAGATAAAAATGGATTAGCAACAATCTATATGCCAGACAAACTAGAACTCTAAGGGATAAGAACATCACCACTCCACTAAAATCCTTTTGCCAAGGTCACCGGTGGCCAGCATGCCGCTAAATCCAAAGCACAGTTCTTAGTCCTTCTCTTACTGTTAACAGCATCTGACACAGTTTATTTCTCCCTCTAGGAACACCTTCTTCACTTGACTTCTTGTTTCTCTGCTTCTCTGGCCACTTCTCCTGCCACCTCTGTCTGCTGTCATAGTACCCTGGGGCTTAGTCCTTGGGAAGCTTCTCTTGTCTATCTGCACTCAACCCTGTGGGGGGGCTCATCTGTCCTTTCAGTGTCATTTGTATACTGATTCCCATGCTTGTATCTCCAGCCGGACCTCTGTCCTGAACTCTAGATGTGTCTATCCTGTAGCCTACTGAGCATATCTTGGTGGGTGTGTAATGGGCACCTTAAACCAAGCCCTGAGCTCCTCTCTACACCTGCTCTCCTGCAATCTTCTCCATCCCCATTTACCTCTACTCTCTCTTGCCAATTCTTCAGGTCCAAGCTTGCCGTCACCCTTGGCTGCTTTAGTTCCCTTATCCATCACTTCTCATCCACCAGCAAACATGCCAGTTCTCCTTTCCAAGAATGTCTAGGTTCTGACCACTTTCTCTCCTCATCTATCACCACTCAGATTTGAGCATAATCATCTCTCCCATGGACTGCAGCAGTACCCTCCTAACAAGCCTTGAGGCTTGCACCTTTGCCTCTCCAGTCTGTGTTCGGCATAGAAGTTAGAGTGATTCTGTTAAAATGATTATGAGCTCATGTCCCTCCACTACTCAGAACACTCTAGGATTTCCCATTTCAGGAAACACCAAATTTCCTACTGCCTTGGCCCAGTGCCATCTGTACTAACCTCCTCTCCTTTCTGTCTGACCTCATCTTTGTTACTGTCCACTTCCTCACTCTACTCCAGCCACCGTAGCCTCCTTGCTGATCCTGAAACATCTGAGACAGACTCTTACCTTAGGATCTTTGAACCAACTATTCCTTCCATCCTGAATGCTCTTCCCCAGATATCCCCAGGGCCCTGTCACTCATCCTTCAGGCCTACCCAAAGTTACCTTCCCAACAAGCCTTCTTGGACTAGCCTAGTTAAAACTGTACCACCAGCACTGACATGCCCTATCCCACTTTCCTGTTTTTCTTCATAGCACTTAACACCATTTAAAATTCAGTGTTTTTCTTTTTATTATGTTATGTTAATCACCATACATTACATCATTAGTTCTTGATGTAGTGTTCCATGATTCATTGTTTGCCTATAAGACCCAGTGCTCCATTCAGTACGTGCCCTCTTTAATACCCATCACCAGGCTACCCCTCCCCCCACCCCCGTCCCCTCTAGAGCCCTCAGTTTGTTTCTCAGAGTCCATAGTCTCTCATGGTTCGTCTCCCCTTCTGATTTCCCCCCCTTCATTTATCCCTTCCTGCTATCTTCTTTTTTTTTTTTTTTTAAACATACAATGCATTATTTGTTTCAGAGGTACAGGTCTGTGATTCTTCAGTCTTATGCAATTCACAGCGCTCACCATAGCACATACCCTCCCCAGTGTCTATCACCCAGCCACCCCATCCCTCCCACCCCCACCACTCCAGCAACCCTCAGTTTGTTTCCTGAGATTAAGAATTCCTCATATCAGTGAGGTTATATGATAAAATTCAATGTATTTTACTTATTTTATTTGTTGCCTCTTATTCCTTCCAAAAAATGGTTAGTGTTCAAGGTAGCTTGAACAGTTACTGTCTAATGACTAGAATAATGCCTGGCACATAGTAGACATTCATTAAATATGCACTGGGAGGAAAGAAGGGAGGAGGGAGGTGAAAGGAAAAGGGGGAGAGAGGAAGAAAGGAAGGGAAGGATGGCAGACTTACTAACTCTCCTGCCTTTGCCTGCACAGCACACATTAGATGTCAAAAGTACAACACTACCTGCTGCTATTCGTTGCTCTGAGTCCCGTCTTTCAGAAGAAGGAATATTCTTATTGGCTAACGGTCTCCACATGTTCTTATGGTTAGGAGTTAGTAGCCCACCAGAACTGATCCAAGGAATATTTAATGTGCCATCTTTTGCACATGTCAACACAGATATGGTGAGTATTTTTTTTCGTTGTTTTTGTGGTAATGTACAAATTCTTAAATGTTTTGTGTTCATGTGCAACCACACATTACAAAGTAGAAAAAAACAATAAGGCATATAGTTCTTTATAAGAAAGAGAATTTAATGCTTTAATGAATAACAATTAGCTGGTGTAAAGTTATTTGTATAAAGTATTCTCAAACAACCAAAATATATGACTTTAAATAGAGATTGCCCAACACTTCCAGATCTTTTACTATGTGTTCATCACTGTGCTGTAAATACTTTAAATACATAATCCCATTTAGGTCTCATAACAAATCAGTGAGATGGATATTGCTGTCAACATTTCATAGACGAATTGATTGAGGTTTGGAGACAAGTTCTTTCAGGTAGTCAGTAGCAGAGGTGGAAAGTGAATTCAGTTCTTATACTCTGTACTCCTCCTGGTGCTGACTTACATATTCAAAAGAATGCAGAAATCTTTCATACGTGTGCAGCTACAGTCTAAGACTATGTCAGACTAATGAGTTGCAAAATAATCTTACGAAAACAGGTTATATACCTCTTTGTTACAGATAAGTTATATACTCCTCTCATTACAAAAGAGATTGTGGATTTGATGTAAAATGAATACAAATGACTTTATTTTTAAAGTTCCTTAGGAAAAACCAGCAATTATCATTTGAGAGTCAACATTTATTGCAGATCTTATTTATAGATCATCTTTGCATGAGCATCATTGCTAATGATGGTTATTGTCTTACTCTGCTTGGTGGTGGATTTCTTCTGAATTCACATGTAGAACTCAGCAGATAGTTTGTTCACTGAGGCCTCACTGGTTGGATGGTAAGATGAATGAAGTCTAGTTAACTCCCCAGTTTCTGTTATGAAGGTAGATACATAATATCTTAGAAGAAGGGACAGGATCAAAATTCCAGGCTAGGTAGGTGGTCAATTTAGAGAGGTGCATATCCATTATGAATGTCAAAAAAATATTTTTAAAGGAATTAAAGGTATCCACATCCCATTAAGAAACTAGTTTTAAGGTGGAGATTTAGAAATAGTAAGATGTTTGCACGTGGTTCAAATTAAGGAATGATTAGAAATGCAATTTTTTTTTTAAAGATTTTATTTATTTATTTGAGAGAGAGAGAATGAGAGAGAGAGCACATGAGAGGGGGGAGGGTCAGAGGGAGAAGCAGACTCCCTGCCGAGCAGGGAGCCCGATGTGGGACTCGACCCAGGGACTCCAGGATCATGACCTGAGCCGAAGGCAGTCGCTCAACCAGCTGAGCCACCCAGGCGCCCCAGAAATGCAATTTTTAAAAAACAAAAAAATTAAGATTCAATAGGCAAAGAGTTATGAATCTGAAGAATGTTTATATAAAATCTAAGGGAGCTTCCTCATCTGTCACAATGTATTATTGGAGTAAATGTTAAATGCATATTTGCTGAATCGAATGTTACATACGAGATCGCTGAAGTCTGTCTACCACAAAGCAGCAGATTGGTAGGTTTGTGCTTTTATCGTGTGCCTCCTCTCAACCTTCTTCAAAAAATAAAACAAAAAAAACAAATGTCACTTTCATTAGAGATAGTTGGCACTTCGAAACATATATTTGAAGTATACTTACATTATTTGTTACAGAAAAAGATCTACCTTAATGTCAAAAAAAATATAGGGGATGGAATGTGAATATTTTATAAATGAATTTTCTGCCTTTTTTTTTTTTCAAGACTCCTGTGAAAAATATTGGCCATGATATTTTCCTGAGACTTGTAACTTTGTGGTAAAATGTTCTACCTCACCTTTTCATTGGCTAAGTCACAGATGATGTATTAACTTGATATCTTTTTTTTTTTTTTGAGAAATAAGCATTAGCATTTTACTCTGTCTTATTGGAAGAAATGAAGTCTAGATCCTTCATGTCCCCTGGAGGCCACATGCAGCTGGATGGTTATCTTTTTTAAACCATTAGCCACATTTCAGGGACATCTCAGGGGCCACATTCCCCTCGAGAAATCAGCATTTGATGGTTTGTCTTAATTTTGGAACAATGGTATTTGGATGGCATTTTCTAAACATGGTAATGATTCACAGTCCTGCAACAGATCCACTGAAGGAATAAAGTACATCCTTTTCTCCCATGACAAAGCCTTGCAATAGCCATCTTACAGAGGGATTAAACATCATGGCAAATGATCCAAAGATACTCTTTGCATAAAACATATACTTGTTGTGTCATTTCAGTGATGTATATGTATCAAATTCTAGAGAATTTATTTTCAATAGAGTTCAATGTTTATTTTCAATAGAGTTAATTGGTGGAAATGTATGCCAATAAGAATGAATAATTTTTAGTGCATTTTTTTTCACATTTTTGGTTTTTAGGTAAACAAACTAAGCCAATAATCAAATATATGGTGTAGAAGGATTTTTTTTAACTTTAACATTCTAATAATCTCATTGCTGCTTCTATCTGAATGTTATCGATTACACTGAAACTCAAACTTTGGTTTTCTTAAATTTAGACATTACTGCCTGAGGTTGGAAACCCATACTCTCAAACACTCAGAATGATAACGAGCATCATCCAGCAAAAGAGGCCATATTCAATGAAGGTAAGAATGAGATTTTATTTTTTCCTTTCTTCAAGTGTTTATTTAAATTTCATTATAGACTTTTTAAATGCATGTCCTATATTTTTATAACATGATCTTTGGTAGAAAACTCACACTAACCTCTAATATATCTACCTACTCAACAGATGCAAACATAAAAAAAAAAAATAAGTAAATAGGTATCACCACAGGTTGACCATGGGTTATTTTAGTAATTATTAACTTAGTCATCAAGGAGAACTTCTTCATGGCTTAGTAGCAATTGATATCATTGACAGACTATGAAATGACTGCCGTCAGTGCTTAAAATTACTTAGTTATAGAACTATCATTCAGAAATTCAGAACATTTTTAAAATTTTATTTTTACAACTTTAGATTTGTGATCTCTGAGGAGTTTGCTATCCTAGGCCTTCTAAGCCTTTCAAGCGTTCAAGTTTGAGTAAAAGAATATAAAATGTCTATAACTCAGGAAAATGATGCCTTGTTACTAAGTCCCCGCTACTTACCTGTCTTCCTTCTCAAGCTCAATATTAGAATCTCCTGGAGTTTGAAATGTACAGATGATGATGATGGTTTCTTACGGTGCTCCTCCCTGCAGAGGTGTAGGACACTCACCTGGAGACAGGCCTCTACAACAGTCAGGGTATTACAGGCCATTTTTCCCTGGAACATGAACGTGATATTAATCTAAGTCAACATCCTTAACTGTGAGAGATAGCCATGCACGCACACATCCACTTGAGGCAGAGCTGAGATAAACTGAACTAATGAAGAGCTTTATAATCCCTAGGATGACGGGGTGAACACAGAACATTTCTACAACTGTTCTCAGACCACACAGCATCTACTTGGGTTCAGTTTTAGGGCAAGACCTAGAGAGGGCAGAGAAGGCTCACGCTAAATACATTCTTTGTAGGACACTCTCTGAATGCCTTGGAGGCATGTAATGCAATCTAAGGTCTCATGAAACAAAAATTGGAGACCACTGGTACTGAGTGCACAGTAATGATGATGCATTTACCTTTATCCCAGCTGCAGCAGCGGCATCCCCACCACTGCCCCATTTGCAGAGAAGAGGCTAAACATGGAGATCGTCCTTGTGCTCAGGAGCCTCTCCTTCCAGGAAAAATAAAACCTGTTTCTCCTCTGCTTTCTCCCACCTGCTCTAATAGTGCATGTTAGCTCTAATAAGGCATGTTAGCTTTAATTATAAAAATATCTGGGATAAGCTCCAAATATATGTGAATAAGAGATAAGCAGTTGCATGTTAAATAATTTTGGCTTGAATATTTAAATCAAAGTTTCTTATGTGCCACTTACGAATGTATCTGCTGCTTATAAGACTAATTTGGCCTTTTCAAGGTACTATCTGTATAACAAATTGGAAAACCTAAAATCTACAGATGTTAGAGCTGAAAGGCCTGTAGAAGCCACCTGGTCCAGCCACTGCCTTTCAGCTCCCTCCAGCACCATCTAACAGATAATGAAAATGAGGCTCAGAGGACCTCGCTCACTCGGCTTCTGTCTCACAGCTAGATCAGCGCAGATACAGGCCTAGCCCCGGCTGCTTAGTCCAGGGCACGTAGCATTATACCTTTGGCTCTCACATGTGAAAATGGACCACACAAAGGAAATAAAAACACATTATAGAATCTTTAAATCTCTTTTAAAGAGTCAAGATTGAAGAGGAGAACAAAAACTGGAATGGAAGGGTCAAGAACAGCAAAATCAAATCCAGAAGGCACTGCTGCTTTCTAGGTTATGCTAATTAGCTTTTCAGACAGTCGACCCTTTTAGACCTCGTCATTGTCTGCATGGTCTTACATTTGTGGGTGAACAAAAAAAAAAGATTTCTATCACAGGATATCTGGGAAGATTACCGAAATCAGATGTCTCACTGATAAATTCTAGTCCTGCCCTGCTCCAAGTTCTCTGTGTTCCAAGTGTTTGCCATTCTCTTCTTCCTCATGTGTTTTGTAGATTACTCCCCATCCCATTGGCTCCTTCCCAGTTTATAAGCCATTCAAATCTACCTTCACTGAAGCTCCTGATTCTTCCAAGATTCTGCTTCCCTTTTATTTCTTTCTACAAATTTGTATTAAATACTAGCAATGTACCAGGCATTTTATCACCATACTTCTTGAAAAAGCCATCTGTCAAACTGCTTATATTCCCTTATTCCCATGTCTCCAGGTATCTGAAAGTGGCCAAACAGTTAAAGAAATTGATTCTCAATCCGTTTATGACAATTATAAAATTGAATATTACTTCTTTCGTCAAATTTTCTCTTCTGTCAGCTTTCAAAACGTCATATTCTCATGATGCTTCTTTCTCAACTGACCTTCTTCTTTGGATTCTTTTCATTTATCTGCCCTTTAAGAAGAGTTGGTGTTCCCCTAAGTTGTGTCTGCGGCTGTCTTCTCATTCAGCTCATTCTTTGGAATCCTAATCACTCTCATTATCTATTTCTTATGAGGCAGGCAATGAGAAATGAGAATGGCTTTTGAAGTGATTGAGTCTTTAAAGCACCTTGTACTGTGGCCCAGAGAACATAAACTGGGACTACTTGAGATAGTCAGTTCTTCCATGAAGAGGGTACATAGGAGGCTGGGAGGGATACCAGCAATGATCATTTTAATGTTCTTTTCCCACTCTACAAGGCTATGTCCCTCCTACAGAAATGGAAAGGGAGGGGGCTGATACAATATGGATTCCCCAGTCCATCCCAGTATTTTTCTCTTAGCTGTGTGGTCTACTCCTTGAGAAGACCACCAGCATGTCAAGACAGCTAAGACGGCTTGCCACCACTTCATGAATCTGCTTCCTGAGACCTTCCACCATACTTTCTGTGTCACTCTGGGACTAGTAGTGGGTGGTTCAACTTTGTAGAGACTCAAATGGTAGAGCCAGGATCTTTTTTTTAAAGATTTTATTTATTTATTTGAGAGACAGAAACCGCATGAGCAGGGGAAGGGCAGGAGAGGGAGAAGCAGACTCCTTGCTGAGCAGGGAGCCTGACGTGGGGCTCAATCCCAGAACCACAAGATCATGACATGAGTCAAAGTCAGATGTTTAAGCGACTGAACCACCCAGGTGCCCTGAGTCAGGATATTTGTTATTTTACCTTAAAGCTAAGTTTCTGCCTAGGCTGAAATTCATTTCCTATTCTACTTCCCACCTCAGATCATAGCCAGACACCCTTCATCAAAGGAAGTTTTACAGTGAACACCATAGGGAAATCAATAACCCAGGTGAATGGCAGCAACAGCATATATGCCCCTCAGATGTATAGTATGAACTTCCTCCCATTAATTTCCATAGAGAAATTAAATTCTAAAGAAATAGGAGCCTCAGATCCTTCCCTTCAATGTCTCATTCTGCCCAGTCTCAGCCTGGGCTGTTTCACTGAGGCCAGACCCACATTGCCCTTGCCCATCAGGGACAATAGCAGAGTCCTAGTGGCAGGTGGGAGAAGGTAGATACAACACCAGTAAAAAGAAAATGGCCTTGGCTCCAGGCTCAAGGAGTCTTAACCTCCTTTGGAGAAGTTTCCATTGAAGGTTAGCTGTGCTTCTCCATGTTGGGGTGGAGGCGTGCCTGTCCACATCGCCGTCCCCATGCCTGGCAGTGACACCTGAAAGCCAAGACATCACACCTGTCCGTATCCACATAGATTCGCTGAGCTCTGAGTGGTGGTGGCGGCAGCTGTTGTATTTTTATCAGGTCACGGGTGGTTTAAAGCTTATCAGCGTAGGGACAGAGACCAGGCCAAAGTAACATAAAGGAAAGAAAGCAAGTTGTGTTGACAGAATTATTCTACTTGATAACTAAAGCAAAAGTAGGGAGGGCCAGGCCCTCCTAGCCAAAATGGAATGTACCTTCCTCACTGCAGCTGGTAACTTCAGACCTTTCTGGTGGTTTCACCAGGTGAGAGGAAGTGAGGAGATGCCATAAAGCAGAGAGACATTGTTTTGTTTGTGTGCGTCATTAACTCCACTCATAGCTCAATAGACAACAGATTCTGACCATTCACATCATCTCTGACTTCCTGAAAACAGGAGTGAGTAAGGACGGACCAGGAAGGGCTCCAAGTGTTCATGCCAAGACTGCCCCCTTCTGGGCTTCTTTCCCTTGCACCTCTTCCCCTAGAGCAGCGTTGTCCAACAATGCAAGCTACATATGTAATTCTGCATTACCTAGTAGCCACGTCAAAAATGTAGAAAAGTCATTTTAGTAATATATTATTAACCCAGTATATCCAAAATATCATTTCCACATGGATAAGCAGTTAGTGAGTTTTGCACTTTCTTTTTCTTTAAGTCTTAGAAATTCATTGTGTTTTTTACACTTACAGTACAACCCAATTCAGACTAGCCGTGTTTCAGGTGTTCGATAATCACATGTCGATGGTGGCTACGGCACTGGACAGCGCGACCCTAGATCGTTGTTATGAGCAGGGAACAAGAATCCCCTGTGCAGTCCACCTCTGTAGCGCCTCCCAATTGTGTTTCTTTCTTTTCTTTTTTTTTTAGTAGATTCCATGCCCAACATGGGGCTTGAACTCACAACACCGAGACCAAGGGTCACATGCTCTACCCATGTAGCACCTCTCAGATCTCTTCCCTTTCCACCTTCACTGCCCTGGAATTCAGATCCCAATCATCTCCCACCTACATGCCTCCAGCTGCTTCCTATCAAGTTTCTCTCATCTCTTAGTGCCTTCTACCAGTTAACTCATTTTGTTCTGCGGCACTTTCACTGGATCCCAATTCCTACAAAAGCTCAGACTCATTTAGGTAGTTTGTCCCTAACCGTCCACTGACTTTAAGACTGTTAATTCACATGCCAGCCATGTCCATCTTTGGTACATGGTACATGGCACCCCATTATGAATGCTCTCTAACCCCACCCCACCCCCATCCTTAAGGAAATCCTGCCTTATCCTTTAAGGCTCAAGTAATCATTATTACTATTGTGAAGGCTTTGCCAAAGTGCTTTGCTTATATTTCATTGTTGTCAGTTATAGTGGTATGTCTTGGGTTTTTGTGATTTTGGGGTCAGTGCCTCCCTCCACTCTGGATAATAGGCACTTTCCCATCATCGTCCAAGGCCTCACACACAGTGGACATTATATAATTTTGGTGAAATCTAAGCATACAAAATTGAGCCACATTCAGAGAACGTTTATAACCACCTGCCTTGTTATTTTTTCCTAGCTGACAATAGTAAAGCAGCGGGAGCAGCCAGAAATGGTTTTCCGACAGTTCCTGGTAGAAGACAAGGGACTTTATGGAGGATCGTCTTATGTGGATTTCCTTTGTTGCGTTCACAAAGAGATCTGCCAGCTGCTTAATTAAATGAATTCAATTATTGTTGATGTTGCATTTTTAAGGAGATAATCTCCTTCTTGGTGCCTAATTCTCCAGATGATACCAGGCTAGTTTTGATTTCTTGCTCATTTTCAAAATATCTTTCCAGGATGACGTTTAGGACTTCAGCTTTGGTGCTCAGGTATACAGTCAATGAAGGTACAATTGTACTTTTTAAAGGGAACAGTCTATTTCTGATTGCACAATTTTTAACTGTTAAAAGTGAGCCAGTTTGCATTTCATGAAAGGCATAGTTTACAGAACTGTAAACATTCTCAATTTTCTTTCTTTGTGCTAGACATATAAATTATTTTTCAAAATGTATAGATTTGGGGTAAAAAGTTGTCTTGGCTCTCCCATTTGCAGTGAGGGAAAAAAAAACAATTTTTACATTATACCTAATTTTTTTAAACCATGTAACACCCATTGAACATGTTTTTCAACTTAAGGTCTGCATAGCAGACTTCTAATAACCTTGGAATCTATTTGGTAGAACAATTTGTGTTCTACATTGTTTTTTTTTTTTTCATGACTATATGTTGTGTATGTTAAAACTGTTTTCCAGTTGTTGTTTTGTCTATAAAACTGTCTTTATCTATATTCTTAATGGTTCTCTGTACAATCTTGAGGGTTTCTACCTGTATATAATGGATATTAACCAGTATCAATAAATCACTTCATATGCTCTTACTCAACAGGTAGAAATTTTTTAGGCATTTTGAGATTTTAAAAAGAAATAAGGGTGTAGTACTCAGTGTCTTGGGAAATGTAATCCAGTTACTCTATTAAATGGTTCACTAAGAACAAATTGGGAAAGCTGAAATTTTTTTTGAGGGTTGGGAGTGTTAGGTGAATAAATCAATCTAGGAAATATCAGAGACAATGTACTTGAGAAATGCATTTTTTAAACATTCTCTAATATGCCCTTGTGGGCAGAACAATAGAAATGGGCTATATGAGACCATTATTATAAATGAATATACATAAACCTAGAAGGGTGGTTTTGAGTGGTCTGACACAGACCTCTGTCCTGTATCTGCCCTGTTCAACTTTGATATCAGTGATATGAATAAATAATGAGTTAAATATATTGAGTACATATAGTGTCCTAAGAACTGCAATATGTGTTTTGCGAACATTTATTCCTCATGATAACCCCAATTTTATTATCAGCCCCATTCACAGATGAAGAGATAGACTTGAAGTGATTAAATCAGAATCTATGATTACATGGCTAGTAAGGTTTATTTATAAATTAGTAGATGTCATGAAATTGAGTAGAATAACAAATACACTAACAAGATTAAAATCTCTTCCCATGTTAGCCAACTGGCATGATGTTTCAGATCGACTTGGATGGGTTTAACAAGAAGAAATGTATGATCCTGAACTTGTGTCCAAAAAAATGCACATGCAAATGCTGCTTGGAGACAATGGTACTTAAAAAAGAACTGAGGGAGTTTGTCAGTGTGAATCTATAGTGTAAATGTAATCCAGTTACTCTATTACAAGGATAGCCTGTCAGATGGGTGTAGCAATGGCCCTACTCTACTCCGAGGTGAGACCCACCTAGATGAGTGTTCAGTTCTAGGCACCATGCTCTGTGGGAACTAGAAGCCCAGAGCACATTGCTTTATTCACTTGAAGATAGTCTAAGGGTTGTTTCATATGTTGCCTAGGGTATAAAACCAGAACCAATACATAGAAGTGACAAGGTGCTGCTCAGTTGAAAGAACAACCTTCTAGGTAATTAGGTGCTCAAAGAATGTGCTGTTCTATGAGGTAGTATGTTCTAACTTAAATATTGCACATCTTGGATGTGCCAGGTGCTATGCCCTTTACTGGAGAGACAGACAACAGTGAACAGCACAAACAAAACCCCTGCCATCTTTACAATTACAGTAGTTTTCATAAATGCTGTGCCATGCTATAGCATTTTATTTTTCATATATATAAATGTTATATGTATATATTTATATATATATTTGTGTATTTTATGTATATATATTTATATATAACATATAAATAAAATCAGGGATATGTGACCTAGTCTAGCTAGGGGGCAAGGTCTAGTCCATAAAGATTTCCCGTTAGTTATATTGAAGCCGGGACCTGAACGAATTAGTAGACATTAGCTAGGTAATTGAGAGGATTGGTAAATATTCCAGCAGAGGGAAATGCATGCGTGAAGGCTCCGAGTGCAACAGAGCATATATCACCCTTTCAGTAAACTTGAAGAACTTAAACTTAGCTGGAACTTCCTAGGGAGAGACAAAGTGGCAAAAGATAAAGCTGGAGGAATGGGAAGAGTGAGTCCTGGTCAAGGGAGAGTTTGGATTTAATCCTAAAGGTAAAGTCAAGACATTCAAACTGATTTCAGCAAGAGTGACAGGGTATTCTTTACGAAGATTACTTGGCCGTTGTCAGGTGGTAGAACTAGAAGCAGAGAGACCATTTAGGAGGTTGAATAGTCCACTTGAGTATATGGTGGCCTGCACTTGAAATAACGGGTTTTGACAGAAGGGGATAAGGAGGAGTTAAAAAGTTAGTGAAGGAGAAAAAGTGTCTGAAAATGATTTCTGCTTTGGGCAGCTGGGTAGACAGTGAGACCGTTCCCTCAGAAAGGAAATGCCAGAGTAGAGGCTGATTGTGTGTACGTGTGCATCTCTGTGTGGTGTGTACAAGAGGTAGTAGTTTCCATTTGTATGTGCTGAGGAGGCTTGAGAACTATGCAAGTGAGAGAAAAATATGGGCCTGAGGCTCAGGAGAGGCCTCTAGGCTGGAAATTTGCAAGTCATCTACATACAGAGAAAAAGAAATAGCACAAATAGATGAAACAAACAAACAAACAAAACCCCAGGGCAATTCTGTAGTGAGAGGGCAGCAAATCCCTGAGACAGACAATGAAGTGGAAACCTGAGGAGACTGGGGAGAAGGGCCAGAGAGGTTAAGAAGGAAAACCTGGTAAGAGGACATCGCAAAACCAAGGTAAGCGGGATGCATGGAGAGAGTGGGCAGCCAAGTTACAGTCTTCCCAAAGGGAAGTTAAAGACTAGAAGGTATGTTGGAATTAGTAAAAAGGTCATGGGTGAGTTTGGTGAGAACAGTTTCACAGGTCAGTGAACTTGAATGCTAGATTGGAGTATGTTGAGCAATGGGAGTCAGAGGGGAGGCAACTCAAGAAGGGGATGAGAGAGTCACAGAAGGACAGGATTTCTTATTTTAAGACAGTCAGGGATTTGACATTTGAATGCTGGTGGAAGGAAGCCAGTATTATGTTGGAAAAATAATTAATAGCGGTACTGTTTCGTCAACCCCCCAAAAATGTTGACGACAAGACCGAGAAAAAATATTTGTAAGAGTAAGACTCTTGGAAGACCGAAGGTAATACAATGCAGAGTACAAACGGAGATTAGCTTTCAATGGGAAGAGAAACCCAATATATAATGGAAATGCTCCAATGAATCCTGAAAGGACTACTTGCCAAAAATGGTGAGTGCTATTCCATGGTGTTCGGGTACATCCCTTCCCCCAAACCTTGAGAAGCAGTAGAGCATAATGGGTTCAGGAACCACTGACATGGGTTTCTACACCAGCTCCACCTGAAATGGAACTTCAGGGCAAGTTAGAAACCTTTCTGTGCCTTGGTTTCCTACTCATTTGTCTCAAGGATTAGGTTAATAAGTGTAAAGGGCTTAGAATAGTCCCTGACAGTGCTATTTAACTGTTCATTGCTGTTATTAGTATCTTTTTATTAAACCTGCTAAAGATCATGAAAACTAGGACGAATCTGACTCCTAATTATATTTGCTCTTATGCCATGAGTATCTTAACTGATAGCCTCAAAATCAAGCTATCTTTAAATGCTATAGAAATGTCTAATTAAAAGATGGTTTCAGAGATTAAAATAAATTTAGCAATAAGAAAACTGTAGCCCAAGCTGCTTTAAAATATGAAAAACCAAAACTTCAGTAAAATATAAGCCAGAGACAAGAATTTATATTTTTTATCTGGAGGAACCATTATGAAAAAATGAGTTTACTCACTCAAAAGGAGGCACATCTTTGAGGAAGTTACTAAACGGCACTACCTTCATTACTGGAAGTCTAACCTAATGACAGGAGACGGGGGACAATTAGGAATGGTATGTTAATATCTTTTTAATATTCAGATGGGAGCATGTTTATTAATAAAATAAGAGTACGGATCAAATTTTTAGCTCGTGTTTTGGAATATGCAAAGGTGTATGAAATTGAACTTCAGCTCCACTAGGAGGCATTATACACTAAAGTGTCTGAAACCTTTCAGAAAGGTTGGTCAATAATCTTTCAGAAAAGGCAATTTTTGGGGGAGAATTGACTTTGTAAATTTTAATTGCTGGAAACACAGGTGTAATCCTGACTCAATTGGATAAAGAAAAAAATCTCAGTGGAAAAAGGCAATAAAAATCCCTTAGTCATCATCTCTTATGGGTATTTCTTGGCCTCTTCTTGAGACACAGATAAGAAGCTTACTCCTGCCCTAAGCAGCCACTATGAACAGTTCTATTTGTGAGAAAATTGTATGTAGCACATTGTTTTCCTGAAATGTTTCCTTTTGGTGCCAGGTTCTCTCTTTTGAGGCCATAGGTGAAGTCTTCTTCACTTGATAGCAGTTTTCAGAGTTTAAAGCTACCACATATTCCTATTGTGGGTCCCTTCCAGGCCAAACCCTTCCAATTCCCAAAGCATGTCCTTGTAAACAGGATTTCCAGAGCCACTGTTACCCAAAATTAATACATGAAAATCCAGGGGTTTTTGTAAGATTTTATTTATTTGAGAGCGAGAGAGAGAACACGAGCAGGGGGAGTGGCAGACAGAGGGAGAAGCAGACTCCCCGCTGAGCAGGGAGCCCGATGCGGGACTCGATCCCAGGACCCTGAAATCATGACCTGAGCCAAAGGCAGACACTTAATGGACTGAGCCACCCAGGTGCCCCCATGAAAATCCAGTTTGTTTGTTTTTAAGATTTTATTTATTTGAGAGAGACAGAGGGCACGGGCAGGGTGGAGGGGCAGAAGGAGAGGGAGGAGGAGACTCCCCTCTGAGCAGGGAGCCCAACACAGGAATCGATCCCAGGACCCTGAGATCATGACCTGAGCCAAAGGCAGATGCTTAATGGACTGAGCCATCCAGGCGCCCCTGAAAATCCAGTTTTAACTCACATAAAGCAAAAGCAAAATGACTAGTTAAGGAAATAATCATTACAATAGTGACTACAGGTGGTCTCAAGAGTACATGAGTTGTGCAAAATCAGGGTGTACTTTTTTTGATAACATTAAAAAATTGTTACCTGTCATCTAAAACTCTTGCAATAAGGATTTTCAATTTTAAGATATTTTATGTAAGACTAGTTTCTTAAGTCCCTATTTTTCAAAGAGGTATTTCTCGAGTCCATGAAAAACTTTCTTTAAATATGTATTATTCATGTTTGAAAAATACTGTTTTAGGATATACCATGGGGTTTAGATTGTTACCCAATTAATGTTGTTTTAAGGGCCCAGTATTGCCTATTTGGAAAAAAGGCTTACATTATGAATTAGGGCAAAGCAGATTTAGCAGGTATGAATTTACAGCAATAACCTCTAGTGTGCAAAAAAAAAAAAAAGTCACGTTTTAAAAATCAACCTAATTGAACGTGAATGTCTATTTCACAGGACTGGCAGGGAAGCTCTACTATCTTTGGCTCACACTGATGACTAGCGTCAAGGCCCATACTTCCCTAGCCACTCAGCTATTTCCGAGTGAGGCCCTCTCTCCCTGAGGCAGTGTTAGTGGTCAGCAGCAGTGTCTGAAAACTCCTGAGTGCCCTGAGTGCCCCCCTGAGCCAATCCTCAACTATCCTGTCCTCTCTCAAGCAACCTATTCTTAGGTCCATTCTTACTTATAGGAAGGATGTAGTCTTTTCACTTAAGCTGTCATTAACAAGATGATATAGATGTAGTTAAACCGTTTTCCTTACTTTATGGGTTACCTTTGGTAGAAAGAAAATTTATAACCTGAGGATAGAATCAGGTGTCTTTAAAGTCAGATGAGAGAAAATTCATTCTATAAATCTTATAAGTGGTAAGGCAGTGGAAATTACTTTGTTGCCTCAGCCTCAAAAATAATGTTCTCGAGAGGGAAAAAAAAAATCCTTATTAGAGAAACACAGTCCTCTTACGTAGCCAAGAAAGCACTAGCAGGAGGGGAAAGAAGTGGAAAGAGAAGGATATTAAAAATCCTCTGGGCCTTACTTCCAATTACTAAGCAAGCAAAGGAGTAGGGGACTATTTATTAGGCACCTACTATGTGCCATACATTAGAAGCTGAGAAAGCACATTGCTGCCTTTTTATAAATGACAAAGACTACTTTCTGAGAGCACAAGCAGCAGGGTTGTAAGTCAGGACTAAATGAGTAGACAAAGGCAGGTACCTCTGGCAACTCTGCACTTGATTTGGGACAAGTGAAAGCAATCAGAAGTGGGAATATTCTCCAAAGAGGTTCTAATGCCATCTTGATCCAGTATCTTGTTAGCCTCATCTCACAGAGGAGATGGGATTTAAGATTCAGGAACTTAGCTGGCTGATAAACTTACATTTGTCCTTATATTCGCTTAAGTTTTGCTTTGGAATTATTTTTATAGACATGATATTCTTAATTATGATGATCCTGTATTCCCCCCTTATCTGTGGTTTTGCTTTCCATGGTTTCAGTTACTTGAGGTCAGTCATGGTCCCGAAGCAGATGATCCTCCTCTGACATATTGTCAGGTCAGTAGTAGCCTAACATTACATCACAACACCTCTATCACTCACCCCACTTCATCTCATCACATAGGCATTTTAACATCTCACATCATCACGAGAAGGGTGAGTATAGTTCGGTAAGGTATTTTGAGAAAGACCTCGTTCACATAACTTTTATTACCGTATATTGTCATAATTGTTCTATTACTTTTGTTCATTTCTTAGTATGCCTAATTTATAAACTGAACTTTATCACAGGAATGTATGTATAGGAAAAAACTTAGTATATATAGGGTTTGGTACTATCCCTGGTTTCAGGCATCCACTGAAGTCTTGGGACGTATACCCCATGGATAAGGGAGTACTACTATATGCTTAAAAATTTTTTTTCAGTAAGACATAACAGTAGAAAAGTAAACTATGATCTGGAGCTCCTATTTACCATGCACAGAAGCCCACCTTTTTGGACAAGGCCAAATAATCCATCCACCTGTGTAGTTTTTATGAATTATGACCAATATTATTACATTAAAAACCTCTCCTTTACTAAATATTAAAGTATGTGTCTACCCAGAAGTTGTCTTGAGAAGCATAAACCCATAAAATGACAGCAAATTCCATAAGACATTTAGGCAATTACCTTAGTATTTAACTTAACCAGTAACTTAACCAGCATAAACTACTAAACTGGCTATCTCTGAACAAAACTGATTTTTTGTCCTCTGCTTTAAGAAGACAAAACACTGAGAAACAAACTGAGAGTTCTAGAGGGGAGGGTGGTGGGGGGATGGGTTAGCCTGGTGATGGGTATTAAAGAGGGCACGTTCTGCATGGAGCACTGGGTGTTATACGCAAACAATGAATCATGGAACACTACATCAAAAACTAATGATGTAATGTATGGTGATTAACATAACAATAAAATTTAAAAAAGACAAAACAATAATGTAGTTACTCTTTTATGATCTTAACAACTGTAACTGTAAACTAAAAACTCGTACAGGTATGGGATTCTATAATAGGTGTGTTTTTTGACAACACAGGCCTAGACCTCTACATTTTCTCCACTGGACAAACAAATAGCGTGCAGTCGCGTCACTGTATGCCACTTTAAAGTATTAGTCCACATCTGCAATCTTTTATGAATGTTCCGAAGGACATCGACTACATCACATGCTTCCAAAGCTGATGGCTTCCTGTTCCAATTGAGTAACGTTTTTTTCCCCGTCTTTTAATAGATCTAGTCACTGGTGGTTAGAGACCAGAATTTAAAATATGCATGCAGGATTTAGCTAACCAAACTAATTTTAACAAAAGGAAATGTAGCAAAGGACACAAATTTATTTGCCAGCATCTAAAAATCTGGGAGATTTCACATGGATAGCTCAGACTTACCGTCTTCCCTGTGTGGTGACAACGAGGTGGAGCGGAGTAGTGATGTCCACCTTACCCTGGGGGTGAGCTCTCCTGTCCCCCTACCTTTCTCTCTAGTCTCCATGGGCCCGTGATCAAGTCAGTGGCTGTTTATTAAAGTGCTCTGTGCTACTCTGCCTTTCTTAGGGCTTGAAAAAACCCATTAAACTGGGAAAACAGATGAGATAAATGAAATATTCCCACGTTTAATATGCAACCGAAGAATGTCAAAAAAGATAATCACTCCACTATAAAACAGACTCATGGCTTGCTTCACCAGTTTATATTATATGCTTGATTCCTGTATGCGTTTTATATTGTTGACCTCTAGAGTCTCCATTATTTAGAATTATTTTTGGAAAACACCTACCTTATCCAATTTCACTATTAGCACCTCCAGACATAAAGACAAGAAGTGTAACATACACAAACTGATCATTTCAACATTTTGTCTAATCCTGGAAAGAGGGTTTGCTGGAAAAGAATTATCTAGATTAAATGAGGTAGTTTTCTCTGTGCACTACAGCTAGCAGTGTTTGTATCTGAGTAAAGGATAGAGGCCTTGCGAACAGGAACACTGTGGCTCTTCCAGAAAGGGAGTCTTCCATGGCTGGGAAGTCCTAGATTTACAGCTTTGGAACTGACTGACTACATATACTTGAGACGCAAGCTAAACTATCACCAAATATCAAAGACAGGATAATGCTTTTTTAAAAATCCTACATGGACCCCAAGATCATAGGATCGTTCTAAGAAAGGCCCTTCTTATAAGCAAAAGTTTGTTTTTAACAGCTCACAAAAATATAAGACACTTTTAGATCAAAAACTACTATTTAGAATGAGTCCCATGGGGCCATAATTCTGTCAAGGGAATAAAGATTAAACAAATCAGAAAAAATCTGGAACTAAACTTCAAAGACCAAATCTTACGTAGTTAAATTCAGGATGAAAGCGGTACAGGTTTTAAAATAAGCTGCTGAAACTAATCTGAAAGTTGTGATTTAGCAATTACAATGAGTAGGGAGTATTCTGGAAGACGTAAAAAGGAATCATTCCTAGGAACAGCCACGACACAGGATCTCAGCTTTGGATGGCACACTAACATGCAGGCATCCTGCCATGAAAACTCCATCAACTTAAAATCAGACTATGGCATGACACTTGCTCAGCTTTAGGACAGAGACAGACACGTAGTTTAAGTTTCCAGATTTATGGGCTGAGGACTCACAGGTGGCCCGCTGACTGACCTGAGCATCAGGAGAGTCCATGCTGCTGCAGCGGTGCGGACCCAGTCCAACTTTGGACATGTGACCTGGCCGCCATAACCAGACTCTCCTCCACGCTTGATCCCTGCTTCCCGGTTTGACACCTCTCACACTGTGCTGTTTCCCGGTGACCGTTCTACCCTTGGACTGACATCTCCATAATCCCTTGGTCTCATCTGGTTCAGTAGTGTTTGGGTATGATATTCCCCGCCACAAAATCTGTTCTAGATGACATCATCAACTCCTCCACAAAAGAACTGTGGTACTTCAGGCCTCCTCATCTCCATCCTTTGAAGGGAACTAAGTAACAGGGAGAACTGTTACCAGTGAAAATAAACATCAATATTTGGGCTGGAATACTTGGGATTGTAATTATGTACAACAGATATGCTGATCTTAGAACTTTTAAACTGAAAAATGTAAGGTTATTTCACAATTATTAGCTTCTATCCCCAATAAGGAATCTGTTAAGTGAAGCAACTATAAATTAACTTATTTGGGGTAATTCCTAGATAATTTTTTGAAAATGTAAGACAAGTAAATAAATATAAAGATGATCACAAGCCAGAAGAGGTCAGATTAGTGAGTTTTCACTGGAAACGTTTCCTCAATGAATAAAGATTCTGTCATAAAAATGATACCCCAACCTTTATTGAAAGTGAAGGGTAGCTGGGGCGCCTGGGTGGCTCAGTCGTTAAGCATCTGCCTTTGGCTCAGGTCATGATCCCGGGGTCCTGGGATCGAGCCCCATGTCCGGCTCCCTGCTTGGTGGGAAGCCTGCTTCTCCCTCTCCCACTCCCCCTGCTTGTGTTCCCTCTCTCGCTGTCTCTCTCTCTGTCAAATAAATAAATAAAATCTTTAAAAAAAAAAGAAAGTGAAGGGTAGCAAAACTAGTGAGTCAATGCCATCCTGTGCTATAAAAATTCCACATTACATTGTCAAAGAGAGAATTCTAGGCCTTGCATTTTCCCCACCACCTCCTTCCTTATTTGCTGTATTATAAATATGGTGGGCATAGGGCGCCTGGGTGGCTCAGTTGGTTGAGCGACTGCCTTTGGCTCAGGTCATGATCCTGGAGTCCCGGGATCGAGTCCCGCATCGGGCTCCCTGCTCGGCAGGGAGTCTGCTTCTCCCTCTGACCCTCCCCCCTCTCATGTGCTCTCTCTCAAATAAATAAATAAAATCTTTAAAAAAAAAAAAAAATATGGTGGGCATATTTAACTTTCAACCTACGAAGAAGCCATTCGTAACTCTCTGTAAGATGACATGATGATATACATCTCACAGGTAAGTAGGCCAGGTAAGCACTAAGAATGTTGCCTTCCCTTGGCTAGGCCAAGGGTGTGGACCACACTAGACAGTCTCGTTTATAGGACGGGGTCACTTCTAACTGGTATTTCTAAAGACCCACACTGGGCAATTAGAACATCTATCTTCTTTATTCTCATGTCAACTTTGACAAATACAGTTCTATCTCTAGATACTTTATAATTACTGAAGTTGCAAATACAGGATCATTTCTGTAAAAATTCTAACCAGCTGTGATTCGTATCTACATATCTACATCAAGAAAGGCATTAGTCAAATGCTATTTGTACTACAAAGTACCAACAGGTTGAGCAACTTAAATTCATCAGGCTTTTAAGGATCTCAACCCTATTTCTACAATGCAGCCCTTATCTTCAAACTGAGTCTTTAGTGCATACAATATAACCTTACTTTAGGTATAACAGAAGCCAATGAAAAGCTGAGAATGGCTACTAAAATGCATCACAGACCAAAACAAAAGTCTGATCTTAAGTCAGTCCTTTTTCATTTGGTAACAAAGGGAATTCCACTTAGAGAAAACAGACTCCCACATTTCAAAGGTTTAAAGTTTCATTAGAAAAATCGTACACAAAATAAAAAATATATTTTTCAAGAACAATAATGGTATTTCATTCATTAAATTCATTTATAACATGAGTTACAGTAGAGAAAGAGAAATGACAGCAGAAAGTTTTATACAACCAATCTATCTGCAAAACCACACTCTTAAAAACAACACACCATACGGTCTTAATAAAAGGCAACTGCAGTTCCATTTTCTAAGCTGTCTTAAGTTGAGGGTTTTCTGTAATTGGTTTTTATACTGTTTTCTCCATAACAAGTTTAAAGATGTCATTTCCTCATCACCAAATACTTTATTCTCCAAAATAACTGACAACCAGGTCTCTCTGTTGTTGCATTTCTTTTACTTTCCTAAGGAGTATAAAGCTGCTTTGAAGGTCAATCCAGGTTCAAGTCTATATCAAAGTTCTAGCACTTGGATATTTGTCTTCCTTTGCTTCTTAAGAAGTGTGATTCACAGTCATCTGTAGCTATGCAACTGAAATTATGATGAGCTTTTTCTCTCTTTTTAAGTCTGCCTACTAAATTCTACAACTCTTCCTCTCCCCACCGCTGGGAGCGCCAACCTCCCCTATCAGATTTAGATTTGGGAGGAGGTGATTTTGTTCAAATGCTCTCAATTTCTCAGTAGTAGTCAAATTGTATCTGAGCATAAGATTCTTTAAAAAGAAAAAAAAAGTCTCTTTTTATTGTTTCATCGAGAAAATGTTAAAGCTGTGACAGAAGTTAACCATCTGTCCCAACTCCATTCCATCAAGGCTCCCGAAGAGCCTTCCATGTGCTATGACAGCAGTGGCAGGATGCCTATTATCAACTGCTCCTGGCACGAGTACGACACTACAGATTGGGGCTTTTTCACTGTTCACTTAAACTATTTCTAAAAAGCAAAAGCCTCTGTAATTAGTTGGAATCTACCAGAATAAATTAGTCTCTGAAAGGAAGGTATTTGTTTCATTGTCAAGTTACATGCACATGACCAAAGGCAGGATGATCTGTTTTTCTGGCATAAAACTACACAATGTGTGTAACAACTAGGAGGGAGACTGGCTAAGATATTCCTGCAGCTTCGAGAACTTAAAGCAAAGCGCAAGCTGGAATTGAGTACCAAACAAAGTCCCCCAAGTGGAATTCAAACTACAGTGAAGAAGGTATAAAGGGCATTAGCAGGTCAGTGTCTTAAAGAGTTACCGAGGTGGAAAGCCGCCTCTGTGTGCGCCTCCACGGCCGCCCCTAAAGCCACCTCTTTCGCCTCGGAAGTTAGAGCGATTCCTTTCTCGGCCGCGGCCCGCTGAAGTTCCACCTCTTCCTCCGCCCCTGGGAGCTCCGCCTCCCCGATCAGACTTGGATTTGGGAGGAGGGGATTTTGGTCGGAGTCTCTCAATTTCTTCTGTACATCCAGTCAAGTAGGAATTAGGAGCACTAAAGTAGGATGCGTATGTTTCTGCATTATAGTTGCTATTTGTAAGAGTTGGTCCAACTGTAAGCCAGCCTGAAATAGAGGGAAAGAAAGATTATCTTTTTTTCCCCCCGCCATTTCTCTTACTGATCCTTTAGGAGCTACTTCAAATCTCTAATGCATTTTTAAAGCTGCCCCTACCAAAAAATAAATAAATAAATAAAAAATAAAAAAATAAAGATGCCCCTATCACTCATCCAATATTTATCTTTTTTATGCAACACATGGCATTTAATGATGGTTATACAGATTTCATATGTATAGATCTTATTTCACCTGCATGATTGTACCTTTTGTAAAATATCTTCCTCATTCTCTCCATCCGCATTTCACATTCTGTGAGAGTAGCACTTAGAAAAAAAAAAATTACAGACTACACTGAGTTTGGGCTCAGTGAAAATTTAATAAATTTTATTAACCTTCCTACTTGTGGAAATAATACCACTGTTTTCTGATTAAAATCCTGGAATCAACTTTTGCCTCTGTTCTTCCCAACCACAACATTAACCCAGCTGACAGGTGCTAGAAATTCAACCAGTACCATGTTGCTCCTATTCATTCCCATTTTTCCATGTCTACTGTCACCCTCAAACGTGAGCCTTTATTTTCCTACTAGGCCAGCCCCCTACACATGTCACAGACACACATACATATTGTAAAGCTCTCCCAGCCTCTCCTCCCTCTGAAAGTGGAAAGCCTAAAATAAACTTATTAAAATATGTCACTTCTCGGCCTAACCTTCTAGGGCTCTCCACAAAGCACAGATTCATATATATGGTATCTAATGTCTTTTAGGATGAAACTTGAACTAACTTTCCAATCACATTTTTCATTAATGTTTTTCATGACAACTTCATTTGAGTAAAAAAATGAATCACTATAGTAACTGTTTCCATATAAACCTCCCCTCTGAAAATAAAAACAAACACATCATAATGTAAAAAAAACCCCCAAAACCCACAAAACCCCACCTCTGTGCCCATTCTATCCATCCTTTCAACCTGTTGAAAACTACATCCTTCAACATACAAATCAAATATACATCTTAAATGAAATAAAAATAATTTCTCAGAATTTTCATCACATGTTGTGCCTGTATAGGGACAAAGGTAGTCTTGTCAGCTACATTGCTAGACAGCTTGTAATGAGGATGATTTCTGATTAACTGTATCTGGAATGGGAAAAACTACAAAGTAACTGTAAGTGCCCAATAAAGACTGATTTTTCAATTATTTACTTTTCTGTTTATTATTTTACATAATTTCATGAAATTTGAGACCATGAGTTTCTACAACTGAAATATTTTCAAGTTACTCTGCTCACCAAAGCATACAGAAGTAGCTGATGGGCAGGGAGAGAGAAGAGGCGTGGATTATGTTATACACACAAGTTAAGGCAACTTTAAGGATTACTTTTTTTAGAATGAAAATCAGTTTCTTCTAAATTCTTAGGTACTTGTATGGCCAATTATTCTATTATAAATTCTTTAACTTTTCTTACATTTTATAAAATTTAGGTTGTTTAAAACAAGATTCTGGCTCTTTTCACCTTTAAACTGGATTTTTAACATGCTAAGGCAGGGACTGATTTTATATATCATGAATAAAGCAATGCTACTTTTACATTTTGAGAAAGCAATAAAAGAAATAGAATATACTGACATTTCAATGACACTCTGTACATGAAAGTTGTGCCCTCTAAGAAAAAATCTTTGTCCATAACAGTCTAATTATTTTCTACTCATTTTTTTTTCAAAGTAGTAAATTCACATTACATTGTTTTCGTAAAAAGTTAAAATTTTGAAAAGACAACACCACTATACATGTAAGCAAACAAGCTAGGTATTTTAGTTTCTAATAAAGCCAAGATCTGTATTTCACAAATGTATGGTTATTTTCTGCAGAATTATTTAATCATTCACTTATGCATTTCTTCAACACGTTATTTACTGAATGATCTGAATGCTGGGTAGAAAGAAGTGAATAAGACAATCTTTGCCTTCCATGAGACTGCATGCTGGAGAAACTGACTAAAACATATGCCCAAATGAACCTGCAATTCATCTAATGATAAGTGTCATGAAGAAAAAGAAAATGGAGTAAGGGGAAAGACAGTGTTGGAAGGAGGAAGGAGGGGAGTGGAACAGGAAGGTGGCCACTTTAGACAGAGTTGTGAGAAAAGGTCAGGTATATGAATGAAAGCAGAGGACCATGAAAAGATAAGAATGAGCTTGGCATATCTGAAGTACAGCAAGAGGAATCAAACACATCATAAGAATTTTATTTTACACAGCAGTGTGTACTATTTCTTGACACCTATATGCCCAGGGGTGATAAAGTTTTTCAAAGATTTTTTAAGGTCCTACCTGGTCGAATTGTACTATCTCTTCCAAACAGATGAAGGCGTCTTCTACCAAGGCAAAAATGTTCAATTATATGAAAAATTTCAACAGGCTTTTCTATATTGCCAATTTCAGGTTCTTCCGTGATAATCAAGTCAATGTCAACATTAGCATGAATGAAGTCCCCATCTGTGCTACGCTTAACAGTTCCTTTGATCCCCATAAGGCAGTGTTCCTAAATAAAAGTAAGAGCAGACCAATTAATCTCTTCATCAGCAGTCATATTTCCTAACATTTTACATTTCTGATGTCCCCAATTCCAAAACAAACTTCATTTCTCCAAATCTTTAGAAAAATAGTTCTATGGGCAAAAACACAATAGGAAAGAAAACCTGGATCTCTGGATGTGGGAAGACTGCCAGGGAAGCTAGACATGACAGTATTAAATTTGGGGCCATGACGTTTTAGATCTGTGTCAATGACCACAGAGTCTTTTCCTCTGCAACCAGTTACAGAAACATGACACTTGACCTTGGAATCTTAAAATGATGTTATACTGGGGGCTTCATATATGATCCAAGATCAAAACAATATACAAGATGTAAGGTTTTTTGTATGGAGAGGGACTTTAATCATGTATACAGACTTCTAATTACTCAACCTAAGAAAATGGGAAAATCAAACAATTTTTTGTTTGTTTTTTTGATCTTCTCTAATTAACCTAAATGGCAGGCGTATGGGTTAAATAAATTTAATCTCTCAGCTGACTCCATGAACCACTATTGCAAGGGTAACGTAGGTTCCCTTCAAAAGAATTTTCCAGTCTCGGGAAGACTTAATAAGAAAGACTCTCCCACTAGTCGCTCCCTAAAGAGTGAAAGACTGGAGGACAAACTTTTAAAGCCTGATAGTAACAGAGCAGTTGCATGGAGCAGAGTACGAACCTTGTGTAGGTCCTTAGGATTCTTACATAGGAAAAAGAGAAGGAAATAAGTATGCCTCTAAGCCAACCAGCTGTGAGAGTGTTGCTGCCATCTCTTTTTTTTGGACCCAGAGAAAAGGAAAAAATCTGGAGGGGTCAGAGGGACCAAAAGTCCATACTGACTTAGAATTACAGCAGTTTAGAACACACAAGAATACATATTACCTTCTCTAGCACAGTGAATGTTGATCTAACATAGTACATAAAATATTTTAAAATTAAACTGGATGTACTACTATAACGTTCAATGCCATTTGTACAAATCTAAGAAAAGAACCTTTCTACCAAAATTAAACAGTATACAGTCATTTGGAAAAGCTTGAGGGAAAGTAATGAAAATAAAGAAAACAAAACAATAAAGGCAATACCTTTGTTCTCTGGAAGACAGCTTTTGGATCTAAAGTCTTAGTCTTTCCAGGATTGTTTTTATTGGTTTTAATCCAACAAATATCTTCACATCTTCTGTAACCCCATTTGCGTAAACACTAGAAATGAAAGAATTAAAAAAAGAAATCCTTAGCCAAAAGAAATAAACAATACTTAAAATAACCAACCAGCATTAAAAAACTTCCTAGAGGTTTGAGACACTAAATTCCAAGATGTCACAGTAATTTTTTAGTTCAGAAATAGAAAAAAAGAAATACCAGTCTTTAAATAGACAGCCATTATACAGAATGCATAGATACATTCTGGATATTAACATAATCTATAAAGTTAAATATCAAAACAAAGAATTACATTAATACTCCAATTTTTTTTTTTTTAAAGATTTTATTTATTTATTTGACAGACAGAGACACAGCGAGAGATGGAACACAAGCAGGGGAGAGGGAGAAGCAGGCTCCCCGCTGAACAGGGAGCCCGATGTGGGACTTGATCCCAGGACCCCAGGATCATGACCTGAGCCGGAGGGAGTCGCTTAACCAACTGAGCCACCCAGGCGCCCTCCAATTCTTTAATACTACCTTCCACTGTCACCAATAGAAAGTGGGTTTTAAATCATAAAACACTCAGCCCCTCTTTAATCATAAAATTCAACAGATAATTTGATTCCTAGCACCTTGATTTTCTATCCTCTGACAAAGCTAAAAACTACTGAAAGTATTCTAATTGATAGCTTCTTTTCATATGAGAGTCTTATGTTATTTTTATATATTTAATACTAACAACTTGAAAAAATTCAAAGCCTTAGAACTGTTATGTAGATCTCATTACTGGATAAAACTACTTTCATCTCTATACAATCTAGAAAACAGAGACCTGACCCATAGTGTCCTAGAATCTGTTATGTAAGAACATGTAACAAACACTTGCTAATATATTGCTTAGAGTGTCATATTGAGGGCCTAGTACCCAATGTAGGTGCTGACTAGCTGGTGGGAATAAAAACATAAGATATGTCCTCCCCCACCCCCAATGATCCAAGAGAAAGGAGGGGGAAAATAACTAAATTATGCAGTACAATATTGTTGGTACTGTTCATTTCAGGAATGCTCTTACTGTGTAAAGTGAGAAACACCTCAAAATGAAACTTGGATTTTTATTTTAAAATCTCAAAAATCAAGATCAGTATCTGTTCCTGTCAGCAATTATTTGTTTTGCACTGGATATTCATTATACATCACAAGGGTCTAAATCCCCACGCCCTAATCAATTTAACAAAAAGCTCATGAGTATTTCTCATGCTGAATTATTTTCGCAATCATTTTTGGCCAAAATCTGCTTTCACCAATATGACAGACTGCTACATAAACAAATACAATAAAACCTCCTAATCATTTTCAACCTAATTTGGGAGGTGAAAGGCAAGTCCAAAGCCAGATATTAGAGCTATAAAAGGTAAATACCAACATACCTATAAAAACACATAGTATGTTTCTATTTTCTTAGCTTTTCCAGAGCATCTTGGAGAGGCACCAGCAAAAAACAGATACCCAATTGGAATACAGTTATAGTCTTACCTTGGAGTTAATAAATGATACAAGCAAGGATGTATCCAACAGTCTCAAACTTGTTATTTATATAAAGAATACAAAGTAATTGCAGAATTTCAGGATTTTAGCACAAATTGATCTCAATATAATCCTACTTAAATTCTTTACTTGTCAAATGGACACGTCCTAAAATTACCAGGATTAAATGAGATCATCTGCTGTATAACAAGTAGTATGTCCTAAAAATGGAAGGTGTCATCTAATAACAAGTGAAGAAACTGAAACCCACCAGAGTAAAAATCTCTACCCAAAGTTCACTGCTAGACAGCAGAACTGAGACCAAAACTGAATGAAGCTTTCTAATACTTAGCCACATGCTCCTATGATTCTTGGATAAAAAAGCATATGCTATTTTGTTTCCATTTAGAAATCCAAAATACTGCAATAAAAAATAAAGGTCTGAAACACAGGAAATATAAGATGCTTAAAATAAATACAGGTGTTACGTAACTTCTTTCTCACTCTCATTCAATCATTCAAACCATGTGTTCCAAATGCTGTGTTATTTTTCCAATTTGTTTTGGTTTCTATTTGGAATTCAGCAGTTAATACTATTCAGAAGAGTACTTTTTAGCTCCTCATAATGAGCAGTAAATGACACTAAGCAGCCTGTTTTTGAGCTGCGGTTTCAAATGTCTAAACTGTTCTCCTGAAATTGTAACAAATCATATTTGGACATATTCAACCCTAGTGCTAGTTAACTGAAGAGTACTGACTTTGATGCGTTCTTTTCTGAACATATGTTTTTCCTTCTGAGTATTTTAGCAACTCAAGAAACAAAGGACAGAATAACATCTATATCTTCAAACTTTTTATATTTTTTCTTATGAATTTAAAAATCCAATTAAAAAAAAACATCTTACCACTCTTCCAAGGTCCAATCCCTCCCCGGAACCACACCAGAGAAAGATAAATGATCGAGGTGCTGCAATCTCATCAATTTCTAACTTCATAATCTGTAGGAAACCAAAACAATACTGCATAAAAGTATTTTGTTTCCCAGTCATCCTAAATCCAAAAGAACAAACATTGAGATTTATCAGGACTTTCAGTAGATGTGTTCTTTAAATGTACTAATTTTCATTAGAAAATAAATTTTATCCTTACAACTTATTCTACTGTTTTCTTATTCTATATTAAGAAAATAAACACACATGCACACACATACACATACACTTGATTTTATGCAGAAAAAGGTTATAGGGACCATATTCATAGAATAATGGAATTTTATAAGATGTAGCTTGAGAACAGCCCTTTATGACTTACAGAAAAAGAAACTCAAATAGAAGAGGTTGAATTACCCCCAAATTAGGGGCAAAAATAAAATGAAATATAACAAATGTTTGGGGAAAATCTGGTTTTCAGTAACTACAAAAGTTCTATATAAAATAAATCAATATGCACATCTCATTATAATGACCACTTTAAGTCTGAAATGCCAAAAAAAATAGTCTAATTTTTCCAAGGAAGACACACAGATGGCCAACAGCCACATGAAAAGATGCTCAACATCACTCATCATCAGGGAAATACAAATCAAAACTACTCAGTTTGTTTCTCAGAGTCCATAGTCTCTCATGGTTCATCTCCCCCTCTGATTTCCGCCCCTTCATTTTTCCCTTCCTACTATCTTCTTCTTTTTTTTAACATATAATGTATTATTTGTTTCAGAGGTACAGGTCTGTGATTCATCAGTCTTACACAATTCACAGCACGCACCATAGCACGTACCCTCCCCAATGTTTATCACCCAGCTACCCCATCCCTCCCACCCCCCACCACTCCAGTAACCCTGTTTGTTTCCTGAGATTAAGAATTCCTCATATTAGTGAGATCATATGATACATGTCTTTCTCTGATTGACTTATTTCGCTTAGCATAATACCTTCTAGTTCCATCCACATCGTTGCAAATGGCAAGATTTCGTGTGGGGTTTTTTTGATGGCTGCATAATATTCCATTGTATATATATATCACATCTTCTTTATCCATTCATCTGTTGAGGGGAGGGAGGTGAGGGGATGGGTTAGCCTGGTGATGGGTATTAAAGAGGGCATGTATTGAATGGAGCACTGGGTGTTATATGCAAACAATGAATCATGGAACACTACATCAAAAACTAATGATGTAATGTATGGTAATTAACATAACATAATAAAGTAAAATTAAAAAAACTATAATGAGATATCACCTCATACCTGTCAGAATGGCTAAAATTAACAACACAAGAAACAACAGGGGTTGGTGAGGATGCGGAGAAAGGGGAACCCTATTGCACTGTTGGTGGGAGTGCAAACAACCACTCTGGGAAACAGTCTGGAGGTTCCTCAAAAAGTTAAAAATAGAACTATCCTATGATCCAGCAACTGCACTACCAGGTATTTACCCAAAGGACACAAAAAAACTGATTCGAAGGGGCACATGCACCCCGATGTTTATAGCAGCATTGTCAGCAATAGCCAAACTATGGAAAGAGCCCAGATGTCCATCAACTGATGAATAAAGAAGATGTGATATGTATTTACAATGGAATATTACACAGCCATAAAAAAAGAATGAAATCTTGCCATTTGCAATGACATGGATGGACCTAGAGAGTATTATGCTAAGCAAAATAAGTCAGTCCGAGAAAGACAAATAAGATTTTACTCATATGTGGAAGTTAGAAAACAAAACAAATGAACATGGGGGGAAAAAAAGAGAGAGGCAAACCATACAATAGACTTTTAACTATAGAGAACTGAGGGTTGATGAACGAGGTGGGTGGGGGATGAACTAAATGGGTGATGGGCATTAAGGAGGGCACTGGTTGTGATGGGCACTGGGTGTTGTATTAAGTGATGAATCACTAAATTCTACACCTGAAACTAATATTACATTTTATGTTCACTAACTGGAATTTCAATAAAAACTTGAAACAAAAAATTAATCTATAATTTTGTTTCCCTTGTATGTGTTGTTCCTTTATATGTGTTTCCTTGTATGTGTATGTTTCCCTTGTGTGTCACATGGGAAAAAAAAACTTGTTCAATAATTAAATCTGTAAATTTCCACATAGTCACATAAAAAACTGTAAAACTAACCATTTTATATATTCTTTTTCTTCTAGTTTTCTGCCACAGTTAAGTTTCAGAGACCATGGTTTAAGCAAATATTTGTGTTTCATTTATTTAAAAAATCTTTAATAACAGATCCATTTAAGTTATAACCATATCATCTCTAACTTAATCTAAACAGAAAAACATTATTTGACAGTAATAATGGAAATAAGCTACAATATGTATAAGCCTAGTGAGTTTTATATTCTGACTTTTCTAAATCTTGAAATCTCATCTAATATTCTCATAGGAATATAAATAAGTAAATATGTAACACACACACATACTCCTACATGTTTATATGTGAAACAGATAAAAATAAGTGATGACACACATTAGTGAAAACATTAAGCAAATTATTCTCTTGACATTGCAGCTCTAAATGCTAAGTGTTGGTATTTTAAATAAGTGCTTATATCCTTTACCAAAATATGTTGACCACTACTGACTCTCTAATGTGAAAGAGAATACTTGTGAAATCCACTTTTCTTATTTACATTTTATATATAAGTTTAACTACTGGCACTTTCTTTAGGATATTATCACATAAAGATTAAGAACTTAGGGCTCTAGGGCCAGACAAAACATTTCAATATGCCAGCCAGAGTTCAGTGAAATTCAAGTGAAATCAAGAATATGCATATAAAATAGAGTTCCTTTATTTCAAAAACTCTGTTAGTCTGTCACCTATAGTTGAAGCTCTTGTGTCTTCACTGACCAAACCTTAGAAACTGGCCAGAGAAAATAAAGTTCAGCCTAGTTACAGCTGACCCATGAACAATGCAGGGGTTAATGGCACCAACCCATATCCCTCAAAGAAAATGCGAGTATAACTTCTGACTCCCCAGAACTTAACTTCTTATAACCTACTATTGACTGGAAGCCCTACTGATAGCATAAACAGTCAATTAACACATATTTTGTATGTTATATGTATTTTATAGTCTATGCTTAAAGTAAGCCAGAGAAAAGAAAATGTTACTGAGAAAATCATAAAGAGAAAATACATTTAAGCTACTGTTCTGTAAAAAATCCATGTAGAAGTGAAATCGTGCAGTTCAAATCCACATTGTTCAAGGATCAACTATACTAATCAAAGACATAATGAGATTTTTTTCAGTTTTCTTTTTTTTTACTAAAGTCACAAAGACTGTTTTTATAATATTAATCAATTTTGATGAAGATATGGCTAAATAGATATTTCTCAAACACTACTGGAAGGAACATAAATTTGTGCAACCTCTCTGGAAAATTTCCCAGCAATAAATATCAAGAGTATTAAGTCTTTTATGTCTTTCGAATACTATATACTGTTACCTTTCTGAATTTCAATAAGCACAAATTACATTTATCATCAGCGGATGGGAAAAACTTTTTCAAAGTGATAAGATCCATAAAAATGTAAATAAAAAATGTCAGAGGGATTGAAGATGAAAGGAAAAGCTTCAAGGAGGAAAAACTAAAAGTATATCTTGAAGATTAAATAATATTAATAAGAGTAACTATCATTAACACAGAAGAGGACATGCAAGAACTCAGCACCATTTCCTATGAAACACCCGACTTACAATGTCAGTCCTTTCCTTTCCCAACCTCCCTTCTGTGCTCAACACTCCTGGCCTACTCTCTCCTTGAAATTCCTTATTCCCTTGGCCCCTATGACGTTCATACTCTTGGTTTTCCTTACTCATCTTTGACCCATTCTTTTGACCTCTCTTTTATATGTGCCTCTTAAATATAAAAGTTTCCTGAGGCTTTACTGTCAATTCACATGTTATCTTAAGACACTATCTCAGGACAAATTCATCTATTCTCATAGGTTTGATGTGCTAATCTTCTGAACCTCTATTTTGAGACACAGATCTGTCTGTCCTTTGAATGACATATTCCTATTACAACCTCCACATAGCGGTCTTACATACACCTCAAAATCAACATGTTCATATGATCTAATCCCTCCAATCCAGCTCTTCTTAAATTCACTCTTTCTCAACTGGTGAAAACTCAACCCACTTATCCCAAGACTCAAATCTGAGTCATCCTTAACTCTCCCCCCTCATTCCAATAACTATAGCTCACCACAGTATCTACTACACATTACTGAATTTATCACCTTTCTATTCTTACTACCATCACCCTATTCAAGGTCCCTTTATCTCCTAACTAGGCTACTGCAACAGTCTTCTAACTGCTCTCCCCTTTCCAGACTTTTCCTCTAGTTCATACTATACACACTAATCTGACCATTTAACTAAACTGGTTAAAGCCCTTCAAAGGCTCCTTAATGTCTTCAGGATGAGAGTTTAAGCTTCTAAGAAGACATCATCTCAAGAAAGGCCCAATCTGTGTTCTACCATCAACCTACAAACCAGATATTCTTTGCTTCCATCCCTTCTGCTCTTACTGTTCTTTCCATTTGGAATCACCATCCCATCCTTTTCTTTATTTGGCCAATTCCAACTAGTCTATTTATCCTGTTAAAATGTCACCTCCTCTTTGTTCATGTACCCCTTCCTCCAAGGCTTGGTCAGTTTTTCTCTCAGATCATCTTACGCAGTCCTCTATCATGGAACTAACAAAATAATAATGCAATTATCTGTTTAGGTCAATATTTATCCCATTAAACTAGGTGCTCCTTAAGTCCAAGTACCAGGTCTTATTCATCTGTGAATCTCCAGTATCTACCACATTTTTTTTTTTTAATTTTTAATTTTTTTTTTTTTAAGATTTATGTATTTGACAGAGAGATAGAGAGACAGCACAAGTAGGCAGAGTGGCAGGCAGAGGGAGAGGGAGAAGCAGGCTTCCCGCTGAGCAGGGAGCCCGATGTGGGGTTCGATCCCAGGATCCTGGGATCATGACCTGAGCCGAAGGCAGCTGCTTAGCCGACTGAGCCACCCAGGCGCCCCTCCAGTATCTACCACATTGCCTAGCACAGAGTGGTACTCAATAAGCATTTGTTATTTTTGTTATTGATTGGTAAAAGCAGGTAACTTTATATAACTGACTGAAGTTATCAGCTTGCCTAATTTTATTTAGGAAAATGTAATTTTATCACAATTATACTGAAATTATGTATCTTTTTTATCCATTATACTGTAAGTTCCTGGAAAAGAAATCACGTTTTTTTATATATATACCTATTATACTCTACTGTTTACTAAAACTAAGCAAATGCAGAAAGAGTTATCAATCACTCTGGCTTTAGACTTCTCTAGCTATACATCCAAGGACTCTAAACCTGGAACTGTGAGTCTTCTATAGAGTACTCACTACCTGCTCAACTTCTGCCCCAAAAAGAAGAATCAGACCAAAGATAGTGTAATATTTGTCAGTGTACCCTGGATCTTCTGTCACATTATATACTATATATTTACGATTCCTAAAAAGGTAGGAATATTTATAATCTTCTCATCAAATAAATATTCATTTGAAAAATAAATAATTACAATGTAGAAAATTTCATCATACATCATCCCAAGTCCAGCATTTTTCATTAGCAGTGATGCCAGTTTCTCTGTAATATTCTTCTAAAGGGGGTTCCAGAAGAATCACATCAAATTTAGGTGTCAGTTCTCTGATGTCAAAGGCTTCTATATCTGCTTGTAAGTACCTATTTGATTAAGGCATAAAAAGTGACTAAGATTTTCAAATACCTTTACAGATGATAATGAAAGGAATTTCTTAAATATTACTAAACACTATTTACAAAGTAATCAGAAACTAATTAGTGATACTTTTTTATGCAGGAGTATCTTTCTTCAATATAGACAGTAAACCATCTACCAACACTCTTCTCTAGAAGATTGATATAATCACACTACAAACTAAAATCATATTCCCCTATGTACATCGAGAATGTACTTCTCTCATTTTTACATTGAAAATCCATACTAGTATGTAAGTCTCTGAGGCCTATTTCATCATAATCTGAACATTATTTTTTTCTTAATTGTTAAGTTAGAAGAACTATTTGTTAGCTTTAAAATCCTCCCTCTAAAAAATTGTTTCTAAAGATGGGTGTAATTTTCTTTTATCAATTTGTTTTTTAGTAAAATTGTTTATATTAATAGCCTTTTCTGGCTACCTAGTATAAATTACAACTAGCCTTTATTGAAAGGTTTTTTACACATTATGAAAGTAATTTAAATATAAAATACTTTAACAGTTTTTTAAATTGGATGAATATTAGAATCTGCTAATATTTTTCTCCATACATTTGGACTTCTTTGTGATTCTTCTAATCACTAAGAGTATACATTTTAGCAAATTGTTAAGTGTATAAAATGTTCAAAGTAAGCTAATGTGAATTAAGTAGATTCTCCAGTTTCAAAGACTTTTTACACATTTTTGAAGAAAACATTATTCTGTTTAGCAAAGGTTAAAATGAATTTTCATAATCCAGTATGTTAAGAATAGTATCCCTGAATGCTGAGTTATAATTAATTTTTATTTTCTTCTTTTCCTTCACCTAAGTTTTCTAAACTTCCTTCAATAAATAAACTGCTTTTTGAGAGGAAAAGTCATTTAAATACATTTTAAGAAGCTCAAGAATACAACGAACATGAACAATTTTCTAAGAAAAAAAATTAAAGACACTTTAAGGAAATTGTCTAGAAAACTGAAAAATAAAATGAGAGCCTACTAGTGTACTCAGCACTGGAATGTCAAACGAATCTATTTTACCATACAGAAGAAAACAGTCTGTTAACATTAAATAGGTGCTGAATTTTTTTTCAAACAGAAAGGCTATAGGATAAAAAGACTGCTATTTTAAGCTTGAGTTGGCAATAAAAAGTAACTGAAAAAACACACTTACATAGGAGGAGTGTTAGATTTAGCTATTAACTCATCTTTCAGCCTGATGAGCTCCCTCAGTTTAGGGTATTCTTCAAATCTGTCAGCCAAACCTGAGGACAAAAAATAGTAAATAATAAATTTCAATAGAAGTTAGTATCAGTGAATTAAAAGGTTATGAGCCCCCTCAGGAAAACAAAACAATACACAATTACCACTTTATTCTTGTGTCCTTTTAAAAAGTTAATTTTGAATATTTTAAAATATTTTATATATACATTTCATATCTAATGACCCTAATCCCACATGCAGGCAAAAACCCAGATGTTCCAGTCCAAATCAATAAACCATTTAATCTCTCATATTTAAGTTAAATTTGCTCACAGCATTAAGTTAAGCCATTCTGTTCTGAGGGAAAGAAAAGAACAACTGCCTTCTTCTACCATGTTTTCCCCCCTTTCTATTAGCTAAAAGAATTCTTTCTCCTTAAGAAGTTAGTGATTACTGAGGTTTGTACTTAGCTTCTTAAATAGTTATCAAAAGCAGAGAAAATGAGTATTTCTTTTCTTTCTTATGATTACACATAGGAAGAAACAAAGAATAGTTACAGATGAGAGAAACACTGCTAATGATCTTAAATTAACTGGCTATGGTTTATGGACACAATCCTGGAACAAATCTAGTAAAGAAGATAATGAGTCCCTAATAGTAGACTACCTCTCACCTCCAAGACAAGTTGTCTTCTCTGAGTATTTCTTATATCAATATTTATAATTTTAAAGATTTCATATCTCCACATTATTATAAACCAAATCCCCATATATATTCTCAGGCTTAAGATCTTAAAAAACATATATAAGTCCTACAAAGGGTACTTAAAAACAGAGACTCACTGTTCCCATGTCCTCAAAAATGTTTTAGATCTTTGAGCTCAGAAGAGATTTTAGGTAAAGCAGCATAATGCCTGTTAAACAACTATACGGATAAGTAAGGCTTTGAACGTCAAAGATTCCTAAAAGTTTTTATTTGGTTTTCTCCTCCGCCACCCCAAGAAACATATTCCTAACAATATAAATCATATAAGCATCTTAATTTAAAAGCCAAAAGTACAGATAGTAATAACTTTAATATCAAAGAGTAAAAGTGAAAGATTTTGTTTTGTTTTGTTTTTTTAAGATTTTATTTATTTATTTGAGACAGAGAAAATGAGAGAGAGCGAGCACATGATGGGGGGGAGGGTCAGAGGGAGAAGCAGGCTCCCTGCCAAGCAGGGAGCCCGATACGGGACTCGATCCAGGGACTCCAGGATCATGACCTGAGCCGAAGGCAGTCGCTTAACCAACTGAGCCACCCAGGTGCCCCAAAAGTGAAAGATTTTGTAAAGCCTCTTCAATCAGTGCTTATAAAACAAATTGCAAATAAAACAAGTTTAAAGACTTTTATTATAGTCAGGTTTTAATCACAGGAGAATTGGCTCTCACTCTTCCATAAAACAGAAAGTGCAAGTTTTTCTCAATCTGTAATAGTTTCCTAAGTACTTTATCTTTGCTGTGGGGAAATAAGTATCTTAAGAGCAGAAAGGTAGATAATGAAATTCAGTTATACAACTATCATAAAAAACAGCTTTACTAAAGTATAACTGATATATAAAAAACACACATATTTAATATACACAATTTGATGAATTTAGACATAGGCATGCACTGGTGAAATCCTCACAGCCAAGGCAACAGACATATCCATCACCTCTAAAAGTTTTCTTGTGTTCCTCTGGGGGGGGGGTGTGTGTCTGTGAGTGTATGTACGCACGCATGTACATGTGTGATAATGCTTAAGATGAGCTCTACCCTTAACAAATTTCTAAAGTTTTATTGACTATAGTCAACAGCATTGCTGTATAGCACTATGCTATACAGTAGATCTCTAGAACTAATTCATCTTGCATAACTGAAACTTTATATCAATTCAGTAACACTCCCTATTTTCCCCTTCCTCCAACCCCTGATAACCACTGTTCTCTGATTCCATGAGTTTGACTATGTTAATACTTCATAAAAGTATAAGTATTAATCATATTACATATACTCTTTTAGGTACCTAAGTATTTGCATATTTGTTCCTTGGCTGGCTTATTTTACTTAGCATTATCATAACTTTTTATGCTACAGCTAAATTTTGCTCATGAAAACACTAAAATCAGTTTCTACTTCAAGAGTAACACTGCTTGCAAGCAACACAGAAAAAATAAATCAGATGACATAAAAATTAAAATTTTTTTTGTGTTGCAAATTATACCATCAAGAGAGTAAAAAGATAACCCCACAGAATGGGAGAAAATACTTCCAAATCATATGTCTGATAAGCGGCTTGGACTGAGAATATAAACTCTTACAATGTAATAATAAAAAGGCAAATAACCACTTAAAAAATATGCAAAGAGTTTGGATATTTCTCCAAAGTAAATACTTAAATAGCCAACAAACATATGAAAAGATGCCTAATATCATTAGTCACTAGGAAAATGCAAGTCAAAATCACAGTGAAATTATCACTTCATACCCACTAGGATGGCTATAATTAATAAGACAGATGAATATTAAGTGTCAAGCATGGGAAGAAACTGGGACCCTCATACACTGTTGGGAAGAATGTCAAATGGTACAGCTGCTTTGAAAAACAATTGTGCAGTTCCTCCAAAAGTTAAACAGAGAATTAACACATGACCCAACAATTCCACTCTTAGACATATGCCTAGGAGAAATGAAAGCATATGTTCACACAAGAATTTTACATGAATATTGATGCAGCACTGTTTATAACAGCCAAAAAGTGGAAACAACCCAAATGGATGGATCAACAAAATATGGTACATACATACAATGGAATACTATTTGGCAGTCAAAATAAATAAAGTACTGGCTCATGCCACAACATCAACGACCCTTGAAAACACTGTGCCAAGTGAAAGAAGCCAGGCACAAAATACCACATATTGTACAATTCCATTTATATGAAATGTCTAGAATACGCAAATTATTAGAGATAGAAAGTCAATTAATGGTTACTTAAGGTTGGGGGCAGATGAGGAGGCGGCAATGGGAACTGACTAGCAATGGGGTTTCTTTAGGGGAGACGAAAATTACATTGTGGTGATGATTGCACAAACTGGATTAACTAAAAAAAAAAACCAAACAGAATTATATCCTTTAAATGGGTGAATTATATGGTATATGAATCATCTCAATAAAGCTGTTTTTAAAAATGCAGGGGTAATGCCTTTGAGGGACTTATTAGTAGACTGGACAGGGGCTGAGGGAAGAACCTCTGAGCTTGAGGATATCTTAATAGCAAACTCAAAAACTGAAAAGCAAAGAGAACAAAATCAGAAAAAACAAAAAAAAAGCTAGGAAATCCAAGAACAATGGGACAACTACAAAAGATGTAACATGTGTAATGGAAATACCAGAAGAACGAGAGAGAGGAAGAGAAGAAATATTTGAAATAATAATGACTGAGAACTCCAAATTAATGTCAGACAACAAACCAGATCCAGGAAGCTCAGAGAATATCAAACAGTATAATACCAAAAAACCCCTAAACTTACGGCATATCATTTTCAAACTACAGAACGTTAAAGATAAAGAAAAAATCCTAAAGAAATCAGAGGAAAAAAACCGCCATGCCTACAGAAGAACAAATATCCAATTTCTCAGAAATATGCAAGCAATAAAAGACTGGAGTTAAATATTTAAAATGTGTTGAAAAAATAAAACACCAGCCAAGAATTCTATACTCTGTGAAATTATTCTTCAAAAGTAAAAGAGAAATAAAGACTTTCTTAGAAAAATAAATATTGAGGGAATTTGTTGCCAACAGCCCCACCTTGCAAGAAATGTTAAATTCTTTATAGAGAGAAGTAAAAAAATAATACAGGTGAGAAAATCAAGCCTACAAATGAAAGGAAAAGCATCAAAGAGGAAATAAATGAAGGTAAAATAAAAATGCAAGGATAGTCACAGAACCAAACTGAAGAAGGAAGGAAGGAAGGGAGTAACACTGCTGGAAGGAAAAGGAAGGTATACTGTAAGTATGCAGAATGAAAACAAGAAGCCAGGAAAAATAATTTTGGAATTAGAAAAGCCAAGCCAGGAAAAATAATTTTGTTAGAAATAATCCACAAAATGGATAAATTACATGCATGTAATCAAGAGTTAGCAATAGCATATTCCCAACAAATCTAACATACCTACATCCCTGATGAAATTTTGAGGTCTATGTCCAGTGTCTACAAAATGTTGGCAGTAATCATTATGAGGATTTAAACTCTGCGTTCCCTAAAGAAAAAGCCAAAATTAAATTAAAAGCATTTACTCTAATGGCAGATACACTAACTCTGTAATTTACTTTTTGTTATGAGGCCATACAAAATAGAAGTTGATCCGTAGATTAAAAAAAATTAGGACTATTTGAAAACACAACTAAAATGACAGTATTACTCTTTAGTAGCTACAGACATTGATACAGTATTATCTCATCCTAAATGGCCAAGTATCAGAAGTCTATTTCAAGAATAATTTTAAATGATTTTTATTTTATAATAATTATTCCTCAATAACTGAAAAAATGTTGAAAATAAGTATTTAAAATTTTTTCATGCATAGAGCTGAAATGTGAAGAGTTATGATATAAAAATTTATTTACCTTAAGAAAAGTACTAGAATCTTTATAAATCTCTTCTTCATAAGGCAAATTCTCTTCTTCCTGCTGCATTTCTAATTCATCCTTGGAAAAGGAAGATTAAATAGACATTTTATGTATAGGAGGAATATTTTATGTATTTATGATATCTTGAGTATTAAGACTCAATATAAATATTTTGTTTTTTAAAGATTTTATTTATTTATTTATTTGATAGAGAGACAGAGAGAGCACAAGCAGGGGGAGCGGCAGGCAGAGGGAGAGGGAGAAGCAGGCTCCCTGATGAGCAGGGAGCCTGATGTGGGGCTCGATCCTAGGACCCCGGGATCATGACCTGAGCCGAAGGCAGACGCTTAACCGAATGAGCCACCCAGGTGCCCCAAGACTCAATATAAATATTTCATTTCCCTAAGACATAATTTTTCAAATTATCATTAAAGTCAAACACTGAAGTCTTTGCATTCTTATCATTATCTAGTTATTTTTACAATAAATAAAAATTTCCTTTTCATTCTCATCAATAAATACCTGTCTCTAACTACTTATTTTGTTGACTGAATTGTCTAATATTATTTATCTCATACTATAGATATTAGAATTTAGCTCAAATCATGAAAGACATGGCCACCAATGGGGCAATTTTATTTCTATTAAACACCAATATGAAACTACTATTTTTATAGATCAAAAATGTTAAAATATCAGGAACTGTATATGGTTAAATATACATATTTATATGATAATAAGTAAATAAAGTAAAATAACAATAAAATAATCACTTATATTTAAGTTGCATATGAGCATATACCAAAATGCAATGCACAAAACAGTATTTATGAGATTAGGTAACTGTATCACTGAACTTCCTAGAGACTTACTGAAACTATGCATTCTCTATTAAATATAATTGTACAACAATTAACTTGAAAGAAATGGAGATAGGTTTTTCGTCTATAATACTTTCTTTTCAACTAAATATTGCAATTATAAGTTTAGAAGTTGTGTTTTTTCCTTCGGCCTCTTTCAGAAACGGTTCTACATTATTGTCTAGCCCATAGGTTCTCAAAATATCTTAATTGTACTACCCTACTAATAAACACGGAATAACACAACTCAAAAAAGACAGTACTGTAGCCACTCAAAATCTGATCCCATTATCCAAAGTTTCTGATACATCTACCTCCTTAGTCTTACTTAAGAATATTATTGTCCAGGGCTTACTAGGCATTATGCTTTATATCCATCACCTCTTATATTAAAATGAGGAAACTGAAAGATCTTAATTGAACTGATTACAGGACTACTTCATTTTATTGTGCTTCAATTTATTGCACGCTGCAGATATTGCATGTTTTACAAACTGAAAGTTTGTGGCAACCTTGCATCGAGCAAGTCTACTGGCACCATTTTTCTGACAGCATTTGCTCACTTCTTGTCTCTGTGTCACATTTTGGTAATTCTTAACAAAATTTCTAATTTCTTCATTACCATATTTGTTATGATGATCAACAATCTGTGATCAGTGATCTCTGATGTTACTATTACAATCGTTTTGGGGCACAGTGAACCGTGTCCATACAAGATGGTGAACTTTATCAATAAATGTTGTGTTTTGATTGTTCCACCAACTGGTGGTTCCCCTGTCTCTCTCCCTCTCCTTGGGCCTCCCTATTTCCTGAGACACAATATTGAAATTAGGTCAATTAGTAACCCTACAAGTCCTCTAAGTATTCAAGTAAAAGGAAGAATTGCACATTTCTCACTTTAAATCAAAAGCTAAAAATTATTAAGCTTAATGAGGAAAGCATGTGGAATCTGAGACAGGCCAAAACCTAGGCCCTTTGTGCCAAACAGCTTAATTATGAATGCAAAGGAAAAGTTCTTGAAAGAAATTAGAATTGTTACTTCAGTAAACACATGGATGATAAGAAAGTAAAACAGCCTTACTTCTATTTATTTATTTATTTTTAGATTTTTATTTATTTATTTGAGAGAGAGAGAATGAGGGAGCACATGAGAGGGGGGAGGGTCAGAGGGAGAAGCAGGCTCCCCGCTGAGCAGGGAGCCCGATGCGGGACTCGATCCCGGGACTCCAGGATCATGACCTGAGCCGAAGGCAGTCGCTTAACCAACTGAGCCACCCAGGCGCCCCAAAACAGCCTTACTTCTGATATGGAAAAAGCTTACTGGGTCTGGACAGAAGATCAAACTAGCCACAGCATTCCCTTCAGCCAAAGCCTAATCTAGAGCAAGGCCCTCACTCTCTTCAATTCTATGAGGCCTGAGAGAGGTGAGGAAGCTGCAGAAGAAACGTCTGAAGCTAATAAAGATCAGTTCATGAGGTTTAAGGAAAGAAGTCATCTCAACGTGAAAGTGTAAGGTGACGCAGGAAGCGCTGATGTGGAAGCTGCAGCAACACTGAGGCAAGACCCTCCACCAGCAAAAAGATTAAACCTTGCTAAAAAGCTCAAATGAAGGCTAGCATTTTTTAGCAATAAAGTATTTTTTTTAAAGATTTTATTTATTTATTTGAGAGAGAGAGAGAAAGCGAGCACAAGCGGGGGAGCGGCAGGCAGAGGGAAAAGAGGGCTCCCCACCGAGCAAGGAGCCTGATATGGGACTTGATCTCGGGACCCTGGGATCATGACTTGAGCGGAAGGCAGATGCTCAACTGACTGAGCCACCCAGGCATTCCAGCAATAAAGTATTTTTTTTTAATAAAGATTTTATTTATTTATCTGACAGAGAGAGACAGCGAGAGCAGGAACACAAGCAGGGGGAGTGGGAGAGGGAGAAGCAGGCTTCCTGCAGAGCAGGGAGCCCGATGCGGGGCTCGATCCCAGGACCCTGGGATCATGACCTGAGCCGAAGGCAGACGCTTAACGACTGAGCCACCCAGGCGCCCCAATAAAGTATTCTTAAATTAAGGTATATAACTTGTTTTATTAGACATTAATGCTATTGCATTTAATAAACTATAAGATAGTGTAGACATAACTTTTATGTGCACTGGGAGACCAAAAATTTCATCTGACTTGCATTATTGCAATATTCACTTCATTGTGGTGATCTGGAACCAAACCTGCAATATCTTCAAGGTGTGCCTGTATACATATGCTACTGACAATTATTTTAGAAAGTTTAAAATCGAGCTTTTCATCAAATTTATTTTCCTGGATAAGAATCTATTATTGTAGGGCACCTGGCTGGCTCAGTGTCTGCCTTCAGCTTGGGTCATGATCCCAGGGTCCTGGGATTGAGCTCTACATTGGGCTCCGTGCTCAGCAGGGAGTCTGCACTCTCCCTCTGTGTGCTTCTCTCTCTCTCAATAAATAAAATCTTAAAAAAATAATAAAAATAAATTTAAAAAAAAAAGAATCTATTATTGTGAGGATTTATATTTTTCTTGACCAGAAAATTGCCCTGTTCTCTACTTGCCTTATATTCTTCCATTTTGTCTTCATCTGTCTCTCCTTCGTCCTGATACTTACGTTTTGCATTTGGAGCAGAGGTATCGTAGGAAGCCCTGAAAATTAAAACTGAAGTGTTACACACAGATATAGAAAGATGTATAAATGGCAGCTATTAATAATATTAAATAACAGCTTACAGAAACAGAACAAGGCACATTTTTTCTGATTAAGTAGTATCTATTCATCCAATTTATAAAATAAAAAAAAAAATTACAAAACCTGATTGGTAATCGTGTATTTTACTTTTATGAGAAAGCAACCAAATCAGAAACTAGCTTTTATAATGGATGAGTGGCAAAAAGAAACTTCTACATTATATATCATTCTAATCTGTCTTAAGCAAAATTGATATTCAAATTAATAACCAGAATACTGAAAAATTCTAAGTGCTTTATGAACTACCAAATGAATACCACTTTCAGGGCAAAGTGTGTTTTCTCTCATAAGAATTTGTAAATAAAATTATTTATGGTATATAAGCTAATTCTTAGTCTAACATTCCATTTTCTAACTACTTCATGAATGAGAAGTTACTATATTCAGAAAGTATTTCATAATTCATAATTCATGAATACTAAAAACCAGTATTTCTGAAATCTTTATTTTGATGCTTGTCGTAACAACACACTTCATACCTAGGATTATTTGTTTATCAAAACAATAACCAGGGGCGCCTGGGTGGTTCAGTCGGTTAAGCATCTGCCTTCAGCTCAGGTCATGATCTGGGGTCTTGGGATCAGCCCCATGTCAGGTTCCCTTCTCAGCAGGGAGTCTGCTTGTCCCTTTCCCTCTGCCCCCCCCCACTTGTGTTCACCCTCTCTCTCCCCCTTTCTCTCAAATAAGTAAAATTAAAAAACAAACAAACAATAACCCTTTCACAATATTAACATGTCACTAAAAAAAAAAAATTATTCAACTGACCTGCAAGTTTCTCTTGTTTCAGCAATTTCTCTCTGCTCATCTTTGCTATTTAACACAGCACCAATGCTGTCGGCACTTTCTGCTCCCAACTGAGAAAAGACAAAAACCAAAAATTAGATCATAATGTATTGGATAGCCTTTCCAGCCGGTGTAGCAACATTTAACATATCAGATATTAAAAGAAAGAAAACAAAAAAACCCCCAGAGAAACCAAAAAGCCCTAACTACCTCAGCAGGCAAATGCAGGAAAAACTAGAAATACCTTGGAACAAAACCATGTTAATTAGGAACAAATCTGAGAGCTAGCGAGCATTTTATACTTTGTTATATTTTGAAATTAAGGCAATTTCAGCCAATCCTCTACTTTTTAAGTAAATAATAAAACACAATTTAGTAACAGTAGCAATAACAAAAAAAGCAGCTAACATATAGTGTATATAGGGTGGTAGGCATTAACACTTTGTATCCATCAGCTCATATATTATATCTTACGTATCCTGTGCTGTAATAAGTACCTATCCAGTTTTATTCAAGCCAAGTCTTTATACAATGATTTATAGGCACAATACTGAATTTTAACACTACCTAAAAAATGGTAATGCAAATTCTGTTTGGCAGTTGGGGAAATTCTGCAAAATACAACAAATAACTAGTTGAGATAAGCTGACTACACAGAGTGGGATCAGTTCATGGAAATCTTTAAAAGCCAAATGAACAATTTGCAATTTATAGGCTATGAGGAACAATTTAATATTTGTAAGTACAAGAAGGGCATGAGGAAATCTGCATTAAATAGTCCCTTTAGCTCAGGAAAGGGAATATACTAAAATATCAGAGCAAGTCCCTAGCCTTGATCTTAAACAATTAACCACTGCCTTGGAGTGCCTGGGTGGCTCAGTCATTAAGTGTCTGCCTTCAGCTCAGGTCATGATCTCAGGGTCCTGGGATCGAGCCCCGCATCGGGCTCCCTGCTCGGCGGGAGGCCTGCTTCTCCCTCTCCCACTTCCCCTGCTTGTGTCCCCTGTCTCTCTGTCAAATAAATAAATAAAATCTTTAAAAACAAACAAACAATTACCACTGCCTTTTTAGTTTGCCTACTTCATGACTCCCCAAATCTTTCTCCAATGATAAATCTCTTACAATATATCAAATGTTCCTGATATTTTAACTCTTCCAATTATTTTATTGGAACTTCCAGTTATTTTATTTTACACTTCAATTATTTTATCTTTACTTTTGTTTTCTTCTCCCCAAGTTACATGTAAGCTCCCTAAGGAGATGAACTCTGTCTTCTTGGTATCTGTATGTTCAGCAGCTTGCATAATGCCTAACTCAAGAGTAGATACTCAATATTTGAATGAACCAATTAGATATCCTACTACATTAGAATACAATGTATTACAATAGAAGTGCTTTAAGTCAAAATTCTCACAAAACTGTGGAATGACTGGAGTAAGTAAATCATAGATTTTCCATTATGGAAACACTAAATATATTATTTTAATAATTAGGACAATTTGGTATCATTTGAAAGCATATACGATTTTTTTGGAATAAAGCTACAGCTAAGTTAAAAGCAGGTGTAAGTTGCTGATGTTTATATTCTGTATAACAATAAGTAATATAGTGTACTTAACAGTAAGGACAACAAAAGCCAGGTGGAAGAAGATCCTTAGCTAGAGAGATCAAGATCTCTCTGATAGCTTTCATTGCAATGTTCTGACCTGAGCTGTGCTACAGTGGATGGACGGAAATCAGAAAGGAAGGAGGACAATTTTTTAAAAATCATAAAGTATAAATTGCACAAATCACATTCTAGGGAGTAATCTGTGTTGTTCATATGGAGAAAAGCAATCGAAAGAAAGGCTGAAATTAGTTGGTAAAGTGGAGGTCTGTCATTGATTATATCAGACATCCTTACTTAAGTGGAATAGTTCCTAACCAACTAGAAGACCAGGGAGCAGCTAGTGTACTGGAAAGAGCATGGAAAGGCCTAAAACTGCAGCTTGCAAACTTACAAACTTTGTGGACTTCAGCATGTAACTTAAATTCTTTTGAGCTCTATTTTCTGCATCTGTAAGATGCAAATAGCATCTGACTTGTATGACTGAAGATAATGTATATAAAAAGCTTAGCAGTCTTGATTCACTGAAGGTACTTAATAAACAGGACCCATTATTAAGTTTTATGCACTATGCAAGCTCTTTTAGGGTAAGGACTACTTTTTATACATAGTTGAATTGCCAGTGGCTACTAGATCCCCTGGTATATAGTAAGACACAAAAATAACTATTTACGAATGCATTTTAAGTCAAAGAATTCAAAACTCAAAAATGAGAACCTTACTTGGTGGTAACAAAGCTACTGAGTATTCTGAGGACAACTTGATAAAAGAAGGTGGGAAGAAGGCTTGGAAAAGATACCTGATTTGTCCCAGACCATATTGCCAGAGGGACAGAACAGATCTGATTCCAAAGTCCCACATTTTTAACACTATACCACAAACCTTTCCATCAGATCATAAGAGTATAGGTTTCAAATTTTCATTTACTAAAACCAAGATTCATTACTGAAAAAATAACGGTAAGATGCCTCATTAAAACCTCTTAGTATTTTCTCCATCACTTTTACTGGTATGAATGGTAGGATGGGAAACACAAACTCTCTCAGTAGAGGAGTACATCTGCATTTTCTGCATGTGTACTCTCCTGATCAAGTGTTAACTTACACACGAGAAGCAGTGAAGACAAGCTTTGGAGAGACAAACTGGGTTCCATTTTCTGGCCTAGCGGTGAGAGACACGGGGCAAAAATTACTTAACCTCTCTACACTCTATTTCGTTATTCGGTAAGTGAAGTTAATGATACCTATTTGAAGGGTTTGCTGTGACTGATACAGAGTAAGAATTCACATGTTAGCGATGGGTGATGACGAAGATACCGTATTTAGCACAGCGGACTGCAACACACAAGATGCACAAACTAAAATTTACACTCAGGCTACTTCTAATGCAGTCTTTAGACATGATCCCAAAGAAAACACTATAAATCTATTTCACAAGGAAGCCACGATCTCAAGAATTACGTGTTAAGAAGAAAGGCAAGACACAGAAGACCATTTACATCGTCTAGCGAAACTTAAGGGATAACAAGTCACTCTTCCTTGCGTGAACTACGGTAATTTATTTACAAAGACCAAAGCTTTGTATCCCCATCCTTGAGCCCTGCGCCAGACACTTGGCGTGCATTCCATAATGGTTGCTGAAGACCAGTCGTGGCGTTCGGTTCAGCAACACAATGACCGCGGCACAGGATGGAGAATATGAGGGGTGCTGCGGCGGTTAAGAACAAGGAAGGCAGGCAGGCCTGGGAACAGGGTCGCGGAACCAGGAAAGTATGCACCGCAGTGGGTAGGCAAAGACGGAGAAGAAAGACCGGGAGGAGAAGGGAATCGCGCACGCGCACTCTCGATTCCTCCCTGGGCCGCGGACCTGCTGCGCAAGGAGCTGTCGCCGTAACTTCTGCCGCTCCCGGATCTCCTGCAAGCGGCTGTCCATGTCCCAACTCCTGTTTCCCACTGCCCCCAAAACCTGACAATTAGCGGATGAAAAACAACCCGATTTTTCTTCCGAGTCTGTGAAATACAAGATTCGCCGGAATCTTCAAGCACCGGGTGTCCCTCAGCCTTTCCTCCATAGGTATTTCCGGCGCGGCCACTATTGGCCGCACCGAGCCCGGAAGTCCCACCTCCTTCTGAACGCCCGCGATTTGACGCTGCCTGGAAGGGACCCAATGAGGGATGTTGTGGAGGCGGAGCGGTCGCTGAAGCCCTTTTGCCGCCGGGAACGGCGTCTGTCAAAGCCGCTCCAGAGCGGGCACACCCCCTGTCCTCTCGCCTGCCCTCCCTGGGGACATTGGCCTTCTTTGGTGCATCAGCGCTGTTTACGAGGTGTGGACCGTTTTGTTGATTCCCTTTTCCATTAGTTCCCCAGTTGCCAGTACTGACGGTGTAAAAATTGCCAGAATAGCAGTTACAGTTTTTTACTGAAAGCACAAACTCGGACCCGAGTGTCGCGTTTGAACCCTGGACTGTCCTTTACGAGATGAGTAGTCTTGGCTAGTTAATCGCCTCCGTGAGCCCCGGGTTTCTCATTTGTAAAGTGGGTTATAAAAGTGACTACGTCACAGAACTGTGAAGATTGAAAGAATAAACAGAGCCTGGCACGTGGTGTCACGGAGGTGTTTGTTAAGATTTTTATTACTACTTACGTTTCCCTTCAGGGAACAAACCATTGCATTTGCCTGTGCTCCACACCTCACAAGCCCTTGAGAAGTTTCCTATTTTACCAAAATGCCGTATGGATATGGCAAATGGAAAAGTACATGGATTCGTCCCGTTAGGGAAGTGGGTGGGTGATCGTAAAATGTGGTCTTGGTTCACGTCCTAGACGACAGAGGCTAGGGGCACTTTTTGTGTTTATACATTTGTGCCTATACATTTGTCTTAGCTGGAAATAACCCTGGGATATAGAAACAGCCTGCTGAAATTAGGGAGGGTGCGGGTGGGCAGGGCACAGCCGTGACTCTCCTCTCTTCATAGAAAGGCAGTAAAGACCGGTCTTAAGTTACTGCTATTATTATCCACCACATTTGTTGTCTTATTCCAAATTCAAAGTAGCAGAAGTAGACTAAGACATCATGTTGCCTCAAGTTTAATTGGAAACTGTGGCAAGTACTTACCAACATTAGCAACAAGTCTTTATTCTTGAAACTTAATAAAGCCTCCAGATCAAACCCAGGTGACTCAGACTAGGCCAAAAGTGGGCAGGGATAGATTCTACTAATTATCATGTATTTCTCAAGAACTAGCTCTGAAAGGCAATTTCAAAGGAGTTCTAAATACCCCTTGAGTAATGACAGCACTATTTGAAAGTATGTTAACTTTCAAGGGGCCAATACATTAAAAGACAATACTAACTTGTACATATGAATTACAGTGTTTCTTTAAAAATCAGTTGCATCTCCTGCCAATCATGTAAGTTGAGTACTGATTTGAACTATTTATCGGGATAGGAATAAGCATTTGTTCAATATATTCTTGTCAAAGAATAGAAACCAAGTAAGTCAGGGTTTTTGTTTTTGTTTTTGTTTTTTTGTAGTTTACTTTTTTTTTCCCTCCTGGTAAAGCATGGTGTAGGTTATTTGCCTGTGGTCTTTGAGCCACACACTCACCTAAACTCTGCTCTGTGATGATAGTTGGCCTGAGAGTCTACAGACTACATTTCTCAGCCTTCCTTGTTAAATGGCTCTCTGTATGATTCTCCCAAGAAGAAACACAGGTAGAAAATCATAAGGTGGAACATTGGAAGGCTGTTGTTCTTTTCTCTCACTTTCTGCATTTGGTATCCAGGAAGACATCCGTACCCTTTAAAAGTCCCAGAGCCAATTGCAGCAACCCCTCCAGTGGTCCTGCCTTCCCTTTTCCCATCCTCCTGTAGCATCCTCAGCAGTGAGTTTGCTCTCAGACTTTAATACCACCCCCACCCTCTGTTCTACCAGCTCTAGGACTGGTAGCCACTTCCAGCAATTAGGAATTTCTAATTTAATCTCACCTTCTCCTTTTGCTCTTCTAGCCTTCAACACCTATGTCAACATTTCCCCATAGCAAATGCTGTTTAGAATTTTTTTAATGATTTCTGTTTTCTTGCCGGGCACCCAAACTAATAAAGATGCAAATGTGTTCTACTTTATGGTATTTACAAAACCGTTGGATTCCAGTAGAAGGTTGTAGTTTTTACAAAGAAAGTGTTATAACTCTGAAATCTGTCTCCCAACCAATTAATTATAAAACACCAGACCCCATCAACTCACCTGTAGAGTATTGCACGTGCCTGTCAGTAACATCTGTTCATCATGGCAATGTAAGGGCCACCAGGGAGTGTGTGTTGTGGGGAAAGGAGGAAGAAGAAACTTGGAAAGTCTCCACATATAATTCATACTCTTTGAGAAAAATTTCACTTCTAGGTACTGATTTTAAGGAAGTAATGATAAATCCATGTAACATTTAGGTATCTCCTCCTAGGCTCCTTGAGAATGACTTAAAAATCTATATATCCAACTGCCTGTTGTATATCTTACTAGAATGTCCCTCACAATCTCAAACTTAACAAGGATATAACCTAAATTCATCATCCACCCCGTCTTCTCAAATATATATATTCCACTCCTCTAGAGTTTCCTATTTCAGAGAATAAGATCAATATCCACCCATTTTCCTAAATAAGAAGCACTCTGTCTCTCCTTCACCCTCCATATCTACTCTGGCTGTAGCTCTCTCCCTGACCCCAACCCTAACACAAACACACATACTAGTCTTCATTTCTGCAACCACAGTCTAAGTATGATGTGCATCCTGGTTCATATCCTAATTGCCCTACCATTTTCCACTTTATCAAATTCTTCCTAGAGATTTTTGGAAAATTATAATTTTATCATTTCCAACTCTGCTCAATGTCTATAGGGCAGGACTGTCCAGTAGAACTTTCTATAATAATGGAAATGTGCTCCTTCACTAACCAATATAGTTGCCACTAGCCATATGTATCCACTGCGTATTTGAAATCTGGCTGGTTTACCCAAGAAACTGAATTTTTATTTGATTTAGTTAATTAAATTTAATTATTCATATTTGGCTGGTGGCTACCATATTGGACAGCACAGGTTTATGTTCAAGGGGATAAAAATCTACACCACTTAGCATTATATGCTGAGCAATACTCTGCCACCCTGCCCAGCTTCATTCTGATAAACCTAGTCATCCAGACATATTAAAGTTTTTGTCTTTTTTCTCCAAACATGCCTTCTTTCTTGTACATTTTATGAATTTATAATTGAGTAAAAAAAAGTCTCAGATAAAGAGTCTCCAAAATGACTTTTTAAAAAATAAAACATTTGGTTAGTAGAACTTTTTAGGAAACCACTAAAGGTAAAACGAATGTCAGAATCCGCTGATAACTTCTGCTTTCTGCCAGTGCCTTGTAAAGAACACACTCAATAGATGTTTATTGGTGAACCTATTGATTAGAGCTAACTCTCTCTAACTTATCTGAACTTTGTTGGAAAGATTGGTTGTGAGTAGCTATGTTGGGGAGAAATAGGAGACTTCCAGTTAGTATTCTGCATCTACATCATTGTTAGAAATTCATTTATGGTTATTAGGTGCAGAAGGTTTCTAAGTCTGTATTTTTTTGTGTGTGTGTGCTCAATTGCTAAGATCTGGTGTAGCTGTGGTACAAGAGAATATTTAATAAGCCTTGTGTGTCAAATACATGGACTACATAAGAAACAGGGATGAAGATTGTTTTTATCACTTGTCAATAGATTTTTTTAAAGGGTATTGTGATTACATTAAAATATCTTAAAGCACTGGTTTCCTAGAATATAAATTAAGAAGAGATATATTTCAGAGACTATATGTCATTATCAAATGGAAATGTATAGAAAATTGAGTACATTTGATTTATTTGGGGAATTTGCACAAAACATCCCTTTTGTCTTTTCAAAATGACCAAAACTGAGAGGAAAGTGAGAAAAGGCAAGGTGAAAAGAGTGAAATAACAGAGACTACATAATGTCAATACATTTCACTGAATAGATTAAGAAAACTATTTAAATGTTGGTTAATATAATGCTAATTTGCTGTATTCTTACAGAAAATCAGCTCTGCTAGAGAGCACAGAATGGGATGGATGAATCCCATAGGATGTGGTAAGTATAGATAATGAGAAAGCAAGTAGATTGTGAGACATAGGCAGAGTTCATAAGATTTGCTAAAAATAGATACTAAGTAACCTGAAAGATGTAAAGCTAGATCGACTAAGTGAAATATATGATAGAACAAGCAAGAGTGTTGTTTATAGATGTAAAGGGATGGAAAGACCAAACCATGATCATGCCACCTCTAGGCTGACAACCATGTTGTTGTCGGATCATTGAACACAATGGTTCAGAAAGAAGTCTTGAGACATCTTCAGTCTCTCATTTAAATAGCACTGGGACAGGACCTGTGGGTAGAAGGAGCTACACTTTTGCTGTATAAAGTTGGTGGTTATATGCTTAGTGTTCAAGGGGGAGGGGATGTGCAGGGCATATTAGATCATAAATGTCTTCTTCAAATTTCTACTTATAAAATTACTTTCCCAAGATTTCCCTAGTGTTTATCATTCAGTTCAATATTAAATATTGTCAAGATTTACAGGCGGTCATGAGACCCTTTAAGAATGTAGCAACCAGCATGTATTTGATCCTTATTGAAACTGTGCAGGCTGTAGGTCAGCCTTCTGGGCCAAAGGTGAAATTTTTCTGCTTCTATCCCTCATCAGTGTCACCCTTACGTGGGCCACCCATGGCCATATTCCGGACCCAAATGTACTCTACCTAAGAATTGCTGATAATATCTATAGCTGTTGGCTATTGTCTAATTGGCAAACTAAACCTATGGCCAAGAATATTTGCCACTGCTTCTCTTTAATAGAGTAAGTGTCTATCATTGGCCCCAGGCACCTTCTCTCTGTTGACCTCCCTGCCTAAATGTCAGTCTGTCCCCAGGTCATCAGTGAGGAAGACTAATGCAGCAGACACACACACAGTGAGAAAGGGAGTGCACACATATGAACATTGCATAACTTGGGATTCATAGAGTGTGGTCCTTCCCATTTGTCCCATATCCTAAGTGTGGTAACTTACCCCATCTCTTTCTTTTTGCTTTAAAGGGATGTGTGATTTGAGAATCTCTGGTCTGTGAGCCTTCTATTCCATGACCGCTGCAATAGCTTGGCTTGTGGTGTACTTGGAGGCTACCATTGCATCAAGGTAATTTCCCGTGACATCTAGAGGAAACTTAGAAAAATAACAACATGGAGTTGTAGAGCATAAGCTAAAGTAGTAGAAGAAGAGGAAAGGAAGGCAGTCACAAATTGTATCCGTTATATACTAAAAGACAAAAATAGGCAAGTAAAGGGCAAACCAAAAGATAAAATGTGGGAAAGATTTCTTTTTCCTGAATTGATTAATGGAAAAGAGAAGACAAGAAAAAGGAAAGACTCAAGGTTTTGACAGCATTTTATATAGACCATTGATAACCAGTTATACTTTATCACTGTGACCAAAATAACTGTGTCAGAAGTAAATACAACAAAGTTCAAATGAAGGGAAATGAACTTTCAACAAGTGGACTAATTCCAGAAATTATTATTATTATTTTTTTTAAGTAGGCCCTGAGCCCAATGTGGGACTTAAACTCATGACCCTGAGATCAAGACCTGGGCTGAGATCAAGAGTCAGATGCTTAACTGACTGAGCCACTTGGCTACCCCAGAAACTCTTTTTAATTCACTCTCCATAGCATTGCAGTAGTTTTTTTTTTAATGCTTGTTACATTTTAAAGCATTTAAGCTATCAAGAAGAGAGAAAAGAAAGAGGCTTTAAAAATACTTAGGAGGAAATGCATGTATTGTACTACTTTCTATAAAAGTTTTTATTATGTCTGTATAATTTCTGAAATAGTTCCTGTAAATCAATTCCTATTTAAAAACACTAAAATTACAACTATTTTAAAGATCTGTGAGATAAAGGACTTGCTAAGTAAAACATCCCTTTGAAATGAAAGTAATTTATTCCTAATTTATCTCTTTTATAATTCATTTTCTTTAACAAGTCACTGTGTCTGTATGTATTACAGAAAATGCTGAGTTAAAAACTTGTCTGAGTGAAATATATATAAGAGCATGTAGGATTTTCTCTAAGAAGATTACCATAAAATTACTTACATAGATGAAATTGTTTCTGAAGAAAACACTTCATGGAGCTTATTCTGTGGTTTTTAAAAGAATATGAAATTTTGGGATGTAGCTTATTCAAACTAATGGCTTCAATGCTTTATGCTGTTTTTTAATTTGTTTTTACAACTTAATTCTTACTTTGAAGTTGAATATTCTCTCCCTCCAAAATTTGAAACGGTAAAAACAGAAAAAGAAAGTGCATTCTGTGATGAATCAAAAATAAAACCCACATTTATTTTTTTTTTTTAAGATTTTATTTATTTATTTGACAGAGAGAGACACAGCAAGAGAGGGAACAGAAGCAGGGGGAGTGGGGGAGGGAGAAGCAGGCTCCCCGCAGAGCAGGGAGCCCGATGTGGGGCTCGATCCCAGGGCCCTGAGATCATGACCTGAGCTGAAGGCAGACGCTTAACGACTGAGCCACCCAGGCGCCCCTAAAACCCACATTTAAAGAGAAGCTGATGGTATAATATCATCAAGTCCTGATTATTTTTTAATGATCTATTTGGGATTTTAAATATATCATTTTATAACCAAAAAAATAAAAGATAGAAGATCTGTTCTCCAAATTTACAAAGTACTACTGAACGTTCTACAATTTTTAAAAAGTTATTACTATAAAGAAAGGCACTATTGTAGAAATTTGAATAAAAAAATACTAAAAATTATTTTTGTAACTTTACGCCAAACTACCATAAAGATAGATTTAGTTGTATACATTCTTTAAAGCATGTGACATATTTTTGTTGCCAATGCAAATATTGTAATTTTACAATATTTGGAATTAAATTTCTGAATTCCATTTTTTTTTTTTTTTGAGAGAGAGAGAGAGAGAGCACACAAGCAGGAGGGAGGAGCAGAGAGAGAGGGAGAAGCAGGCTCCCCACCAAGCTTGGAGCCTGATACAGGGCTCGATCCCAGGACCCTGAGATCATGACCTGAGCCGAAGGCAGACGCTTAACCAACTGAGCCACCCAGGCGCCCCTAAATTTCTGAATTTCAAAGAATTAAGTTTCAAATGAATATGAGAAGGCAATCCTAATAAAGATATTAAAAGCAAATTATGGCTAACATGCTAAATCTGTTTCATATTATAAATGAGTGCATCCAAAAGAAATCACTGGGGTCGCCGTTTATTCTCCATTCCCAGCATTCTCCTCTGGGCATTTGTGTCGGATGACTTAGGAATGTGCAGAATTAGTAGTTCCTGGCCAGTCATTGGTTATTCAGATTCTCTCTGATTTGAATTAGCTCTACTGTTTCTTTTCTCCCATCCATTTATGGGTCATATGTACAATAAATCGAAGTATGTTGATCCTAATGAAATTTAGCAGAGAAAAACAGCTTTGGCCATTGGCCACACAAATTTGAAAATCTTTACTCAGGGGAAAAAAATTGGACTTTCTCATCCTGGATAGGAGCTAAATTCTAACTTAAATTTCCAACTGTAATAGTTTTGCTATTCTAAAGGCTCAGTCTTGCATATGGTAAAACATTTCTCTTAAGACAAAATGTGCAGCTTCACATTTGTAGTACTATATTCCTGCTCAGTAAGTAAAATAATTCAGAAAAACTGGAAATCATATTATGAAGAAGCGACTGTGCCATATCTATAGCTAAGTCTAGATTGTTTTTTGCTGAAAACAGATATTCATAGTAGGAGGGAAAATTACATAATTCTGCGCACATGTGTATATACATATATGCACATATGTAAATATGCAATAGTATAATTTGGAAAAATTTGCTTAAAATATATAGGAAGATTACCTTATATTTAGAATACTGAATAAACAGGACTTGTAGTGTACATTCATCAAACAAATTAATTATTTTTTCCATTACCCTTTCTGTGAGGCTGCTTCTTCCCCGATCCCTGGACGAAAATTTAAGCAGTCTTCATGTTTTTTCTGGTCATTCTTAGATATCAGCAAGAGTTATGTGTTTAAACTTCAGTCTCAGTTTAACCATCACAATATAAGGTCAAAATTTAAATCTAGCTTTCGAGTTTAAGGCTTGTCTCCTTGCCCATCTCCAGGCGAGTTGCAGGCCTAAAGCTACCAGTCCAGGTGGTAGAGAAAGGAGAGTACAGTCTGATGCTTCTCTCTTTCTCCACAAGGATGCTCCAGCTCCATCTTGGTTAGGCCTACAGTCTGTCCCAAGGTTGGAGTGTGGGGACAGAGGGGATTTAATGGAAGTGGCTTATAAGAAAATTTACGACTAAACTAGTACTGTCTTCATGATCTAGCTTTGGCACTTTCTGGACTTGGTAGATGTTTAAAATGGACTCTTTCTCATGAGCATTTTCATGGGTTCTTAGACCCACTCCACTCTCCATGTGGGTTCCAATACAAGATGCCTCTCGTCCTGCTGGTCCTTAGCTTTATTTACTTACTTAGCTTCTTTCTGCAGAGGATTGTTCACCCGTCCTGGTCATGCTTTTGGGCGTAACCTAAAAAGACCCCGTGCTGGCTTTCTTAAGTGAGTGGTCCACATTTGGTTCATGGGAAAACCATGTTGTTTGCCCCCAACAGACTCTGGGAGCAGTATTTTACTGCCGGAATTCAGGAAAAGCAGAAATCCTGTTACACAACCACATTACCCCTTCTTGTCTTTGCCCCCTAAGCAATTAGCCAGCCATTCTCTAATGTTTGGGATTTCAATGGAAAGAAACACTTCCATGTCCCCCAGACCTTAAGTTCTCCCAGTGGTCTTCTTAAAGTCTCCTCTTTTTTAGGGTGAAGAGGGACTACTGTCTACTTTTCTTCCTTGAGGGGAAGGCTGCTCTCACAATATAACAACAATGATTCCTGAAAACTTTCTCCTCCAGTCTCTACTTCTCAATCATTTGAGACTATTAAAGTGGGTAAAGTCATTCAGAGCCTTACAGCCAATTACCCTCAACTTTTTTGTACAAGTCCTCAGGGTGGTTATAATCTTCACTTTGTAATGTTGAATTTACTCTTTTGGGGTCCAAGCCAAAACTTCACAAGTCCGCTTTTACGTTAACTGAAAGATGTCCTTTTATATATGTAAATTAAATTTTTTATATATAGTAAACATTTTATTTTGAGATAATTATAGATTCTCATGCAGTTGTAGGAAATAATGCAGAGAGATCCAGTGATCCTTTACCCATTTTCCCCCAGTGGTAACATTTTGCAAAACTACAATACAACATCACAACCAGGGTATTGACACTGATAGAGCATTTCCATCACCACGGGGTCCCTCTTTATATTTTTATATATTTATATTAATTTATATTAATTATCATAATTATTAAATTAATAAATTATATTTGTAGCAGTACCCACTTTTCTCCCACTCCCACCTCCTCCTCAACCCCTGGAAAGCACTAATCTGTTCTCCATTTCTATAATTTTGTCATGTCAGGAATATTATTTAAATGGAATAGCACAGTATGTGAACTTCTGAGATTATCTTTTTATTTTTTTTAAAGATTTTATTTATTGGAGATAGAGAGCGAGTGAGAGAGCAGGAGTAGGGGAGCAGAGAGAGAGGGAGAAGCAGGCTCCCTGCTGAGCAGGGAGCCTGATGTGCGGCTCGATCCCAGGACTCTGGGATCATGACCTGAGCCGAAGGCAGATGCTTAACTGACTGAGCCACCCAGGGGCCCTGAGATTATCTTTTTATACTCATCATGATTCTCTGAAGATTCATCCAGATTGTTGTGTGTATCACTAGTTTATTCCTTTTTTATTGCTGAGCAGTATTCCACAATGTGGATGTACCATAATTTATTTAATCATTCCTGTACAGTAACATGTCTGATGATATGATTGATGAAGGACATGTAGTTTGTTTCCAGTTTTTGTTGCTATGCATTAACATTCATGTGATATAAACATTCATGTGCTGCTATAAACACTCATGTGAAGTTTTTGCGTGAATATAAGTCTTCATTCCTTTGTGATAAATGCCTGGAGTGCAATTACTGTGTTGTATAGTAGTTGCATGTTTAGTTTTTAAAGAAACTGCCAAACTGTTTTCCAGAGCATCTCTGTCATTTTATATTCCCACCGGAAGTGTATGAGTAATTCACTTTCTCCACATCCTTGCTGGCATTTGACAGTCACTGTTTATTATTTTACCCATTCTGATACTTATCGTGTGTTTGATTTATATAGCATCCTGATGAGGTATAGAACATTGCAGACACATTCTTTATTTTGAAATGAAGAAACTTTCTAATATTACTGAAACCATCTCATTGTGGTTTTTATTTGCATTTCCTTAGTAATAATGTTGAACATCAGTTCATGTGTTTATTTGCCATCTATATATCTTTTTTGGTGAAACGTCTCTTCATGTCTCTCACTCATGTATTAATTGGATTGTTTGTTTCATACAATTGAGTTTTGAGAGTGCTTTATATATTCTAGTATCAGTCTTTTGTTAGATAGGTGATTTTCAAATATTTTATCCCAATCTATACCTTGTCTTTTTTTTTCCTCTTACCTGAGTTTTTTACAGAGTGAAGATTTTAATTTTGATGAAGTCCAAGTTTTATTTTTATGGATTGTACTATTGGTGTAAGTAGTAGCTAACATTTTCTGTATAGAAATAAATGCATTCTCTTTTCCCTTCACCTCCCATGTCTAAACCATCAGTAGTTCCTGTAAGAAACACTTACAAAACAGATCCTAAATGTGTCTACTTTTCTCTATTTTCACAGCTATCTTCCATGTTCAAACCACCATCATCATTTCACTTAACTGGTTCCCCTTCCTCCTTCCTCCCCTTAATTTAAAACTGTAAGTTATATTATCTATCTCTATCTTAAGATCCTCCAGTTTTCCATTAGTCTTAGAACAAAATCCAAACTCTACCACAGCCTGTGAGAGCCTGCCACATCTGGCCCACCTAGCTTCTCTGACCTCACCCTGGTGCATGAAGCTCCCTTCATCTGACCTCCCTTCATCTCATGTTGGTGCACTAAACTACCACCATGCTCCCTTCTGTTTGTCCCTCAAACATAACAAGCTTCTTCACACTTTTGGCCCTTGCATTTGCCCCCACTGTTGGTAGGCCTAGCTTCTCCTCAATCAGGTCACTCCACAGTTGAGAGGTTAACGGCTACAAGATGCCTACCCTGATGGCCCTATTTAAGGTAGCTTGCTTTTCTCTTGTCATTTTATGTCATCACTCTGTTGTATTATCTTTTTTGTTGTACTTTCCTGGCTGGAGTTATATGTTTAATTTGTCCCCACTTAAAGGTAATCTACCAGAGCGGTGCCCTGGCCTATCTATCACATCTCAAACACCTAGCACATGGGGTCACTCAAGTAATACTGATTAAATGTTGAACACTTCCATTTCTTTTTCAAAAAGCATATTTCCTTTTGAGTTTTCAACTGCTGGTAAATTCAAAATGTCCTCAAAGGGGACTATTTACAATATTGCTAATTACTTAGGGGAACAAAGAAGAGTGACTTCTGATTTCTGACCAGTCCAACTCATAGTATGTCCTTTATTCAAGTTGCATGAAGTGCACAGACATAATGTAGAACCAAACGAATCTCAAATATATCTTGATTCTAATTACAAGAGAGGATACCAATATTGTGTTGTCACAAGCTCCAAAAACTGGAAATTCCTATCCTTTGGCTTTACCAGTAATTCTGTGATTTACCCTAGGCAAGTCTGAACAGGTCTTTACAGCTTAGTTTCTTGTTCTGTTAAAATAATATAACACAAGCTTACCTCATCAAGATGCTATGTTAAGCAGTTTCTATTTATTGCAAGTACTGTGTGATTTTTGTGTCTATATTAGTGTGGAGCACACATTTATTATATCATGGTATCAAAAGACTTAATGCCATGAAGGATGCCATATTCTTGAAGATACTAGAAGGATTATACTGCATAGGACAAATTAATTTTGGGAATTGTGTCAGAGTTAAAGACAAATTTGGAATTTAGCTAGACTGGAAAAACTGTCTCAAAAAGTTTTAAATTGTGTTTTTAGAATAAGACTCTTAGAAATCTCAGGATAGCCTCAAAACCTTAGTAGAAAATCAATGAACTATACCTTATAAACTTTAAACTTATAAAGTTTATGTGTGTATATGAATATATAAATAGAACTTTGCAGACACATTCCTTATTTGAAATGAAAAAACTTTCTGATATTATTAGTACTCATTTACTTGAGATCCTGTGGAACTCAACAAAATAACAGAACTGGGAAAAGAATTGTCAACTTATGTATGATGTAACTTTGATTCTGAAAGGATGATACTATTAATCTTTCTCAAAGAAATTGGAACTTGAAATGTATAGTTTCATAAGGTGCATTGTATGGAATTTTTGAAAGGATTTTAAAATATCAAAAGATCCTTATACTTACCTTAAATAAATGTAATTTATTTTATGAAATAGTTATAAAAATATAAAAATAAAAATATAAAATTTAAAAAAATATTTAAAATTCCCAAACTGTGAAAATGACTAGCTCTGTGACTTGGATCAAGTCATCTAACCATTTTGTATCACAGGTTCCTCAATTATAATTCACATTCAGAGAAACTTCTCTAGTAACAAACTATAGAAATGATCCCTGAAAGTATAGTCTTTCCTCAATTACAATTCAAAGGCAATGAAATAATTAAGTAGTTCTCAAACATTTTGGTCAAGGACCCCTTTACACTTTTAAAACTGGGGACCTCAAAGAGCTCAATTTATGTTTGTGAGGATTATACCAATCATTATTTTAACAAGATGAGAAAAATTTAAGACATCTATTCATCAAAAATAACCCATTTTATTGTTAGCATAAATAATATATTTTATGAAAAATAACTATATTTTCCAAAACAAAAACATTTTTTTTTGGAAAGAGTGGCATTGTTTACATTTTTTTAATCTGCTTAATGTCTGGCTTAAAGGTTGGCTGGATTCTCATTTTTTTCTGCATTCATTTTGCTGTGATAATGTTTGTTTTGGTTGAATTATATGAAGAAAATCTGGCCTCATGCTGATACTTGGAAGAGGATTTGAGCCTATAAAACTTTAATGTTCTTTTCAGATAATTATAGATGTTCTTCTTTATATTACATAGAGACTTGACATGTTGTAATTTCTTAAAGCTTAGCTGCTATGTGAAATCCAAAACCATAGTAATGAATTTTTCACATTAAAGAAAATGGGGAGTGGCTTAAAACAACTAAGATAGATTGTGCCACCTTCTGTATTCCACTGCAGTGTGATGTGATAAGGATTTTTTCCTTTATCTTTATTTAGCTAGTTTTTATCAATGAATATTCTTTTATTTTTTAGAAAATATTGTATGGTCACTAACATAACATAATAAAATTAAAAATATATATATTTATATTTGGGGCACCTGGGTGGCTCAGTTGGTTAAGTGTCCAACTCTTGATTTTTGGCTCAGGTCATGATCTCAGCATCATGAGATCAAGCCCCAAGTCAAGCTCTGTGCTCAGAAGGGAGTCTGCTTGAGATTCTCTCTCTCCTTCTCCCTCTGTCCCTCCCCAGCCAGTTAAGCATCTGCCTTTGGCTCGGGTCATGCTCCCAGGGTCCTGGGATCGAGCCCCACATCAGGCTCCCTGCTCAGCGGGGAGCCTGCTTCTCCCTCTCCCTCTGCCTGCCACTCTGCCTACTTGTGCTCTCTATCTCTGTTAAATAAATAAACATCTTTAAAAAAAAAAGATAATCTCTATGTAGATAGATAGTTGGATAGATAGATATCACAGTAAAATGATGAATACCTAATATAATTAATTTAGTCTGAAATTCTGTATCTCCAAACTGAAAGACATAAGCAGATTGGTGGAGGAGGGGAGGGGGGAGAGCGATGATAGTGGTTAGATGCCGTCACAGTAATAGTAATAATAGAATAATGCTCTGATTCAGTTGTACCAGCAAAATCATGAGAACCTAGCTTCTAAATCTTTCTTTCAAGATCGGGAAGTACCCAAGATGTCTTGTAGATCTGTTAACCATCTAAGTCTTCTTAGCCTCCTTTTAGTAGCCTCCCTCCTCTGCTGACAATAATGGCCTCCTAGGTCCTATATCACCAGACCTCTGATCATCTGTTCTTCCCTGAATTAAAGACACACCTTGCTCCTCATCTGTCTATGCCATTAGGACAGACATGCTCCTCAAAATGGCTTGTATTCCATTCTCCATTTTATTTTGAGAGTTTCTTTTCAATCTGATACTCTAGTTAAAAGGTTAAAGATTGGATCTTGTTCTCTGATGATTTAGGGACCTTACATTTGAGCTGGGGAACAGCTATCAAAAGTAGCTAGACCTTCCAATTAATTTTATAGTTCTTCATGGAAATAGACCCAGCAAGTTCACCTACTTTCATAATAAAGGTAAATAGTGAATGCATAACAGGTACATGCTTTGGACCTCATTCTGGGAAACTTCCTACTCAGATTTTTGGTCTGCCTTGCTCTCTCTCTTGATTTTATTCTTTTTTCAGCCTCAGATACTCCTGTACCTGCTTTCTCTCATTTTCTCTTATCCAATTATTGCCTGCTCAATCATGAGCAAATACATTTGATCTATGCTCCAAAGATTTAAATACTTCCCAGTGTCTCAGAATCATCTGAGGATATTTACAAAAGTTTTATTCTAAGGCTGTATATACCTGTTTTGAAATACAAAAGCTATGTGTGTGTCTAGGAGAGAGGAGAAGGGAGTGAAAGGAAGGAATTACAGGGAATGAAGGAAGGAAGACAGGGAATGATAGCTACAGATGAAGGGGGCTAAGCATCAGGAATAGAGGTTTGGTTGGAGGAAGAGTTGCCCTTTTCTCTCTCCCACATTGTTCTGACCCATCGTTTCCCATCCCATTGCCTCTGCAGGGCAGAAAAACAATGGCATCAGCTCAGTGCCTTCTGGGTAATGACATGGTAGCATATAACAACAAATGCAGGCAAGAAGGCTGTGCTCTGAGCATTCATTCTTCCCCTCCATTCCCTTCACCCCAGTTCTTTGGCCTGATAATTAAAGCTGAAGGAAACAGCTGCAGGCAAAAGTAGTGCCCAGGACCTTGATGCAAGGAGGTAATGGAGTACTATTTTCAAAGGATTTTAGCAAAATAAACTGTAACATAGATTTTTCGTCTAGATAAACTACCTTCACATGTGAGAGCTTGGCAGTACCAAGGTACAAAAAGTTCATTACTCTAAAATCTTTTTTGAAAGTACTCTTGGGAGAAGTATTTAATCAAGAGAGAAACCCTAGAAAAAAACAACAAAATATTTTTTAAAAAGGTGAGCAATTAATTAAGCATTGACTCAAGCAAAAGAACAGGAAAGAAAAATTAAAAATATATGTATATCAATTCTGAAGAAAAATGCTAGATGACATCAACATGGCCAGGTGAAGGGCTGAGGCAGAACAGAAAGAAATAGGCAGATGCTAATTAAGGTCCTTATCTTGTTTGGGACAAGACATTTATTGGTAAGCTTGATTAATGGGTGGAGAAAATTGAGTCTAACCATATGGGTTTTAGGAAGAGATAAAAAACAAAAATAACATGTAACTTTCAAATCAGCAGAAGATAATTGCATTATCCTATGGGAAGTAGAAAAGGAAGAAAAGAGTATGGCAATTACAAAACTCTAAATAAGGTGTGTCAGAAAAGATTCCAAATACTACAATAATTTCAATTAATGATAGTGGTTAAATTCACAGCTTATAAGACAGGAATTTTCAGATTGGATTAAAAAAGACAACAATTTCTGAAATATATTTCCTAAAAAGAGATTTTTTTTTTCTCAGAGAGATACATGGGTAAGCTTTGTATCCCCACTGGAGTATGTAGCACTACTCTGTACCTTTACTGAGCATCCAGAACCTAAACCCTGATTTCACCATATCTGTTGTCAAGACCGTTGCTAAAGCTTTCTAGAAACCTCAGTATTGAGGTTGAGCTCTATATCAGAAAAATTCTCTTCAGATCTCCCACTCCTAGGAGCATCTCAATTGGCATATATAAGGCCCTCAAGCTCTGGGAAACAATGATTTACATGGGGGAAAGTGCCTCAAGGTCTGTTGAACATATCAGTAAAACTACTGGGACTGCCTGATAAACAAGAGAATGTTATGAATAGGAGATTAACAAACTGATGACAAATTGGCACTGAGAAGGAATTTAAATAGAATAATTGTCACACTAGGTTTGTCCGTGGTTGTCAAAGCCAAAACTGCTAAAAAGGGAGCTAAAAACCTCTCCCATCTCATTACTGACTAATCTGGCCATTCAGGTGTTATCTAGCCAGTTCCAGTTTTCAGTATGATCAAGGATCCCTCTCACTAGCAACAAGCTCACTATGCAGCATTTCATAATTCTTCCCTATCAGTGCTGCAAACTTCAAGGAAGCCACATGCACTGGAGCCAAGGTGTAACAGAATCGAAAGAATGTCATCAAGAGGAATAAGGAAAGATGCTACCAATATGGGGCATGAAGGGTTTTCCTCTGAACATCCTAGGGAATAATGAAGCCCCGGAGCTGCTGAAGAATATCATTAGAAAGACTATATACACGGATAGCATTGCTGACATAGATGAAAGTACCTCTAATTCTTCCCATGTTGGACATATGACTTGGATTTCAACTCTCCTATTAACTCCAGTTGATATACGACATCTGACTAGCTCTCTGACCTGCTTAAGTTTTTCATTAAGGATGGCTCAGTGGTGTAGTGGTGTTGTCCGTTTAACATCCTTTTGATGAAGGTGACTGGGAAACTTGAAAGAAATTCCCCAGGGTATAGTTTCCCAGGTGGTGGGAGTTGATCTCACAGTGACCAACCCTAAGCAAGTTTCCAAAACTGTGATTGCCATCGCCTTCCGCTCACAGTGAATCAGATCAGTAACTGAGTCATTTAGGTGTGTTATTTGGTTCAGTCCAAAAGGTGGATTCTAATGGTTTCCCATTATTCTGTGGATACTGAGTTATCATTGTCAATATGGACAAAATTAGATGCTTTCTGTTCCAATCTTAGTGCTTGGCCAAGTACAGCTCGACAACAAAGAAACCAAAAATTCCCTAGACAAAGCTTTATGAGCTGAGTAAGACCTATGCTCCTGTTCTAAAAGCAGACAGCCCAAGGTACTATTAACTACCTCTTTTGCCCCTTTACCTTTTCATATTCTCAATGATTCATTAGAACTGATAAATAAGAAACTGAGCTTGTATCTGGAACATGCTGGAAGAGCATAGATTATGTGACTAGCTCAAAATCATTATGTAATCTCACCTTTCTCTATGAAGCTATACACTTACTATGTAGACCTTCAGGTGTTTGTAAGTAACACCTGCTGTGGCTTTATGTGTGTGGGGAGGATTCAGTAACCTACCTCAAATATGTTTATAAAAGCCATATGTTAAAGGACAGAAAAAGGTGTATCAGGCATATATGAGCAGTCCCCTTTAAAAAAAATCCATGATAGCAAAGTACAATTTAAAGTTAAAAATAATTTTTAAATAATAATATACCAATAAACTGTAATGATATGAACATATTAGCCATAAACAATATACCTTTGAAATATATATGGAAGCAGAAAGAACTATGGGAGAAATCAATAATAAGTCAATTGAAACTGGAGGTTTTGAGTCATCCTTCTAAAAACTAATAGAACGAGCCAACAAAAAATCAGAACTATATAAAATTATAACCTGTTTAATAAATTGAAATGAAGATACAGAATCTTACACTCAACAGAGAACTCATATTACTGTTGACCCATGAACAACACAGGTTTGAACTGTGAAGGTCCACTTATAAGTGGATTTTTTTCAAAAAAACTTCTACAGTGCTGTAAATATATTTTCTTTTCCTTATGATTTTCTTAGTAACATTTTCTTTTCTGTAGCTTACTTTTACTGTAAGAATACAATATCTACATGTTTATAAACTATTTCAGTAAGGCTTCTGGTCAACAGTAGGCTATAGTTAAGTTTTTAGGGAGTCAAAATTTATATACTTTTTTTTTAAGTTTACTTATTTTTTTTTTTTAGTAATCTCTATACCCAGTGTGGGACTCGAACTCATGACCCCAAGGTCAAGAGTCACATGCTCTTCCAACTGGCGCCTCTAAATACAGATTTTTGACTGTATGGATCAGTACTTCTAACCCCTGCATTCTTCAAGAGTCAAACTGTATTTTCAAACATATATGGAATATCCACAAAAATTAACCAAGAATTAAGTCATAAAGAAAGCTCCATATATTTCAAAGAATCCATGTAATGTAAATTACGTTCTTTCATCATTTAACAGTTTAATTAAGAATAAGCACTTAAGGGGGCGCCTGGGTGGCTCAGTTGGTTAAGCGACTGCCTTCGGCTCAGGTCATGATCCTGGAGTTCCGGGATCGAGTCCCACATCGGGCTCCCTGCTCAGCAGGGAGTCTGCTTCTCCCTCTGACCCTCCTCCCTCTCATGCTCTCTGTCTCTCATTCTCTGTCTCGCAAATAAATAAAATCTTAAAAAAAAAAAAAAGAATAAGCACTTAAAAAAAATGGCTGGAAAAAAAATCACAAAAGTCTAGAAACTAAAAATAACTAACAACCCTAAAATTAACCAAGAAGAGGAAAAATTTTAAGGGAAATTAAGAAATTCTTTAAGATGGATGACTGACTTTAAATACATATATCAGAAAACAAGAGGGGCACCAGAGTGGCTCAGTCAGTTAAGCGGCTGCCTTAGGCTCAGGTCATGATCTCGGGTCCTGGGATCGGATGGAACCCCATGTTGGGCTCCTTGCTCAACAGGGAGCCTGCTTCTTCCTCTCCCTCTACCCCTCACCCCCACTCATGTTCTCTCTCTCTCTCGCTCTTAAATAAGTAAAATCTTTTTTAAAAAAAAGAAAACAAGAAAGATTGGGAGAAATAAAGCATCATTAAACCCAAAGAGCTAGAAAATGAAACAGTAGAATAAGCATATACAAGCCAGAAGGGAAAAGATAATACAAATAAGGAAAAATCAATAGGAAAGAAAGAAATTAATAGGGATGATTAATAATCAAAACCTTACTTCTTTAAAGAGATGAAAGAAGTAAATAATGGAGTGCCTGGCTGGCTCAGTCAGTAGAGCATGTGACTCTTGATCCTGGGGTTATGAATTCAAGTCCCATGTTGGGGGTAGAGTTTACTCAAAAAGAAATTTACAAAAAAAAAAAAAAGAGTAAAATATCTGACAAAGCTGATCAACCAAATAAAAGAGACTATAAATTAAAATTTAACCCCCCAAAAGAGAATCAACTACAGAAATAATAGAGGTTTTAGAAATAACAAAAACTATGAACTGTATAGCAATCATATTCAAAATCTAAATGAGGGGTGCATGGCTGGCTCAGTTGTTGGAGCATGTGACTCTTGATCTCAAGGTTATGAGTTCGAGCCCCATGTTGGGTGTAGAGATTACTTAAAAATAAAATCTTAAAAAAAATTCTCGATGAAAAAAATTAATTTCCAGGAAAAATGTGCCCGAGAAGAAATAGAAAACTTGGATCACCCATTAACCATGAAGAGATTTCTGATCATTCATCAGGCCTCCAGTCTAAGTACAATTTGTTGTAGTTAATGTTCTTAATTTTAGTTAAGCAAATCTACTTTATCTAGTATAATCTGGAAGGGGTTTATTGAGGAATATATAAAAAGTACAGAATTATTGGAAAGACTAAAGTAATAGACGCTCGGTGACCTTGCAAGAATGATCTTGAAAACCCAGCAGAACTCAGTAACCAGAACAACCGTGGCCCCTGTTACGATCAGGAATTTGCTGCCACCACTGCTGCCGTGATCTGTACCATAAAAATGAACGGACTGTACCCTGTTTTCACATGACTCAATATTGAATCAAAATTTCCCGCAAGTGAATCTTACTGACAGAACTTAAAGCACATTCAGAAATTCTGAAAATGCCAGGGAATCTGAAACATGTAGATTTTACTTTCAGTTTCTGGATGTCACAGAGGGGTTAAAATGAATTTGAAAAATGAATCCACAGGCTCAGATAGTTTTAAAGTTTGAGTTCTTCAAAACTTTTTTTTTAAAAGATTTTATTTATTCATGAGAGACAGAGAGAGAGAGAGAGAGAGGCAGAGGCAGAGGGAGAAGCAGGCTCCCCGCGGAGCAGGGAGCCCAACGCGGGGCTCAATCCCAGGACCCTGGGATCATGACCTGAGCCGAAAGCAGACGCTTAACCAACTGAGCCACCCAGGCGTCCCAGAACTTTCAAGGTAAAGATAATTCCAGCTGATATAAAATGTTCCAGAAAAAAAGAAAATGTAGGAAAGCTGTGCAAATCATTCTAAATCTTGATTAAAATTAATTAATTATAATTTTCAGACCAACACTGGATTAGGACAATACAAGAAATCTATTAGCCCATTTCACTTATGCATAAAATGTTAAATCTTGAATAAATATTAGATGAGTCCAATGATGTTTTAATAAACAAAACTTGGTAATATAAGTTTTATTCTAGAAATGTAAGAAGGGTCATCACCAGAAAAGATATCTATGATTTAGCACATTAATTCCCTAAAGGGGAAAAAATTACCTCAACATATGCAGAAAGGACATTTGATAAAGTTTAACATCTATTTATGACATTTTTAAGGTATTAGAAAAGTTGGGAATAAAAGATAATTTCTTTAATTTGATAAAAGCTTTTAGCAAAAGCTAAAATGTACTGGGGAAAAAAGTGACATTATCTTTATGATTAGGAACAGGAAAGAGGCTTGTTATCACAGATGCCATTCAATTTAGTTAGGGGCGCTTAATAAAATAGGAAAAAATAGGTCTAAACATTGAATGGAATTTGCAGATTATTAGATCTTCTTTGAGACAACCCCATTGAATCAATAGATAAACTATTAGAACTAATAGGGGAGGAGTGCCTGGGTCGCTCAGTCCATTAAAAGTCCAACTCTTGGTTTTGACGCTGGTCCTCTGGTTGTAGTCTCAGGGTCCTGGGATCCAACCCTGTGTCTGACTTTACGCTCAGCGAGGAGTTTGCTTGAGGATTCTCCCTCTCCCTCCCCCTTCCCCGTGCTCATCCTCTCTCTCTCTCTAAAAAATAAATAAATCTTTATTTAAAAAAAAAAAAAGAATAGGGGAGTTCAGAAATATTGTGGAGATGCAAGATCAATAATGGGCAACAGCAACAATAATAATAATAGTGAATTCTAAGTACTATATGAGAAATTTTACAAAGATTTTATAAATATTCATTTAAGTTGCATATAAGTGTCCAAACGTTCTTCAGTGTCAGCAGCAACCACCTAGAAATTAGTATGGAAAACGTGATTTCACTCACAATAGCAACAAGAACTGCCAAGTACATAGGATATAACCCAATGTACCTTTGCAAAGAACTTTTCAGATTGTATTAAATGACATAAAACAAGATCTAGGCAAGAAGAGAAAAGTACCAAGTTCAAGGATGGGAAAAATTAACACTGTAAAAATACCATTTTCCATAAATCTATAAATTCAGTGTAGTTTTAGTGAAAACTTCAGCACTGTTTTTGAGGAACTAGACAGATAGTTTTAAAAATGTGCATGGAGGGGCACCTGGGTGGCTTAGTCGTTAAGTGTCTGCCTTCGGCTCAGGTCATGATTGCAGGGTCCTGGGATCGAGCCCCACATCGAGCCCCGCATCGAGCCCTGCATCGAGCCCCACGTCAAGCCCAGCATCGGGCTCCCTGCTCATTCGGTTAAGCGTCTGCCTCTGGCTCAGGCCATGATCTCAGGGTCCTAGGATGGAGCCCCATGTCAGGGTCCCTGCTCAGTGGGAAGCCTGCTTCTACCTCTCCCACTCCTCCTGCTTGTGTTCCCTCTCTCGCTGTCTCTCTCTGTCAAAATAAAGAAATAAAATCTTTAAAAAGAAAAATGTGCATGGAAGAATAATGTACCAAAGAGAGAGAATTTATCTTACTGGATATATTAAGATATTTTTATAAAACCACAGCAATAAAAACAGTATGCTACTGGTGTAGGAACAGATAAAAAATTGATGCAATAATAATAAAAGAAAAAACAACAATGAACAAAGCCCATGTTATATATGAGCAGGTAGAATGTAGTAGAAATTAGCATCACAAATCACAGAGGAAAAGAGGGATTATTTGGTATATGGTTCAGTATATAGGGAAAGTAAATTTATATTCTTACGTCAACTCCAAACACAAAATAAAGCCGAAATGGATTAAAAACCTAACTATAAAAGGCAACATACAAAGTTAATAAAATATATGAGGCTATCTTTGTGAACTTGGGGTGGGAAAGGATATTTAAACAAGATTTAAAAAATACAAAATTTAAGGGTAGGTGGTGGAGATCAATGGATGTGAACATATTCAAATTAAGTACCCCTATACAAAAACTACATGATATGTAGATAGATTTAACAGACTGGTGGCAGATTAGAAGATATTTTCAAAATGTAAAGCTGAAAAGTGATTAACATATAGAAAATACTAGGAGCTATTAAAATCTGCAAGGAAACAACAAAAATTGGACAAGGGAAAAAATAGAAAATTCATGAAAGCAGAATCCGAAATAGCCAATATATATGTGAAGAGATGCTTAATTTTGCTTGAAATCAGAGAAATTCAAATTAAGTCAACATAGAATTAGCAAAAATTAAAAAGTCAGCTAATATCAAGTGCTGGCTAGAAGGAGCAGAAATGAGAAACCTCATGTTACATTGGTGAGAGAATAAACTCTTAATTTTAGTGAAAATTATCTGTGTGTCCTATATATGTGTCATTCCCACATCTGGATTTATACTATGTACAAGTAGTTAAGGGGGTATTTATGAGGATAAAATCAGAGCATTATTTGTATTAATGAGAAGTTACAGGAAGCCTTGCTCTCTGTCCCTAGAGAAATGGATAATCAGAATGTATTGTGTGTACATGCAATGGGATACAATACAGCAATTAAAAGTAACCATTTTTATATATAGCAAAGTGGATAGATCTTGGAAATACAGAATGAATTCTATCAGGAAAAATAATTTATGTACATTCAAAGCACACACAGAAAACCATCTATTATTTATCATGGCTATATATTATATGCCTAAGGACATATACTGAATACGCTAGTGTGAACATCTTTGATGGGAAGGACAATGTAAATGAGAATGGGTGAGACAAAGGGGAAATACTAAAACAAAATGAGAGGGACATTGCATGGGTTTATAATGATAGTACAATATGAAATCTGTGTATTTGAGAGCCATATGACTCATGGATAATTAGCATGTTTGTCCTAATTTGGAGGAAGAATAATTAATGTTCCCAGCAAAAGGATGCACATGTTTTAAAACAGATTCTGGAGGATTTGAATGGCCTTATGTAGAAGACAGATGGATATTTGGTTAATATAAATTCTTGATTTAAATATATTCCTCCAGCAGAAGTGTTAGAAATTAATCTGAAATTTGCCTCCAGTAATCAGTCTAAGAAGGGAGTGGAAATTTGAAAATGTGGTTATTTACTATTCAAAGAGAATTGCTCTGTAAATCTGGAAAATACAAAGGTATTCTCTCAAAAGGTTGCCTCTTGTTGAGTTTTCATGTAATCTATCAGGCAGTAGTTTAAAATGCATCAGTTTGTTTTGTTCTTACAGTATGACCTCATTGCACATACCCTCTGACTAAACCTTTTATTCATCAATAAAATTTCCCCCATCATTAATTCTTGTGTGAACAATATACTACAAATTATAGCTTGTAGATGCTGCTCTGTCATGCTTAACATACTGCATTATTCAATAGCTTTGGTGTTCTTGGTATTAATCTTAGGCTCTTTAATAATGTCTCCTAGGTATTATGTCATTCCTGTCCATACTGTACTTCATAAATCATAGCAATGTGAACTTTATAATCAAATGAAGATTGAATTCTATGGTCTGTAATATTCAAAGGGCATTACTTTTCAATAGCCCAATCTCATTTAGAAGTTTTCATGGAAGTTTCTCTCTGTTTAAAAAGAAAGTGTTCAATAGGATCACCTTTTTCTATTACCCATTAATATTTTAGGAATAATATGATTTTCAATATTAATATTTTAAACAATATCCTTTAATCATAGTTAAATAGGTCTACTAAAATGTCTTAGAGCTTGTCAAAAATGTTTCTAAAAATGTTATATATATGTTTTTTTTTTAAAGGTTATTTATTTATTTATTTATTTGACAGAGAGAGACACAGCGAGAGAGGGAACACAAGCAGGGGGAGGGGGAGAGGGAGAAGCAGGCTCCCTGCTGAGCAGGGAGCCCGATGCGATGTGGCGCTCAATCCCAGGACCCTGGGATCATGACCTGAGCTGAAGGCAGACGCTTACTGACTGAGCCACCCAGACGCCCCTATATGTATGTTTCTTATTGTTTCAGAATTTTGTGATTTCTTTACTCAATGTTCATGTTCTTTTCTAGCTCATGGAAAAGTGGGTCAGTATACAAGTATTTTGAGAATATTAATGTTCTTCTTTCCAACATTTTTCATGTCCTGGCAATATAAAATGTGGTAATATTGTAAGGCACCCAGGGAAAACACTGTGAAAATGCTGTAGCCAAAGCAGCCAAGCCTTGTAGGTGCTGGCCCAGCACTCTGCAGCTGAAGGGGCGCTACTGCCTACACACTTTTGACAGCTAAATGTCCTCCAGCAACCCAACTGGGAAGCTCTGAATTAATGCTTGGGAATTTTTTGAAAGACAGAACTTTTCTAGCCTCTAGAGTAAGATTGGTTCTAGAACACAGTGCGATCTTCTTTGTATAAAGGATACAGAAGGAATAAAAGATGGGAAAGTAGGGGCCACCTGGGTGGCTCAGTCAGTGAAGCAACCGACTCTTGATTTCAGCTCAGGTCATGATCTCAGGATCGTGGGAGGGAGCCCTGAGTCAGGCTCTGCGCTGATTGTGAAACTAGCTTGAGATTCTCTCACACTCTCTCTGACCCCCTCCCCACTTGTGTGTGTGCTCTCTTTCTCTCTAAAAAAATTTTTTTTTTAAAAAGTTGTTAAAGGACTATGGCCCTTCAAAGAGTAGGGATGACTCAGGGAAGATCTTCGGAGACTTTCGCCTGATTTACCAGTAATAGCAGAGGCAGCATGTGTGATTTATATTTGGAATCATGGAATTTGGCCCATCTGGATAATATAAGGTCAGTCAGTTGATTGCAACCTTAATTCTATCTGCAACCTTAATTCCCATTTGCCATGTAATGTGTACCAGCAGGTTCCAGAGATTAGGATGTGGACATATTTGAGGGGGGCTTTGTTATGCATAGCATATGCATATGCATATGCCTTGCGCATTCTGACCAATCAGACCTAGCTAGGGGGCCAGGTCATATGGTAGCACCAGAATAATTGAGGTGAAAGAAACCACTTAGAAGGATGTCACAGACACAGCAAGCATGCAGAGTCTTGCTTATCCAGTAAACCTAGTAATTAATTGCCTTGTGATTTTTAAAAATAACACTCAACTGAAAGATGCATGAATATATATATATATTTTAAAGATTTTATTTATTTATTTGACAGAGGGAGACACAGTGAGAGCAGGAACACAAGCAGGGGGAGTGGGAGAGGGAGAAGCAGGCTTCCCGCTGAGCAGGGAGCCCGATGCGGGGCTCGATCCCAGGACCCTGGGATCATGACCTGAGCCGAAGGCAGACACTTAACAACTGAGCCACCCAGGCGCCCCAGATGCATGAATATATTAATATGATTATCTCTTGTGCTAGGACTATGAATTATTTAAATTTTCTTCTTCATGTTGTACTAACTTACTAAGTTACACTTACTCGATAAGCGGATTTTGCTTTTATAATAAAAATAATTAATTTTTCAGAATTTCTAAAGAATCTTCGTAGACTGTGAAAGTTACAAACAAACAAAAGAAATAAGTGAAGTGACACATGTAAAGTTCATATAAAGACAAAGGCTAAACATGCATAATGACCACGGCCTCACATTCTAAAATATGGTAAATTAACAAGTCATCCTATTACACTTGGCACAAATTATTAGTAGCTTCCCATTTCTTTTCCGAATTTCTAGTACAGGTAAATGTATCATAAAGAGACATCAAAATAGGTTTTAAAAAAATAGACCAAGAAAATAAGAATTAATTTCTTCTGATAAAGAAATTTGATGAAAAGAATGGCTTAGAGTATATTCAGAGGACAGGGATAAACTCAGCAAATATCCAGCTTCCTTGTGTTCTCTCTCAGTACCAGGTTGAGTTGGGAGCCAGGCAAAGCTTCTCAAGATTCCCCATTCTGATTCTGCCTGTGGGCTAGGGTCACTGAAAGCCCCCACTTGCAAGTCCTGAGCTCCTCCTAACCAAGCAAGAAATATAACTCACTGGCTGGTGAGACTTGGATTAGTTCTTCTGATGATTGGTCCAGTACTTGGCATGCCTGGTACCTGGACAATTGGTTTTCTGCCTCAGTTTTTCCTGTTTGGCACTCCTTTTCCAACCATAACTAGAGTTCTAACCAGAACCTCAACTGGTCATAGATGGGCTGCATCAACAACACTATGCCAGCACCAGCCTTAGAACACTGATTCAGATATGTCCTGGACAGCTGGAGCCATGCAGTCGAGGGTATGATTTTCTAGAACCACCATGCCTTTCCTCAGTAGAGCTATACGTTTGTTGGTTGTTTTTTTTTTCCATTATAAAAGTCATGTAATTACATTATGGAACCTTAGAAAATTTAGGAAATAATGACATTTTATACACAATACCACAACCCAATTCAATCTTCTTAAAGAGTGTGGTATAATTATTCCTATAAAGTTTTGTGTGTGTAGTTGTTTTTATAAGCATGTAGAGCAAAATTTCCAATTTCAGAGTAAACTGTGCTTATAACAGAACCCAGACATGTCAGGGCACATCTCTAGGTTCTGCAGAAGCTGCCAGAAAGATAATCATAAAATGGGACTCTCAGGTGGGATTCCCTCCAGCCCCACTGACCCACAGATGAGTTCTAGGGAGCGAGGACGTGGATATATATCAAAAACCCTTCTCACCAACCAACCAAAAACCAACCAACCAACCAACCAACCATCCAACCAGCAAATGAAAACCCAATTTCATTACTGTTTTAGGCCTAGGTATCAGAGTGATTCTCACAACTTCAGCAGTGAATGCAGTGGGACCCCTACACTTGGCTTGGGGACAGCCTCCTAGGGCAGTAACACAGGGAAGAAAGAACAATAGAGGGCATGAAATGATCAGTGTGATGATTAAGTTCTCTTTTTTTTCATGAAATAGAAGCATTTTTATTTTTTTATTTAATTTAGTTTTATTGGGACACCTGGGTGGCTCAGTCGGTTGAGCGGCTGCCTTCGGCTCAGGTCATGATCCCGGGGTCCTGGGATCGAGCCCCGCATCGGGCTCCTTGCTCAGCGGGGAGCCTGCTTCTCCCTCTCCCACTCTCCCTGCTTGTGTTCCCTCTTTTGCTGTGTCTCTCTCTGTCAAATAAATAAAAATCTTTAAAAAAAATAATTTAGTTTTATTTACATTCAGTTAACATACAGTGTATTATTAGTTTCAGAGTTAGGTGATGGTTAAGTTCTTGAGCACACACAAGATGACCACTGGGAATGTGCAGAAGTGTTTAGGGGCTTCCGAAAAGGGACTGGCAGTCCCCACATTCAAGAACATAGGAATATTGTGAACCTGTCATTCTACCTCCAGACTGGAATGGCTTGAAGGAATCTAGGTCCGTTTTGGAGGCTCATGAAGGGAACATAATATCCTAATGCTTTGTTATGTGCTCCAAAAATAACTCCCCCCCCTAGAATTAATAAATTTAAGACAGTGGTGGTGACATGATTAGAAGACTGTACTGCAAGCTTCGGAAGGCTGGGACTATGCCTGCTTCATTTTCTATCCCCAACATTTAACACAGTGCTGCGTACAGGAGATGCTCAGTAAACACATGCTAAATAAATGAGAAATGAAGCCTGGAACATGCTGTCACATGTAGATCATTCAGAAGGCATTGCTGATTTGGGGAAATCAAAAAATTCTCTACGACAAGGCTGAAACTAAAGAGATTCTGGACTGCTTTAAGCTGTCTCCTGAAGGTGGGAACTGATCAAAAGCTTGCAAATCATTTGTGTCCTAGTACAAACAATCTGTACAATTGTGATAGAATGCTGTGGTGAGGGGCACCTGGATGGCTCAGTTGGTTGGGCATCTGATTCTGGATTTTGGCTCTGGTCCTGGTCTTGGGGTCGTGGTGTAGGGCCCCCGTAGGGCTCTGAGCTCAGCTCAGAGTCTGCTTGTCCCTTTCCCTCCCCCTGCTTAAGTTCTCTCTCTCTCAGATAAATAAATAAAATCTTAAAAAAAAAAAAATGCTGTAGTGAGGGTGGCGGTTTTGGAAAGGTGGGTGGTGATTTGCTCTGAGAACATTAAAAGGAGAGGGCTCTTTGGGACAATTAGGAACTTGAGAACCAGAAATAGGTCAGGAATTGGGTATACATCCATGAGGTTATATAAATCAGGGAACTAAATTCAAACCCGAAAGTTTAGTGGCTTTAATATAATAAAAATACTTGCTGCTAAGGAATGTAAATTCATACACACTGTTTCAAGAATAATTTGGTAATATGCTAATAACCAATAATGTGCCAAGATTTAAATAAATTAATTCCTTTGCTTCTCTCATGGTCCTGAATTAGGTACTAATTTTAACTTCATCATACAAATGGGGACTGTTGAGATGAAGTAACTCATCCAAGAACATACAGCCAGTGAATAGCAGGGCAGTCTTTAAATATAGGTAGCTTAGCTTTCAAATACAGAAAGCCAAGCTTTCAACCCCTACTCTGATCTGTCTCTGTGTGTAGTAAGCGTAAGAGCTCTCTGATGAAATTGGGCCTAGTCAGGGTAGTATGGCTATAGACAGAGGGTCCTCTGAATTATATTTGTGTTTTTAGGAATTTATTCTAAAGACAAATAATCAAATATATTTCTAAAAAGATTTTTATTTTTTTGAAGAGTTTATTTACTTGAGAGAGAGCGTGAGAGTGAGAGAGAGAGCACAGAGGGGGAGAGAGAGCACCTTGGGAGAGGGAGAAGCAGACTCTGCTAAGCAGAGAGCCTGACGGGGGGCTCAATCCCAGGACTCCAAGATCATGACCTGAGCCAAAGGCAGACCCTTAACCAACTGAGCCACCCAGGTGCCCCTAAAAGGATTTTTATTACAATCTGGATTATATTGTGAAAAATTGTAAGCATGCAGAGTGAGGCAGCAAATTATAGATTCCAAGGGTCCTAGAGTCAGTTCTAGGTCAGATCCTGTCTTTGTCACCTCACCATGGGATATCAATACTGGCCCACTCCAAACTTCTGTAAAATTGGAATAGGAATGTGCCTACATCACAGGAATTTAAAATAGGGAAATACTGCTTTCTGGATGGCTAAAGATGTGACTTTCTACACCAAAACTAAAATTCTTTGAAAACCTCCAAATATATGATAATGTAATTATACAAATAAAGCAATGACACAACTGATCAGTCTTCTTTGAATGAAAGTTTGGGAAACTTTGAGGGAAGTTGTAAAGAGTGAAAATCCTAATAATCTATAGCAGATCTGATGAAACAATGGATGTCCAGTCTCTTTCTAAAGTCTATCTGCATTTGGCATAGATCAACAGTCTATGATGGTGGAGGTTCTACTGTTTGTGTCCACAAAGACAAGGCCTGCTGTTGTCCCACTTTAGTTCAGTGATGCAAAGCCACCAAGCATGCTTCTTTTTTGGTTTGGTTCTAGAAATCATTCTGTCTGGTTCTACACCATTTTAATGCTGGTGTTATTGTTAAAGTTCCACCACCAGTGGCATTAAAGGAAATCTACAGCCTTGAGGAGCAATATTTTAGATGCAAGAGTGGCTTTTGATCCCACCTCTCTTGCACTAGTCCACCAAGTGAAACATTTAGTCCTCTGTGTACTGGTGGAACAAAATGAAGGACAGTGCTGTAAAATTTTTATCTTTAATGTAACTAATTTTTACTATTGTATTGCCTTTCTTTTCAGTGTAGAAAGAATAAAGAATTACAGAGGAAACTCTATTTCTATTTCAACGTTCTGAACAAAGCAATCTTTTGAGTCTTTGACATATTTGAGAAGCCACCCACATGAATTAAAAAAAAAAAAGTTTGCGGGGCACCTGGGTGGCTCAGTTGTTAAGCGTCTGCCTTCGGCTCAGGTCCTGATCCCAGGGTCCTGGGATCGAGCCCCACATCAGGCTCTCTGCTCAGCGGGGAGCCTGCTTCTCCCTCTCCCACTCCCTGCCACTCTGCCTACTTGTGATTCCTCTCTCTCTCTCTCTCCGTGTCAAATAAATAAATAAAATCTTTAAAAAAAAAAATGTTTGCTGCTTCTTAAGGCTCATTTAAAAAAATTTCAAAATACAAAGAAATCTATGGCAGTCAATTTATGATTCCTAAAATTGGGGGGCACTCATTTAAGGGGAGAGTGACAGAAAAATTTCGTTGCGAAACAGAAACACAAGCCGAAATGAGATGCTCCTGATGACCTGTTACACTGGCCGTCGCCTGTAGGCACGGCACTGCGTTCTGGAAACTGCTGCTCCTATTTTGAATTTCTGGACAATTTTTAGGTGAGAGTTTTCCTCCACAATCTTCTTTCTGAGATAGAGGCAAGCCCTTTTTGGTCCCGCTCCAGATTTCCCTGGGGTGGCCCAGGGCCACTGGTTGCTGCCTGCAGACTGCTGCTGGCAGGTGTGGGAGACACACTGCACAAAGCAGAGTACAGGTGTGTTGGGTACACAGGCAGCAAGAGACATACAAATGCTCAATTTCCAGTTGTGAATGTTCGTACATCTGAGTTTTGTTATCCAGGGAGTACTGCTTCTTAGAAAAAAAGTACTGCTATTAAGATCTAGTCAGGAAAATAGGGCCCATACCAGGTAAGTTCACTAGAGGGAATTTAATATAAGAATCTGTTGGGGCTTCAGCTCAGATCATGATCCCCATATCCTGTGGGGCTCTCTGTTCAGCAGGGAGCCTGCTTCTTCCTCTGCCCCTCCCCCGCTCATGCTCTCTCACTTGCGCTCTCTCTCTAGCTCTCTCTCTCTCTCTCTCTGTGGCTCTCTCTCTCTCAAATAAATAAAAATTAAAAAAAATAAAATAGGAATCTGTTTCAAAGGTCCTGAAATCTGGGGCCACCACCAGTTCCTGTCCATAGTGTCTTTATCATCAAGCTGTTTCTTTTAAGGAAGAATGAAGTAAACATATTTTGCAGTTGCTTCTTTCTTTTTTTTTTTTTTTTTTAAAGACTTTATTTATTTATTTGACAGAGAGAGACACAGCGAGAGAGCGAACACAAGCAGGGGGAGGGGGAGAGGGAGAAGCAGGCTCCCCGCAGAGCAGGGAGCCCGATGTGGGACTCGATCCTGGGACTCCAGGATCATGACCTGAGCCGAAGGCAGTCGCTTAACCCACTGAGCCACCCAGGCGCCCCATGCAGTTGCTTCTTTCTTAAGAATATTATTTCCCACCTACATTCTTGAGGATATGTGTCCAACAAAGTTATTCTAAAACCCTTTTCTTACTTACTTTTCCTATTATGCAAGGCATATTTTTTAAGAAAAGCCTTTAAAGTAATAAAACCAACAATGCACATTTTAGAAATTAAAAAAACATTTTAGAAAATTAAAAAATATAAAGAAAAAACTTTAAAATACCACTTATTTTACCACCCAGAGATAATACTTCCAAATTTTTAGTTGAAAAGCTTATAGAAAAACCTGTATAGGATCATACAGTCTTGTCACTGCTTTTTTTTTTTTTTTTTTTTTTGCCTTTGCACATATTTTGTTTTCTTCTTAGTTCATTAAATATTCCTCAGAAACTGTCCTTTGGTGGCTTCAGTGTATTCCAAGTCTAAATTTCTTTTCCATTTACCTACTATTAGACATTGAGTTTATGCCAACTCTGCTATTTCAAATAAAACTATAATGTAAAAGTCTTATAAATAAGCTTTTTTTCTGCTTCTTTGATTATTTCCAAACTTAAGCACAGAATAACCTCCTATTTGTCTCCTCTTAATTAGATTGGTGAGAGGAGGAAAAAAATCAGTTCTAATCACAACTTAATATGAGTAGTGCTAAATGACATGACTTCTTAAAAATAAAGGAAAATTAGAACTTTAAAGTAGTTATTTGAAATGAATGAAATCTTGCCATTTGCAATGATGTAGATGGAGCATTAAGCTAATAAGTGCAGTAAGTCAGAGAAAGACAAATACCATATGATTTCACTCGTGTGCGGAATTTAAGAAACAAACAAAGAAGAAAAGACAAACAACAACAACAAAAACCAGACTCTTAAATACAGAGAACAAACCAGAAGGGAGGTGTGTGGGAGGATGGGTAAAATAGATAAAGGGAATTAAGAGTACACTTATCTTGATGAGCACTAAAAAATGAATAGAACTGTTAAATCACTATATTGTATACCTGAAACTAATATAACACTGTGTTAATTATACTTGAATTAAAAATAATAAATAAAATATACACACTCATATATAATTGAAAAAATTCACAAACCTGTATTTAACTAAACTACATGATGTTTTCTTTTGTATTTCATTAAGAAACCCTTAATGAATTATAACCCCCCAAAATACAATTATTTTATAATATTAAAATACAATCAATTCAAGCAACCTCTAAAGACCTTGAAAATGCCCCTTACGCCCTTCAGTATTCTCTTAATTTTCTGTTTTCATCTCAGTGAACCGAGTTTTCTTGAATATCATCCTTCAAGGAAAAAAAATCTGATTCTTTTGTATAGATTTTCCACTTTATTTAATACAGTGTCAGAGACATTATTATATTCTATTATTTCTTCAATTTTAATAAATTGCATTCAGCGAAATAATAAACTTGGATATATATCCTTATACTTATTATTTCTGTGGAAAACTGTTCAAAGATCTAAATGCATATTTACAAATGGACGTTTAGCAACACAATTTGCTTATAAGTAAAGGACTTCCAATATCTAAAAAAGTAAACTATACTTATTTAACCTCATATGTCGTAATTCATGTACGACCAGAAAACATTGCACTTAGATATATAATTCATAGTCAGGTCCAAACATAAATACTATCTTTCTAAGAGATGTGTGTGTGTGTGTATGTGTGTGTACATTAAATGTTAGGGCAGATTCTTTGACAGACCTGAGCATTTAACCTGGAATTATTGGCACAACCTTAAAATTACGTTGATCTTCAAAAGGAGATTGTAGGTCATAACAATGAAGATTGTGAGCAAAGTATGTAAAATAATGTTGTGATCTCTGTTGTTACTATCTTTTAATTTTTCATAACATTTATCACCATCTGGCTTACAAATACATGTTTTTATATTTATTGCATGCCATCCTTCACTAGACTTTAAACACCATGAGAATGGGACATTTCTTTCATTCTCTGCTTTATTTACTACTTAGTACATAGCAGATGCTCAATAAATGTCTTACTTGAATAAATAAAAATTGAATGAATAAACAGTGAAGATTATTTGTTTTTAGATTTGATATACTAGAAATGACATATAGTAAGATATTGAAAATTCTGTAAATCCAACTTTTAAAAAACTTGCAAGTGTCATATTTTTGATAGCCCTTTAAAATTGAATGTGCCAAATCTTTGGCTAAATCTGTACAAGAAAGAAATGTGAATCTCAAAGCCTCATATGACATATCTTTTTTCCTCCTAAGTAAATTACAGAGTTTTGCCTTAAAAATATGATAGAGAGGGGTGCCTCACTGGTTCAGTCGTTAGAGTATGCAACTCTTGATGTTGGGGTCATAAGTTTAAGGCCCATGTTGGGCATAGAGCTTACTTAAAAAAAATATATGATAGGGACATAACTCGTTAAACCAAGCAGGATTGTAATGGTTTTAGAATGCGGTTTCCCTGACTTTCATGGAAAGTCACAAATATGTTTTTCATTTAATACAGACTTCATTTGCTATATTCTTAATAAATAAGTTAAACCTCCAACACCATAAAAAATTACCCTGGTAAATGAGTAATATGTAATTTAAATCTTCTGAAAGTGAGGATTCTCAACAGTTCAAGGATAAACTCTTCAGTGTTTTGTTTTGTTTTTTTTTTTTTTGGAGAGGCAAAGCTAAAAAGAAATAATAAGATAGCCAGGGTCAAACCTAGTCTGACTTTATTTCCCAACAACTGTTAGGCATAGGAATGCATTGGTCACAGTGTTTAACAGAAGTTCCCGAAGTTAAATGAGAGAGTGGAATTAGAACAAATTTTAAACAAATGCTTATTAAAATCCACAACTGTATTCATTTTGGTAACTGGACCTCCAAAGCAGAATAATGAGTTTAAATACACAGCAACAGGAATCACTTTTCATTTTAATTTACAAAAGGAACTACAAATTAGGTTGGAAATAATAGAAAAAGAATCATCAACATCAGTCTTACAACCAAAGCCTTTGCTTTTATGCATCCTTGAGAGGTGAACCAGTTAATACACCAGTGCCCATTTCCATTACATCTCTTTTCTCTCTCTCTTTTGCACTCTGGCCTTCCCTTTCTAGATCCCTTCTCACCTCTCCCAACACAGCCACATCACATACTCATGCACACACACGGGTGTGTCTTTCGTATAAAGCTATTGTCTTCAGTTTCTTCTTGGCAGGTTATTTTTACTAAAGGATCTAGTCACAGGGGCGCCTGGGTGGCTCAGTTGGTTAAGCGACTGCCTTCGGCTCAGGTCATGATCTTGGAGTCCCGGGATCGAGTCCCGCATTGGGCTCCCTGCTAGGCGGGGAGTCTGCTTCTCCCTCTGACCCTCCTCCCTCTCATGCTCTCTGTCTCTCATTCTCTCTGTCTCAAATAAATAAATAAAATCTTAAAAAATAAAAAAATAAAAAAATAAAGGATCTAGTCACAATTATTTCATTAGAACAATTGCAATAGCTGCTTATTACCACAGAAAGGCATGTGAATAAAAAAGTAATTCTTTTTTCTTGTTACAAAATGCCTACCTTGCTTTTGCCATTTTCTGCAGGTATGATGCCATTCATATTACTGAAGGAGTAGAAAGAATTTTTCTGTTCAGTCTGGCCTCTGGAATCACATGGAAAGTTATTTATATCAAAGGCCAGAAAAACCACCAAGAACTTTTTACTCAGTGATCCTAGTGCTAACAAATCTATCCTAAAAAATATTTCCAAGTATGGAAAAGTATGTATGCAAGTATTGCTGCAAATAACAAAATAAATATTAGCAAAATTAAGCAAATAGAGGAGAATTTATTTTATTTTATTATAATTTTATTATTTTTAAAATTTATTTGAGAGAGAGAGAGTGAGTAGAGGGAGGAGCAGAGGGAGAGGGACAAGAAGACTGTGCTGAGCACAGAGTCTGACACGGGGCTTGATCCCGGGACCCCGAGATCATGACTTAAGCTGAAACTGAGAGATGGATGCTGAACCTACTGAGCCACCCAGTGCCCCTTTTTTATTTTTTAGGAGAATTTATTTTAAAGGTAACAGTTAAGTCACAAAATTAATGAGACATTTGTAAAATTGGCTCAGGAATGGACAGAAGCTAAAAAACAGCTCTAGGGCAGGTGATCCAAGCTATAAGAATTTCTAGAATCTCTTGTCAGTGGGTGACTGCTAGAATTAGCCAGTTCCAATTACTTTTCCTGTCTTGGTTTCAGTGGACTTAAGATTCAGAATCCATGGTGGGGGAGGTTAGTGGGGGCACTAACCCCAAAATATAGTGGGTTGAGAATTAAAAGAAATCTATTTCTCTCTCATTCAAGGCAGATTAGCAGTTGGTTCCACATCAGTCAAGGACTCCAGTTCTTCTTGTTTTACTGTTCCACCATCCCCTAGGAAGTATTGATGTTACCCACAGGATTATAGCTGGGTCACACCCTTGCATCCAAGCCTACAGAAAGGTGGATAGAAAGGCTAGGGAATATGCGACTTCCTTTTTTAAAAGATATGACCCAGAAATTATATATAATACTTCTGTTCACTTCCTGTTTACTGGAAGTTAGCCACAAATACATGGAGCTGGAGGTGAGATTAAGAAATGTGGTCTCTTGTGCCACGCTAAAACTTGGAAATACTCTATTACTAAAAGAAGGAAGAAGAGAGGGAGAGGGGGGAAAGATGGTGGAGGAGTAGGGGACCCTATTTCAACTGGTCCCCGGAATTGAGCTGGATATCTACCAGACCACTCTGAGCACCCACAAAACCAACCTGAGATGTAAGAAGATCTGGATCTCTACAAACAGAATAGTTGCAGGCGGTTGGTTTTGAGGTACGAAGTGGAGAGCCGTGATTCCACAGGCAGATATCAGAGGATAAACGGCAGCGGGAGGGTGCCTGGCCATGGGGATCCTACACCGCCGGTGAGCGACAGCCTTGCGCACTGGGGACGGGGCACAGACTCGCAGAGCGGTAGCGGCTGGGAAAGGAATTTAGGGCAGCCCCCGGGGTGGAAACCCAGAGCAGCGGGGGCGGCTGGGAAAGGAATTTAGGGCAGCCCCCGGGGTGGTGGAAACCCAGAGCAGCGGGGTCGGGCCTGTGAACTGCAGCCCCTGGGGCGGAAACCCAGAGCGGGTCGCCCACGACCGAACTGGGAGCAGCTGGCGGTTTTAGAAGCACAAAGGGCAGAGACGTGCCCCGACCTGGAGGCAGGACTGGGAGCGCTGCAGAGGGGCACACAACCCAGGACGCTGCAGTTTATAGCAGCACAGACAGAAACGGAGACAGTGTGGCCTGGGGAGCTCACTGAAGAACAGACTGTGGTCTCTCTGCTCTGAGGCAGAGGGTTGGAAACGGTATCTTCTGCTCTGACTCGTGGAAGAGACACAGAAAGCCGCCAGGGAAAGCTGCCAGAGAACAAAAGCCCCCAAAACTGATTCCCCCTGAGCCCATCCCCTGCCACAGGAGTGCAGGGCAACTCCGCCCAAACAGGGTTGCCTGAGTAACAGCGCGGCAGGCCCCTCCCACAGAAAACAGGCTGGTAAAACAAGAGGCCAGCAACCCTAAGGTTCCAAGAAAACAGGTGCATCTTGCTTGGGTTCTGGTCAATAATTTGGACTCTATACATTCCCTCAAACACCCATCAACAGAATGACTAGGAGGAGGAGCCCCCAAAATAGAAAAGACTTAGAGATTATGACTTATGCTGCAGATTTACAAATGGATGCAGATATAACCAAGATGTCGGAGATGGAATTCAGGCTAGCAGTTGTGAAGACAATGGTTAGAATGGAGAAATCAATTAATGGCAGCATAGAGTCTCTAAGGGCAGAAATGAAAGGTGAATTGGCAGAACTTAAAAATGCTATCAATGAGATCCAATCCAATCTAGATAATCTAACAGCTAGGGTAACTGAGGCAGAAGAGCGAATAAGCGACCTGGAAGACAATATAATAGATAAAAAGTGAAAAGAGGAGGCCAGGGAAAAACAACTCAGAATCCATGAAAATAGAATCAGAGAAATAAGTGACACCATGAAGCATTCCAATGTCAGAATAATTGGAATCCCGAGGGAGTGGAGAGAGAGAGAGAGAGAGGACTAGAGGATGTATTTGAGCAAATCATAGCTGAGAACTTCCCTAATCTGGGGAATGAAACAAACATTTGCGTCCTAGAGGCAGAGAGGACCCCTCCCAAGATCAAGGAAAAGAGGCCAACACCCTGGCATGTAATAGTAAAACTTGCAAATCTTAGAACCAAGGAAACCATCTTAAGAGCAGTTAGGGGGAAGAGATTCCTTACGTACAAAGGGAGGAACATCAGAATAATGTCAGACCTATCCACAGAGACCTGGCAAGCCAGAAAGGCCTGGCAAGACATATTCAGGGTACTAAATGAGAAGAACATGCAGCCAAGAATACTTTATCTGGCAAGGCTCTCATTTAGAAAGGATGGAGAAATGCAGAGCTTCCAAGACTGGCAGAAACTGAAAGAATATGTGACCACTAAGCCGGCCCCGCAAGAAATATTAAGGGGGGTTCTATAAAAGGAGAAAGATCCCAAGAGTGCTATACAACAGAAATTTACAGGGACAATCTATAAAAACAACATCTTCACAGGCAACATGATGACAATTAATTCACATCTTTCAATAATCACTCTCAATGTGAATGGCCTAAATGCTCCCATAAAATGGCACAGGGTTGCAGATTGGATAAAAAGACAGGACCCATCCATATGCTGCCTATGTGAGATTCATTTTGAACCTAAAAATACATCCAGACTGAAAGTGAAGGGATGGAGATCCATCTTCCATGCCAACAGACCTCAAAAGAAAGCTGGGGTAGCAATTCTTATATCAGACAAATTAGATTTTAAACTAAAGTCTGTAATTAGAGACACAGAAGGACACTGTATCATTCTTAAAGGGTCTATCTAACAAGAAGATCTAACAATTGTAAATATCTATGCCCCCAACATGGGAGCAGCCATCTATATAAGCCAACTGTTAACCAAAATAAAGAGTCATATTGATAACAATACGTTAATTGTAGGAGACCTCAATACTCCACTCTCAGCAATGGACAGATCATCTAAGCAGAAAATCAGCAAGGAAACAAGAGCTTTGAATGATACATTGGACCAGATGGACTTCATAGATATTTACAGAACATTCCACCCTAAAACAACAGAATATTCATTGTTCTTGAGCGCACATGGAACTTTCTCCAGAATAGATCACATACTGGGTCACAAATCAGCTCTCAACCGATACCAGAGACTGAGATTATTCCCTGCATATTCTCAGACCACAATGCTTTAAAACTGGAACTCAATCTCAAGAAAAAAATTGACAGAAATTCAAATACTTGGAAGCTAAAGACCACTTTGCTCAAGAATGTTTGGGTCAACCAGGAAATCAAAGAAGAACTTAAACAATTCATGGAAATCAATGAGGACGAAAACACATCGGTCCAAAACCTATGGGATACTGCAAAGGCGGTCCTAAGGGGGAAATACATAGCCGTCCAAGCCTCACTCAAAAAACCAGAAAAATCCCGAATTCACCAACTAACTCTACACCTTAAAGAACTAGAGAAAAAGCAACAAACGATGCCTAAGCCATGCATTAGAAGAGAAATAATTAAAATTAGAGGAGAAATCAATGAATTAGAAACCAGAAACACAGTAGATCAGATCAACGAAACTAGAAGTTGGTTCTTTGAAAGAATTAATAAGATCGATAAACCACTGGCCAGACTTATCCAAAAGAAAAGAGAAAGGACCCAAATTAATAAAATTATGAATGAAAGGGGAGAGATCGCAACTAACACCAAGGAAATAGAAACAATTATTAGAAATTATTATCAACAACTATATGCCAATAAACTGAGCAATCTGGATGAAATGGAGGCCTTCCTGGAAATCTATAAGCTGCCAAGACTGAAACAGGAAGAAATTGACAACCTGAATAGGCCAATAACCAATAACGAGATTGAAGCAGTGATCAAAAAACCTCCCAAAAAACAAGAGTCCAGGGCCTGATGGATTCCCTGGGGAATTCTACCAAACATTCAAAGAAGAAATAATACCTATTCTACTGAAGCTGTTTCAAAAAACAGAAACAGAAGGAAAGCTTCCAGACTCATTCTATGAGGCCAGCATTACCTTAATCCCCAAACCAGGCAAAGACCCCATCAAAAAGGAGAATTTTAGACTGATATCCCTGAGGAATATGGATTCCAAAATTCTCAACAAAATCCTAGCTAATAGGATCCAACAATACATTAAAGGGATCATCCACCACGACCAAGTGGGATTTATCCCCGGGATGCAAGGGTGGTTCAACATTCGCAAATCAATCAATGTGATAGAACACATTAATAAGAGGAGAGAGAAGAACCATACAGTCTTCTCAATTGATGCAGAAAAGCATTTGACAAAATGCAGCATCCTTTCCTGATTAAAACTCTTCAGAGTATAGGGATAGAGGGAACATTCCTCAAGTTCATAAAATCCATCTATGAAAAACCCACAGTGTATATCATCCTCAGTGGGGAAAAGCTGAGAGCCTTTCCCGTAAGATCAGGAACACGTCAAGGATGCCCACTCTTGCCACTATTGTTCAACATAGTACTAGAAGTCCTAGCAGCAAGCAGTCAGACAACAAAAAGAAATAAAAGGTATTCAAATTGGCAAAGAAGAAGTCAAACTCTCTCTTTTCGCAGACGACATGATACTTTATGTGGAAAACCCAAAAGACTCCACCCCAAAATTACTAGAACTCATACAGCAATTCAGTAATGTGGCAGGATACAAAATCAGTGCACAGAAATCAGTTGCTTTCTTATACACTAACAACGCAACTATGGAAAGAGAAATTAGAGAAACGATTCCATTTACAATAGCACCAAAAACCATAAGATACCTCAGAATAAACCTAACTAAAGAGGTAAAGGATCTATACTCTAGGAACTACAAAACACTCATGAAAGAAATTGAAGAAGACACAAAAAGATGGAAAAATATTCCATGCTCATGAATCGGAAGAATAAACATTGTTAAAATGTCTATGCTACCCAGAGCAATCTATACCTTCAATGCCATCCTGATCAAAATTCCAATGACATTTTTCAAAGTGCTGGAACAAACAATCCTAAAATTTGTATGGAATCAGAAAAGACCCCGAATCGCCAAGGTAATGTTGAAAAAGAAAACCAAAGCTAGGGGCATCATGTTGCCCGATTTCAAGCTATATTACAAAGCTGTGATCACCAAGACAGCATGGTACTGGCACAAAAACAGACATATAGACCAAGGGAACAGAATAGAGAACCCAGAAAAGGACCCTCAACTCTATGGTCAAATAATCTTTGACAAAGCAGGAAAAAACATGCAATGGAAAAAAGGCAGTCTCTTCAATAAATGGTGCTGGGAAAATTGGACAGCCACATGCAGAAGAATGAAACTTGACCATTCTCTAACACCATTCACAAAGATAAACTCAAAGTGGATGAAAGACCTCAATGTGAGGTCTTTGCTCACAATGTGAGACAGGAATCCATCAAAACCCTACAGGAGAACATAGGCAGTAACCTCTTTGACATCACCCACAGCAACTTCTTTCAAGATACATCTCCAAAAGCTAGTGAAACAAAAGCAAAAATGAACTTTTGGGACTTCTTCAAGATAAAAAGCTTCTGCACAGCAAAGGAAACAGTCAACAAAACAAAGAGGAAACCCACAGAATGGGAGAAGATATTTGCAAATGACACTACAGATAAAGGGCCGGTATCCAAGATCTATAAAGAACTTCTCAAACTCAACACCCAAAAAACAAATAATCAAGTCAAAAAGTGGGTAGAAGATATGAAAAGACATTTCTCTGAAGAAGACATACAAATGGCTAACAGACACATGAAAAAATGTTCATCATTAGCCATCAGGGAAATCCAAATCAAAACCACATTGAGATACCACCTTATACCAGTTAGAATGGCAGAAATGGACAGGGAGAGAAATAACAAATGTGGGAGAGGTTGTTGAGAAAGGGGAACCCTCTTACACTGTTGGTGGGAATGCAAGTTGTTACAGCCACTTTGGAAAACAGTGTGGAGGTTCCTCAAAAATTTAAAAATAGAGCTACCCTGGGCGCCTGGGTGGCTCAGTTGGTTGGGCGACTGCCTTCGGCTCAGGTCATGGTCCTGGAGTCCCGGGATCGAGTCCCACATCGGGCTCCCTGCTCGGCGGGGAGTCTGCTTCTCCCTCTGACCCTCCTCCCTCTCATGCTCTCTGTCTCTCATTCTCTCTGTCTCAAATAAATAAATAAAATCTTAAAAAATAGATAAATAAAATAAGTAAAAAAACAAAAAAATAAAAATAGAGCTACCCTATGACCCAGCAATTGCACTACTGGGTATTTATCCCAAAGACAGATGTAGTGAAAAGAAGGGCCATATGCACCCCAATGTTCATAGCAGCAATGTCCGCAATAGCCAAACTGTGGAAAGAGCCGAGATGCCCTTCAACAGATGAATGGATAAAGAAGATGTGGTCCATACATACAATGGAATATTACTCAGCCATCAGAAAGGATGAATACCCAACGTTTACATCAACACGGATGGGACTGGAGGAGATTATGCTAAGTGAAATAAGTCAAGCAGAGAAAGTCAATTATCATATGGTTTCACTTATTTGTGGAACATAAGGAATAGCATGGAGGACATTAGGAGAAGGAAGGGAAAAATGGGGGGGGGGAATTGGAAAATGAACCATGAGAGACTATGGACTCTGAGAAACAAACAGGGTTTTAGAGGGGAGGGAGGAGGGGTATTGGTTAGCCCGGTGATGGGTATTAAGGAGGGCACGTACTGCATGGAGCACTGGGTGTTACACGAAAACAATGGATCGTGGATCACCACATCAAAAACCAATGATGTATTGTATGGTGACTAACATAACATAATAAAATTAAAAAAAAAAAAAGAAGGAAGAAGAGAATGGATGCTGGGGACCAGAGTACAGACTAGGATGAGGCAAATAAGTTGCCCTAGGTGCAAAACGAAAGAGACACTCACTCTTGCGACTGTGCAATTGCGGGTGCTCCTTACATTTTGTACCCAAAGTGCCTCATTGCCTAGTTCTGGTTCTGCTGGGGACAATTAGTAGTATCTGTCACACCTAGTTAGATTACGTGGGAGCACAGGACACCTTAATTTACAGTCCTACAAGAGTACACACATTGGGTAAGAAATATTTACCTTGAAAGAAAGTAGAATATTACTGGTGAAAGTAGAATAAATATACATATGGTGGCTGACTGAAAAAAACAATGTTCCTTACAAACATGAAGATGGCTGTAATATATTGATAAATCCCCACAGCTTTTCATACCCCTGTAGACTCACCCTTTGCCATGTGAATTTGCAGCTCCCTCTGGTAAGAGGTGGAGTCTGTTTTAACCTCTCTTTGAATCAGAATTGTATTTATGATAAGCTTTTTTTTTTTTTAAAGATTTTTCATTTATTCATTTGAGAGGGAGCACAAGTGGAGGGAAGAAGCAGAGGGAGAGGGAGAAGCAGACTCCCCGCTGAGCAGGGAGCCCGACACGGGGCTCGATCCCAAGATCATGACTCGAGCGGAAGGCAGACGCTCAACCAGCTAAGCCACCCAGGTGCCCCTGTGATAAGCTTTAAACAAAGAATGCAAGGAAAGTGAGGTTGTGCTAGCCAGTTCTGAGCCTAAGTCTGAAGAGCATTTGCATGCTTCTTTGCAGGCTGTTGGAACCCTGTCTAGGTGCCACGTAAACAACTGGGCTAGCCTGCGACAAAGTGAATGACCACATGGACCAGAGGCAAGATTGCTCATGAGAAATGAGAGAGATCAGCAAACCTGTCTGCCCAACCTGCTGCTGAGTATAGACTCATGCATATGCCCAGCTAAGATCAGTTGAATCTGGCCCAGGCCAGAAGAATGACCCAGCAGATCAACAGTTGTGGTTGTTTTAACCAATAAAGTTTGGCATGGTTTATTAGGCAGCAATAGTTAATCGATACAAAGTCATTCATTGCTGTATCATTTATCCTAACAAGAAAGCAGAAACAATCTGAGTAGTGATAATAAGTTGTTTAAATAAATTACCCTATATTTTCTTGGAGGAATATTTTATGACCCTGAAGCTGTTCTCATGAAGTTAGCCTATAATCATGCTCACCATTATCGAGGCATCACACGACCTCAGATTCCCTTGTCATGAGTTTTTATGAATTCTCAGGGTAGATTTCGTTCTTCCTGAGTGGCAGGGTGGCTTTTCCTAATTTATCCTTTTATTGAAATGAAGCCTCATCTTTGGACGGGAATTGCAATACCTACCTAAAATCTTGTCTTATGATCCCACTTATGTGTTAATGAAGGGGGCAGAAATCGGTGGGGGAGACGAACCATGAGAGACTATCGACTCTGAGAAACAAACTGAGGGTTCCGGATGGGAGGGGGGTGGGAGGATGGGTTAGCCTGGTGGTGGGTATTGAGGAGGGCACGTTCTGCATGGAGCACTGGGTGTTATACGCAAACAATGAATCATGGAACACTACATCAAGAACTAATGATGTAATGTATGGTGATTAACATAACATAATAAAATTTAAAAAATGTTAAAAAAAACCCCAAAAAACTCAAGGTACTTCATTACTAAGTCCAGCAAAACTTTCAGAACAGCGGTTTCAAAAAGTCAGGTGTTTATGCCTCTGGTTTGCAATTTCTTCAATTTTTGATCCTTGGAGATTTTTTTTTCCTTCTGAGCTCATCTATGTATTAAAAAGGGCATTTGCTATATTTTATCCAGGATGTCTCAATGTTTTGTAATATGAAATATGGTTATAGTGTGACATGTTACCAGATACAGAAGTTTCCCTTCATAATCTTTACTCATTGGCTGGACGATGACACATTAGGCTCTGCAGTAGATGGGAGATAAAATTCTCTCTGCCCTCTAAGAGCTTGTAATACAAATGCCTGGCCTTCCTTTTCTAGCCTGATCTACTAAATCCCTCCATCCTAAGGGCACTCTAGACTATTCACTGCTCCAAACATGCCATGCATAAGATTGTGATACTTTTCATGCTGAACCCTCTGCCTATGATGTCTTTTCTCTTTTCTAACTTATCTTACACATTTTTTTATTTATCCAGTTTCTTGAGTATGTACAATGTACCAGTCACTGAGTAGGGTTCCAGAGATTTAAAGATAAAATAAAACCTCTTTTGATAAATTTACAGCTATTCAAGCTCCAGTAATGCTACATTTCTACCTAACTTTCCTTAACTTCCCAGCCAGGATTTAAATATTTCTTCTCTACATTTTCACAGTATATTTTTATGTCTTTATTTTGCACTTAACTCGTTCTGTATTCCATTGTTATTTGTTTTACGTAGAACAATATTGGAAAAATCTTCCTTGCTTTAACAGGTTATATGAGTCCCCATATAAGACGTTACCCACTGATAGCTGAATGCTTTATAAACCTCACCTGAGAGGACATCTCCCAGACCTGGGGGTCCCTTGAGATTTAGTTTTGAGCATGCTTTGATGATTCTAAATGGTTCTGCATAAGAAAAGCATGGTAATTAGGATTTAGAAACTGTATAGGGCAAGGGGACAAAAGAGGTTGATCTTAAATTTTTTTTTTTTTTTAAGATTTTATTTATTTGAGAGAGAGAGAGAATGAGAGACAGAGAGCATGAGAGGGAGGAGGGCCAGAGGGAGAAGCAGACTCCCTGCCGAGCAGGGAGCCCGATGCGGGACTCGATCCTGGGACTTCAGGATCATGACCTGAGCCGAAGGCAGTCGCTTAACCAACTGAGCCACCCAGGCGCCCCAAAAGAGGTTGATCTTTAGACTGATCTTGAGGAGATTCGGAAACAAATGTTTAATAACGGAAGCCAAGTATATCTGTTTTGTGCCCCTACCTTCTCCAACCAAACTAGATTGAAACCTCCATGAAGGTAGGAACCCATTCGTATTCATCTTTGTGTCTCTCATGCATCTACTACTGTGTCTTCTCCACAGTACCTTCTCAATAATTATTTCTTGAACTCAAAAATGAAGATGAACCAGAGAATCGTATCAGACAACTAGGGTCAGAATTAGACAAATTTCAGGGTCTTATAGATAATTCAATCTAACTCCTCATTTTACACATGAGGAAATGAAAACTGAATAAATAACATGCACAAACTTATCAAGCTTGTTAATAACAACAAATAATTTTAAAAATTTCCCCAGTGTCTCTTTTTTTAAAAAGTATTTATAGCCTTTAAAAAAAAATTGGTGGGGTGCCTGGCTGGCTTATTCGGTGAACTATGTGACTCTTGATCTCAGGGTCATGAGTTTGAGCCCTATGTTGAGCATAGAGACAACTTAAGAAAAATTTTAAAAGTTTTAAAAATTTTGTAAATACAGGGCACCTGGGTGGCTCAGTCAGTTAAGCGTCTGCCTTCAGCTCAGGTCATGATCCTGGAGTCCCAGGATTGAGTCCCACCTTGGGCTCCCTGCTTAGTTTGCTTCTCCCTCTGCCCCTTACCCCACTCTTATGCTCTCTCTCACTCTCTCAAATAAATAAATAAAATCTTTTAAAAAAATTTGGTAAATACATATAACATAAAACTTACTATCTTAACCATTTTTAAGTGTACAGTTCTGTGGCATTATGTACATTCACACTGTTGTGCACCCAATCTCTAAAACTCTCTTCATCTTGCAGAATTAAAACTCTATACCCATCAAACAACTGTTCCCTATTCACCTCTCCCCATATAGCCCCTGGCAACCATCATTTTACTTTCTGTCGCTATAAATTTAACCCTTTTAGGTACCTCAGATAAGTGGAATCATACATTATTAGCATATGTTCTTGGGGTTCATCACTGTTGTAGCAGGTGTCATTTTTTTTTTCCATTTTAGGGCTGAATAATATTCCATTGTATGTATATATCACATTTTGTTTATTCATTCATTCATTGATGGACACTTGGGTTACTTCCATCTGTTGGCTATTGTGAATAATGCTGCTTTGATCATAGGTATACAAATATCTATTCAAGACCCTGTCTTCCATTATATTGGGCATATATCCAGAAGTGGAATTGCTGGATCATATGGTAATTCTATTTTTAATTTTTGAAGAAATCACCACACTGTTTTCTATAGCAGCTACACCGTTTAACCCCAGCTATGCACAAGGGTTTCAGTTTTTCCACATCCTCATCAGCACTTGTATTTTTTGTTTTTCTGATAGTGACCATCCTAATGGGCATGAAATGTTATCTCATTATGGTTTTGATTTGTATTTCTTTTGTGATTAGTGACATTGTGTATCTTTTCATGTGATTGTTGGCCATTTGTATATCTTCTTTGAAAAATATCTATTCTAGTCATTTACCCATTTAAAAAATTTTTTTCTGTTGAGTGTTAGGAATTCTCTAGATATTCTTGCTATTAATCTTTCACCAGGTAATGTGATTTCCAAATATTTTCACCCGTTCTGTGGGTTGCTTTTTTACTCTGTTGTCCTTTGATGCACAAAAGTTTTTGATTTTGATGAAGTTTGTTTATTTTTTCTATTGTTGCCTGTGTTTTTGGTGTCATATCCAAGAAATTACTGCCAAATCTAATGTCATCAGGCTTTCCCCCTAAGTTTTCTTCTATGAATTTATAGTTTTAGCTCTCATGTTTAGGTCTTTGATCCATTTTGAATTAATTTTTGTATATAGTGTTAAGTAAGGGTCCAGTTTCATTCTTTTGCATGTGGATATCCAGTTTTCCCAATACCATTTGTTGAAGAGACTATGCTGTCCCCACTGCATGGTCTTGGTGTCCTTGTTGAAAATCATTTAAACATATATATGAGGGTTTATATCCAGGATTTTCATTCTGTTTTTATCACTGTAGCATTGTAGTAAATTTTGTAATCAGGAAGTGTGAGTCTTCCAACTTTGTTCATATCTGTCAAAATTGTTTTGACTATTTGGAGTCCCTTGAGATTCCATATGAATTAGAGGATTTTTCTATTTCTGCAAAGAATGTCCTTGGGATTTTAATAGAGATTGCATTGAATCTGTAGATCCGTTTGGGTAATATAACATCTTAATAATATTAAGTCCTCCAATCCATGGAAATGGGATGTCTTTCCATTTATGTCTTCTTTAATTTCTTTCAGCAGTGTTTTGAAGCTTTCTTTATATAGGTCTTTCACCCCGCGGTTAATTTTTAAATATTCTTTTTAAAAAAATTTTTAGGTAATCTCTACAAACAATGTGGGCTCGAACTCAACAACCCTGAGATCAATAGTTATACACTCCTCTAACTGAGCCAGCCAGGTGCCCCTTAAGTATTCTTTTTGATATATTGTAAATGCAATTATTTTCTTTTTCAATTGTTCCTTGTTAATAGAAATGCAACAAATTTTTGCATGTTGATTTTGTATCCTACTATTTTGTTGAATTCATAATTATTAGTTCTAATGGGTTTTGTGTGGAATCTGTAGGGTTATCTACATATAAGATCATGTCATCGGCAAATAGGTAATTTTACTTCTTTCCAATTTGAATGACTTTTATTTCTTTTTCTTGCCTAATTGCTCTTACTAGAACTTACAGTACCATGTTGAATAGAAGTGGTAAAAGTGAGCATCCTTGTCTTGTTCCCGCTCTTAGAGGAAAAGCTTTCAGTCTTTCACCAATGAGTATGGTGATAATTGGGGGTTTTTAATATATGGCTTTATGCTGAGGTAGTTTCCTTCTACTTCTAGTTTGGTGGGTGTTTTTATCATGAAAGAGTATTGAATTTTGTCAAGTGTTTTTTCCTGCATCAGTTGAGATGATCATGTGGTCTTTTTCCTTCATTATGTTAATATGATGTATTACATTGATTGATTTCCATATGTTGAATCAACCTTGCATTCTAGGAATAAATCCCTCTTGGTCATGGTATATAGTCCTTTTCATATGCTGCTGAATTATGTTTGCTTATATTTTGTTGAGGATTTTTGCATCAATATTCCTAAGGGATGTATGTCTATAGTTTTTTCTTGTAATGTCTTTGGCTTTAGTATCAGGGCAATGCTGGACTCATGGAAGGAGTTAGGAAGTGTTTCCTTTACTTCAATTGTTTTGAAGTTTGAGAAGATTGCTGTTATTTCATCTTTAAATGTTTGGTAGAATTCACCAGTGAAGTCATCAGGTCCAGGGCTTTTCTTTGTCAGGATGTTTTGATTACTAATTCAATCTGCTTACTTACTTTGGGTCTATTCCGATTTTCTATTTCTTTGTGTTTCAGTCTTTGTAAGTTTTATGTTTCTAGGAATTTGTCCATTTTGAATAGGTTATCCAATTTATTGGCATACAATTGTTTGTAGTACTCTCAGAATCCTTTTTATTTCTGCAGAATTGGTTGTAATGTTCCCATTTTTATTTCTGATTTTAGCATGTGAGTCTTAATCTTCAGCTAGATCGACAAAAGAAAAAAAAGAGAATATTCATATTGTCAATTTTGTTCTTTTCAAAGAACCAACTTTTGGTTTTGCTGGTTTTCTCTATTGTTTTTCTATTCTCTGTTTTAATTAAACTTTAGCATTTACTTCTTCCACTGTTTCTTCAGTGGACCAACCTTATGCCAAGTTTAAATCCTTTGCACTAGCTTTTCCTTTGGCTTGGGATACTCTTCATCCAGTATTTCCTGGCTAGCCCTCTCTTGTTTTTAGGACTCAATTTCCCTGGAAACCTTTATCAGCCACTCAAACTATGTAGCCTCTAGCTATTCTGTAATGCAACCTTTATTCTTCACAGCCCTTTTCACTCTGTGAGATTTTTTGTTTGACTCTTCCCCACCGCCACACATTCACATGCAAACACACTACCCATGCATGCACACTTGTTAGAATATAAGCTCCATAAGAACAAGAACCCTCTTTGTCTTGTCTAACCACTGGCATTCCCACTGCCTAGAACAGTCTCTGACCCAATAATAAAAGATGCTCAATAAATATTATTGACTCTCTAAGATATTGCAAAGGCTAGTGTTTTGAAAAGGAATGATTGAATGAAAAATTAATTGGGGCGCCTGGGTGACTCAGTAGGTTAAGTGTCCAACTCTTGATTTCAGCTCAGGTCATGATATCAGGGTCCTGGGATTGAGCCCTGTGTCAGGCTCCATGCTCAGCACAGAGTCTGCTTAGGAGTCTCTCTCTCCGCCCCTCCCACTGCTTGCTCTCTCTCTCTCTAAAATAAATAAATCTTAAAAAAAAAAAAGAGGGGTGCCTGGGTGGCTTAGTCGGTTAAGCGTCTGCCTTTGATTCAGGTCATGATCCCAGGGTCCTGGGATTGAGCCCTGTGTGGGGCTCCCTGCTCAGTGGGGAGTCCGCTTCTCCCTCTCCCTCTGCCTGCCACTCCCCCTGCTTGTGTTCTCTCTCTCTCTGTCTAATAAACAATTAAAAAAGAAAAGAAAAGAAAAAGAAAAATGTGTTTATCTTCCTCCTGGAAGATTATTAAGAGATGAGGAATGGCATAAAATAGTAATTTTAAGAGAGCCATAACCAGTTATTATCTAATATACTTTATTAACATATTTGGTTTGACTAATTAAATATTTATATGTGCTATCTTATAATATATTAGCACCTAGTTATTATTCCATTATTTTTGAGACTAATGGATTTTTGGTATACAAATATACACTGTTCATATCATGGAGTCAGTATGTGGCACTAAAATGAGCATCAAACCGAGCGTCTGGTGTCTTGATTTTCTAGCCTCATCGTCACTACAATGTAATTGGATAGCTTTGGAAAGAATCACTTATTTGCACCTCAGTTTCTTCATTTGTAAAATGAGGGGATTACATTAGATAGGTTAACACAATTCCTTTCAGCAATCAAATCTATAATTCCATAATTTAGAGTCCAATTTTACTGGTTTTAGATGTTTTTAATTATTAGATATTCATAATACATTTTTCTACACTTAAAATGACAACTGCTTTAATTCACTTGTAATACTGTACCTCCAAATTTGAGCATGCAGGTTCCTTTACAGATTTCCACTGAGCTGAGATCAAGAGTCAGACACTTAACCAACTGAGCCACCCAGGCACCCCAAGATTTCCACTTTATAATGGAGCTTCCAGAACCGAACCACATGGAGTTTTTCCTACCCTAGGCAAGTTGAATAAGTGACTCATTAAATGTTTACTTAATTTGTAATGCATTGGCTTAGGAGGAACGAAAGATAATATAGCAATGGCCAATTACAAAGAAAAAATAAAGAAAGCTAGATCTAGTAGAGTAAAAGGAAATTATTTTCAAAGGTAAATAATTTGGGGGGCACCTGGTGTCTCAGTCGGTTGGGCATCTGCCTTCAGCTCACGTCATGATCCCGGGGTCCTGGGACTGAGCCCCATGTCAGGCTCTCTGCTTAGCGGGGAGCCTGCTTCTCCCTCACCCTCTGTCAAATAAATAAATAAAATCTTAAAAAAAAAAGCGTAAATAATTTGGTAAATTTAAAACTTTTATATTCAGTTAGGAGCAAACCAAATGTCTAAAGCCATAAATCAGCCTCATTGTGTTGAATATTGTCAATAATCCTGTTGCTGCTCATAGTTTGGATGTAATTGATTACATTCCAAAAATATATAACACTTTAAATCAAGAAGTTTCAAATTAAAATAACAAATAATATCATAAATTAAAATACATAATAGCTTAAGGAGAAAATATTTGCAGACCCTATGATTTTTATAAAATAAATTTTATCTAAATTGGTAATTGCATTTATTTATTTTTTTTTAAAGATTTTATTTATTTATTTGAGAGAGAGAGAATGAGAGAGAGCACATGAGAGGGGGGAGGGTCAGAGGGAGAAGCAGACTCCCCGCCGAGCAGGGAGCCCGATGCGGGACTCGATCCAGGGACTCCAGGATCATGACCTGAGCCGAAGGCAGTCGCTTAACCAACTGAGCCACCCAGGCGCCCTGGTAATTGCATTTAAACAACATGGATCCACATATAAAAAGTAACATCAAAAGGTCAATGTTGATTTCTTCTCATAAACTTGTGGGATCTTGAATGTAAACTGTCACATTAGAGGAAATAGATCTTAGAAGATAATTTTATGTTCTCAGCTTCTGACCCATCTCTGGACTGTCACATCTCTTTTGAGACATACACATATACACACACAAACACACACACACACAAGTAAAAATATTTTGGATCTATTTCGTTAGTTTTTTTATTTTAGAGAGAGAGAGTGCCCAGGCAAGTGAGTGAGGGAGGGCAGAGGGAGAGGGAGAGAATCTCCAGCAGACTCCCCACTGAGCACAAAGCCTGGCTGTGGGCTCGATCCCATGACCCTGAGATCATGACCTGAGCTGAAACCGAGTCAGTTGCTTAACCCACTGAACCGCCCAGGCACCCCTGGATGTATTAAGAGTAAAAATTTTAAGAAATGTATTAGGAAATTGTTACTGGGCTAACAATACACATTCATATCTTCAGAGATTCAAAGTGGGAAGACTAGCTATAAAGACCCAATAAGGTAATTTTGCTCATTAAGAAAACTGTGGATTCTGACTCTCTGAGGTAAAAAGCTTTGATTTATTTCACTTAAGTTGCCTTTTAGGGACACTTGTGCGATTGTAAAATACCTTCTGTGGATGCAATTAGTCTGTTTGATTTGTTATCATTTCCTTATAGGAATGATGTTAACGTAATGGGGACCTCTGAAGAGGTATTAGAGATCTCAGTACTGGTCAACCATTTCACACCTTTCAAATTACCTTTTTTCTTTTAACTGTAGTTAGGCCATTTAATTAATTTAAAATCCCCATTGAAACCCTAGCACATCATCAACTGTGAAACATTTGTGGGAAAATTTGCTCTATACAATGCATTTTGCATGTTCTAGTGAAAGGGCTGAGCAGAAGGGATTTGTTAGACATAATTTACATCTATTGCATAGTCAAACCTTAATTATTTAGTGGCTGATTGTCCTGTTTGGAAATTATACAAGCATTTTGTTTCTACTCTGTCTCACTTTTGCTGGCTGTTCAGCCATTTCACTAATCATCACCATGTCTTTCAAGAGTGGTTTGGGAATAGTAAAGCAGAGGATCACATTGTCCCTCATTCTGCTATTTCTTGGAAGACTTAATACAATCTTTAATGAGTGAGAGGACTGAAGCTTGTGTGTAAATCAGTGGACCTTAATGTTTTCATTATCCATGTTATTCTCTGTCTCCCAAGGACAATTAAAAGTTCCTTTTTTTTCTTTCTTTTTCTTTCTTTCTTTCTCTTTCTTTCTTTCTTTCTTTCTTTCTTTCTTTCTTTCTTTCTTTCTTTCTTTCTTTCTTTCTTTCTTCTTTATTACTTACTTTCCTTCCTTCTTTCTTTCTCTTTCTCCTCCTCCCTCCCTCCCTCCTTCATCCCTCCCTCCTTTCTCCTTCCTTTCTTCCTTCCCTCCTTCATCCCTCCCTCCTTCCTCATTCCTTCCTTCCTTCCTTCCTTCCTTCCTTCCTTCCTCTCTTTCTTTCTTAAGTTCCCTATGTATGTTCCAAAAACTGTAAGATAAGAATAAGAAAGTGTTTTAGGGACTCCTGGGTGGCTTAGTTGGTTGAGCATCTGCCTTCAGCTCAGGTCATGATCCCCGGCTCCTGGGATCAAGTCCCATATTGGGCTCCTTGCTCAGCAGGGAGCCTGCTTCTCCCTCTGCCTGCTCCCCCTGCTTGTGTTCTCTCTCTCTGACAAATTAATTAATTAATTAAAACCCAAAACATGTGTTTTAGTCCTTTCAGGCTGCTATAATGAAATACCATAGACTGGGTGGCTTATGAATAGCAGAAATTTATTGCTCACAGTTCTAGAAGCTAGAAAGTCTGAGATGACAGTGATAGCATGGTCAGGTAAGGCCTCTCTTCCGGGTTGCAGACCTCTTTGTATCCTCACTTGGAAGAAGTGGATAGGGAGTCCTGTGGGGTCTCTTTTATAAGGGTACTAATCCCATTCATGAGTGTTCCACCCTCACAACCTCATCAACTCCCAAAGGCCCCACCTACTAATACCATTACCATTGGGAGTTAGGATTTCAGTATATGAATTTTGGGAGGACACAGACTTTCAGACCTTAGCGACATGGTTATGCACATTTAAAAGACATTTTTTCAGTATGGAGGTCCCTCAAAAAGTTGAAAATAGAGCTACATATGACTCAGCAATTGCACTACTGGGTATTTACCCCAAAGCTACAAATGTAGGGATCTGAAGGGGTACGTGCACACCAATGTTTACAGCAGCAATGTCCACAATAGCCAAACTATGGAAAGGGCCAAGATGTCCATCAACAGATGAATGGATAAAGAAGAGGTGGTATATATATATACAATGGAATATTATGCAGCCATCAAAAAAACCAAAATCTTGCCATTTGCAACGACGTGGATGGAACTGGAGGGTATTATGCTGAGTGAAATAAGTCAATCAGAGAAAGACATGTATCATATGATTTCACTGATATGAGGAATTCTTAATCTCAGGAAACAAACTGAGGGTTGCTGGAGTGGTGGCAGGTGGGAGGGATGGGGTGGCTGGGTGATGGACATTGGGGAGGGTATGTGCTATGGTGAGTGCTGTGAATTGTGTAAGACTGTTGAATCACAGACCTGTACCTCTGAAACAAATAATACATTATATGTTAAAAAAAAAAAAAGAAGATAGTAGGAAGGGAGAAATGAACGGGGGGAAATCAGAGGGGGAGACGAACCATGAGAGACTATGGACTCTGAGAAAAAACTGAGGGTTCTAGAGGGGAGAGGGGTGGCGGGATGGGTTAACCTGGTGATGGGTATTAAAGAGGGCATGTGCTGAATGGAGCACTGGGTGTTATATGCAAACAATGAATCATGGAACACTACATCAAAAACTAATAATGTAATGTATGGTGATTAACATAACATAATAAAATAAAATTTAAAAAGATTAGAACAAATAAACAAAAAAATAAATAAAAGACTTTTTTTTAATTGAAGTATAGTTGCTCTACAATGTTAAATTAGTTTCACGTGTACAAAGTGATTTGATAGTTCCATACATTACATAATACTTACCAGAATAAGTGTAGTCAACATCTGTCACTGTGCAGTGTATTAGAATATTATTGACTATCCCTATGCTGTATTTTTCATGCCCATGACTTATTTATTTTATAACTGGAAGTTTGCACCACTTAATCCCCTTCAACTATTTTGGCTCCCACCTCTTTCCCCTCTGGCAACCATCAGTGTGTTCTAGTATTTATGAGTCTGTTTCTGTTTTTGTTTGTTTGTTTGGTTGGTTGGTTTTATTTTTAGATTCCACATATAAATGAAATCAATGGTATTTGTCTTTCTCTGACTGCCTTATTTCATTTAGCATTATGCCCTCTAGATCCATCATGTTGCTGCAAATGGCAAGATTTCATTCTTTTTTAAAGCTGAGTAACATATACTTTGTATATATATATATATACATATATGTATACATATATATATATATATATATATACACACACACACCCCATCTTCTTCATTCATCTATCTAGGGACACTTGGTTGCTTCCATATCTTGGCTATTGTAAATAATGCTACAATAAACATAGGGATGCACATATTTTTTCAAATTAGTGTTTTCAGGGGCTCCTGGGTGGCTAAGTCGTTAAGCGTCTGCCTTCGGCTCAAGTCATGATCCCAGGATCCTGGGATTGAGCCCCACATCAGGCTCCCTGCTCAGCAGAAAGCTTACTTCTCCCTCTCCCACTCCCCCTGCTTGTGTTCCCTCTCTTGCTGTGTCTCTCTCTGTCAAATAAATAAAATCTTAAAAAAAAAAATAGTGTTTTCATATTCTCTGGGTAAATACCCAGTAGTGGAATTACTAGATCAGATGATATTTCTATTTTTTAATTTTTGAGGAACCTCCATACTGTTTTCCACAGTGGCTGTACCAATTTGCCTTCCCACCAACAGTGCACGAGGTTTCTTTTCTCTCCACTTCCTGGCCAACAATTGTTATTTCTTTCCTTTTTGATACTAGCCATTCTGACAGATGTGAAGTGATATCCTACTGCGGTTTTGATTTGTATTTCCTTAAAGCTTAGTGATGTTAAGCTTCTTTTCATGTATCTCTGCCACCTGTATGTTGCACATTTAAAATTTTTTTCTTTTTCTTTTTTTCATTCTCCCCTGCCCCCCGCACATTTAAAATTTTAACAGGTATTGCTCTATTGTCCTACAAAAAAGTTCTACCGATTGACACTCCCCATAAATGGTATATGAGAGTGACTTTCCTCTCTTTAGTGTTTTCATTATCTATGTTTAGCATCTTTCTAATGATCTTTTTTCTCTTCTCTGTATTTAGACCATTCAAGTCACTTAGAATCCCCATTGAAACTGCAGCACAGGGACACCTGAGCGGCTCAGTTAAGTGTCTGCCTTCGGCTCAAGTCATGATCCCAGGGTCATGGGACTAAATCCCACATAGGGCTCCCTGCTCAACAGGGAGTCTGCTTCTCCCTCTGCCCCTCCCTGCTCATGCATGTGTGCTCTCTCTCTCTCTCTCAAATAAATGAATAAATAAAATCTTTTAAATTTTTAAAAAAGAAACTGCAACACATTCTCTACTGTGAAAAATTTGTGAAAGACTTCCTCTATGCAATCCATTTTGCATGATATTATGAAACAAACAACTCTGTATTTTTTTCCCCCAACATGATAGGTGAAATTGTCTTTAATTGTTAAGTCTCTTGGGTAGTCTTTCAGATATACTTATATAAATGCCCAAAGACATTTCCATTTAGAGGGATAGAATCTATAGTAGAGAAATCTGGGGGAAGGTTAGTGGGAGAAGGATAAGGTAAATTATTTTTAGTGTAATAAAATGTTTCCTCTGAAATGCATTTTACATTAAAATTTCTTTTCGGGGCCAGGGCAGCCCTTCAGGAGCTCCTTAGTAAAATACTCAAGTATTTACACCAGAAACATCAAGGGTAGAGATGCCCCGGTGGCTGGTGAAGATGCATGAGCAGACCCCACCAACTGTACATTTTGGAAAATAAAACTTTGTTAAATAAAAAAAATTTTCAGAAGTTGAAAAATCAAGTAAAGAACTATAATTTCGTATTGTTACAGATAAAATGTTAACAATAATTATCTGTGGACCATGGAATATAAGAATTTTAATTTTCTAGGTTTTTCTTATTTTTTATATTTTCTATAATGATAGTAATTTTTAAAGGTTTTATTTATTTATTAGAGAGAGAGAGAGTGCACCAGCAGGGGGCAGGGGCAGAGGCAGAAGGAGAAGCAGGCCCCCGCTGAGCAAGGAGCCTGATGTGGGACTCCATCCCAGGACCCTGGGATCATGACCTGAGCCGAAGGCAGACACTGAGCCACCTAGACGCCCCATGAAAATCCAGTTTGTTTTTTTCTTTTAAAAAATTTTATTTATTTATTTGAGAGAGACAGAGACAGAGAAAGAGAGCACGGGCAGGGGGGAGGGGCAGAGGGAGAGGGAGAAGCAGACTCCCCTCTGAGCCGGGAGCCCAACATGGGAATCAATCCCAGCACTCTGAGATCATGACCTGAGCCGAAAGCAGATGCTTAACTGAGCCACCCAGGTGTCCCGATAATAAATTTATTAACTGTTTTATTAACTATCAACTATTCACTGCATAATTTTTTTACATCTATATTCTTGCACCTATTAGCATATCCTGCAGCAATTCAATCATGCCGTCTTTTCCACAAAGTTAGGATTTCCCTGGGCAAGAGAGCCTTGTTTATCTTCGTATTCCCAGCATAGAGTGCTTAACAAATGTTTCTTAAATTTCAAACCTTCAGAAACAATGAAAAAAAATAACAAAACAATGAACAGCCAGCTATCAGAGTACTCATCCTCTAATTCAAATGTTAACATTGGCCACTTGTGTTTTATCTGCCATATATCTATCTCCATCATTGCTGATATCATGATGCATCACCCCTACAGAACAAAATACTCTTCTACACAAACACTACACCATTATCACAATCGAGAAATTTATTTCTATACAGTAATATTGTTATTTGTAAATTTCCCCAGTTGTCCAAATACTAACATTTATAGCTCTTTTTTTTTTTTTTAAATACAATATCCAAACCAGGATCAGGTATTTAGACGATGGGTTTCTCTAGCTCTTTTACTCTAGGAGGGTTCTGGTATTCTCTCTGATTGTCCTTATTGACATTTTTGAAGCATCCAGGCCATATATTTTGTAGACTGTCCCACAATTTCAACTTGTCTAATTGTTTCCTCATGATTGGAGTCATTTGAAATATTTTTGATAAAAGTATTGAAAAGATGATATGTCTCCCTCAAATGCATTACATTAGGAAGCACATAATATCACTTTGTCTCATTATATTTATGTTATTTTGTAATATATGTATTCAAAGTTTTATAATTCCTTCCAGTTGCCATCATAGCTGTATCCCACAAATTTGGATAAATAAATTCATTTTCATTCAGTCCTAAATATCAACTTCCATTGTGGTTATACTTTTTTTTAAGATTTTAAAATTGTTTATTTTTTAATTTTTGTGTTAAGTAATCTCTATCCCCAATGTGGGGCTCGAACTCACAACCCTGAGATCAAGAGTTGTATGGTCTACTGACTGAGCCAGACAGGCACCCTCTGGTTATACTTCTTCAACCCTTAAATTACATAGATACATGTTTTGACATTCTAAATATTTGTGTATTTTTTTAACTTAGTATTTGGAAATGGAATTACTGGAAATTTATCTTAAAATTTCAGAAATGTACACAAAACTCCCATATACCCTTAATTTTTGAGCAGTTCTTTATTGTCTGGCATATCAAAGTATCTCAGGTTTATGCTTTACCAGACCTGGAAATAGTTTTCCAAGGAGCCTGGTTCCTTTTGTAGGAGAATGGAATTTAAAAACAAGATCTGGGTACTGTGTTTCCTGTGTTTTTAAATGAATATAATGAGGCAGCATTAAGATAGAGATGAGTGCATGAATTTCTAAGTGAAAGCATGAGATTCCAATTTTGACCAGCCATGTTACTAATGTGTAACATAGGGGCATTATTCTTTCTGAGATTTGGTGTCCTTATCTTTAAAAAAAATAGTTAACACAAAAACAATAATGATAACAAAGAAGAGAAAGATGATGATATATAGCTCTTGTAATCTGATAGGTACTGTTCTAAGTTCTTTAGTTATATAAATTTTATATATAAACTAAATTTTAAATATATATTTAATCTTCAGAAATATATTGTCATACCCAGTTTACACATGAAATTAATGAGGGTGATAATAAAATATCTATATTCAAGGTTATAAGAATCAAATAAAAGTATGTGAAAGTCTTATGTGACAAACACTATATATGTATATGAATTGGTATGTATGTATTTATATATGTATACATATAATCACTCAATTGTTTACTGACTCAATCAATAAACACCTATTAGGTATCCCCTAAGTATCATATGCTATGCTTATGCTAAGTATAAAATAAAACAATGTATATAAAAGTATTAAGTTTAACAACATGAAATACACATATTTTTATGTTTATAACCCCAAAGAAAATTTCTCTAAAAGTGTACTTTACAATAGAAATATAATGTGAGTCACATATATAACTTTAAATTTCTTAGTAGCCACAGGAAAATTGTTTTTTAAAAGTGAAATTAGGGATGCCTGGGTGGCTCAGTCGGGTTAAGTGTCTGCCTTCGGCTCAGGTCATGATCCCAGGGTCCTGGGATGGAGCCCTGCATCGGGCTCCTTGCTTGGCAGGGAGCCTGCTTCTCCCTCTGCCTGCCTCTCCCCCTTCTTGTGCTCTCTCTCTCTGACAAATACATAAAATCTTTAAAAAAAATTTAAAAAATAAAAGTTAAATTAATTTTATTTTACTTTATCCAATATATCCAAAATATTAACAAAAATATCATTTTCATGTAAATGTAAAACAATTATTTTATTTATTTATTTATTTTTTTAAGATTTTATTTATTTATTTGAGAGAGAGAGAATGAGAGAGAGCACATGAGTGAGGTTAGGGTCAGAGGGAGAAGCAACCTCCCCGCCGAGCAGGGAGCCCGATGCGGGACTCGATCCAGGGACTCCAGGATCATGACCTGAGCCAAAGGCAGTTGCTTAACCAACTGAGCCACCCAGGCGTCCCTGTAAAACAATTATTAATGATATATTTTACAATCTTTTTTTATTTAAGTCTTTAAAATTCATTGTGTATTTTATACTTAGCACATCTCAAAACAAACTACATCTCAAGTGCACAATAGCCACAGGTCTACCTAGGGGCATCTGTGTTGAACATCTCAGGTCTAGAATAAAATACAAATAAAAGAAACTGTTGGGGAGACATGGGAGGGAGAGAGATTTACCTTGTCCTATATATTCTTTTTTGCTTTTTAAAGATTTATTTATGATTTTTAGAGAGAGAGTGGGAGCGGGGAGAGGGGGCAGAGGAAGAGGGAGAGAATCTCAAGCAGACTTCCTGCTGAGCATGAAACCCAATGCAGGGCTCGATCCCACGACCCTGAGATCATGACCTGAGCCAATATCAAGAGTCAGTTGCTTAACCAACAGAGCCACCCAGGCGCCCCTTACTATATATTCTTTTGTACTTTTGATTTTTGTACTCCATGTACTTGTTACCTATTCAAAGAAATTTGCAAAAATTAATTAATAAATTAGAAGCATTGTGTTTTTATCTCTGTGTGTGTATGCATCCTTCTATGTCAATGGTTTGCAACTGGAGGCGGTTTTGCCCCCCAGGGAACATTTGGCAATGTCTGGAGATATTTTGGATGGAGTGGGTAGTAACTACTGGCATCTAGTGGGTAAATATCAGGGATGCTGCTATATACCTACAACGTGCATAGAGCACAGCACCCCCTGCCCCTCACCCCCCAATTGTCTGGCCCAAAATGTCAATAGAGCTGAGGTTGACAAACTCTGTTCTTTGTATATATTCCAAAAAGTAAAAATTTCAGTGTCTACTAGTTACTAGGCATTGTCAAGGCCATGGCTGTACAAAGAGAAGCTCCTGAACCCCAGTGGCTCACAGTTGAGGGAGTGATGTAGAAGCGAACAACTGCAGGACTGTAATAAATTCTAGAATAGAGTACAAACGAGGTATTAAGCAAGAACTCAAATATCTATAAACATATTCATTAACTAGAAAGCCACTTGTTTGCAACATCAATTTGAATTGAAAAATTGAAACTAAAATATGAATTATTTCCCACCAAATCCTCTAGGTTGAGAATGCAGCACTGTATTCAAAAGCTTTAATGTTCCTGTGTACCAACATAATGTCAGTAAAAGATATCTGAAGGGAGCCCTGAATTTGGTTATAACAACTGTTACTCTATTTCTGTGCTGAGTAACACATTTTGGAACTTTAAATGGACTCAGTGATATATTTTAAAAGAGAATGTGTAAGTCATGACTAATGTTGCTGTCTGAAAGAGATAGCTATAAGAACAACAGTCCAAGGATTATCATGTTTTGCATATCTTCTCCCACGAATGCCTCCATTTTTCCAAGAGGCTCACAAGTTCAGCTATATTTCATCACCAAAGAAACCAGACAAAGCTCAGACTCTGAAATCCATTGGCTTTGCTTAGCTTTTTTTAAAACCTAGTGCTTTATACTTCTGCTTTGGTTTAGTTTTTTACTGGTGAGCTCACAGAGTCCTGCACACATCTGTTTGAAAGAAAAAAGCTTGTGCCCTTCTTACTGTCTGTAAGTTGCCTGCTTTCAGGGTGAGGCAGCACAGGATCTCCGTGAAGTGCAAGTGCCTTGGCATCTGATAAGGCCTGGCTTTAAGTCCCAGTTTCACCTCGTAAGGTCTAGCATATTATTTAACCTCACCAAACCTCAGTATCCTCATGCAAAATGTCTGTCTTGAAAGGGTCGCTGGGTTGATTAAATGAGATAATATGTATTCAATACATTTATCATTGCCAGGAATTAATCAAGTGATGGGGACTGTTATTATTGAAATGGCACAAAACATAAAAAAGACTTTTAAGTTCATTAGTCAAAATAGTGCTGTTAGGGGCTCCTGGCTGGCTCAGTCGGTAGAGCATGTCTCTCTTGATCTTGGGGTTCTAAGTTCAAGCCCCATGTTGAGTGTAGAGATTACTTGAAAATAAAAAAAATTTTTTTTTAAGATTTTATTTATTTATTTGACAGAGAGAGACACAGCAAGAGGGAACACAAGCAGGGGGAGTGGGAGAGGGAGAAGCAGGCTTCCCGCTGAGCGGGGAGCCCGATGCGGGGCTCGATCCCAGGACCCTGGGATCGTGACCTGAGCCGAAGGCAGATGCTTAACGACTGAGCCACCTAGGCGCCCCGAAAATAAAATATTTTTTTAAAAAATGGTGCTATTAGTCAGGATAGTGCTTGTGTGATTTCTCCACTAGAATCTATTTATTAATGTATTTTATCGTCAGTATTTTCCTAAAAACCAAGCGATTTCCTATCTTTTTGTTTGACACCATTCTTAATTAGATGGAGAAACTTGAGTACTACTTTGGCACTCTGGGTTTTATTCGTTCACATTTGTGTTCATTATTCATTTCCTACTACCTTTGACCACTGTGCTGTTAGAATACAGTACTAGCTCTATCTTTTGATGTTTGCAGTCTATGCTTCTTCCCAGCTAAATTCACATTGTCTATTTAAGACCACCTGTTTTTTGAAATTTCCCTTGTGCCCTCATTATCACACTGACTAAGCCGCACTAGATAGTAACCTAAATCTCTTTAGTAATGAGCCCATCCTCAACAGGTTGAAGGAATACACTGCTCTGTAAATACAGAGCTCATTTATAGACAGAGACAAAAGGCTCTTCTTGATTATAATTTCAGCAGACCAAGTGATTGTAATGTCACTGTGGTAAAAATGCAGTTATATTTTTCATGCTTTCTAGAAAAGCTGCGATAAAATCTCACAGTCACACCACACATATTTTATAATTTAAATCTCCAAGTGGTTTTGCTTCATTCAAAAAAGCTGAAATGTAAATTTCATTTTAGGTTTATGTGAAAAGTTATATTGTAATAAATAATTTTCATAGATACTCATATTTCTTTCATGCCTCCCTAAAAGAGACAATAGTTTTCTTATTATTTTAATATGTTGGTATTTTATACTACCCTGTTTTAATGAGAGCAAAAAAAAAATGAAGACCACATTAAAGAAGGTAAATGAATATAGGTAATTTCATTGTTTTTTGTTATTATGATCAATATTAGTAATGTTAATATTAATAGAGTAGAGCATAAATAAAAGGCAAACGATTTCTCTAACAGCCTAATGACTTGAGGCAGATAATTAAGGTTCTGATCCATCAAGAGGGAGGAGAGAAAGCTAGTAGGTTTTTTTCATGGCAAGGGAGGGCCTGGTTCCTGTCTTTCCCTTAGCCCCACAGAGGAAAACGAGAAACAGACCCACTGCTTCTTTCATCTTTATTTCTCCCATTTTTCTCTTTATTTCATTCCTGAGGGGAAAATTTCAGAGCTGTTATGCCCAATATACAAGTAACAGATTTCAAAAGAGGGATTTTTATAAATGAAGGGCATTTTTGTGAAAGGAGAAAATACAAACAGTGCAGAGGGAGAACAGTTTCTGGCTGAGTAGGCTATGTAGAAAAAATATCACTGAAATGGGCGTGGGAAGAGACAAAGAGGGCATTCAGGGGGAAAAATGGCTGAAGAAATGAGGGGAGAACAATTGGGAATATAGATGTTTAGAAATCACCATAAAAATCAAAACCATCAAGTGGATAATTTTATTTTTTCCCCAGAGGACATGTTCAAGTCAATTCTTTATCAAGTTCTGGAAATCTGTGAAATTTGTTGGCCACATACCCCGAAGAATTTGAGCTATGAAACAAGCTGCTCATCAAAAGCATCTGTCTCAACCTGTTACTCGCCTTCACCTCTTACCTGGTCTAGAATTTTAACCTAGTTTCTCATTCCTCTGGGTGACACACCAAAGTGGATGGTTATCTTAAAAAGCTACAATTAAGACTGTTGGAGATGGAGTAGAGGCCCTGAGGGTTCTTTTAGTCTAGCACAAAGGAATTTATCAAATTAACCACTTGAGAACACTAAGAGCTCAATATTGTCCATCAGAAAGTGTTTGAGATTAGGGAATTGCAGGAAGAGAAAAGCTTACAGCCCAATGGTTGTACTCCTGAGGCTACCTTCTAAGTAGCAGGAAAGCACCAGACCTAGCAAAGCAGGCCTGGGATTCAGAGGGCACCCAAAGTGAAAAATATAGAAATATAGAAAAAATATAGAAAAGCAAGAAGTAGAGTTTTAAAAAGACTGATCTATTTTACATAGGGCTTGCCTGGGTTTGATAGCCAAGACTAGAATGGGACTGGATGGAGTTCTTCCTGTCTTGAGCAGGTTGGTATGAAAAGTGAGAGATTAGAAGCGCCTGGCTGACTCAGTCGGTTGAGTATCTGACCCTTGATTTTGGCTCAGGTCATGATCTCATGAGATCCAGCCCCATATTGAGCTCCCTGGTCAGTGGGAGCTTGAGATCTCTGCTTGAGATTCCCCCCTCCGCCCCTCCCCCACGTGTGTGTGTGTGCGCGTGTGTGCACGTGCTCTTTCTTTCTCTCTCAAATACACAAATAAATCTTAAAAAAAGAAAAGAAAGATTAGAAACTAGGGGCTCCTGGCTGGCTCAGTTGCTCAGTTGGTAAAGCATGCAACTCTTGATCTCAGGGTTGTAAGCTCAAGCCCCACCTTGGGTATAGAGATTACTAAAGGGGAAAAAAAAAAAAAAGAAAGCTAGAGATTGTATTGCTCTTCTTCTTAAGAGTCATTGTCCATAATAGGCCAGAAGCTGGGGGCACTCTTGAGAGTCCTGAACTAAGTTTTGGGGCAAATGCCTTAAGGAATTTCATACTCGCCAAATAGTCTCTGAGAACTGACTGGGATCATAATTTTTTGGTTCCAGCCCAAAATCAAGGGGATCATTTGAGTCAGACGTGACTAGCAACTAAAACTTAGGGTAGAGTTGTGAGGAATTCTAATAGGTAGTCTAGTACTTTTAAAAAATGAGAGCCACCATTTCAATCAATGTTGTGGGTTAGAGTCCTCTGGAAGGATATTTATAGGGGGGAAAAATGGACTTTGATTAATTGGTAAGATTAGATAGGTGGAGAAGAGGGTGAAGACAGTTATTCATTCATTCATTCATTTATTTCCTCAAGAAATATTTGTGAAATATCTATGGTCCTGTGCCAAACACCAGGGATTCTGTAAAGAACAAAAGTGATAAGATCCCTGCCCTAATGGAGTGTGGCGTCAGACATTACACACAGTAAAAGACAAAGATTATTTCAGATAGTGGTAAGTGCTATGAAGGAAAAAAAAATCCAATGGGATAGAGAATGACTTGGGTGGGGGGTTGATGATGAGTGTTTTAGGTAAAGAATGGAGAAACCTATCTAAGGAGGTAATGGTTGATTAAGATCTAAGAGATGAAGAGCTGGCCCTGTGAAGGGGCATTCTTAGAAGGGGGAGCAGCAAATATAAGAGGCCTGAAATGGGAACGAACTGGGTGCATTTGAGGGACAAAATCAACAAAAACAGCAATAACAATAAAAACACAGAGTAGCCGATGAAAGTAAACAAAAGACAAAGTGTCTAAGACAAAGTCATCACATAGAAACAGTTTCTTTTAATTGCAGAGATAATTTGTTTTTTAAAGAGTTATTTATTTGAGAGGGAGAGAGAGAGAACAGGCATGCATGAACAGATGCGCTTAGGGGGAGGGGCAGAGGGAGAGAATCCTCAAGTGGACTTCCTGCTGAGCTCAGAGCCCAAAGCAGGGCTTAATCCCAGGACCCTGAGATCAGGACCTGAGCCGAAATCAAGAGCCCGCTGCTTAACCGACTGAGCCACCCAGGTGCTCCTTAACTGCCAGAATTTAAAGGGAAGATTAAAGTAGAGGACAACTGTGACCTGGAGAAGGTTCAGAAAAGGCCTGAGTCCCTTGCACTCACATCGTTCTATGCTGATACGAAGAAAAGAGGGCCACTGGGGTATAGAGCCTTTATAATAAATAGTGAAAACAAGAGCTAAAACCCAGGTGACACCCAATGTCAGCAAGCTTTGGTTTAGAAATTTGTGCCCCAGAAAAAAAGGCAAAACCTTCAGTGCTACTGTTGCCAGTAGGTCCGGAAGGCCAGGGGTCAACCCAAACTATAATGTAGTTGGTACTTGATATCCAGAGGAAAATGGAGAGGATGACCACTGATTTCTTCAGTAAAACAAACAAAAACCAAAAACACTACATGACATAAAATTCGATGGCCTAAGTGTTTTATATTTTTATTTATTTATTTTTTAAAGATTTTATTTATTTGTGAGAGAGAGAGAGAGAGAGAGGGAGAACGAGTGGGGGTGGGGCTGAGGGAGGAGAAGCAGGTTCCCCGCTGAGCAGGGAGCCCCATGATGCACTCCTCCCAGGACCCTGGGATCATGACCTGAGCCGAAGGCAGACACTTAACCAACTGAGCCACCCACGCGTCCCCAATATATTTTTAATAAAGTTTAAAAAATGTAAAATTCTTGTGTGGGAACCCCAAAAACCACCAAAGCATAATTTAGTCCTTAGAGGTAATATTTTATTTGTTTTGTGTTTCAAAGGCTTTGCAACATTTTTAATTTGGTCTAAATTCCTTTGTCTACCAATTTAAAAGACTAAGTTCACTTCTTTCCCAAAGAAGCCAAGATTTTAATTAAGTACATATTATTTACTAGACTTCAGGACTCCAAAAACACACTGGGTGAGATTTTTTTTTTAAGGCTAGCATGTTCTCAAGGGGCTACAACAACTTTTCCTTAACAGTTCTACTTTAGTCTAGATTATGAAATGTTTCTTAACGCATGCTTTGGTAGGGAAAAAAAAAACCATTAGCCATCTAATAATATTGAACATTGAGCTAATACAAAGGGGAAAAATGGGGCATGAATCATACCATTTGTAGAGTGCCAATGAAGTAGTCAACACAGGGGCGTCTGGGTGGCTCAGTCAGCGAAGTGTCTGCCTTCGGCTCAGGTCATGATCTGGGGTGGGGGGTCATGAGATCAAGCCCCTTGTCGGGCTCCCTGCTCAGCGGGGAGCCTGCTTCTCCCTCTGCCCCTCCCCCCAGCTCCTGCTTTCACTTACTCTTTCTCTCTCTCAAATAAATTAAAAAATCTTTAAAAAAATAAACTGTGAAGTAGTCAACACAGCACTTTTCACATCTCTGCACAGTATCACTCTGAGGTGGCTTTGTCACCCACGGATGCAACTCAAAGAGGAGCTAGCAAAGATCTGAGCTCTCACATGGCTGGTAGAATTTGACCTAACGACCACTGGTCATCAGTCTGTGTTCTGTCCACCAGACATTATAGTATCCCCTTATTTAGATGGGACAGTGACAGTACAAAGAAGTTTAATTACTAATGTTAAGAAAAATTTAGTAAATTCAGCTTACCAATGGTCACATTAATTGTAACACTCCTTTCTTCTGATGGAAAAGTTAACCACTTGAAACCTGCCAAGGATCTAGGTTACTTTTCAGAGAGTCTTTGTGATGGAGGAGGGCCCAGGGAAAGGAGGGGGAATAAAATAGTTTGCAGCTGACTATAGCCTGAAAGGAAGCATTGGAAGCATTATCCACCCAGGGTTGAGCAAAGGGAATTTCTTCTCATTCCTTTGGCCTGTTAACACTCAGGAATTTGTGCAAAAGCCTAGGGTGAGCATCTTAAAATGTTTAGAAACAAGCAATCTTTGTTTTTCCTCTCTTAAAAAAAAAAGCACAGATATATAGTAGCTCTCTCAGGTAACATTTATGTTAATGGACCAGTATTTTCTGTTGGAAGAAGATTGTTATGCTCGCTCTTAAGCCTCAATGAGTTGAGACCAGTGAGCCTAGTGTTTATCCAGCTCCTAGGCAGGCCAAGCTTGTTACTGAACCTGCAGTTTCATAAACCACGTCCAGAACTTACATCTCCCGCCCCCTTTTCAAAAGACAGCCTAGTGACCCAGTGTGTGCCATATTCAATTAAAAGTGGTAAAGAAAAGCCAATATTCTTTTCATCTTCCCTCACCAGAACTTTAGATTTCTTATTCTGTACTTTTTAAATAATAATAATAATAATAGCCATCATTTATCCAGAACTGACTATATGCCAGGTACTATGCTGTTATTGTGTTATTTTATTTAATCATCAAACAAGGATCACCTCTGAGATAGGTGTTAGAATTATCCTCATTTTATAGATGAGTAAACTGAGCAACTGAGCTAAAAGTTACAAGTAAGCAATTTGCCTGTTGTCACTTAAGTAGCAAGAAGCAGAGTCGGGGTTTGAACAGCTTAATCCTTAATAATTACAGTGCATAATATGACATAATAAGTACAGAATTTCTTTGAAAAATGTTTCTGTTACTGGCCAGAAGTTTTCAAAATTATTTTCAATAATAGCAATTTATGAACTAAACCCTGTTCAATTTCTCTTTAATTAATACTCTTTTGATTCCCCCCCCCCCAAACAAACCAACAAACCAGGTACCAATAAGTGTTTTACAAAAATTATCCCACTTAATTCTCATAACAATTTTAGGATGCTTAGAGAGGTTATGTAATTTACCCAAATGGTCAAATTGATAGCAAGCTGCTGAGATGAATTTGAACAATGTTATTGTTAAGTTTTTTTTGTTGTTGTTGTTGGTTTTCAGTGTTTAAACATTTTAAACTCTTCAAAAGGTCTGTTTCTTACAGGTTTCTTCCTTCTGCTTTAATCATTATATGCCCTGTTGAGCTAGTTAAGTTCCAAAGGTTAATGTCATCCAAAGTTATTTTTGATTCTTTGAAATAATTTACTTAAAATATTTCTGAAGACAAGCATTCCAGAAGACATATGCATTGCATTAACAGCCATTCTTTCACAGAACAAAACCTTCTAGTTAATTTTTATTTTAGGCTCATAGATGGAACCCAACATCTTCCATAAAGTTGTCTTTGCTTTAGACTCAGCTGTGATCACCAATGTAAGTGATGCCATGTGCCAACTATTGTTTTCCTTGTTGATGGATGGGCCAAGTTCATCTTTCTAATTACCATTTGATAGCAAAGAACATTGAGTTATAGGTAGAGCCTTTTTACAGTGGGTTGAGGTTTCTAAGACTTCTAAAAATAAAAGCAAGTCTAGAGTAACATATTTTTAATGCCCTGGGTTTGTTTTATTACATAACTTAGCTATAAATACTGCCAGTGAGTCTCTGTTTCAAAACTGTATCTATCTTTCAGTACCAGAATGAGGGTACATGTACTTCACAATGTAACTATTTTATGAAAGGGGAGGAAAAAAACTTTCTGATTTCAGTTCTACTAGCAAATTTTGTTTCTCATTGATATAGCAGTATTATGCATAAATATAAGCCTTTTGATACTTTGGGGTTTTTGTTCAGATGACAGAAATGTATGTAACTTAATTTCTTAATTTCTTGAACAAGAGACTTTGTTGTATTACAAAATGCTGGCATTTATTTGTTTTACGGATAGTGAATACAATTTAACTGAAAAGGGTTGTAGTCTTCTCATCAAATTAAACCATGGCTATTTTTTTTTAAGATTCTATTTATTTATTTGATGGAGAGAGAGAGAGAGCGAGCACAAGCAGGGGAGAGGGAGAAGTAGGCTCCCCTCTGAGCAGAGAGCCCAATGCGGGACTCGATTCCAGGACCCTGGGATCATGACCTGAGCCAAAGGCAGATGCTTAACTGACTGAGCCACCCAGGCACCCCTAAGCCATGGCTATTTTTGTTTTGCTTTATGCTTCTTTGTATGTATTCTAATTAGCAGTATTCTAATATGGACAGCCTTACAAGTGACACAATTTTAAGAAGCATCTTCCTTATCCAAATCACTGCTCCCCTGGACTCAGTTCAGGGCATATCTGAAATCCCATAATTCCTTTGTCCATTCCATGCATTCTTTTGTCCCGTTAAAATGTTAATAACGCCAGACTGGTTGATACATTAAGTCTTATCAGGGAGCTGGTACACTTGGGAGTCTTTTACTAGGAATCTGGATACCTGAATTCACTGATAAAATCTTTTATTTTCTTGCAACCAGCCAAAGAATAAGAATGAGTCTACTCATAAAGTAGAGTGGGAGATGCAATTGTTGGGAAATTCAGACACGTTTGTTTAGAGCTGACCCTGTGTCTCATGTAAAACAATTGTTTAATTGATAATGCATTCCCTAAGATAGTTAGTATTTGGAAAATACATAGAGCCACCCTACAAATACAGTATCTGTCTAAATTTTCTGTTATAGAGTTATTTTGCAGAACATAATAGCCTGGTAGCCTGCCTTAGAGATTGTCCCCAATGACCCCCACCTCCTGGAATTCACACTCTTGTGTAGTCTCCTCCTCCACTATACCAGGGGTGGTTTACTACGTGAGCAATAGAATATGTGTCACTTCTGAGATTAGATTTTAAAGTCTTTGCAGCTCCTGTCTGGGTCATTTTCTTGCTTTCTTGGATCACTGGCACTGGCAGAAGCCAACGCCATGTTGTGAGTGACCCTATGGAGAAGTTCATATGATGGGGATCTGAGGCCTCCAGCCAACAGCTCCACGAGTGAGCAGATCCTCTAGCCCCATCAAGCCTTCAGACGACTACAGTCCCATCCACATCCTGACTGCAGCTTCACGAGATACCTTGAGCCAGAACCACCTGGCTTACCCAACCTCAGATTCCTGATTTTCAGGAACTCTGTGAGATAATCAGTGCTTGTTGTTTTTAAGCGGCTGAATTGGGGGCCAAAACATTTATTACCTTGCTAGAAAAAATTACCTATTCATTAGTCACCAGAATCTGTAAGCTGAAATGCCTGTGAAATATCATATTTAGCACAAAATTCCTGCCAGATAAAAAAGTATAAACTAAACGTGATAAACTTACATGCTTAGAAAGTCCAGGAAGGTGGTGGCCATGATGAACTGAAAGCTGTTCCCTAGGATGGAAACAGCTATAGATGTGTGTTGCCACGTGGGTATGTGGGTTGTGATCTTTTCATTTTTCAAAGTGTAGTATATATAGATTAGTATCTTCCCAAGCACACATTACACTCCAGATAATTAGTCCAAGCTAATCATAGTAAGTCTATCCTTTCTGCCAGTGAAATGGTTCAGAAATGGGCATGTGACCCAATAATGACAAAGTCAGTGTGAGGAGAAATCTCTGAGAAAGTTTCTGGGAAAGATTCTTAGGCACAGAAAGAACAGTCTTTTCTTTTTCTATCTAGTTGTAATGCCTTGCTATTTGCTGAGAGCCTAAGATGAAGCTAGCACTAAAATGACCAAGCAGAGAGATAAAGAGCCTGGGACTTCAGTGACTAGCTAGGCACTGAAGCAATCAACCTTGGAGAAATTGGCATTTCCTATTGTATGAGGTCATAAAGTCTGTTAAAATACCCTATTTTAAGGCAGTTGGAGTTGAGGTGTCTTTTACTTGTAGCCAAAAACATTCTAACAGATACACAAGGGAACCTGGTAATCCATAATTTTGTGGATAAACTACTGATTTTTAAAATGCATGAAAATCAACTTTAAAATGGTTCTGTATCAAATAAAATATATCTGGATGGCATGTCCATCCTGCTGACTGCTAGTTTGTGATCCCTTTTGTAGCCCCCATACTACCATATTATAAAAAAATTTTTTTAAAGCTCATTTACATTTTATTTAAAGGTCTCATTTGTTCAATGACTGTTATTAGCTGCTATTTTGGTTGTTAGAAGAAGCAGAAAAGTCCTGATAATTGTCTTCACATACTCAAATGATAGTCATTTGCTCAGTGTCCAGCACTTAACATAGTATTTCTAATTCTTACAACTTTGTTAAGTAGAACAGTTCTCTCTATATTATGGACAGGCAAACTATATTTAGAGAGGTTAGTAGTGATTGATGGATGACTAGTGAGCCAGGATCCCTATATCCTCCCTCTACCCCTACCCATATGCCATACATTCCCCCCGCCCCGTCCCCCTGCCATTCTCAGGCAGTGAGTTCCCCAGAGGACATTTGTGCATTGAGGACAAGCCCAGACAAATGCAGGCTTTTTACAATTAACTGGGGTTTGACTCCAAACCCCAAAGTAGTTTCCTTGTAGCTAGGCCAAACAGCTAACCAGCTTCTGTCTCTCCCTTTCAACTTCAACCTATGATCAAGTCTCATCTTTATGGTTTGTAAGATTCCAATGATGAAGTGAGGAAAAACACTAAGCGTAAGGAAGGAAAATAGGGCATTGATTATTTATGTGGTTACAGACTTATTTATATCTCACAAGATAATAGGACTGTAGTAATGTAGTACTCTTCTTGGATCTGCCTGCTCAGCAAATTGGTCTTTAAGGTTCACAGATAGAAGTGGGAGAGAGTCTTTAGTGCCCCCTGGAGGCCAAGAAACAAACACTTAACTGGGATTTGAACCCAGGTCTGAGGGATTCTAAATTGATTAAATCAATAGGAGGACAGAACCAGAATCACAGTTAGGTAAAGTAGGTTTCTGGCTTAGTAGAAGAAGAGATTTTTACAACAATTTGGACTTCCTAGAGATGGAAAATGCTGGCTCCCAAGTAGAAATTTGCTCCATCGATAGTTTCCAAGAAAAAGCTGGAAGTCCACTTGTCAGGAATTTTGGGACAGACCCCTGCACTTGACAGATAATTGGAGCTCTAACTCCTTTTCAGCACTAAGTTCTGTGATCCTCAGAGCACTGGCAAGCAGTTCTAGTGTTGCTTTTCTTCCAGTCTGTTTATTTTTTTCATCTGTGGCCACAGCCTACTTGCAACTGAGGGATTTGAAAACCATGCATTATACTTCAGCAAACTCCTCAGGAAAAGTGTTTTAACTCAAAATATTTAGTTTTCATTGGCTTTTGGGGAGCAGACTTGTTGAGGGGTAGAGAAAGAGAACGCATCAGAGAGGACAAATGCTCAAGTGAGTAGAGCTAGCTAGCGCAGCTTTGTGATTGTCATTGATCCAAGAGGAGAATTACTGAGGTGCAGTAAGAGGCACAGGCTGGGTGGGAAGGGAGCTCTGAACACATTTCCTGCTTTTTCAGGCAGGTTTTCATGGGGTGACTTAGTTTGAGTGGTTAAGAATTCAAAGGCACTTACTGAGAATATTCTACCATTCCATAGTTGGCATTTATTGAGTCCTATGTTCAACAGTTTACATGCATTATCTCAATTACTCCACGCAGAGATTTATCATGCACACCATTATCTCTTTTGTCAAGCCACTGGCTTAGGGAAGTAAGGGAACTCATCTAAGATCCCATAGGAAGAACTAGAGCCAGACTGAGCATTGCTTTGATTCCAAGGCTGAAGGAACTATTTTTTTTTTTAGATATATATAAAATATGTTATATATTTTCCTCATCTATTAGTATGTATTATTTGAGTAATACTGAAAGTGAATACTGAAAGTAATACTGAAAGTAATACTGAAAATATGTTATATATTTTCCTCATCTATTAGTATGTATTATTTGAGTAATACTGAAAGTGAATTAGTTTCCATATAAGGATTACACCAAGATTAGGTAAATTTTTAAAAATAAAAATTTGGGGATGCCTGGCTGGATCAGTTGGTAGAGCATGTGACTCTTAATCTCTGGGTCGTGAGTTTGAGCCCCATGTTGGAGGTAAAGATTACTTAAAAATAAAATCTTTAAAAAAAAATCAAAATTTTAGAAAGGTATTTTGTTCTGTTTTATAAAATTCAATTTTAAACAATAAAAAATGGAGCTCAAATGACTTAAGCAGAACTTGTCTTTTGCTCTTGAACACTACATACAAGGTCAACAGTCCGTATGTATGGTCTGGTTCCGTGTTGTTAAATGTAGGGCTGCTGTTGTAGTCATGGGTCCTCAGACATCTTCATGGCTGATGGCTGGCAGAGAAGAGTGTGACCATCATGGGCAGAGGAGTAAACTTTACCTCCACTGCCAGAGACTTCCTGCTGACAGCACACATCTGCCTTTGAATCGCTGTATCATTCATTTAGCAATTCATCACATGTATTCTGGACCTTTTCCTTTACTTTCTTAAACTTTTAGTAAATATTATTCTTTTGTTGTATTCCCCTGCTCTAACAGCCTGATCATGCCTTATCGTTTCAAATCTCTCATGGTGCCCACAAAGGCTTTCATAGGATTCGATTTTTTTTCCTTTTATGTGAAGGAGCAGTGCTCAGTGTTCTTATAGCAAATTGTTTGCGCTTGGAATTGTACAAGTCAATGCTGATTTTATGCCATATGTTCAAAAACTCTTCGCTTCTCCAAATATAGGCAATACCCAAATTGCAAATGGAACTTGTCCAAAAATTATTTTGTATACCGGTTTTTGGAACTCTGTAAAAATAATATGCATATTGGTTGTATTTCCAAACAGGACAACACAAGAGCTATTCAACCCATCATGGATGTGAAATAAAATCATCTCCTAAACAACCATAAAACCAAATGTTTATACATACATAAAACATAGTTGTCTTGGGAAATGCAGATATGCAGATATGTATGTACCCCACCCCTACACCCAAGACTGCCCCCCCCGGCTGTGATATCAACCCGCAGACGCCCCTCTTCACTTTTTCTAGGTTTTAGGCTATGAGGCTGTGGGTAGTTAAGCTCTTGGGACTGAAATCAGTGAGGTTGCACGATGGAATCTGGAGGTCGCAGAGCTGACAAAGGGTATTATGGGGACCTCCTGGGGCTTTCTAAGTGTTGTGGTGGGGAAATGCCCGCAAGGTGTCAAATATTTGTTTCTTTCAGTTCTTTTCCCCGCTCCTTTGTTGCTGCTGAAGGGATTGCAAGGCAGAAAAAAAATCAGCAGTGGAGTTTTTGCAGTTGTAACAAGATGGAATTGCCTCCCCCTTTCCTGTGGCTTTGATATCTATGATAGAGGGTGAGAGAATCTGAGGAAGGATCTGCGGCTAGCGGCTAGGTAGTGCCTAATCCAGGCAGAAGGAGAGAATTTCTCCTTACAAACACCCCTCCTCCCCACAAAACACACACTGTGATGTGGTGGTGGGAGAAGAAATGCACTTCAGGGATTGGATCCCGACTGGATATCCTAAACGTCTGCATGTTGGTAGCAGCAAGGAGGCATGAAAGAAGAGAGGGAAGGAAAATATTAGCAGAGGAGGGAAGTGATATGTAAAGGACAGGTCTGTTTAGGTCATACTTTGCCTGTAAAAGAGAGGACAAAACCTAAACTGAGTCCTCTAAATTCATAGTCCAATTACATAAATGCCATTTTATTTCCTAGGAAAGATGTTTTAAAACCTACATGATTAAATCCAGATGTGGAATTTTCCGTGGGTAACTCCACTTTGTCTGTGTCAGCTTTATAATCTGTTAAATGTAAGTAGACCTTGGATTTACTCTCTTCTCTCTCATGATTTCCCTCTCTTCAAGATACATAGCTGTGTGGGAACTAGGCTTGCTGGCAGAACCCCACGAAATGTGAGGACAGTCGGTGGAGTGAGCCATGCAGGGGAAGGAGGGCAGCAGGATCTGAGCAAGGCAGCCAGAATCCAAGGCAGAAGGTGGAGAAACAGGTGGACAACTCGTATTAGAACTGTCACCTATTATATCAAGAATCTGTGATTGGTGAACTCTAAAATAAGTAAATCAACCTCTCTTCCACAAGTACCCTTTTAATTATGCTTTTGGAGCCAGAAAAATATTAGTAAAAAAAAAAAAAGACAAAACTCAAAATGGTGCATACAAGCATCTTGAATAAAAACATCTTGAATAAAGATTTGACAAACACACCTTGGGATTCCTAATATTTTTTTGCCCAATTCATTCTGAAATAAAATCAATTATTTAATTAAATAGGAGTGGGGAAAATCAATAAAATGATTCACGAAAGTTAAACTAAAATGGATTATTTGAGCTAGGTTAGAGACTTAAATCAGTTTCTAATTGAAACCTAGGTTTTAACAATAAATGTTTAAGTTATGCTCAGGTTTTCTTTGGGATACATTAAATTATGGGACAGTAGTCCTCTCTCACACTTAAAAATGATTACCAGAAAGTAAATATTACCATCTCTTTGGTCTTCCTTTTCCTTGTTTAACTTCAGTGGCATGGTCAGGAACCACAGAAAGGAGAAATCCTAAAATATCCAACTCCAGTGATTTTTTAAAAATTCGAAGCCAGCTTTTTGGGGGATGGGGAGTGGAGCTGTTGCAAGGCTCTACTAAGGTAAGGTCAAGCCAACAGGGTGGCTTTAAAATTACCAGCAGTGAGTCCACTTTGGAGAGGCAAATGTGTAGGCTTAACTCAAGTCTGTTGCCCTGCAAAAACGAGGCAGGTGTTAGAGGGATGGACTTTTTGGATAGGATGGAGACCCGGACGGATGAAGTCTTCTCTGGTCAGAAAGGAAATTTGATATTAAGAGGGCCTCACTGAATCCCAGTAATAACCAGACAACTGGTGTTGTCCAGCGCACCCGGTGGAAAGTGGGAGGCAGGAAGTAGAAAGGCTCAAGCTCCTTTCCCTGGGTCAGTTCAGGAATTTAATTTCAGCAAATGTTTATTGGAGCCTAATAAGTGTTGGGCACAGTGTTAAGCTCTGGGATATAAAGCTAAATGAAACGTGGTCTTGTCCTTGAGGAGCTCACACTTCAGTAAAATGGCTTCAACATTCCTCATGTGCTTTGTTAACTCTTATCCTGGGACTTGTCAGGGGAGCGTTGTAACTAATCCATCCACGCTTCCGAAGTTTTCAAAACCAAGAAAACGAGACGCGGCGCGGGGGTGGAGGAGAGATGGCTGCAGGAACTGGTGCCAAGCTTGGGAGCCGCCAGACTCGGGGCTCTGATGGTGTTGCCTTCTGGCAAGGAGCAGCCAAGACCTTCCCCCGCACTGGCATCCTCGAGCTTGGCTGGGGCACAGGGAGGCTGCGGCGGTGCCAGCAGCTGGTCTGGCCCGGACGGTGACAGCCGGGAGCCCGCTAGTAGGTCCCGCCGAGGTCCCGCTCCGGGACGAGACTGCGCGCCCCGCGCCCGCAGCCAGGGGGCAGAGTTCCCGGGCTCGTGCCACCGCTGGCTACCTGGGGCTCAGTCCCCACCACTCCCCGCCGAGTCCGCGCCTTCTCTTTGCGAGTCCTCTCCACCATCCGGGGCTCGGCAGAGCTCAAGATTTCACCGCCGGCGACCGCTTCCGAGGGGCAGGAGCGGAGGCGCAGCGCGCGACCCGCGGCGGGAGGCGAGATGGGGAGGGGAGGGCGATCCGCGCGCGGGGGCGCGGGAGGGGACTCGAGTGGGGGATTCGAGGGACGCTGCAGCCCCGCCCCCGCCCTCTCCTCTCCTCCTCTTCAGAACCAGAGAGCATGGACCAAACCCTGCCGCTCTGGCACCATGACGCTCGCCCGCTTCGTGGTGGCTCTGGTTTTAGGGGCGCTCCCCGAAGTGATCGGCTTTGATCTAGTCGTCAGTCATCCCCTCCACCACCGCTATCGCCATTCGCTCCTTCGAGGGCCCCGGCACCCTTATTACCTTCCCACCCAGCAGCGGCAACAGAGGGCGCCTCCGCCGCCCCCTCTCCCGCGCGTCCCGCGTCCCCCGCAGGCGCTGCATGCCCAGCGCCTGCACGCCCTCCACGCCGGGCGCACGCCGGGGCCGCACCACCGGGACTGCCCCGCCGGCGAGCCCTGGGTCAACGTGACGGACTTCGGCGCCCCTTGTCTGCGCTGGGCAGAGGTGCCACCCTTCCTCGAGCGGTCGCCCCCGGCGAGCTGGGCTCAGCTGCGAGGGCAGCGCCACAACTTCTGTCGGAGCCCCGACGGCGCGGGCCGACCCTGGTGCTTCTATGGGCACGCCCACGGCAAGGTGGACTGGGGCTACTGCGACTGCAGACACGGTGAGTGGTCCCGGGGCAGCGGCGGCAGCTCGGGACTGGCGGGGAGCCAGCCTGGCTCGCCCAGGGCTTTAGATGTGCCTTGAAGAAAGGGGCTGCTAGTGTGGGGTTTTGGGTTTGCATTGCCGGGTGTGATGGTTGGCTGCCGCCGAGTTACCAGCAAAGTACATTGGTACGGTGACTTTAAATTAGCGAGGCGTGCTTTGTGTGGGAAAGTTGTGAGGATAGTTTTTGTGCAAGGTGCTGCGCCCTGGGTTCGTGGATATGGCCACTGGCCACTGCTGTGTGTGTGTGTGTGTGTGTGTGTACACGCATGCTCGTCGGGTGGATGTGTGTGCGTTGGGTGGATACGTGTTCTTTGGGTCAGTTTGCCTTGAGGGTGTTGCCATCTTTACACGAAAGAGGCAAAGTAAAGGAGGAGATAAAGTTTCTAATTACGTTATGGAAAGAGAATGTTAAATCTAATATGACAACCAATAATAACCTTACCTCCTCCCCATAGATCCCTATTTGGAAGAATGTGATACATTTTTTGCCTTCACTCTCACCACTGACCTATGTTTGAAAAAATATGGCAAAATTTCCTGGTCAGAATACAACTTGTCAAAATGATGTTCACTTTCTGGGGCACAATTTGGTAAATATTATCAGTGAGTGAAGAGAAAAGAAAGGAAAAAGAGATAGTAACTATCTTAGGGAAAAAGCAACTTGATATAGTCAAATGCAGTTTTCAAGGATGCCATTTTTTAGCTGTATGTGTTCTTTGTGGGCAATTGGGATTAGTTGGTGACATCAAGAGATAAAGTTGGTAAGATGTTTTGGTTTTATAGTACAATGAAAACATATTAGTAGGTTTAATGTAAGTAAATGATCTGCCTTTGAACAGTGCTTCACTTTGAGTCGTTGGGGTTTTGTTTAACATTAGGGCTTCCCCCCCCACACACACACCCCTTCTTTAATAGCTGGGAAGAAAAACTTTTTGTCCTTCAAAGTTTGAATTTTCCTTCAAACATCTTGTTGGCAGCTCTCCATCTAAGCTATGGGGCAGGGGTTTCATGAATTGGGATTCTGAAATATGTTGTACTTTATACCTTTTGGAGGTAATTTGGAGGTTGGCTTTGAGTTAAAGGAAAGTGATAGGAAGGTTAAGATCAATTATTCTTCATCCTGGAGAATGAAGTCATTGCTATACTCGTGTTTCATGGACAGAATGCCAATGTGGCTATAAAAAAAATTGAGGTGATATCAGGCAAAGAGCTCTAGCAGTGTCTCATTATTTACTGTAAGAGATTATCTGTTGTAAAATATCATGTTCAGCAAACATTGGCATTTTTTTTCACTTTCCTGTTACTGTAATAAATTTCTTATTTTTAAATGTATATTTAGGATATGTATATGTAAATATACTGAAAAAAATGGAATTCAAAGTTAAAACACTATAGTGATAAATTGCTCTCTTTCTGACACATAACTCCTTTAACTTCATATTGCAAATGAAGAGAGTCGGTTGTTCTTTGTTTTCCCCCTTGTGTTGAAGAGAAATTTAAATCTAACAGCAGCACAGACTCTTTGTGATGTTTTTATGTTCATAGCTAATTCTCACCAGACAGAATCCCAAACACTGCATAATCGTTGTGTGTGCAGTAGTTCCTGGGGCAAAGTGATTGAACACAAGAGAAACAAAAGAAACCACCCAAGATGGGAGATAAATGTCCCCCCCCCGCCCCAGAACAGGAAAACAATTGGCTGGCTATGTAATCATTAATTACTTCCCCAGACCCAGTCTTGATAACCAGAACTTCCCATCCTTTCATTTACTCACGTTCTGATTAGGCACGATCCATTCCTTTGAAATGACTGGCATGTTCTGAACATACTTACGGCTTTCTGGCCTTGGTCCTACATTTCACTGAGGAGGGTAAACAAAGCTATCATGGAGTAGTGAAAAGAATATGGAATTATGCTTTAGAAAATACTGGTGTCCGTTTTGGCTCTGGCAGTAGCTATGTAGTGTTGGGTAAGACTCTGAACTCCCAGAGCTTTGGTTTCCTTATCTGCAGAAAAGCAGTTTTTGAGTAGATTAATTCAAAGAACTTTTCCAGCTCTGAGCATGTACCAAAATAACCTAGCCTGATAATACCTAGGATTCACTGAACATTCACTCTGTGTTGGATGCTGAGCTAAGCATTTTATATATTAGTTTTCTCATTTAATTCTCATAACAACATTAAAAGGTGAATTGTGCAAGACTGTTGAATCTCAGATCTGTACCTCTGAAACAAATAATGCAATATATGTTGAGAAAAAAAAAAAAAGAAGAAGAAGGTAGCGGGAGGGGAAGAATGAAGCGGGGGAAATCGGAGGGGTAGACGAACCATGAGAGACCATGGACTCTGAAAAACAAACAGGGTTCTAGAGGGGAGGGGGGTGGGAGGAGGGTTAGCCTGGTGGTGGGTATTGAGGAGGGCACATTCTGCATGGAGCACTGGGTGTTATGCACAAACAATGAATCATGGAACACTTCATCTAAAACTAATGATGTAATGTATGGGGATTAACATAAGAATAAAAAAAAGGTAGTGTACATTTTCATGTCACAACTCATTTTGCTCTAATTCTTTAATTATATAAACATGGAGAAATATATGTGCTCTCTGATGATCCTATTTTTGTAGCTTAAGGACTAGTCTTAAAAGAGGAAAGGAATTATGTTTGGTCCAATGCACATGATCTCCTGTGTCTTAGGATTTAGAAATATCTAGTTTTTTTTTTTCTTTACAAAAAACAACTAGACAAAAGGAAAGAAAATTTATAGTAGTGAGATCCCTCCTTTAAGAAATAAACTGGCGGCCAGAGTCACGTATCTAGTTACAATGAGAGAAATGAAGAAGTTGGTGTCTTTAAGGTCTAAGCCTAGTTGAAGGGGCGCTGAGGGGATCTCAGATAAGCGAAGGCAAGGTGTGGACACTCCAGTGGCTCAATGTCTGAGAGTGAGAAAGATGCCTGGGCTCTAATTGTATGAAACCGTGAATTAGTAATAGTCATTTGGAGGGTTGGAATTAACCCTAAATCAGCCCAGGGAGTTTGTTCTCATAATGAGCACCTAGGAACTTCTTAAAATGCAGATGCCTAGGCTCTAGCCTTCAGAAGCCCTGATTAAGTAATCATTAGATCTATCTCAGGAATGTGCATTTCTGACGAGCAGTCAAGGTGATTTGGATGCTGAAGACCCTTTGTCACACTTGGGAAAACCATGGGAGGGCATCAGAACCCATCTAGAATGTATAATGGTGGGTGATTAGGTAGACTGAGTCCACCATCTGTGACTTAATTCTGCTAGGTGTAGGATCAAGAAGAAGGCATGCCAATCTATGGTTAACTTTTTGTGTCATTCTAGGAAATGGCACCACTGTTTTTCATTTGACTGGTGTGGGATAATAATAACCTAGTTCACCAGAGTATGATTATTAACTGCACGTGAGCTAGGTTATTTTTTATGTTTCTACAGAAAGAATTAACACGCAAATGATTCTTCCCCCCTACCCCCCGCATACCCTGCAGTAATTTAGAGCTTCCCGACTAGGAAGGGAAAATCACTTTCCAGTCACTGGTTGGCATGGCAGGTGGGACAACTTGACGCTGTGCTAACTACTCTCCATTACAAGCAGCCGAGCGGAACTCAGCCATCGGTGACTGATGACTGATGGGTAAAACAGGTACAATAAGAGATGATAATGCTCTAATGATGGAGATGTCACCAGAAGGAATGATTCCTAGACCTGACTTTTTGTCATGTCATCACGGTAAGCTGTTCATATGCATGTACCCTCTGCAATCTCCTGATTCAAACAGAGATAGCAGACTTGTGGGACAATTGTTTACAGGCTGTACTCTTTGAAGTCCATCTGGTGTTTGAAGTGAATGTTAATTAAAAAGTTGGCTGAAAACTGTCCCTTTAAAAAAAAATGCTGCATTCTTGATTCTGTGTAGCAGGTTCTCAGAAACATTAGCAATACCAGATTTGATATATTTCCTGGCTGGATTTTAAATTTTGAGCTCAATCTGCTCTTCAGGATAAGGCAGATGTAAAATACTTTGATTTGAGGCATTGTCTGACTCTTTACTAGTTTGAGGACGTGTTTTTAAGATGAAAATAAGATATCTAGTTACTGTTGCCTTTTTAAAAATGTTTTATTTATTTATTTGAGAGAGAGAGAGAGAGGATGAGTGGGAGGTGCAGAGGGAAAGAGGAGAGAGAATCTCAAGCATGTGAACTGGGAGCCAGATACAGGGCTCGATCTCATGACCCTAACATCATGACCTGAGCCAAAGTCAAGCAAGAGTCCAGTGTTTAACTGACTGAGCCACCCAGGTGCCCCTAGATTCTATTGCCTTTTGTGAGTGATTATCTGTGAGTGTAAATAGATATGTGGCCATTGTCTTTGGGGGTGTGTGTGTGTGTTAAGGTAATCTTTGTAAAAGTGATTTGGTTCATAGGTGCCTGGGTGGCTCACTGGGTTAAGTGTCTGCCTTCAACTCAGGTCATGATCTCAAAGTCCTGGGTTGGAGCCCCACTCTGAGCCCTAGTCCTGCTCCTTGCTCAGCAGGGAGTCTGCTTCTCCCCTCCCCCCACTGGCCCTCCCCCTGCTCCTGCTTTCTCTTTCTCAAATAAATAAATAAAATCTTTAAAAAGAAAAAAAAATGATTTGGTTCGTAATTGTGGAGGCAAACCTAAATATACAGCAATAAGATACTACGCAGAGGTTCCGTTCATTTGATGGATACTACGGAGCTACTAAAGTGATAATTATAAAGATTATATATAAAAAATGGAAAAATGCTTATGATAATGTTAAAGGGAAAAGATAGATACCAAATTTATATACATTATGATTGTGAAAATAAAGATGCCTTTGGAAGAGGAAAAAAATTGTAATTACATACTTGGGTATGAGTGTGGCTTGGATCAGTTAAGGTGGTTTTGATGGCAAAGACTAGAAAACCCAATTCAAAACAACTGAAGCAATAAGGAGATTTGTTGTTCATATTACAAGAAGTTGGGCTCCAACATGGTACAAATGTTTCTCGGCTATTCTTTTGGCTCCTCTGTTCTCTAAATGTGGCTTATTCCGGGCTTCCCACTGAGACAGGATAGCCTGCAGAAGAAAGAAAGGGCCCCTCCTCATGTAGGTCACATAGAAAGCAAGGAAACCTTCGAGAATTTCACCCCCCCCCCCCCCCGACACTTGCTCCTGCATTTCATTGGCCAAGACTGGATCACATGTTCCTCTGGCACTCTCTGGAAAGGAAAATTCGATTAACACAATTGGGTAGTTTAATCAGGATTAATCTCGGAACAACTATGGGCTCTCCTGCAGGAGGAAGTGAGGTTGTTGTTGAGGAGAACCAACAGGGTCTGCTAAGAGATATGGTTGGAGTTTGTCCTTGCATTTGGGAAATTTAATGCGATGAAAAATAGTGGCAAGTAGGGGCGCCTGGGTGGCTCAGTTGGTTGAGCCGCTGCCTTCGGCTCAGGTCATATTCCCAGGGTACTGGGATTGAGCCCCGCATCGGGCTCCCTGCTCAGCAAGAGCCTGCCTCTCCCTCGCCCTCTGCCTAGTTGTGCTCTCTCTGTCAAATAAATAAAAATTAAAAAATCTTTAAAAAAATCGTAGTAAGTAATTTTAAAAAATTGTTCTGTGAAATGCTACATTTACTTTTCGGCTGAATCTAGATGAATCACATTTAGCCCCTGATTTGATTGAAAAAGCATGTTTTCTTGTTTTAAGATGCTATTTGCAGGTCTGGCAAATTTATGTCTGAAGTAAATAATTTCATAATTGTTAAGAATATGGAAGTTAGCTCAGTTGTGAGGTAAACACTTTAATTCTAATTTTGAAGCTTCCCCCATCCCTGAATTAACTCATAAAGCAGGTAGTCCTCTGAAATCTCTTCCTTTAGTCTGCATCTTAAACAGGCATTAAGTTGTGCACTATGCGGACAATTGATTGAGATTGCCTTCCATGTGGTTGGCACCCTGTTCAGGAAATGGTTTTTTTTGCCTCTTGCGCATCTTACTTTTCCAGGGCAGTCTCCCCCCTCTCCACTCCCCTTTCGTCCTGCAAGTCAGTCCAACAATATTAGTAAAAATTTTATTGTATGCAAAGCACTAAAATAATGAGAGTTTTCCCCCACTACAAGACACAACCTCAATACTTTTTATTAGGATCACCAGGGGGACACAAAGGGTGGAAAATGCTGGTTCTTAGAACAAGGCAAGGATAGATTTCATTAAACATTTTCTGAGTTCACACTAGGAGCAGCAATTACAAAGATGAATAAGAAATCACCTGTGTCCTCTGGTTGAGGACACCCACTCTCTGATTGAGATGTCAGAAGAATACTAAGCATTTTCATTACCTTTCCTGTGATCCCTACTCTAGGAGACAGGTAAGAGGATTACTATCAGGAGTAGTTTAATTTCATCACTCAGAGCTGAACAATGAAATGTTAATACCCATACCATTTGCTTATGTGTGAATAGTTCAGAGACACACAATTGGTGAAGTTTTCTGCTAGGGTTATATGCATGTGTTGTTAGTATTCCATCATTACACCATGGAGAGAGTCTTCTTTTGCATAATACTGTATAACGTTTTAACGTTTAATACTGTATAACGTTTGATAAAATTTATAAATTTCCAATAATCTCAATGTAAATGGGTAGAATTGCTTTTAAGTATACTCTCTCAGGGCGCCTGGGTGGCTCAGATGGTTAAGTGTTCAGCTCAGGTCATGATCCCAGGACTCTGGGATCAAGCCCCCCATCTTGTTCCTTGCTCAGCGGGGAGCCTGCTTCTCCCTCTCCTTCTCCTGCTCCCCCTTCTTGTGCTCTCTCATTCTGTCAAATAAATAAATAAAATCTTAAAAAAAAAAAAGATACTCTCTCATTGTTTAGATACTCTCTCATTTTGACCAGTTGAGATTTTTTTTTTCTCAGCACTGAAGGTATCTACATGAATAATAAATGAACAACTAATATGAATTATGGATGTGAACTAATGGAGGCAGATATAGTTCAGTTGGAACTCAATCCGAGGGAATGTTTCATATGTTAAAAGATGATTTGATTTCATTTTGACGTGGCATGATTTGAATAAAATCTGTTTCACAATGCTAAAGCCAGTTTTGGTTATGGGTAAATATAATCATAGAAAAACATCAAAATTAAACTAGCCTCCTGTACTGTACTTGAAAAATTCAACTAACAACCTCCCAATTCAGTTGTTTTCAGGCAATGTGAATTTTTTCTGTATTTTATAATTAAAATAGGACATGATCATTTAGTGTATTTTCCCAGTGTTGCATTTAATATAAGACATAGGATTATGTTTAATTCATTTGTGAAATATGTGTACTAAATTGTCCAATATGTAATGGGCTTTTTTCTTTGGAATAGTTCATACATTGAAATTCCTCTATCCCTTTCAGCTTTAAGTATACTTTTTGTCCGAGATCGGAACGATAGCTTGATGTCACCAGCATTCATTCTTTCTGGTTCCACCAAAACAATAGCAATGACTAAAATTAATTATTTTGTGCTTCTGTGAAGATCAGTAATAGATGAGAAAGGATTGTATGATAACAGTAATTTTATTTTACTCATTTATCAAATTGTGATTTTAAAAGATTTAAAAAATATATTTTTAATTCTATTCAGAAAACACTACTTCTTCCTTTTTGCTTGTTTTTCTTTCAAACAAGTGACTGCTGTTCTATAAATACATGTTAATTAATGAAATAGGCATACCTTTTCATTTGGTTTATTTTGGAATGAGCTGGATTCACAGACTAAAGACAGCTGACTCACCTGATTCCCTTCCTAGTATTTCTTTTAGTCTCCTTGAAGAATGGAGTATGAAAAGGATGGTTTCGCTAGCTGTCCAAGGACGGGTAATACTATCATGGCTCTATTAGTTTGCTAGGGCTGCTGGAACGAGTACCGCAACTGAGTGGCTTAAACAACAGAAACATACAGGTTCACGATTCTGGAGGCTGAAAGTCCAAGGTCAAGGTGTCAGCAGGGCAGCCCTTCCTCTGAAGATATCAGGGAAGGATCTGTTCATGGGATCTCTTAGCTTCTGGTAGTTCCATGGCTGTGGGAAGTAACCCCAATCTTCAGATGGTGTTCTTCCTCTGTGTGGGCCTCTGTGTCTAAATTTCTCCTTTTTATAAGAACATAGTCATCCTGGATTAGAGCCCACCCTAATGACTTCATGTTAACTTGGTCATCTGCAAAGACCTTGTTTCTAAATAAGGTCACATGCATAGGTAGTGGGGGTTAGCACTTCCAACATTTTGGTGGGGGAGGAATAGAATTCATCACATCATAATAGCCTTACAAACTGACAAACCAATGAGACTTATTTAGGGAATTTTAATCTAGCTAGCTGTTTTCTGGAAGATTTCCTTGTCTCCACTGAGACTGATAAAATGGTTAAAGAGAATCCTTTTTTAATGTCTTTCCATTTGGGGAATTCTTGGGTTTTTTTATTTTTATTTTTTTTAATTTTAAGTAACCCTTCTGCCACACATGGGGTTCAAACTCATGACGCTGAGATCAAGAGTCACATGCTGTGCTGATGGAGCCAACCAGGCGCCCGGGGAATTCCTGTTTTTTAGCAAAATTGCCCATAAAACAAATTTGAGTAACATGCATCTTTTACGTTCCCTTTCTTTTATAAAACTAGAGGTATGACTACGGAGAAGAAAAATAATAGTAAACTAAAATGACAAGTTCAACAGTTTTGGCGGGGAATTAAGATAGTAGAATTCTGAGCATTGTTGCACATTGACACATTTTTGCCTTTAGGTAATTGTAATACCAACAGGCAGTTGACTTTTTTTGGTGGTCGGGGTGGGGGGTGACAATCTATTTCAAGAAACCTGGAGAGTCCTCTCCATGACAGCTTTACAGTTCCAGACTTTCTTCTGGAAAGTTTTGTTTTATAATTAAATGCCTGTTTTAGTTGACCTAAAGCCTCTATTTGAGACTTCAAATTTTAAATTATAATTATTTACACATTTTACAAATAGAAACATTTGGAATAGAATAGTTTCCATCAAATTGGCACCTGAGAGACTTTAAGACAGTGCAGCCCATGTAGTCCAGAGACATTAGCTGAGACTGTGAGGATCATTGCAAAGTGCGTGGCTGGAGTAGGAGAGTGTGAGGGAAGGAAGAGGGATCAATTTTTTTTTTTTAAAGATTTTATTTATTTATTTGACAGAGAGAGACACAGCGAGAGAGAGGGAACATAAGCAGGGGGAGTGGGAGAGGGAGAAGCAGGCTTCCCGCTGAGCAGGGAGCCCGATGCGGGGCTCAATCCCAGGACCCTGGGACCATGACCCGAGCTGAAGGCAGCCGCTTAACGACTGAGGCACCCAGGCGCCCCGGGGGATCAATTTTTGATAATAAAAGAGTTTTACTATTACTTTAGCAATATAAATGAGTTTACCAGGCTTTGACCTTTTGTGGAGTGCTTCATTGTTTCATCCTATTCTTTTTTAATTGAGTTAAGGGTATTTCCCTCCCTTCACTTTGTAATTGTGCACCTATAAATTTGTGCAAATGTATAGTGCTCCTACAAATTTGTACAGCCCATGGGACTCCTCCACTGGAGGGTCAGACTCAAATGTAGATCACAGAATAGTCCCTTCTCTCCTGTTTGCAGGGTGTAAAACCTCTTCAGGCTGTCTTACCCTTCTGCCTGGCTATTTAGTTCCATAAAATGGTAGATTAGTTGCAATATTTCAAATAGAATATTTCACATAGAATGGTGAAAGCCATGTGACATAATGCATAAAGTGCATCATGCAAAGAACATAAATGCATACACACAAAAAAGACATAAAATGCAAAGACATTGCAGGGTCTTTGCTCGGGTTCAGAGATGGGACCATAGCAAGGACAGGAATATAGGAGATAACTTAGAGACAGAGGAACAGTGGGAAGGGTGGGAAACTAGGAAATAGGTGGTCATGGCAGTTGATTTGGTCCAAATCTTCCTCATCCATAAGTTGAGGGAAATGAGTTACAGTTTTTAAGATTTTGACCATCTTGACCATTCTAAGAAAATAAATGAAGCAAGAGCAAAGTAAAACCAAAAACAAATAAAAACTGCTACGTATCTTAAATGTAGTGTAAATTGTGTGTTCAAACTTTTACTATTTTGGAGCATGTTATTCTGATATTTTTTAAAGTGCTCTTTCAAATAATTATTTGAAGAATTATGCACTTCCTAGAATTATCTCCCATTAAGAACTACTCACTCTGAGTCCAAAGTAGATAATTTCTCAGAATATGTTAGAAATTTTTATGACCTTATGAAAAGGTCATAAACTAGGTGGGGGTGGAGAGTGGAGCACTACTAGGAAGATGTGTGAGTTGGGGATGTTGGTGATGGAATGGATTCTGACAGAGAATTCATTAGTCATTGACATGCAAATTGACTTTCCAGAATTGTAAATATTTGTATTCATTTGTTAAGGGAAAATTGGATGAGCACTCCACATTTCTTGCCTGATAGCAGAAGCAGCTAAATGAATCCAAGCTTTCAGAGCATGTTTGGAGAATCTGAGAAATGATGGTGGAGTTGATAATTCACCTGGAAGCTATTTCCAGCTCTGTCATTGCCATTATCATGATGCAAGCGTAGTAATTATACTTTATGCAGAGTTTTCTATGTCTTATCTCCAAATGCCTTAATCATTTAGATTTTATGCAAGCATCATTTCTTCTTGATAGCTTTTTGGTGATCTAGGCAGTATTTTGCATTTTATTATGATTTTTTAACATACATAAGTAGTGTTCTAGTTTGTTTCATTACTAGAACTTTCTTCCAACCCTTTGACATGAGTAATTTGGAGAAGGGGGATTAATAAAGAGATAATAGATTAATTTATTTTTTTAAAAGATTTTATTTATTTATTTGACAGAGAGAGAGAGACAGCGAGAGAGGGAACACAAGCAGGGAGAGTGGGAGAGGGAGAAGCAGGCTCCCCGCAGAGCAGGGAGCCTGATGTGGGGCTCGATTCCAGGACTCTGGGATCACGACCAGAGCCAAAGGCAGACACCCAATGACTGAACTACCCAGGCACCCCTAGATTAATTTAAATATCATTTCAAGTAATGTTTGTTTGAGGTGAACAAATTAATTTTTTGAGTTGAAATAAAATGCTGGCATTTGTGATATTCATGATATTATGTAGGTTTCTATAGAAGAGATTTTGTGGTTAAAAAATCATTGAAGTTCAGTTAAACTCTTCAGACCTGTTTCTTTAAAAATGTTTTTGCAGGGGTGCCTGGGTGGCTTAGTCGGTTGGGCGTCTGCCTTTGGCTCAGATCATGATCCCAGGGTCCTGGGATTGAGCCCTGTGTCAGGGTCCCTGCTCAGTGGAGAGCCTGTTTCTCTCTCTCCCTCTACTGCTCCCCCTGCTTGTGTGCTCTCTCTCTCTCGCTCTCTCTCTCTCTGTAAAATAGATAAATAAAATCTTTTTTAAAAGTTTTGCAGTTCACGATTTTCATTGAGCTAAACAGGGCTTCCTCTTGCTTAGTCTGAATTAAAGAGGTTTGGAGAGTATGAATGACTTTGAGATTTACCTGCTATGTGAATGATCCATGCCCATGCTCTCTCCTAAATAATCAGGATTTGGCAGTATAATGTTTTGCCTCCATTTATTATTCTTTTCTTTGAATTAAATGACACTTTGTGTTTGTCTTGAGACAAACAATATGTGTTTCTTAAATAGTTACATTTCTAAATGATGATGACTTGGAAAATAATAGATGCCTAGGCCAGTGCAAGTGAAATGAATGGGTAATTTGTGAATCTAATATTTTGGAAAATTATTTTAAAGCCAGACTTTGAAATAACTGAAATATGCAAAATCTGATGGAATTTTTTGGTAGAACTTACTTTCTTAACTTCTTTACCTATGAAATGAAGGCCATCATAAGTGACTTTTAACAGAGTTTTGTGAAATTCTTCAGCTGTCCGAGTTTGCTTTGTCTCTGCTTCAGTGTCCTGCTTGTGGCCTCCCAGTAGACGCTCTGCAAACTGTACTAGTAAGAAGGGAAATGTAGGGCCTCAATCCGCCTGCACTTAAGGGATGTTATTCCCCTCTCCCTCGGGGGTGCTTGCATTTTAATTTTGACTCTTTTCAAGACTGAAAAGAAGGACTCAAATCATGGACCCAGGAGCAGCTAAGTGAGGATGATATGTAAGGGGAAGCGAATTTGCAGGGGCACTCAATTAAACCAAACAATTCTACTTGGTGGGAATTTTCCCAAGACTGACATTAGGCAATGTCATCAACACCAACACCTTTTTGAATTTATAGACATAATCTTTAGAATTTCATGACTACCGCTTGAGGTTAAAAAGAGAAAAAACATTTTGCTCTTTCGTGGTGAATAAATCAGCTGGAAGGAATGTGTAACACAGTCAATAACAGCTAATTTATAAGTAGAGCACTGAATTTTGTTTCTGTGCTTCTTATCTCTGACCTCAGATGAAGTGGAAGGTGATACATACATGATAAGAATTTTGCATGATATCATCTAATATTTGGATGTAATATCAGACATGAGTCACACTCTTGCACTTTTCCCCTTTTAAAATATAATTGATGATTACAGCTTTGTAATAGACCTTGAAGTCCAGAATTGTGATGCCGCCAGCTTTGCTTTTCTTTTTCAACATTCCTCTGGCTATTTGGGGTCTTTTCTGGTTCCATACAAATGTTAGGATTATTTGTTCCATCTCTTTGAAAAAAGTGGATGATATTTTGATAGGGATTGCATTAAATGCATAGATTGCTCTAGGTAGCATTGACATTTTCACAATATTTATTCTTCCAATCCATGAGCATGGAAGGTTTTTCCATTTCTTTGTGTCTTCCTTAATTTCTTTCATGAGTATTTTATAGTTTTCTGAGTACAGATTCTTTGCCTCTTTGGTTAGATTTATTCCTAGGTATCTTACGGTTTTGGGTGCAATTGTAAATGGGATCGACTCCTTAATTTCTCTTTCTTCTGTCTTGTTGTTGGTGTATAGAAATGTAACTGATTTCTGTGCATTGATTTTATATCCTGCCACTTTACTGAATTCCTGTATGAGTTCTAGCAGTTTTGGGGTGGAGTCTTTTGGGTTTTCCACATAACAAGTTAGGAAACAACAGATGTTGGCAAGGATGCGGAGAACGGGGAACCCTCCTACACTGTTGGTGGGAATGCAAGCTGGTGCAGCCACTCTGGAAAACAGTATGGAGGTTCCTCAAAAAGTTGAAAATAGAGCTACCGTATGACCCAGCAATTGCACTACTGGGTATATACCCCAAAGATACAAATGTAGTGATTTGAAGGGGTACGTGCACCCCAATGTCTATAGCAGCAATGTCCACAATAGCCAAACTATGGAAAGAGCCAAAATGTCCATCGATGAATGAATGGATAAAGAAGAGGTGGTATATATATACAATGGAATATTACGCAGCCATCAAAAAACCCCCGAAATCTTGCCATTTACAACGACGTGGATGGAACTGGAGGGTATTATGCTAAGTGAAATAAGTCAATCAGAGAAAGACATGTATCATATGATCTCACTGATATGAGGAATTCTTAATCTCAGGAAACAAACTGAGGGTTGCTGGAGTGGTGGGGGGTGGGAGGGATGGGGTGACTGGGTGATAGACATCCGGGAGGGTATGTGCTATGGTGAGTGCTGTGAATTGTGTAAGACTGTTGAATCACAGACCTGTACCTCTGAAACAAATAATGCATTATATGTTTAAAAAAAAAAAGAAGAAGAAGATAGCAGGAAGGGAAAAATGGAGGGGGGGAAGCAGAGGGGGAGACGAACGATGAGAGACTATGGACTCTGAGAAACAAACTGAGGGTTCTAGAGGGGAGGGGGGTGGGAGGATGGGTTAGCCTGGTGATGGGTATTAAAGAGGGCACGTTCTGCATGGAGCACTGGGTGTTATACGCAAACAATAAATCATGGAACACTACATCAAAAACTAATGATGTAATGTATGGTGATTAACATAACATAATAAAATAAAATTAAAAAGATAAAATAAAATATAATTGGACTTGCTGTTTGCTTAACTAAAAAAGAAGGCACAATTAGTGTGGACACCATGATGTTAATGACCAAAATCAAATCAAATCAAATCAAATCAAATCAAATCAAATCAAATCAAATCAAATCAAATCAAATCTGCGAAATCCTCATTTAAACAAAGAAGCACGTGCTGTCAACATGGAGGCCAAATCGTTCTGGCTGGATCTCTCACTGCTTATGTGGAAAAATCATGTCAAGTGAAGACAGGCTCAGTATGTTCAAATGGTTCTTTCTATTAAAGGGTTTTGGGATTCTTTTCTACTTCAGGGTCAGTGCGGCTTCGAGGTGGCAAACACGAGTTTGAAGGCACCGTGGAAATATATGCAAATGGAGCTTGGGGCACAGTGTGTGGCAGCCACTGGGATGATTCGGACGCCTCAGTCATTTGTCACCAGCTGCAGCTGGGGTGAGTTCGCCCATCCTTGCCCAAACCAGGCTGCTGATACCGGAGAGTAATGGCGGGCACCCGTCGCTGCAATGGAAAGATGTCACGCATCTTCCTTTCCCTGCCTCACCTCCCTCATTCTCACTTTTCACAAGAGTTATAAAGAAAGGACCCCACGAGGAAGGAATGCTGACCAGGAAATAAGCAAATGCTGAGTAGCCCGATGTTAAAAGCGTCCTTTGGTCTTTGTCTTTAAAAATCATCCTTTAGTCCTAGGAAGCCAGGAACGGGATTCTGAGGATTGTCCTTTCTCAGTAGCGTCATCTGCATCTCAGTGGCTACTTGTAGCCCTCCACAACTTCCACCTTTTTGTGCGGGAAGGAGGCGACGTTCACCCGCTCTCTCATGCCGAGATGGGAAAGGCGTGGTGTCCAGGCCTGGCGCTTCCGTGCTCGGGAGGCCCTGCTAGCGGGGGCGGCCCGCAGCTTCCCCGCAGCTCTGAGCGCTCTCTGTACACAGTCGGTGCTCGCTACTTGCCACCAGGCCCAGCGCCTTTAAGCCAAGTGCCAGGGGGCTTCACCGGGAGCGGAAGGCTCCATTTCGGAACAAAAGGTTTTGCTTCTGTGGTTGTTCTTACTGTTCTGTTTTTGTGTCTCATTTATTTGTTTTATTTTTTTGCAAGTGCACTTGCCAGATGTTTTCCTTGGCCTCTCTCACTAGAGATCTTTAGAAAGCATGGAAACTACCTCGTTATGAACAGGCAGTTCCAAAAGACTGAAAAAAGTTTTGCAGTTTACAGATATTTTGGATTAATAATCAGGGAGTGGTAATATCTAATAGGATGATAGAAACGAAAACGTTGGTCAACTGCAGTCAGATCAGTAAGAACTTTAATTTGTCTGCTTCCTCCTGTCTTCTTGTTAGGAAGGTGGGCAATAAATATTTAATAAAGACAAACCCTTCTGAAGGCTTAAGTTTTGTTCAGGCTTTTGATGCTGTTAGAGCAGCAAATAGGCTTAATGTACTTAATGAATTAACTAATTTTTAAAAGTGAGTGTTGGTGTAAGTCTGGATGAAAGAAGGAATAAGGCTATACAGCTTATAAAGTGTTATGGTGTTTGGGACTGTTAATTACTGATTTGATCAATGAATATTTTGTCTGGCAGATAGTCATTGGCAGGTGGATAGGACACAGAGAGTGTTGACTTGATGCTTTTTCTTTTGAGGGTCTTAATGTGTAACAAATTTGTAGACTGGTGTCAGTGTCTTCCTTAAAATACGCACTTATATGTGCGTTTATTACCCCTGAAAATCAGGGAAGAATACGATTTCCTATGAGACTCTGACATAAAAAACCAAAACACTATAGTGGAGATGTGAACTGCTAGTCTTTTGGTTGATGAAAGAATATAAACTATGATCCTGCAAACAGAAACTTCAGATAAACCGATCTGATTACTTATATCATCTCTTAGTGGATCCTTTTTTTTTTTTTTTAAAGTAATCTCTACACCCGGGCACCTGGGTGGCTCAGTCGGTTAAGCGACTGCCTTCGGCTCAGGTCATGATCCTGGAGTCCCGGGATCGAGTCCCGCATCGGGCTCCCTGCTCAGCAGGGAGTCTGCTTCTCCCTCTGGCCTTCCTCCCTCTCATGCTCTCTGTCTCTCTCTCTCAAATAAATAAATAAAATCTTTAAAAAAAAAAAAAAAGTAATCTCTACACCCAACGTGGGACTCAAAGTCCTGACCCAGAGATCAAGAGTCCCGGACCCTCTGACTGAGCCAGCCAGGCACCCCTCATTTTTATTTATTTTTATTTTTTAGTAGTCCATTAAAAAAAAAAGTATTATATAATTAGATCAGAGCAGCTCAGAATTATTGCTGTTAAGACATGTTCATATTTTAGATATATCCCAAATGTTTACTGTTTGGTTGATGGTGGAAGCTGTTGTATGGAGACAATTCTAGAGATTACCATGTTAATCAGATAAGCCTTTAATCTTTTTAAAACCACCAGCTTCTTTTTTAAATCTGTAGTATTTGCCCATATATATTTTTTTCCCCTAAAATCAGCCATAGGTAGGAAAGGCACATGCATACCATTAGTTATTTAAGATTGATTAAAAAGATTGCCGTAGGGGGCGCCTGGGTGGCTCGGTCGGTTAAGCGACTGCCTTCGGCTCAGGTCATGATCCCAGGGTCCTGGGATCGAGTCCCACATCGGGCTCCCTGCTCGGCAGGAAGCCTGCTTCTCCCTCTCCCACTCCCCCTGCTTGTGTTCCCTCTCTCGCTGTGTCTCTCTGTCAAATAAATAATAAAAATAAAATTAAAAAAAAAAGATTGCCGTAGGTAACCAATCCAAGTTCTGATCTGATGTTTTGATTTCCTTGAAACTTATGCATCCCGTTATATTTTTCTTTTCCTTCCACATCTGTCTTTATTGATTTTTTCCATTTTAAAAAGTCTAAATACTTTGACAAAAAATTCACCTATATTCGATAAACCTAACCTCGATCATTGTGTTTCCAGACGAAAAGGAGTCGCAAAACAAACCCCGCTTTCTGGACTGGGCCTTGTTCCCATTTATTGGAGTCATGTCCGTTGCCGAGGAGATGAAGAAAACATACTGCTTTGTGAAAAAGACGTCTGGCAGGGTGGGGCGTGTCCTCGGAAGATGGCGGCTGCTGTCACGTGTAGCTTTTCCCAGGGTAAAAACGTCTCTTTTACCTTTTCAACAAGATTCCAGATGATAAAATTGTCTTCATCAAATCATTTCCTCAAAGAGTTTAAATACAGACATTAAGTCTGAATCATCATATTATATAGTCAAATTGTCTTCAGTAGGAGTGCGTCTAACATTCTGAATTCCATTTAACTTTCAAATGATATCTCACTCTTAACGTGTTTTCTATTTTATCTAATTTGCTTACAGAAATATTGTATATTGTACATGAAACATATATTTTGCTAATGGAAGGTCATGATAGAGTCAAGATGGAAAATCATCTTGGAACCAAATATAAAACACAGCAACTATGACAAAATATTTTCACTTTATAGGATAGAATATGATTGTGGAACCAGTGTTCTCCTTTGAGTTGTCAATAGCACATTCCATAATATGGATAACTGCCTCGGATAAAAGCTCCTTCACAAGGGGCGCCTGGGTGGCTCAGTCCTTAAGCGTCTGCCTTCGGCTCAGGTCATGATCCCAGGATCCTGGGATCGAGTCCCGCATCGGGCTCCTTGCTCTGCAGAGAGCCTGCTTCTCCCTCTCCCTCTACCTGCTGCTCTGCTTACTTGTGCTCTCTCTCTACCTCTCTGTCAAATTAATAAATATAATCTTTAAAAAAAAAAGGGCTCCTTCCCAGCACTATATACTAGCCATGAGATGATGAACATGGTTCAGTAGACATATATGCGGACGTTTGTATGAACATGTGTGGAGAAGGGAACAGCTGCTTTTCCTGATGGCTGATGGGTTTTCTGGGGACCGTGGCATTGTGTGACCAGAACCTGAGACTATCACACTGTCACAGCGTCCCTTCTTGCATTCTCCTTGAAGATGGCAGCATGATCAGATTTCCTAGGTCTTAAAGAGCTAGCAGCCAGCCCAGGGCATTGGTTTCTGTTGGAGTGCAAGTATCAGGGGAGGAATGGAAACTCTCTCACCACAAAACATACAGAGACTCAACTTAGAGTGACTCCTGTGAATTGGCTGGAAGGACCAATGGAAAGATAGGGTGCAGGTATGTGCTTTGAGAACCACAGTTCTTTTTTGAGTGGGCCAAGCACATGTCAAATCTTGATGTTCTGTAAATTTTTCCTCTCCTGTCTTGGTTCTCCACTTTTGGATAATGCTACTTTGGGCAGTATATGTTTATGCATTATTGCTTCAAGGATGATGTGAATTGGGCTCAGTAACTCGTTACTTTTTGTAGACTGTTGCTTGTGCTCTATGTTCCACCTGATGGATACAATGTTTGACATTTCTCAAGTACTGAAATAAATCAAATCTCGAAAACAATAATTATTTTTCTTTCAGGATATCTATCTATTTAAAAAAAATTCCTTCTGCTCTCTATCATCTATCCACCTGTTTGTACTCCGATTGCAAAGATAAATTTTTTTTTTTTTAAAGATTTTATTTATTTATTTGACAGAGACAGAGACAGCGAGAGCAGGAACACAAGCAGGGGGAGTGGGGGAGGGAGAAACAGGCTTCCTGCTGAGCAGGGAGCCCGATGCGGGGCTCAATCCCAGGACCCTGGGATCATGACCTGAGCCGAAGGCAGACGCTTAACCAACTGAGCCACCCAGGTGCCCTGCAAAGATAAATTTAAGGTCATTTGTAAGCATATATATAAATGTGGGAGGTCAAGATAAGATAGAAGTGAGAGAGAAGGATGAGAGAAGTTAGAATGTGAAAGGAGATAGTTCAGATCAGCGAATATTGAGTCTACTTCAAGGCACAGTGATAGACCTTTGATATATTTTTGTAGTTTGGAAACTACATTTAGTACCTTGTTAGTACTTGTTGCTTTTCCAACACTTACAAAGTAGGAGATTGTGTAGCAGTTTTTATATAGGAAGTAGTAATTTAAATGAACATGTCTGGGAGTTTTATTTATCCGTAAGTTAACCGTGAGTCAACTACCTCACTGAATTCTCTTTCAAATGATTTTTTGTGTGCTTGTTGGGAGGATGTGGGATGATGATGAAATTTTGTCTTTGAGCTTTTCTATATTTTCACAATTATATAGCCAGAAAAAGCCCACATGTTTTAAAATAAAACATGACACTAAAAAATATAAGGTAGTATGCCATACAGTTCTGGGTTACAGGTGATTTTAAATTTCCTCTTAAAAAATTTTGTTTTTCGGGGCGCCTGGGTGGCCCAGTCAGTTAAGCGTCTGCCTCAGCTCGGGTCATGATCCCAGGATCCTGGGGTTGATCTGCACGTCAGGCTCCCTGCTCAGTGGAGAGTCTGCTTCTCCCTCTCCCTCTGCAGCTCCCCCTGCTTGTGCTCTCTCTCTCTGTGTGTCAAGTAAATAAATAAAATCTTTAAGTTTTTTTTTTCTGTTTTCTCCAAGCTTACCACAGTGGTAGGGGGAGGAGAGGCAGGGGCGAATATAATAACTTAAGAAACTAATACATTTTCCCATCTTTTTTTTTTATAGTTTCCAAGCTTTTTGAAGGAAAAATAAACATAATAACGTGCAAATTTAGGTTTCTTAGCACCATTCAGCCATCAGTTAATTATAAGAAGCTAATATTCAATACTGAGAACACTTACGTTTATTAAAACTATCTTTATTCTTTTTACAAATTATAAGTACTAGTGGACTTATGTAAATAAGCTAAATTATGAAGATCAGAATATGAGTATATATAAATATTCACTAATCTGAATCTCTGCTGCAAAATTCAAGTGTGATATTTGAATATAAATATGAATATCCCAATACCATTTACCGACAGCTGCTTACACTGTGGGGGAATTAGAAGCATATTTCATGTGGATAAATAATTAGCATTTGGCAAAAGCTGCAGTTAAATTTCTGAATAGGGGCCCAGCCTGTTCTGAAACTTGTACCATATTACATCCTTTATTCCGGAAAAATTACACTGTCTTACTATTTCCCGAACACATTCAACTTTGTGCTTCTATACATTTGCTCATACTGTTCATTTTGCCTGAACTGCACTTACCCCATCTCTGAGTTCTGCAATCCCATCCATCCACCTTGGCCCTCTTCAGATACCAGCTTCTTCAGAAGAGGTTCCCAGACTACCCCCAATGGTAAGCAAGCTCCCTTGCTTCTGCACCCCTGCAGGGTCTTGATGATTTCTTCTCTGTGCTCGTTTTGACCATGTCCTAGGTAGCAAACCGCTTGAGGATAGGGTCTGTCTAGTGCTCCTTTGAATGCCCCTGCAGGTGCCTAGTATCTGTCAAACAGAATCGAGTGAATGAATATTGCTAAGTGTTTTTTCTTGTGTGGGATGTTCTTTTTTTTTTTTTTTTTTAAGATTTTATTTATTTATTTGACAGGGAGAGACACAGCGAGAGAGGGAACACAGGCAGGGGGAGTGAAAGACGGAGAAGCAGGCTTCCCACTGGGCGCAGGGAGCCCGATGCGGGGCTTGATCCCAGGACCCTGGGATCATGACCTGAGCCGAAGGCAGACACTTAACGACTGAGCCACCCAGGCGCCCCTGGGATGTTCTTTCTAGGCTTTAGCTATCACTTATCACTCCAGTCAGTCAACAAATACCTATTACGTGCCTTCTGTATGCTGGGTACCTGAGATAAACAGGTGAAAGAGAAAGGCACGTCCTCTGTCTCGAGTTCCAGCTATTAGGAGGCAGACAATCTACGCGAAAACCAATAAATCAATGACCGTTTTAGACAAAGTAAATACTCAGAAGGCAACGTAGTAGAAAGTACCTTTGGGTGCTGCATTAGCTAAGGAGGCCAGGGCAGGCCTCCTAAACAAAGGACAATTCAGAGTTGAGAACTGAATGATGAGAGCGACACAGCCAGGGGAAGATCTGTGGGAACATTTTTTTAAGCAGAAGGAACAGGAAGCATTCAAACCCTAAGGTGGGAACGGTGGGAACGAACCTTGAGTGTTTTAGGGACAGAAGGAAGAGGGCGTTGTAGGTATAGCCCGGTGAAGGAGGCCAGGGCTAGAGAGGGATGTTCAGGACACTGATAAGAATCAGATCAGAGCATTGTGGACCGTAATAAGGAATTCGCTATGCGAAGCCTTTGGTAGTTCGTAGACTCTTTTTTTTTTTTTTTTTTTTTAAGATTTTATTTATTTATTTGACAGAGAGACAGCGAGAGAGAGGGAACACAAGCAGGGGGAGGGGGAGAGGGAGAAGCAGGCTTCCCACTGAGCAGGGAGCCCGATGCGGGGCTCGATCCCAGGACCCTGGGACCATGACCTGAGCCGAAGGCAGACGCTTAACGACTGAGCCACCCAGGCGCCCCAGTAGTTCATAGAAAATGAATACAAACCAATTCATATCCAAATGAATTCTCCATCTTGTTTTTTGTAGGTACTGGCCATGATGTTCACTACCTTGTTATAATGAGTTAGATGTTAACTTGGTATCTACAAATACAAAAATATTTCTGTACTGAAGACAAGTACGTTACAGACATAAGTGCCATTCTTAAGAATTACATGTTGGCAATGCTCAAGTTACTGTACATAAAAAAAATTAGTGTCACCACATAATGCCATAAAATTAAATGTGTTTCCAGTAAACTATAGTTTTGAGTGTGTCTTTTCTGGTTTCTGAGGTTGTTGGAGGAAAAGTGAATTTAGACTACTTCCTCTTAAGAGCTATTTGTATGAGTGTAATTCAATTTGGAGTATTTTTTAAAATAATTTTTATTAATTTTTTTTTATTATTATTCAGTAAACTCTACCCCCAGCATGAGGCTGTAACTACTCACAACCCTGAGATCAAGAGTTGCCTGCTCTACTGACTGAGCCAGCCGGGCACCCCCAATTTGGAGTATTTTAGTTGGTCAAGAATACCATAATACATATTAGATGTGTGTGTATGTCCAAATCCCTGAAGTGGCTTAATAAATATGACTTAATTACTGAGAATGGCAAATAAATAGAATATATCTAATCTCATCGGTCAATGCAAATGTTTAGGTATAATTTGTTTCTAATTTCACATGGCACAGGCCCGGCGTTCCCTGTCATACGCCTCGTGGGTGGGAGAAGTGCGTGGGAAGGCCGAGTGGAAATCTACCATGCTGGTCAGTGGGGGACTGTCTGTGATGACCAGTGGGATGAAGCGGATGCAGAAGTGATCTGCAGGCAGCTGGGCCTGAGGTTTGTTTTTATTCTCATTTTGTTTAAGTTGTGGAATCCATTCTTTCCATACCCAGAGGTAGGCGCCTGCGTGTTTAAATTGTACATTTCCTCAAACAAATAGAAAAAGTCACCTTGCGATCTTTGTACTAGGCTGTAGGCTCCCTGAAGAGAATTTATATGTACCTATAGGTCTAACCTGTTTATGTCTGAATTCGGTTGATTTTATATGCCTGAGAATCTCAGCCTTTTACTCCTTTTCATTAATCGTATTTACATTACCCCAGGTAATGACCGGTACTGTCAGTAGCTGAGACTTACTGAAGTCATCTGCTGAAACTCCTTGTTAGGCTTTAATTGAAGTTCGGCTTATCTCCCCAAGTATGATCTCAACTTTTGACTTTGCTTTCTTATTTTTTAGGTATGTGCTTAGAACAGAGGATGTTTATTAATGTGCAAAGGAAATAATCCCCACGTAGGATGTGGAAATGAAGCGTGTGTAATAAAAACAGCAGTATGATAATCAACATTCCATGTTGCTTGAGTTGTGATTATTCTGGAATAGTATGTTGTGATTTTGGATTTTTAATCCCTTTGTTTAGTGATTCTGAATATTGGTATAACAAGCCTAAAAGTTTCTCTAGAATTATATTAGGGGATTGGGGCGCCTGGCTGGCTTAGTCAGTTGAGCGTCCAACTCCTGATTTGGCTCAGGTCATGATCTCAGGGTCGTGAGATGGAGCCCCTCAATGGGCTCTGTGCTCAGTGTGGAGTCTGCTTGAGATTCCCTCTCCCTCTGCCCCACCCCCTGTCCCCCCACACTCTCTAAAATAAGTAAATAAATCTTAACAAAATAAAATAAAATTAGGGGATCTTTTCAAAGTTGATATTTTACTTTAAATTTGTAAATTTCTTCATTTAGAGCTTTGCAAGTGGTGATGGGGAGGCCTCTTTAGATCAAAGGTTTTCTGTTCATGTATCACTTTCTTTTCAGTTAAGCATAATCCTTGACACTGGAGCATGATTTTTGAACCTTAAACCATTTTTACTCATTTGTTTTGCAACTGTTTTTGCAACTGACCCCCCCCTTTTTCAAAACTCTATACTGAAGCAATTTAAAGTAAAATACTGACATTTATCATTTTATCTCTAAATACTTCAGTACGTATCTCTTAAAAATAAGAACATGGTGCTACATGGCCAAATTAACATTATCACAACTAATATAATTGATAATCATTCTTTTTTTTTTTTAGAGAGAGAGAGTGTTTGTGAGCGGTGGGGGAGGGGCAGAGGGAGAGAGAGAGAATCTTTTTTTTTTTTTTTTTAAAGATTTTATTTATTTATTCATGAGAGACAGAGAGAGAGAAGCAGAGGGAGAAGCAGGCTTCCCGCCGAGCAGGGAGCCCGATGCGGGACTCGATCCCAGGACCCTGGGATCATGACCTGAGCCGAAGGCAGACGCTTAACCATCTGAGCCACCCAGGCACCCCAAGAGAGAGAGAATCTTAAGCAGACTTCACACCCAGCATGGAGTCCTACTTGGAGCTGGATCTCACGACCTTGAGATCATGACCTGAGCTGAAATCAGATGCTTAACTGACTGAGCCACCTAGGTGCCCCATTGGTAATCATTCTTAACGTTTTCTAATATCCCATCACATTCAATTTCCCGTAGTGGCCCCCACAGTGTTCTTGACAGATGGATTGTCTTAAGCAGAATTTAGTCCAGGATCATACAGTGCATCTGGATGTTGTGTACCTGAAGTCTCTTTGAATCTAGAACAGCCTCTTGTTATTCATGACACTGACTTGTGGAAGAGACAGAACGGTTGTTCTGGAGAATGTCCTTTCCTCCTGGATTTGTCTCATTTCTTCCTACTGGTGTCATTTTATTTACTCCTCTGGCTCTTGTGATTCCTGAAACTGGAGTCTAGATCCGAAGCTTGATTAGATCAAAGCAGATATTTTGGCCAGGATTTATCACAGGTGATGTGTCTTGGGGTCTTCCCATTGCTGAGGCCAAGCTTGAGCACTGGGTTGCGGGGGCATTGGCCTGATCCTTCACTGTCAAGTTACATTTCCCCTGTAACTGATTCTGGGACCTAATTGCTATTTCAGAGTTCATGTGTAGGACAGGACCGGCATGGCAAATCCTGTGTCTCTGGAGCTTATAATTATCAGTGGTGTGAAGTTTACTGGTATGATCATTTTCTTTGGGTGGGTTAGAAATAAGGCCAACCAGTTCTTGTTGAGAAAATTGTTATTAAACATTAATTTTGAGACTACATTTTCAAAATGTTCTGAGGGGGTATCAATTTCAATACCAATTTCCCTCAAATTTCCAGGTGTTGGTTATGGATTCAACACAGCATAAAATTATCATCATGTGCCCTGTACGCAAAACAACCTGGATTTGAGTCCCACTTCTGGAGATGAGAAAAGTTAGATCCCCTCATCTGTAACATATTTCTTGACCTACAGGGACTGTTGTCTAACAGCACAGTTAGCTGTTAGCACACATAATATGTATATAATACACATTGGCTATCGAGGTCAGTCAAATTAGGGACTGTTATAGTTGAAAGATGTTATTAACAATCAAAGTAAACCGAGTATTTGGTGGTAGATTATCCAATACTATTTCTCTATCCAGGAGTTCTATTTAGTTAGCCGTATCTATGAATTTCATATTTTTTGAAACATTCTAGTGTGTGTATATGTATATTTACCAGGTTACCAATTACATGGTGCTAATTGATTTTCAAGTTAGTTACTAAGAAACCTATGTCTTTGCCAAAAATATTAAGAACTTTAAGGGCAGAGTAATAGCATATTTAACATTGCTAGCTGCAGTATGGATTACTCTAAATTTAAGCTATAAGGCATTTTTTTATTATTAATATATTTCTGTGGGGAAAAGGCAGGTTTTGTTGCATAGAAAAATGCATAGAAAACTTAGAGTATTGGGGTACCTGGGTGGCTCAGTCGGTTAAGCGGCTGCCTTCAGCTCAGGTCATGATCCCAGGGTCCTGGATCCCTGAGTCCGTGTCGGGCTCCCTGCTCAGCGAGGAGCCTGTTTCTCCCTCTCCCTCTGCCTGTTGCTCCCCCTGTTTGTGCTTTCTCTCTCCCTCTCTCTCCGTCAAATAAATAGATAAAATCTTTAAAAAAAAAAAAGAAAATTTAGAGTATCATAGAGATACACCATGAATATTGATTGTATTTATAGTTACAGAAGCGATTCTAAAAATTTATGTTGTAATGTAGAATTCTTTCTTGAGAGCCAAAGATTTCTTTCACTTAAATAAACAGTTCTAAAACAAAGACCATGTTGACAAACAATAGTCTATTACGTAGAAAGGATACAGAGATGGAATCACCAGGAAGATTATATTGATGTTGGACACATGCGAGGGCCAAGTGTTTCCATCTTTCTCGAGCATTAATTTATTGCCATCTTTTGTACGAGGAGATTCATGTTTGGAAAAGTAATTGAAAGGAAACATATCTCCAGATATACAAGGCAGCAAAAACCTCCACGAACCTGGGCAACAACCGATGATTCAGCTTGGTAGACATTTGTTTTTATTGTAAGCACACTGATGCTCTGAGCTGATAGTGTTTGGTTTTGCCTTTCTTTCATTTGATCTTACAATTATCTCCTAAGTTCGCATTGAAGCAATATTCTGCAACTGCTCCTCCTTTACAATTTGTTTGCTTATTTAGTGCCACGGCACTTTCAGATGAAATAGCTTTTAATGGCACATGTTTGATAACAGCATAATTGTTGCTTGTCTCAATTTATGATTTTTTCCTTAAGCAAATGTCATCTCCATCTTATTTGTTTGTTGAATTCCCAAAGGGAAACTACATCATGCCTCCCTGGAGTGGCGGCTACAATTTCTTCGGGAGACGCTGTCTTGTTGGCTTTCATTTTTCAATGGTGTCTGTAGAGTTTGGGAGCTGGCAAGCTTCCTACACACAAAAGAAATCACTGTACTTTTGATACTCAAATTTGAGTAACCCACAACTTGGAGAAAGATTAGGAACAGGAAAGGAGGCAGCCAGATGTTAGGAAATTGTCTTGAGAACGTGTGTGTACACAGCGAAGTTTCAGGTGAAGACGTTTGTTTTTATTTATTTTTATTTACTTAAATTCAATTAGCCAACATATAGAACATCACTAGTTTCAGATGTAGAGTTCAGTGAATCATCAGTTTCATAGAACACCCAGTGCTCATCACAACACGTGCCCTCTTTAATACCCATCACCCAGTTACCCCATTCCCCCACCCTCCTCCCCTCCAGCAACCCTCAGTTTGTTTCCTACAGTTAAGAGTCTCATGGTTTGTCTCCCTCTCTGATTTCTTCCCATTCCGTTTTTCCCTCCCTTCCCCTATGATCCTCTAGGCTGTTTCTTATATTCCTCATATGAGTGAAACCATATGATATTTGTCTTTCTCTGATTGACTTATTTCACTCAGCATAATACCCTCCAGTTCCACCCATGTTGATGTAAATGGTAAGATTTCATCCTTTCTGATGGCTGAGTAGTATTCCATTGTACATATTCCACTGTATATGTATACCACATCTTCTTTATTCATCCATCTGTCGATGGACATCTGGGCTCTTTGCACAGTTTGGCTATTGTGGACATTGCTGCTATAAACATTGGGGTGCAGGTACCCCTTCGGATCACTACGTTTGTATCTTTGGGGTAAATCCCTAGTAGTACAATTGCTGGGTCATAGGGTAGTTCTATTTTTAGCTTCTTGAGGAACCTCCATACTGTTTTCCAGAGTGGCTGCACCAGCTTGCATTCCAGGTGGAGTTCCTTTTGTGCAGTTAAAGTGAAAACATTTCCCATGTCTTTCAGGACTCTTAAAAGCATAGTTTAGAACTATGACATCATATTTTATTGTGTGGATATGCCATAATTTACATAGGAATTTAAAAATTGTGAACACATCTTTCTTAGTTTTTTTTTTGGCTATAAAATTATCATACAAAACCATTTTATTGAGTATTCAGAATAAAAATCTGGTACAAATTGCTTTTAAAAAGTACTTCTTTGCTTTTTTATTTTACTGTTCATTAATTTTTTTGTATTTTATAGATTTTACCATAAAGACAACCTGGAGACCTTGTGTGACAGAAGAGGAAATTAGGCCCTCTAAGATTACCCAAAGCCCTAAAGTCATACTGTTAAGTGAGAACCAAAATCCTTTTTTTTTTTTTTTTAAAAGTAGGAGCCCAGTGAGGGGCTTGAACTCACAATCCTGAGATCAAGACCTGATCTGAGATCAAGATGAGATCAAGAGTCGGATGCTTAACTGACTGAGCCACCTAGGCGCCCCAAGAACCAGAATCTTGAGATTTATGGTTCCCAGTGTAGAATTTTTTTCTTTCATGTCATACTATTTGCAAAATAGCCAGGTGTTAATAAGAATAAATACAAATATAGGACTGAAAGAAATAGAGAATTCAAGAGATAAAAGTTCATTGTAGGGAGAAAATGCTGATAGACTGTATTTGAGGTGCCATAGGTACCCCACTGAAAATGCCCCAGGAGGCTGTAAGATAGCAAAGTGTTTCAGAGTCAGCTCTGTAGCCAGACAAGCTTCACCAGCAGTGGTGGTGTAATGCTGGGCAAATTACCTAACTTCTGGGCCTCAGTTTCCTCTTCTGTAAATTGGGGATCATAATATTGGGTTGTAGGGAGGATTAAATGAGTTAATACACATAAACCTGGTAGACCAGTGCCTGGCCTTTAGTTTGTAAATTTTTAACCTAAATATTGTACAAAAAAAATGATACTAATCTTTTAAGTCTCTAAAAATGTGTTAGCTAAGAATGCATTCTTACTGTGTTGACTGTTGTAACATTCAGCATCTTATATGTTCAGTGGCCATCGATATTTCTTCTGTGAATAGCCTCATCTTCTCCATGCCCCTATTTTTTTTAATGTTTGTTGTTTTGTCTCTCATTATAATGTAATTATAACATTATTATTATTAATTTCTAAGAGTTTTTTCTTCTTTGATTGCTGTTACGTATTACAAATATTTCTTCCTGCCTGTTGGTTTGCCTTTTGACTCTGATTATGGTGTATTTTGCTATACAGTAGTTTAAATTTATATGTGGTTAAATTAAACTTTTTCAGTTTTTCTGACTTCTGGGTTTCTTATCCTACTCAGGAAATCCTCTTTGTCCCAAGGTGGTGTTATCCTTATACTATGTTCTTTATTTTATTCCAATACTTCTTAGCCCTCCTTTCTTCCCATCCTCACCCTTCCTTCCTTCCTTCCTTCCTTCCTTCCTTCCTTCCTTCCTTCCTTCCTTCCTTCCTTCCTTCTCTCTCTCTCCCTCTCTCTCCTTCTCTCCTTCTTTCTTTCTCTTTCTTTCTTTCTTTCTTTCTTTCTTTCTTTCTTTCTTTCTTTCTCTCTCTCTCTCTCTCTCTCTTCTTTCTTTCTTTCTTTCCTTCTTTTCCTTCCTTCCTTCCTTTCTCTTTCTTTCTTTCTCTCTTTCTTTCTTTCTTCCTTTCAATATTTAGATCTTTAAACCATCTGGAATTTCCTTTTTGTTTCTGTTATGAGTTAGGGATCAAATTTTATCTTCTTCTGTATTCCTTATACAACCTAATTCTGGCTCAGTGAATTGTACCCACTGAAATGTTCTTACGTAGGGTCTTTTTCTTTCCTGGCATTTATCCCAGGGCAAAGATCCAAGAAGGCTGTTAATTGGCCTTCCTCCAAAGCTTTCCTTCCTGGCTTCTCCATGACCTGCATCAGTCACCCTGTCTCCCCCTTATCTGTTCTGCAACTTTCAGTGTTCTCTAAATCAGCTTCCATATTTGCTTTCATGAATCTCTTTCCTTTAGAGCAAGGGTCACCAAACTTTTTCTGTGAAGGGCCAGATAGTAAGTACTTTGGACTTTGCAACTACTCAGCTGTGCCTTTGTGGTGCAAAAGCAGCCACAGACACTAAGTTGGAATAAGTGAGGCTTTGTTCCAGTCAAACCTTATTTCTGGACAGTGAAATTTGAATTTCATAGGATTTTCCCATGTCAAAAATTACATTCTTGATTTGATTTCTTTTCCCTACCATTTATAAAATGTAAAAGCCCCTCGTAGCGCATGGACCATATAAAAACAGGTGGTGTGCTGAATTTATCCCTTGGGCTGTAGTTCGCTGATCTCTGCTCAGGAGCCGCCAGCAAAGGCTTCTTTGCTCCCATCCTGGATTCTCCCTTTTCACAAAGATGCAGCAGGTCTCAGGAACGCAACTCCAAGCGCTTCCCTTCTTGTTTGAACCAAACTCAGTAAAATAGCACAGTACAGTTCAGTTATTCAGGCTTCCAAATTCTGGGACTAAGTCACAATCGGTATGTGACTTGAAAGTTTTATTTCCAGTGGGTATCACACTGTTCCCCTGTTCAGTTTAGTCTGAATGTTGTATGAAAATACTGTCTTTTGGAAGGGGTATTTATTCTACTAGGGGCAACTTAAAACAGGATAATTTAGTCACAGCCTTATAGACTACCATTGCAAGATCATTTTGGTATAGAATATATTTTTCTGGGAGCATATATGCTGTCTTTAGAAAAACATTGTTTTGGCTATTACAATTGTTTTTGATAAAATGCCTATGTGCACTAAAACGCTTGAAATTGTTGGCCTCTGAGGATCTATGTCCCTACCACAGGAATACCAAGTTGAGTGATGTAAGTCATAGAGTAATGATCTTTTGGGCCATCATCTTGTAATCCTTAATAAAAAACAATACAGATTTGTCTGGTATCTTATAAGCTACGAATTACTCCCATAAGTATATTCTTTTAAAAACGATTTTAAAATAAATAAATGAGTAAAACACATTTACAACCTTAAATCCAGAAAATGTTGAGATTTTTCACTGATTCTCCCTTTCCCACCATTCCCCTGACTTGGGGAGCGGGGAGAACAAAAACTGTGTTGTTTAAATGAAATACCAAATGGTTTTTAGATCAATTGCTTAGCAGTGAAAAATATGCTGTTCATCAGCTATGAGGGGGAAGCTCTTGATAGTGCCAGGAGGGAAAGGGGACCAACGTTTATTGAGTTCTTACTTTGCATCAGTTTAATTCTTATAACCCTGCAAGGGAGTGGTTATCATCCCTTTGCTCAAAAGAAGCATTTTATGCCTGGAATGTTTTTGTAACTTCCCCAGGGCAGTTTCACTTGTTAAAGACAGAGCCCAGATTTGAGCCCGAGGGTCTGTTTCCACATCTACTGTTCTTCCTCAAAGATTCTGCTTGGAAAGAATAAGCTTTTTGACATGGACAGTAATATATGAATACTTATATATGTCCATTACACTCTTCTGTGGGGACACAGATACACATTGAAACAACTGGAAACTTCATTTAAAAAATCCTATTAATTGAGCATTGATTCCCTCTTTCTGGAAGAGTAGAAATGGCTTTTTGTTCTGTCATGTTTCCCCTAGTAAAACAAATTCACTCACAAAATTATTTGATAATATCATCTGTGTTAGGATATTTTTTTCTTTCACATTTGTCTGATTAGCACTAGATATTAATCCTTAATATTTGTTGGGGCAGACTTTTCAGAGTTCCCTGTATGACAGATATCAGATAGTGATTCAAGTGTGAGGATTCTGAATTTAAAAATTGTAACTCCAACAAAATATCTTGCATAAGCTACCGTCTTTTTCTTTTCCTCCCTGCTTCACACCTCCTCCTATAAACATTCCTTTATCCTTCCTCTTGCAAACTCTGAATTTTAAACAGAAAATGGGTCAGGTGATAATGGAACAAGTATTTGCTTTAATGGTTAAAGGGTTTAACTTTCAAATGTTTTGGGATTTGTTTTAGACATGTGTTCTCTTAAAAGAAACTTCTATAGTATCTAGTAAAATTAGTCAAACAAGTTCTTCTTTAACCAGGAAGTTGATTATCCAAGACTTGGCCATTGCTGGAGTACTATAATCATTTAGCAAACTCTTTTTTCCCTTCGATATATTTTGGTTGTAAATTCTCAAGGTAGTTATAAAGTTATGAGAAAAAGGCAACTAAAATAATGGGGAATATTATTGAATATTGAATGGGGAGCATCATTGTAAAACAAACCAAAAATATGAATGTTCTACTCTAAAAATTAAAAGGCTAAAAGGGGTTGACATGGCAATTTCTGAAGTTATTAATTATTTTGACAGTCAATTGTGATCTTCTTCACTGAAATCTGGGGTTCTAGAATGTGGGATCACTTTGAATTGTGGGAGAAGTAAATTTAGTACACATAAATTTGAGTGGAGAGATGTTTTAGTTAGAAATATGTTTGGCTCTGAGTGACAGAGAACTGGAAGTAACAGTGGCTTAAATAAGATGAGAGTTTATTTGTCTCTCAAGAGACCAGAGATAGCCAGCTCCAGGCTAGTCTAGTGGTTCCACAATCATCAGGCCCCAGGCTTTTTCTTGCTTGTAGTTCTCTCATTCTTAGTGTGGCACCTCATGGACTAGTATAGCTTCTCAAGCTCTGGGCATCACCTCTGCCTTGCAGTCAACAGGCAGGAGGATGTGGGACAAGGATACATCCTGGAAGTGATACACGACAACACTTCTACCTAAATATCTGTGTTCAAAACTTAGTCATCTCAAATGGGTACAGAGTTTCAGTTCAGGATGACTAGAGTTCTGGAGATGGTTGGTGGTGATAGTTGCACAATAATGAGGAGGTACTTAGTGCCCCTGAACTGTACACTTAAAAATGGTTAAAATGGTAAGTTTTATGTAATGTATATTTTAAAACAAACAAACCTAGTCATCTGGAAGGAGAAGAGGCTGGGAAACGGGGTCTTTACTCAGGATAGCCATTGCCCTCCTAAAAATCGGAGGTTCTGTTGCTAACGAAGAAAAGGAGAGTGAGTATGGGGGAGTAACTTGCAGTCTAAAACTAAATTTGTGATGGCCAAAAATAGAAAGAGCAACAAACAAAGGAACAAGAAAGGAGTACAGCAAGTCATGTATGACCTGTGGAGTGAATTGGTCAGGGGAAGTATGGATTAATCATAGTTATACATTTCCTGGGGCAAAATAAATTGTCAGATGAATTTTTGGTGTCTAATCCAGAATTCTTATCTTTGTTCAGTGGCATTGCCAAAGCATGGAATCAGGCGTATTTTGGGGAAGGCTCTGGGGCAATAATGTTGGATGAGGTACGCTGCACTGGGAATGAGCTTTCTATTGAGCAATGTCCAAAGAGTTCCTGGGGAGAGCATAACTGTGACCATAAAGAAGATGCTGGAGTGTCCTGTACCCCTCTAACAGGTAGGAGTTTCACCCCATTTATCTACCAACCCTTGCCCCCAGCACCATCTGGCCTTACCTTCTCTTCTCCTCAATTTAGATAATATAACTAAATGAGCATGCCAGTAAATCCTACTAAACTAAAACAAACTAAAAACAAAACAACTCACGAAAAACAAAAACCAAACAACTGACACAAATTGTATATCAACATGGTATGTCCTTGTTCATAAATATTTCTGAATTTTTCACTTTTTTTATAACATATAAAAAAATGTTAAAACATATAAATATGTTTTAGAACATATAATTTTTTGTAATATATAGTGCCCAATAATCAAAATCAGTGTGCAATGATAAATTTCACATTATTAGGTATATACTTAAGTCCATTTATTTATTGACCTGCCTTGACTCTCAGAATGTGTTTATAGCTAGTGAAACTGTATTGATGGGATTGTTGGTTAAAGCACACCAGTAAAGGAGCCAAGTTAACTTGGCTGTGCTCAATTCTCTGACTATTCCAAATTGTAGCACACTTGTCTGGATGTGTCTCATATGTTATAAGAAGGGCATGTCTGATACAAATGAGTGTGTGTGTATGTTTTGTGGGAAGAAGAGGCAAAAGGACAGACGAGAAGTCAGGTCATTACAAACGCATTGTTTCTATGGCAAAAAGAACTTAAAGAAAAAAGTTCGGGTTTTAATCTCTCTTGAAAAAACCAAAATAAAAACTTCAGAGGGCCCATGAAATGCTGAAGTTATACCTTTTTATTTACATAGTTCTATACATGATGTTGTTTTTATTTATTAGCAGAATAACACGTTTATGTACGATAGAAATATAAAACTTATGCCAGATTTTAAACCAGAGCACATCATCTTCTTGGGTCTCCATTTCCTCCTCTTTCACATGAGTAAAGTCTTGTAGTGTTACTGTGACGGTCAGATGAGGTAAAATGTGTACCAGTGTTTTGCAGACTATAAAGTGTTACATTAAGAAGTGATTGTGTTGCTAAGAGACCATTTACTTTAAAGATCCCAGAGAATCATGAAAGTAAGACCTTTACTCAGGATTATTTATATGTTTCATTTGGGGATGTTTGTATTATTTTGCATGGGAAAGGCTTTTAAATCCACTTGTTGAGGGATAAATTTATTGTATATCTGCTTAGAAGCTCTTAACAGGGTTCTATGGGAATTAATTATTCATTGAACTCATAAGCTTCAAATTCAGATCTGTATTATCAATAAAAGAACAAAAGCGAGACATGTACTCTAGCTTTTATAATTTATGAATGCCTAAGTAATAATAAGTGCATTGACATGATAGGTCACACTTTAACCAGAATAGCTTTTTCTGTCTTCATATTTCAGTATTTTTTCATTTGCAGTTAAAATTTTGAACTATTTCCAAGTTACTGTTTTCTTATTTTTTAAATGTAAATGACTAGTATTTCTCATACTTACCAAGATTGAAGCTACAAGAAATCTCCCAAATATTTGTTTAATCTGGAGAAATCTAAATAACTACTTTGGAATTATATCAGAATATATTTTTCTACTCAGGAAATAGGAGCACAAATAAGAAGAAAATAATATTTTGTTAGGACAGATATGTGTTATGTCATACTTCAGAAACAATCCAATGACCTCGGATCATTGAGCACCGTCCCAAAATAAGTTTAACAAAAAGCCTAGAGAGAGACCTGAAGGGGTGATAATTCTAGTGAAGTTAAAATGTTGTTCTCCCTGTTTTTGATCATTGATTTGCTTAGTCCCTGTGTCTCCTTCTTACCACAGATGGGGTCATCAGACTTGGAGGTGGTAAAGGCAGCCACGAGGGCCACCTGGAGGTGTATTACCGGGGACAGTGGGGGACTGTCTGTGATGATGGCTGGACTGAGCTGAATACATATGTGGTTTGCCGACAGCTGGGATATAAGTAAGGCCCATTGATATGAGGAAGCTAAATGGCAAATTATATTTTTAAAATTCTCCTTTTGTAACCCTTACTTGTAATATCTATAATACTAACAATACATGTTCTCTGTCATCTGTCTACCTCTGTCTACCTACCTACCTATTCACCTCTCTATATATGGAAGAACAAAAAAACCCCAATTAAAAAAATATGTTCTATGATGATGAATAACCGTATCTTGTTATTTATCTCATTACCTTTCCTGTCACCACCTTTCTTCTTTGAGTAATTGGTTAGAGCCAGGGAATGACTTTTAAGTTTCTTTATGTCTATTCAAGTAAGACCGTATGCTTCGAATGCTCGTCTCATTCTGACGCATCACTTCTATTAGATGTTGTTAGTTCTGACATCATTGTGTCTAAAATTGCAGGGAAGTCCAGTGTCAAATGCTTTGGTATGACATTATTCCCTTTCTCAAATGTGATGATAATTATCACTTTTACTTGAGAAAAACGGCCTTCTTGTCATGAGATGACCTTTCGAACTCACCCTTGACCTGACTCGTAAAAGCTCGTATCACATTTGGGCCGTGTATTTCGTGTCACACACGTACTGCATTCCAGAGTAAAGACCTCAGTTGGTTGAAGTAACTGCAAATGATGCCTTTTAGCTACTATTTGAATGAAGCCCATGAATGCCCATTCTTTCTTGTTTTTCATATTTCTCCGTCATGTTTGAATTAATTGTCTCAAGCTTGAAAAAATTGGCAAAATTATTCCATGCTTGAGATAGAACTAATTGCAAATATGCACTAAACCTTAAAAATATACTTTCATCCAAGCTAGGTATGATCATGTTTAAACATATTTTTAAATTTGTAAAAGTAGTATAAAATATTAGAGTTTGGAAAATAAAAATTAAGAACTATCCATAATTTTCCCATTCTTAGAATACTATTATTATTATACCTTGTGTGTATAATTTAATAACAGCTCTAATAGTATGTACTTTTTCAATCCATATTTCTTACCTTTATATTACTACAGTCATAATTTTTTTTTAAAGATTTTATTTATTTATTTGACAGAGAGAGAGAGAAACACAGCAAGAGAAGGAACACAAGCAGGGGGAGTGGAAGAGGGAAAAGCAGGCTTCCTGCTGAGCAGGGAGCCTGATGCGGGGCTTGATCCCAGGACCCTGGGATCACGACCTGAACCGAAGGCAGACGCTTAATGACTGAGCCACCCAGGCGCCCCTATAGTCATAATTTTTAATGACAACATAATGTCCATTGAATGTTCATACCATAATTTACTTAATATTTAGGTTAGTTTAATTTTCCTGTTATAAACAATGATATCATGAAGATATAAATACATGTTATTGCCCAATATTTTGGATTTTCATGGGCAGTGCATTTATAATTATTGTGTCAAGGGGTGTGACATACCAGCCAAAGAGATATTAATATTTAATTAATAAGAATTACTTAATAAATGCTATTTCATCTTTCCGTGAATCTCTGTTAGGCCTGAGAACTGTATTCCGTTTTCACAGATTTAGAAAGATTCATAAATACTATTAGTTACTATATTCATATTTTTCCTTATTAATAAAAACAATGGAGTGATAGTTTTTCTCCATATTTTATTGATTTTGTTTCACAAATATATTCAGTTTTTCTTGTATATACAGAGTATCAGAACTTAATGGTTCTAAAAATGTTCTCACTAATATTTGTTAAAAGTTCTAAATGATTGTGTTAGAAGGTAGAATAGGCATGGCCCACATTTACTTTTTGGTTTACAGAGGAATTTCTAAAACAGCACCATTTTGAACTGAGGAAGGGGTGAACTCTGGGTTTCTTTTTACAAATGAAATCCCAAAGTAAAATGACCTCTTGTTATCTGTTATATAGTTGATATGGACAGAGAGTAATCAGATTGATGCATTTTGTAGAAAAATGGTGTAAGATCAAAGTGGTAGCAATATGAGGTTTAGGATAATTTTTCCTTGCTAAGATTTGATTAGTCAGCAAAATGGAAATCTTAGAATAATTAAAAGTTGCACTGTTTTAATTTATTAAAATGTTCATTTTCTTAAATAAATGTAATAAATAAGTGCCCAGGAAAGTAACTGGGAAAATTCATGCCAGAAAGAAAGATCTCTTCATATTTATACAGAAATAATAAAAACATTCAGTGAAGGAAGTGACTGATATAAAATTTTATGAGTAAGAGTTTAATTACTTAGACTCTTAGAACTGAAAGACCCCTTAAATAATTTTTAGCTCAGTGATTTCTGGAGGTTTGGGTTTTATAGAAAAAAAACAAAAAACAAAATTGGGGGAAGGATGAATGAAAGTAGAGACTGACTTAGTTACCAACTTTTTATTTTGCAGATCTTTCCTATTTCCACAATGTATATATTAATTATATTTTTTTGTAGAGCATTGTTACAAATAAAGTCAACTAGAACTCAAATATAATTTATAAAAATTTTAAAAATCAGATTTATGTAACCTTATGAAAAGCGAAGAGCATCACCATTATTCTGATTTTGGTGGGCCGAAATCCAAGTCTGATCATGGATTGGGTGTAGTGCTTGAGGAATCACTGAACTAATATACAGTTTTTATTTTGGAAGAGATGATACCATAGAAGTCTAGAGAAGCTGATGAAATCAGGTGAGCTCAGGTGGCTCTTGAGAGGCTGGTATAAGACAACTGTTCTAATTTTATGGTTCATGGTGTTATTTCCATTGTCAGGAATTCTCTCTGGTTGGTGAGTTAAATTGTAACCAAAACACAAGAATGAATGGGAAAGAAGGATTAATTATCCATTAGGTACCTGTGGAATCAATCGAAAATTGTTAAAATGATCAAAATGTGTGATGGGGTGAACACAGCTCTTAGAATTGTGTCCTTCAGAGTTTATTTATATTTTTTAGATTTATTTATTTATTTATTTGAGAGAGAGAAAGAGAGAACGAGCGGGGGGAGGGGCAGAGGGAGAGGGAGAAGCAGGCTTCCTGCTGAGTAGGGAGCTCAATGCAGGGCTGGATCCCAGACCCTGAGATCATGGCCTGAGCCGAAGGCAGACACTTAACCGACTGAGCCACCCAGGTGCCCTGGAACTGTGTCCTTCAGATAAGAGAAAGAAGAAACACTTATCCTCTGGAGTCATGATGTTTAATTAGGTTGTTTGTTTTATGATTTGTGGTTCCTTGAAACAAGAGACAGCAGTTCTATGCATGATGTTCATTTTATTGCCACAGATACGGCAAACAATCCCCTGCAAACCACTTTGAAGAAAGCACAGGGCCCATATGGTTGGATGACGTCAGCTGCTCGGGAAAGGAATCCAGTTTCGTTCAGTGTTCCCGGAGGCAGTGGGGAAGGCACGACTGCAGCCATCGGGAAGATGTTGGTATCACCTGCTACCCTGGTGGCAATGGATACAGACTATCTCTGGGTGAGGATTGGCCACAGCTTTGGAGTATCCATAATTCAATAGCCACTGCACCTCTATCCACTGGTCTGGAATGGGAAGCATTTCTCAGCTTTGGCTTTTTTTTTTAGTCAATTTTCTATAATGCTCTAAATAAATTTTTCAGTCTTTCCACCAATGTTATAAAATTTCTATTCCTCAAGTTATTGTTCTTTACATAGAAGCTTAAGTTTCTCACTAAAAATCTTTATAATCACATGTTCTGAAAGGTGGAATAAAGATGCTGCGGTGTCCATTCCTCCCCTCGTTGGTCACCTGTTCTGATTCTCATTCACCTTGAATTCTAATGACCAATTTGGGACAGGATTTTAACAAATTGCAACAAAACAATAGCTCTCTCTCCTATCCCCCATCATTTACTTCTTCTTTAGACCCGAGGCCTTGCCAGTCACTGGTCACCAGCCTTTATTGCTCTGTACTAAGATAGATCTTTCAGGTTTCTCAGTGGGTTCCTGAAAGGATTTATTGGAGTAAATAACCCATTCGTCTTTCTAAGATATCCTGTTACTCTAGAAACCCATCTGTGTCCTTTACTATTCCCCCATTCCAAATTTCGTTAGATTTGTAGTCAGATAAAAGGTAACTAGCTCATCTAACAGTCTGGAAATATTTGTGGGTAAAGGTCCTTTTGTGAGCAGAGAGCAACTACATGTCCTTGACAGACTTAACATCTGACTGTTGTTAACCTCTTAACATCTTTTGAGGATGGCAGAATAATTATGAATGAAAAATATAGAGGGAGATATTAAAAAGACTTGCCAAGACTACCATGGCGCCATTATATATCTAAACACATAGATTTTTGGTGAATAGATGTTAAAATAATCACAAGTGGTCTTTACTTTTCACCCTCAGAGTTGTATCAACCCCTTTTGTATCGTCCTATTTTGAGACTGTGAAGCTTTAATCTTCACATTATAAAATAACAAAACTTGTTGAATCCCACAGTATTAGCTGTATTGTATACTTAAGTTTATCAAAGTATATAGTTGATTCCTCATTGTACTCTAACCTGTGAGATCATGGTGACTCACTGCACTAATCTAGCATTGTACCAAGTAGAAATACAACATTTTACTCCACTCCTTACAGGTCACACTTTCAATTTTGCTTTTCATTTGTCCTCCTTTTTTGTTCCTTTCTTCTTCTGGGGGATTTCTGATCCTTCCAGGATTACGTGATGAGTGATTGTATGTAGCTGGGGGAGATAGAACCTGTTTGCTAGACATGGATACCCTTGGCCCCAGATAGCAGGTATTTGGATCATGAAGTGATCTGCTCAGGCACACTGCATCAGTACTCCAGGTGATGAAGTACTCTAAATACTATACAAAATATTATAATCTGAGTTCTCTGAAGGCCTGTGTGGTTAAATGTATGCATATGGTCAGGCAACAAATTTTTCCAGTTCCCCTGCAAATCTTTAATTCTAGGATTCTAGATATATATTTTAAAAATTTAAAAAGCTGAGGATGATAATTATTAATAAAACATGTGATCGTTTTTATAAATGTCTTTGGTCCTAATTTCCGTAATACGTCTATTAACGATTCATTTGTCTGAAGAACGTTATGTCTGAGCCAGATATACTTTTGGAATAGAATCATATTACTACTGATTCATCCAAAGAGATCATTATTACTTTCCCACTTATCAAAAAGGACTGCATATTTAAAACAGAAACTTAGAGAAGGAAATCATGGAATAGTAATATAAAAACAGCATTTTAAAAACAATTGATTTTTTACTTCTTTGGCACTGTAGTAATGAGCTGTTGGATTATTACTGTTTTCAAGTATTTGAAAGGTAACTTGTGGACCTTAACTGTAGATGTGAATTGAAGTCCTCAAAATTAATAATTGTTCAATAGGCACTTTTTATATTTGGGTGTGTGGTAAATGGAATGCTCAAAAGCAATATTCTAATTCAATAAAAGTAATTCTAGTAAGAATGCAGTTAATACCTATGTGAGTTGGGGGAAATTTGTGGGATGGTGTGTGGATTTGTCATTTTAATATTGCACTAATTGTTGTTTTTTTTTTTTTAAAGATTTTATTTATTTATTTGAGACAGAGACTGAGGCCTTTCTCCTTGTCTTATTTATTTATTTATTTTTAAGATAGCATGAGGGGGGGAGGGTCGGGAGGGTCAGAGGGAGAAGCAGACTCCCTGCTGAGCAGGGAGCCCGATGCGGGACTCGATCCAGGGACTCCAGGATCATGACCTGAGCCGAAGGCAGTCGCTTAACCAACTGAGCCACCCAGGCGCCCCTAATTGTTGTTTTTTATCTCTACACCTAACATGGGGCTCAAACTCATGAGCCCCAGATCAAGAGTTGCATGCTCTTCCGAATGAGCCAGCCAGGCGCCCCAATATTGCACCAATTGTAAATTTCAGAGTATTAAATCCTAGAGAGATTTCATTCACAGTGAGATGGTCTTTCACCCAATTTTACAGTATAAAATTTTGACTTTACCTTAAGCTAAATTTTATCTTCTAGAAAAATATTATTTTCTAGAATAATGTATTAAATCAATGTTACAGGAAAATTAAAATAAATACTGGAGGTCCAAGTTTGAAATATATAATTAAATTATGTATAATTTAAGATACTACATACCCATAGTACTATTTAGTTTTCCCAAGCATTTTATATTTAAGATTTTAGAAATAAAATGTATATTATTGCTACCATAACAAAAAGAACTTAAACAGTAAGGTGGTGTTGATAGAATATCATCCAAATTGTCATCCAATTTTCCCTTCAAGCATTGAAAATCCAACGATTTTGTAAAATGAAGGGCTGAAATTAGGTTCAGAAATACTGCATGCATTATTTATACAAAGCATGCACCTGAGGCTTTAAAAACACTTTATCATTTTTATTTTTATGGTATATGAAAAACTGCCCATAGAATGCCTAGAATGGAATGTGGAGATCTCATTCCATATGCACATGTTTTCTTAATTTTGGACCAAACATCCAAAAATGTAAAAATTAAGAGCTTTAAGAAAAGAATTTCACCTTTTTTGGGTTTTTTAGTTTGAGGATCACTTTACACCTTATTCCTTTTAAAAAAGACTCCAAACTTTCAGATACATTAATAAGAAATGTAAAGTTTCGGGCGCCTGGGTGGCTCAGTTGGTTAAGCGACTGCCTTCAGCTCAGGTCATGATCCTGGAGTCACTGGATCGAGTCCCGCATCAGGCTCCCTGCTTGGCAGGGAGTCTGCTTCTCCCTCTGACCCTCCCCCCTCTCATGTGCTCTCTCTCTCTCATTCTCTCTCTCAAATAAATAAATAAAATCTTAAAAAAAAAAAAAAGAAATGTAAAGTTCCAAGTATACTGTGTTTTGTGCCGTGGCTAAAACCCCAAGTTTTTTAGCTAACGTAAGCAGTGCATAGAGTAGGCACTCCATAAACATTTGTTGATTTTGACTTTGCTTTATTGATTCTACTATGATGCCTGTCCCACAATGTCAGTATGACAGGGACAGAAATTAAAGAGCCAACAACTCGGGCAATAACGAAGAGGGATGGAAAAGTATAAAAATGGATCAGAAGAATCAAAGTAGGACATGGCCACGTTGCTAACAGTATTTTCTGTCAGTAAACAAATGTCAATCTAGTAATTTCATATGCTGGTTTAAACAGAAATGATATTTTGTTCTTTAGCTGCTTACTTCACCTCCTTAGTTCTGCTGATTTCAGCTTGCTTCATGGTCTTCCCTAAACCCTTATCAGTAAATCTCAGGGGCCGTGAAACTGGAGACCCTTCTAGTAACTACGTAATCTGAAGGGTATTAGTTTGCTTAGGCTGCTATAACAAAGCACCACACAGTGGATGGCTTAACAACAGGTATATGTTGTCTTACATTTCTGGAGTCCAAAACCAAGGGGCCATCAGGTTTGGTTCTTTCTGAGGCTAAGAGGGAAGGCTCTGTTCTAGGCCTTTCTCCTTGTCTTATTTATTTATTTATTTTTAAGATTTTATTTATTCATTTGACAGAGAGACACAGCGAGAGAGGGAACACAAGCAGGGGGAGTGGGAGAGGGAGAAGCAGGCTTCCCGCTGAGCAGGGACCCTCACATGGGGCTCCATCCCAGGACCCTGAGATCATGGCCTGAGCCAAAGGCAGACACTTAACGACCGAGCCATCCAGGTGCCCCTCTCCTTGTCTTATAGATGGCCGGCTTCTCCCTGTGCCTCTTCACATAGTCTTCCCTCTGTGTATCTCAGTGTCCAAATTGTCCCTTTTTATAAGGACATCAGTCATAGTGGATTAGGGCCTACCCTAATGACCTCACAGTTCAACCCAGGACAGTATGCAAGGTGCAGTGCGGGCTTTCAGTTAAATAGTACCATATATATTGGTGTTGATAGAGATATGTGAAATTCTACAAATGACTTCATTTGCATAACTTAGATAAACCTCAATTTGAAAGAGATCAGTTTCTCAACTTTTTAAAAAAACAGCATGACATTTTAAAAAATTTTTATTACTTTTATTTTTTAGCTTCAGCATTTAAAAAAACTGAGGTATACTGAACATATAACATTAGTTTCAGGTGTACAACATAATGATTCAATACTTTGTATACATTGTGAAATGATCGCCACAATAAGTCTGATTAACACCCATCACCTTACATAAAATTACATACAAAAATTTTTTTTCTTGTGTTGAGAACTTTTAAGATCTACTCTCAGCAACTTTCAGATATGAAATATAGTATTATTAACTATATTCACCATACTGTACATGGCATCTCTTTGTAATCTTAGTTATTTTTATGCCTTAAGCCCTTCTTTTGGAGTAAATAGGAAGGCTGAAATGTAAATTGTCCTTGTTAGCTGCCTTCCTTTCTTTTTTTTCCCCTACACATTCAAGTTATCCATGAATGCCAAGAAATCTCAGCTTTGGAGTATAAATTTCTAGCTATCTTCAAGGATAAATGAGCAGATGTGAAACAAAAACAACTCTAAGGAAATATCTTTTACTATTTAGAAGTTAATGGTAATAAAATAAGACCATTCACAATTTTGCAGTGCTAATCATTCATTCATCATTCATTCATTCATTCATCAAACAGCTACTGCATGTCCTCTGTATGTGAGGCACTGTTCCAAGTGCTGGGCATTCATAGTTAAGCAAGTGAGTACTCTGACCCCAAGGCTTCAAAAGATATTGCAAAAGTGGATACAGTTTTTTATTAATACCTCTTTTCTCTCACTCTCTCTTGTATTACCCAGCTGATTTTATAGTTGATACAAAAATGAATTGTATTTTATAAAGTCTCTCATACTTTAAAATCAGTTTTCTGTTTTGGCTTTTCTAATACTTTCAAATCATGACTTAGGTTTTCCTATCAGACTGATGGATGGAGAAAATAAGAAGGAAGGACGAGTGGAGGTGTTCATCAATGGCCAGTGGGGAACCATTTGTGATGATGGCTGGACTGATAAGGATGCAACTGTGATCTGTCGTCAGCTTGGCTACAAGTAAGAAAAACTGAATTATTTGGGTTGGTTACTTGATGAGCATTTCTGACTTTTTAGGTTTGTTCTAATGAATTATTTCTTACCTAAAAATAATTTCTGTGAATCAATTGGAAATACTGGCAGCATGCTGGCTTGATTCCAAATTATTAAGAAATACTAAGGAGAGTCTACTTAAATTTTTCTATTTTCCCAAAAGCAATATACACTGTTACATAAGAAATACAGCTTTTGGGGCACATGGCTGGCTCAGTTGGGAGAGCATGCAACTCCTGATCTCAGGGTCCCCAATTCAAGCCCCATGCTGGGCCTAGAGCTTACTCAAAAAAAAAAAAAAAAAAAAATGGAGCTTTTATCTAATAGCAAATGGTCTAATAATTCTTAACTATTTATAATACTGCTTGTATCAGGCACAGGTGGTAATCTTTTCTCTGTGAGTTAGGTTTCAACACTGTAGCCTTTCTAAGAGACTCTGGAATTATTGAAATTGGGGTTGGTTCTCCTTATTCACAGTAGTTACACTCTCTAAAGTCACTGTATTAGCAAATACTGAGCCATCACTTCTAGAGTTAAGGTTGAACAAGGGGATGCTCTGCCTTCTTCTTTTAGCTTTCAAACTTGCAAAGAGTTGAACATTTTGGTCTGTTAGTATCTTTTTTTTTTAATTTTTCGGCTTAAAAAATTGATGATTTCACTATTTATTTATTTATTTTAAAGATTTTATTTATTTGACAGAGAGCGAGATAGCGAGAGCAGGAACACAAGCAGGGGGAGCGGGAGAGGGAGAAGCAGGCTTCCCGCCGAGCAGGGAGCCCGATGCGGGGCTCAATCCCAGAACCCTGGGATCATGACCTGAGCCGAAGGCAGACGCTTAACGACTGAGCCACCCAGGCACCCCGATGATTTCACTATTTAAATGCCAGTGACACACAGTGCTCAAGGGCTATCCAGCATTCCTGAGTGCAAGAAGGCCGTGATGTGCTTTCTGGAGAAAATAAGGTGGTAGATAGGCTTCATTGAGGCACGAGTTAATGTGGAAAAACATGGCACCAAACAGACTGGGAAAAGGACTCTTGTTTCAGTTTGAGAGCTGAAATAAATAAGCAGATTATCTTCTTGTGAGACCTCAACTGGGCAATGCACATGTTTTGAGGCTTTGACATGTCTGCAAATGACTGTGAAAACACTGTGAGTATTGATTTGTTAGCTGCAAATATATGGAACATGTTACAGTTTAGAGATTATGCAATTTAAACGAATATGCATAAATTGATGAGCTCGTAATAGTTACTAATATTGGTTTGGATTTTAAAATATATCTTTAGGGGTGCCTGAGTGGCTCAGTCGTTAAGCGTCTTCCGTCGGCTCAGGGTCCTGGGATGGAGCCCCGCGTCGGGCTCCCTGCTCTGCGGGAGGCCTGCTTCTCCCTCTGCTTGTGCTCTCTCTGACAAATAAATAAATAAAATCTTAAAAAAAAAAGTCTCTTAAGTAAATCAGTAATTTAATGTTATTATAACAAATTGGATAATCATCTTCTAGTGCACAATCTGTAATTTACCATCTAAAAATATTTACATGAGAATCATTTGGATATTTGTTCAATCTAAACATACTTAAATGTTTTTATAATTTCCCACTAGGGGAAATGGATTTCATGTAAGAACATGAGTAGATGTTTTTCCCCTAGGTCTACTTTGAATTGTTAAAAATCTTTAATAAGGTATTTGTTTGTAGAAACCAATCCAGAAAACTTTTAAGCTATCAAAAGGTTTGGGTCTTATTAATAGGAGTTCCAGAGATCTGTCCCCCAGTCAGCTATATTATATGTGAGGCTTCATCCTTGGAAATACAGAGAATCAAAGTAGCATTAGAAAGCATTTCCACAATGGGAGAAACAAAAATGAAGTAAAACCCAGGAAACATGAGTGGTAACTAATGTAGGATATGCTTAGAGTAAACAGAAAGTAAAAGGCATTATTTAATTATGTATTACATGTTACATAATATCTGACAAAGTCTAGCATAGGAGCATATTATTTTTAGAGGGCTGAGAGAGAATGTGTTGCTATCAGTTACACTTGTTAAGATAGACTAAATAACTGTGATGGAAATTCCATTCTATTTGAACTTTTTTGAATCCATTAGCATATGTTTTCAAGATGACATTGTTATTGAACTGCATATTTATTGTAGTATCCCTTAAAAGAATCTACAAAATAGTGTGTTCCTACTGAGTTATTAGAGACCTAAAATTAAGTATATCTAGTTTTTATCTTATAATTAAATTGATGCAAAGGATTTAATTTCTTGCATATTTGTGTATGACATTTAAAAGTAGAACTGTTATATCACTCTAAATTATAACCCAATGGAATATCAGTATCATAGTGACTTGATGCTCTCTGTCATCTATTTAAAAGATACAGGAGAGGTGCCTGGGTGGCTCAGTGGTTAGGCATCTGCCTTGGGCTCGGGTCATGATTCCAGGGTCCTGGGATTGAGCCCCGCACTGGGCTGCCTGCTCCGCAGGAAGCCTGCTTCTCCCTCTCCCACTCCCCCTGCTTGTGTTCCCTCTTTTGCTGTGTCTCTCTCTGTCAAATAAATAAATAAAATCTTAAAAAAAAAAATACAGGAAAATGCTCTTCTTTGACCTTCAGAAATTTTATATAGTTCCTTTTTCTCCTTGAAATTGTATTTAAAATTTTCCTTCTTCACAGAATCCTAATGTTATTATGCTTTAAAAAAATGTGTATATATGGGTATATACATATATATGTAATATATATTATATATATATACACTTAAGTATGTGTGTGTATGTGTATGTGGGTGGACACACATGGAGAAAACAAGAGAGAAATTAATCCTTCTGACAGGTTCCTCTCTGGATTTTATGATTTCTAGTACACAACTGATTAAAGACAACAAAAACAGAAATTTGAGAAATAATTATTAAATATAGGAAATAAAAGCTGACTAAAGCTCCCATTTCTAACTTAGATTGATGGGCTGGGTTTATGGTGCTTGGTTAAAGGAGGCTTCTTGCTATCATATATTTTGAACTGTTCTTTTGTCCACTTGAGAGGCTTTTAAATCTTGGAGCAATGCATCGTGGTAGGATTTGGGATGAGTAAAAAATACGTCTTTCTTTTGTGTAGTAGGAGAAGGAAAATTCTGAAAGAGAAGTTGATTTTGATTTCAGCAAGACCAGTTTTAGGTGAGAATACACATGTAATTTGAGGATCTGAATACTGATTCCTTTAAAGCCCATATAGCCCCGAGAAAGTCATCCTCTACTCCCAGGAGCACTGAACACCCAGTTTAAAGACTAACTAATGTACTGTAGTCTATTGTCTCTTTGAAATTGTCTGCTATGAATTACTGCATGCCTATAGCCCAGTGGGAATTCTCTTCCCCTTTTTCTAAAGATGACACAGTCCTTAACTGTTAAAAAAAAAGTCCCAGGAAATTTTTTTAGACTCCACTATATTGTTGAGAGTGTCTTTATTTAATCATGTACTTTTATTAGTTTAAATGTTCTCTAATTTCTGTCGATGTATCTAAAATGGTACATTCTTTTAGTGTGTAAATTGATAAATTTCTAAGAAATCATCCTTTGTTTTATTTAATGAGTCTGATTTTGTTTTCTATGTTTACTTCTGCCTGTCATCTACTTCTATGGTATTTATCATGCTTTTTTGTCTGTTCTTTGTGTAACCTTCTGTTTTTTTATTTGCAAGCAACCCAATTTTCTATTGTCATTCTTTCTCTAGTGGTTGGACATTCAGCATTCTTATTGTTTTACTAGAAGTTGTCTTTAAATTTTTAGCAAACATACTGGCATATTTTCTTACCAATTTCAAAAATTATTATCTGTAAGTTTCCCTTGCTGAAAAATATCAAAACATTTAGCATACTATTTTTTACTTTTTACCTCCACTCATCCTCACTTCCCAAACTCATGGGAATCACCTGGGATTTTAACTTCAGAATGTTATTTTTTATTTTCTTTGAATTATGCCTATTTGAATTTCAAATTGCATTACATTACACATCCATATTATCAGCAATTATTGCTATTTTTAAAAATGATTACTAAAGGGGTGCCTGGGTGGCTCAGTTGGTTAGGCATCTACCTTGGGCTCAGGTCATGATCTCAGGGTCCTGGGATCCAGGCCCATGTCAGGCTCCCGGCTCACTGGGGAGCCTGCTTCTCACTCTCCCTGTGCCTCATCCCTTGCTCATGCTCTCTCTCTCAAATAAATAAATAAAATCTTTTAAAAAATGATTACTAAAATAAGTAATCTGTGGCAATTGTGACTCAGAAAAAGGAGAGAGAATACAAGTAAACATTGGAGGAAAGAAAAGGAATATGAGCACAGATACACAAAAATTAAAAAAATTGTAGAAGAGTACTGTGAATTACTTTTAGCTAATAAATTTGGAAATCTAGATGAAATGGACAATTATCTGGGAAACCACATTTTCAACAAAAATATAATTATGAAAATTGATAGAAAACCTTTCAAAAAGATTAATGATCATGGAAGAAATGATTGATTTTTTTGCTCAAGAGTTTTCACCAATCTTCAATTCAGATAAGTCCCAAGTTATATAAATTGTTTCAGAGTGAGAAAAAGATGAAGATCTTTTCATTCATTTAATGAGGCTAATATAAATTGATTTCAAGACTAGACAGTCTAAGTACACACACACACACACACACACACAGAAAACTATACCCCGTCTAATGAAGCTACATACAAAAATTTAAATAAAATATTAGCAAATTTAATTGAATGGTGTATTTAAACAAATTTAAACAAATGGGAGTCTATTGCAAGAATAAAAGAATGGTTCATAGTGAGATATTCAATTAATGTATTCCAGTGTGTCATCTATAAATGAAAATAAATATGATCAGTTAGTAATGGTGTAAAGTTATATTTTAAAAATCATCATTCCTTCCTTATATCTATTAGGAAGCTTAGAATACCTTAGCTTTATATCATAGTCATCAAATAGGAACAAAACAAGGGTCCTGCTATTACTGCATTGACTCGGTACTGTCTGAAGATCCAACTATCATTAAGCATTGAGCTATCAGTATTGAAAAGGAAGTCAGAATTGTTACATGGATAATAAGGTATTCCACCTCAATAACACAAGAGAATCAATGGGAAAGACACTAGAGCTAGTGTTGATTTATGTAATCATGTAAATATAAATATGTTTAAAAGGTAATAGCTCCTATAAGCTAGGTAAAAAATAAAAAGAAAAAAGTATTATTTAGGTGGTACAAAAACAAACAAACAAAAAAACCAAACAAAGAAATGACTAGGAATAATCACAAGAATTGAGACCTATGTGAAAAAAAGTAAATCTTTACTAAAGGTAGAAGAGCTAATAAATAAAACACCACAATGCTGAGTGGGAAGACAAAATAGAAATTAATCTATCCATTAAATGCTGGCCTCATAAAAATCTTTTATTTTTCTTGGTGTATTTGGGGGGGGTGGGGAGAGAGACTTGATTTCTGGGGTCATCTGAAATCACATCCCTGTGGTATTGGCACAGGAACAGGCAAGAAGTCAATGGCACTAACTGCACCAGGGGTTAGCAACCTTGGTTGTACAATTAAAATAACGCTGAGAGTTAAAAAAAAATATTACCCACGCCCAGCCCCATTCCTGTGGATTCTACTTTAATTGACGTTAGGTGGGTTCAGGTTTTGCTATATTTTAAAAGTTTCCAGAGGTAATTTAAATGTGCTGCCAAGGTTGGGGACCAGGAAATGGCTTATGTACATGTAATTATGATAAATAATTAAATTAAAAAGCCTTTCAAATCAGTAGGAAAGGTTATTAGGACAATAAACTTAGGGACAAAAATCAAGCTAGATCCTTTACTAACACTAAACGGAAAAAATTCCAGACAGAAAAATGATACACAAAATAAAACAGAAAAAACTCTGTTCTTTAAATAATCATATTTTAATTATATGTATTTGCTTTCCAAAGACTTGCCCTGTATTCGGCAATATATATCCAGAACCTTAAAAAAATGTTTATACCTGTTGAACAAAAATTCTACTTCTGGAAAGAAATCTAAGCTATCCACAAAGACTTGTATTTAACTGTATATCTATAATTGTAAAAAGCCTTGAATTTTAAAAGTAAATGTGCAGCAGTAGGGAAAAAAAAACTCTAATTTTTCTATGTTAAAGTTTTTCTTTTAAGGAGATTTTATTTATTTTGAGAGAGAGCGAGCGAGCACGCGAGCGTGCATGTGTGGGGCGGTGGGGGCTTATGCAGAGGCAGAGGGAGAGAGAATCTCAAGAAGACTCCATGATGAGTGCAGAGTCTGAGGCGGGGCTCGATCTCAGGACCCTGAGATCATGAACTGAAATCAAGAGTCAGGCACTTACTGGACTGAGCCACCCAGGAGCCCCTATGTTAAAGTTTGATGCAGAACTTCCTGAATAGGAATCATGTACGGCTTATTAAAAAAATAGATTGCTAAGTCCCGCTGGTGACACACTCAACTCAGAATCAACCCAAGTGGCCTTTTAAGTACTCTGAAATTTGAGATCCACTAATGCGTACAATGAATTTTTTTTAACTAGTAAAAATTATAGTTAGTATTTTCCCCATAAATATGTACAGGAAGGGAATATACCCAAATGCTAGCAGTGTGTTGTTGAGTAGAAAAAAGTATTTTTTATACTTTTATTTTGTAAATTTGATACAATAAGCATTTATTACTTCTATAATTAATACATAGGTTTCATATTAAAAAAGATTTACTCTAAGAGTACCATTAAGAGTCATCTGTTTGGGCACAGGGGTCTTCCATGACTGTAAAAATTTATAATGGGTTATATCTTATTTTTATTTGCAATTTATTTCAGAGTAGCAGTTACTAGTTAGCTGTACCAGTTTTGAAGTAAATGAGCTGCCAACCATAAGCATGTGAGGCCAGGTCTCATCACTGAAGGGAGTCATTCAAATGAATTTCTCAGAGAATTCATATCAATAAATGACTTTGCTAGAATTCCTGCATAAGTATAAGGAAATTATAATAACTTTATCTTAGTTAAGTAGAATATATTTTGATGTGAGAAATCTGGTCCAAATTGTCATTTTTAATGAGTCAGTTTCTTTTAATTTAAAACCTGTCTTTTGCCTGTTTTTCTCTTGGGTTGTTAGGTTTTTTTTAAAAAAAAATTTAATGAATTTTGAGAATTCTTTTTTTTTTTGTATGATAGTCCCCTCTATTGGATGTATTCACCAACAAATATATTTATAAGTATGTATTACAAATATATGCATCAACCTTTTATCTTTTACCTTTCCTTAGGGTGGTTTTTAGTGAAGTAGCGTTCTTAATTCTTATTGAGTTTATTAGTCCTTTAATTTTAAAGTATATCATCTATGTCTTGTTTAATAAGTCTTTCCCTAACTTGAGGTTATAAGGATAATTTCCCTGTAATTCAGAATTTAAAACTTTGCCATTAATTTATCAGGAATTGAGTTTTGAATATGGCTATTAGTTTGAAATACTTCATTAAAAAAGCTTTTGTATTTGGATATTTAAAAAGAAGTACTGTGTAATTAACAACAAACAACAACAGCAAACATACCAAAATAAGTCTTCCTTCTATTTGTGATCCTGGGTTTTGTCTTTCTCTGTTAAAAATTAGACTTTTTTTACTTCTAAAGTAGGCTTTGAAATTTTTAGCTCCCTAGGCTATTATTTAACCTCATAATTTTGTTGGCAGTTTTAACCAACTTTAAAAGAGTGTTATGCTCTATAAGAACACTTTGAGATGATTTTTTTCCTGCTTAAACTAGAGTTTAAGACTATCATGAATTTCTGACATGCAATTAAATGTAACTTTCTCAACAGAAGCTAAATGAGAGGCAAACTAACTGATGCAATAAGGAAGCTCTGGGGTAGGAAGGCAGAGAAAGTAGAGTTATTACCTCTTTTAAGCTTTTTTTTTTGACAGAGTCATGAAGTAAATATTTTTTAGCACACATAGATGCAAATTTTAATATTTAAGAGTTAATCGAATGAGACTGTCGTGATGTATTCAAATGTACGATCGTCTGGTTCTCCACATCCTCAAGAATGCTCTGTTCCCAGGGGCCCTGCCAGAGCAAGAACCATGGCTTATTTTGGGGAAGGAAAAGGACCCATCCACGTGGACAATGTGAAGTGCACAGGAAACGAGAGGTCCCTGGCTGACTGCATCAAACAAGATATTGGGAGACATAACTGTCGCCACAGTGAAGATGCAGGAGTCATTTGTGATTATTTTAGCAAGAAGGCAATAGGTAACAGTAACAAAGGTAAGTCATCTACTGGGGCCTATACAAGTCAAAGAGTAATTTTCACTTCATTAGTATAAGCAGTACTTTGATGACAAAAATCTCCTTCCATAAGACTCTATAATCTGCGTTCATGTTGAGAGGCAGTGGTTCCTGACAAACTTGACTGGATGGGGCTTACATGGGCAGCAGAGTTCAGGGACAGGAGTGGATTTACAGGATTTGGCATCATGCCATTTTGACATTCTCAGCCGTTTCTGTACCATTCTTTCTCTGGATGTAATAAAACTGTCAATCTTGTTGGTATCCTTGAAGACTTAGAATTGACATTTACTTCATAAAAAGAAAGAAAAAATGAATTTTTTTAAAGGGGGTGAGGGTGGGGAGAGGCAGAGGGAGAGAGAGAATCTCAAGCAGGCTCCATGCTCAGTGTGGAGACCAATGTCGGGCTCGATCCTAACCACCCTGAGATCATGACCTGAACCGAAATCAAGAGTGAGAGGCTTAACTGACTGCGCCACCCAGGCACTCCCCAAGAAATGAAAATTTAAAGATGAATCACAGAAAGGAACTTCCACTCTTACTAATATTTTAAACAACCAGGGTAAATTTAAAAGTAATTGCAAAAAGAAAATTATCTTTTGTAGAGTTTATTCTCTGAAATTTAAAAACATTAAGGAAAATGAGAAATAATCTTACAGTATAATACAGTAATAGATGTTTTATACTTAGAAAGGTCCTTGAAAGCTGAGAGTAACTTTAATGAAACAACTACTGTTTTAAGTGAATAAAAAAGTAGCTATTTTGTAGAAAACTATGGTTACATTTTATGAAAAGAAAAATCACCTCTTTATGTGTATTGAAAGTTCATAGTTTTGATGCACTGGACTTTCTGAAAATTAGGTGTCTATATTTGAGCATTCTCATTTGCTAACATCTTTTTTTTTTTAAGATTTTATTTGCAAGAGAGAGAATGAGAGACAGAGAGCATGAGAGGGGGGAGGGTCAGAGGGAGAAGCAGACTCCCCACTGAGCAGGGAGCCCGATGTGGGACTCGATCCCGGGACTCCAGGATCGTGACCTGAGCCGAAGGCAGTCGCTTAACCAACTGAGCCACCCAGGCGCCCCTGCTAACATCTTTTAATTGCTAAAGACAATGCAAAAATAAATTGGATGCTGTTAATATGATTCTTCACTGTCTGAGGAGCTTCCCAGCTTATCAAATCATATTATATATTTAATATTATTAAATAGTATACTTATATATAAGTATTAATTATACCTTAACTTTTAAATTCCCTTCAATAATTTAAACTATGGTTAAAAATTGAATATATAATTCTTTGTATTACGTCAAATTTCTGAAGCAGTAGAAAAACATAAAAATTCAGTAATTGTACAATGTTTTTACTATATTCCTATGTAAACCTACTTTAAAGTATGAAATACCATATTTATTTCATTATTTATACATTTGTTTTTATAAATTCCTAGAGTTGTAGCAACACGTACTTGATACCTTTCTATGGTTCCAATGCTACCATACCTCAAATAAAAAGATTCTGTCTTAGACCAGCTGGATTACTGAATCTGGCTTATTAACCTATTGATTTTGTATTGAAGTTCAAGACCTAGTGACTTCTTTTTGTTTTTCTTTTTTTTTAAGATTTTATTTATATACTGTAGAGAGACCACAAGTGGGGGAGGGAGAGGGACAAGCAGACTTGGCGCTGAGTGCGGAGCCCAATTTGGGTCAAAATCAAGAGTCCCCCGATGAACAAACTGACCCACCCACGCACCTCCCTAATGACTTCTATAAGGGGATTCAAACTCAAGCCATTGGTTATTGGTCATCTGATGGGATCCTTTTATAAATGAACTTCATTTTGCTTTCTAATTTTTTTTTTTTTTTGGAACAGTGGATTTTACAGCTTTAAATAGATTTTACATTTTTGCAACCTGGTGCCTTTCCCCAGGATGATGTAAACTTTCAGTTTTGCTTGCTCAATATTAATTGCATCATTCTTTATTTTGGTATTATATATATTGACTGACTCAGGGCATGTTTTTCTAATATCTTATAATTTGCTGTGTCATATAGAGGACTCATATCCTAAGAGATGAGAATTAAAGTTAGCATGCCTCTGAGATCATTTGGCAAATTAATGATCTTGGTATACACATTGTTGAACCTCTTTCTTTTTTTTTTTTTTTAAAGATTTTATTTATTTATTTGTGAGAGAGAGAATGAGAGAGAGCACATGAGAGGGGGGAGGGTCAGAGGGAGAAGCAGACTCCTTGCCGAGCAGGGAGCCTGATGCGGACTCGATCCAGGGACTCCGGGATCATGACCTGAGCCAAAGGCAGTCGCTTAACCAACTGAGCCACCCAGGCGCCCTCTTGAACCTCTTTCTGAAGAAATAACTAGTGCTGATTCCCTATTGAGCTCCCTTCTACCTGAATATAATGGGAGAATATTAGTGTTGACTAGATTTTCATGGTCTTGGTGCAATTCCCAGCCTTCTCTTCTTACACAGATAGAAAAACAGTATCTATCAATACTTTATATCATATACTTAACCAAGGAACCAAAATACTCCTATAGACATTCTCTTCCTTTCTAAAATTATTTTTGAAATAGTCATACTTTTATTTTCTTTTGTACACCACTTTTTCATATATTTTAATTTTTCTTTTTTTATGCTCTTGATCGAGTCTGTTATCTTGGGAAGTTTGACTGTATCCCCTTAAATACCTCTTAGACTGCTTAGTAAACCCTTTCCATAAATTACTATGCTATATGAGTAAATGTAAATGTGAATTTAGATCAGAATCCTATTCTGGGAATATGCTTTGCTCCTTTAAGTTACATTTTTGTAGACATGGCTTGGCAATGTTGTGTATGAAAAGCAAGTAATTTAGACCAGTATCGCCTTTGCAGTTCTCTTGCTTTAACATTCCTGGATCCAAAACAATCTCTGAAATCAGCAGAGGAGGAGATGTAGGTACCTACAGGATGATGTACTGGGCAGGGTCCAAGCTGAATATGGGAAACTTCCTCAAGTTCCTGATCTGCTTGTGAATTCTTGGTTAATTGAGGAGACTTTTAATTTTTATTATAAGAAAAAGTATCCTATAATTTGAGGAGAGAAACATTTTGGAATAGAGAAGGAAGCAGCAGGAGAATGTGTCACGTGTGTCTTTACCCCACTATGAGCAATATGGTAGTCTGATTAATAACCTCTTGTCTGCTTCAGAATCCCTCTCGTCTGTTTGTGGTTTGAGATTACTGCACCGTCGGCAGAAGCGGATCATTGGTGGGAAAAATTCTTTAAGGTAAAAGGTCTTTCAGAGGAGATTTTCCATATTACAGAATTATTTATATACATACAGTGTTACAAATTGGGGTTTTTCTACTATTATGTAAGGGATTTATTTTACTTATTTAATTTTCTAAATTAAATACAGATTACACGGAAAATTTCACATTGTTTTGACCTACCTTTACTTTATATAGACCATGTTCTTAGATCGCTACCTTCTGATTTATAAGATAGATACGTTGCTGAAAAGTTATGTGGCAGAAACTAATTTAACAGGAGGTCTGAAAAAATATATATAACTACACAATTCGTTTAATTTAGAATATATTTGTTTTGGACTAGACTCTTTTAATATAGTTTTTTTTATTTGTTGCATTTACTCATGGAAAATCAGCACTTTGCTTATTAAATACTTCTTTAGGCTGCCTAAGTGAGGTAGTGGGGAGAGAAAATACGCTTCAAACAATGAAGTATAAAGAAGACTCAACTTGATTCCACGAATGTCAGAGATAGGGGGGATGCATACAAATACCGATGAGCAAATCTTCAATGTGGCCTGCTCAGGGTTCTAGGAGCACCATTTTCAAAGTTGCAAGGGATTTTTACCTCCGAGGGTCCCTTTTACACTGCTTTTCTTGCACCTGCACGCCTTCCGAGTCATTGTTTTAAGGGATGCTTTTCTTTGCTTTTTCTACCGTATATGGACTGAAGTGGCTTACTTTCGTCCTAGGGGTGGTTGGCCTTGGCAAGTGTCCCTCCGGCTGAAGTCGTCCCATGGAGATGGCAGGCTCCTTTGTGGGGCCACGCTCCTGAGTAGCTGCTGGGTCCTTACAGCAGCACACTGCCTCAAGAGGTACGTGTCCCCCTTTCCAGACGGCTCAGCCGGGCTCTTACTTGCCAGTTCTTCCGATGCCCTCCTTCTCCGTAGTGTACTGGAAACCTGGGGTGACAGAGCCAGGCTACCAGTCTTCCTTCTGTGCCAACGGCACTGTGGAAGTGGGGCAGGTAAGGGCAGGAGCAAAGAGAGCCCTCAGGAAGCTCCTGCGGTACTAAAGCAAACTCTAGGGAGCAGAGAAGATGTGTTTGGGGAGGGGAGGCAGCTATGTTAGTGCTTCCCTCAAGAACATATCTGAAGAGGGCGCCTGGGTGGCTCAGTCCATTAAGCGTCTGCCTTCGGCTCAGGTCATGATCTCAGGGTCCTGGGAGTGAGCCCCGCATTGGGCTCCCTGCTCAGCGGAGCAGGGATCATGTTTCTCCCTCTCCCTTTGCTTGTGCTCTCTCTCTGTGTCAAATAAATAAATAAAATCTTTTTTTTTTAAAAAAGAACATATCTTGGGGGTGAAATCATATCCCAGTAGACCTAGAAGAGACCTCAGATTATCTTGTTATAAACACTAAGAATAGGGAGTGCAATTTTTATTGTTTTTGATCTTTTGGGTCTTCTTGGTGTTTTGTGCCTTTTGTGCGTTTTAAATTCCTCTGTTTGCACCTTCTAGAAAGTCAGGTTGCATCCTGATTATTTCCTCATGTCCCATTTTATCAGTCCAATTGAAGTCTTCCCAATTCAGAGGGGAGGCCATGCAGAGAAGATCAGTATGCCACAGTCACACTGCTCATGGGTGCAGTGCCTGCACTAGAACCTGGATCTCCTTTCTTCTTGTCCTGTGCTCTTTTGTGGGCCTGGCTCATGGCCATTTCCTCAGCGTGAACTTTAGTATTTCAAAATGTATACCAATCCTTGGCAAAATATTGATAATTAATGAAGCAAGGTGATGAGTACAGGAGTCTCTTGAAAGAGACCTTTTTCATACTTGAAAATGGTCATAATAAAGTCTTACGTAAAATGTGTAACATGTCACTGAGAAATTCTTTTTTTTTTTTTAAAGATTTTATTTATTTATTCATGAGAGACAGAGAGAGAGAGAGGCAGAGGGAGAAGCAGGCTCCCAAGGAGCAGGGAGCCCGATGCGGGACTCGATCCCAGGACCCTGGGATCATGACCTGAGCCGAAGGCAGACGCTTAACCATCTGAGCCACCCAGGCGCCCCTGAGAAATTCTAACAAGCAAAAATTTGTTTTATATTTTTCCTTATGTGATATCATAAGGCTTCACTGTGTATTTGTAATTTATCCATACAGATTTTGTTCACTTTATCTACCATGTGAATCTTAACTCCTGTTGTAAGATTACATCACAGCTTATTTATTCCCCTACTAATGGAGAGTTGGGTGGTTTCCATTCTCTCACTATGAAAAAACAATGCAGTAGTACATATCCATTCTGTGTTTCATTGGGTACATATATGTGGGAGCATTTTGCTAGAGTATGGCACATTTCAATTTCACTTGGCCCTACCAATTTCCTTTCTAAAGTAATTATATCCGTTTATATCTTGGCAAAGTGCAAGTCCCTCTTTACTCAAATTCCCACCTCAACTTGATACTATCAATAGTCTTAATTTTTGCCAGTCTTAGACTTTTTGGATTTCTTTTTAATTCCATTTCCCTGATTAGTGTCTTCCTCTTTCATGAATTCTTTGTTTATATCCTTTGCTTATTTTTCTGTTGGATTTTCTTTTTGTAATTGATTTAAAAAATTTGTTCTGTGTACATAGTCTATGTTGTTATGTGTTACAAATACTTTTCTCAATCAGGGGTATGTCCTGTTACTTGTTTAAGATCTTTTTCTTATAAAGATATTTTAATTTTAATATGTTTAAGGTGTGTCAATTTTTTAAGTTTGATAAAAATTTTTATATTTTATTTAAAAATACTTCCCTCGTCCTACATGATGAAGAAATTATCTTAGTTTTTCACTAAGAAAATTTACAATTTTGCCTGTCATGTTTAGGTTTTTAATCTGTTTACAGTTTTTTTTGTATGTATGG